>NC_056005.1:45562121-46211454 GCF_018446385.1 Zingiber officinale | reverse complement strand
AGACAACTGTGTTCCCTACAACATTCTTGTAGACACAGGGTTCATCTTCATTCTTGATAAAACCAAACTATTTGATCGCATCATCAAATCGAAGATTCCAGCTTCGAGAAGCTTGCTTTAGTCCATAAATGGACTTATGTAGCTTGCATACTCTATCAGTATGCTGTGGATCTACAAAACCCTCAGGTTGTGTCATGTACACATCCTCGAGCAGGTTTCCATTCAGAAACATAGTTTTCACATCCATCTGCCAGATCTCATAATCGTGTTATGCTGCAATAGCAAGCATGATCAGAATGGACTTAAACATCGCTACTGGAGAAAAGGTTTCATCATAGTCAATACTATGAATTTGCTTGAAACCTTTAGGTACCAAGCGACCCTTATAAATAAGTGCATCCATGTTAGTCTTTCTCTTAAAGACCCACTTACACCCAATGGGTTTTACCCCTTCAGGTGGATCAACCAAAGTCCATATTTGGTTGGTGTACATGGATTCCATTTTGGATTTCATGACCTCTAGCCATTTCTCAGAATCTGGGCTCATCACAGCTTCCTAATAGGAGGTAGGCTCATCCTCAATGAGCACAGCGTCATCATGGTCAGACACGAGAAATGAGTATCTCTCAGGCTGACGACGTACCCTATCAGACCTGCGAAGAGGTAGGTCTACTTGAACTAGTTGTTGTTCCTCAACTCTTTGTGGAACAACATCATCATCCATAATACTTTATGGTTCCAGTTCAACTTCCATCGAGACTTCAGTGCTATGATCCATATCTCGAACTTTTTCAAGATTGAACGTACTCCCACTAGTCTTTCTAGAAACAAAATCCTTTTCTAGAAATACCCCCGTCTTAGCCACAACTACCTTGTGTTGACTGGGAATGTAGAAGTAATATCCCTTCGTTTCCTTGGGATATCCAATAAAAAAGCATTTATCGGATTTGGGTCCCAGTTTTTCCGAGACTTGACGTCGAACGTAAGCCTTACAACCCCAAATTCTCATAAAAGACACCTAGGCATCTCTCCCAGTCCATATCCTATATGGTGTCTTTATCACAGCCTTGGATGGAACTCGGTTGAGTATAAAGGCTGTTATGTCCAGAGCATAGCCCCAAAGATACATAGGAAGATCTGTGTGACTCATCATAGATCGTACCTGTTGGATCGAGACGCGCTAGAGGGGGGGGGGGGGTGAATAGCGCTCGTGGCTATTTCGTTCGATTATCGGAAAACTATCGGAGTTAAAATGTGCAGCGGAATAAGCGGAAATAAAATAAAGAGACAACACAAAGAGACAGGTCGATTTTACTTCGTTCGGAGCCTAAGTCGACTCCTACTCGAAGGCCCGCGATCCTTGATCGCTTCCGGTGGGCAACAACTATAAGCTCGTTAAAAGATTACAATAATGAGTACAAATAAAAGCTATCAAAAATTATACCGATAACAAGAAATGCTAATTCTGAAGCTTCGGGTCGTCGGGCACTTGTAGTAGTACTTCAGAGCGTCTTTTGGAGCAGCGTGTTGATGAAAGATCACTTAGAATTCGTTGTATTTTTTTAAGCTGCACCTCAACCCTCCTTTTATATGCGGTTCCGGGCGCCTGGATCCCTTCCGGGCGCCTGGAGTGTGACGTGGCCAACCAACCAGGATGCTCCACGTGGCGAAGTCGCGCAGGGGATAGAATTTGGTCCCGGGCGCCCGGACCTGTTCCGGGCGCCCGGATCCATCCCGGGCGCCCGGACAGCCTTTTTCCAGCAGGTTCCTCACCTGCAAACAAAGGTTAGTCCGAGCAAAATACCCTGCAAGACAATGTTAGAATCTGATAAAACACAGTAAGTAATAATTGACAGTCTTCGGACTGTCCGAGTCTGACTTTGGATTTCCAGCCGGAAGCCCTAGGTCGACCCGACGCCTACTGTTCCCTCTTCGGGGAACGCGTCCTCACCTACTCCACTCAGGAGATTTACCTGTTGCCAGTCGATCCTCCAGATCGACTGGACTTTTGCTCAGCACTCGATGCTTCCGGACTTTCTGCTGGACATCCGCTTCCCCGGCTAGTCCAGTCTTTCACCTGGTTCGCGACACCAGGACTTTTCACCTAGGGTTACCACCCCCTAGGACTTTTGCCTAAAGCCATCAACCTGCCAAGACTTTACGCATAGGGTTACCACCCCCTATGACCTAGAGTTACCGCCCCCTAGGGTTTTCCCTTTGCCTAACCGCAGCTAGGACTTTCCTGGAATCCTCAAGTAGACTTGTTAGACTAAAAAACATCTTAACTTTGAATTCTTTGTCGTTATCAAAACACGAGTTCGATCGTCGGATGCTTCCCGCACCAACAGTACCATATCTAATAAGGTACGATTCCTCCTTTCGGATACACCATTCCACAGTGGTGTTCCAGGAGGAGTGAGTTGAAAGGGCTATATACATCACTATGTATAAGTCCTAACAAGTCAGTCGCTCTCTCGCTGTGTCCACTAAAGAGAGTCTTGGTCATCTTGCCCAGTAGGCATGACTCGCATGTCTCATAAGATTTAAAATCAAATGAGTCCAGCAAACTATCTTTATGGAGCTGGGATAAGCGTTTGTCATTTATATGACCTAAGCGACAGTGCCGGATATAGGTTTGGTTTATGTCATTTGACTTGATCCTCTTGGTACTTATGTTATAGATAGGGTTCTCAAGGTCTAGAATATAGAGTCCGTTCATCAGAGGTGCACTACAATAAAACATATCATTTAAATAAACTGAACAACATTTGTTCTTTATTATAAATGAAAAGCCTTTCTTGTCTAAACAAGAAACTAATATAATGTTCTTAGTCAAAGCAGGCACATAACAACATTCATCTAATTCTAATACAAGCCCAGAGGGCAGAGATAGAGAATAAGTTCCTACAGCAACTGCAGCAACTCGTGCTCCATTGTCTACTCATAGGTCCACCTCGCCCTTCGTCAATGCCCTGCTACTTCTCAGCGCCTGCACATTAGTACAAATGTGAGAAGCACATCCGGTATCTAATACCCATGATGAAGAAATAGATAGATTGACTTCTATAACATATATACCTGAAGTAGAAGTCTCACTTCTCTTCTTCTTAAGATCTTCCAGGTACACTTTGCAATTCCTCTTCCAGTGCCCGGTCTGACCGCAGTGGAAGCAGGTAGCATCCTTGGCAACCCCTCCTTTGGGTTTCAGTGCCTTGCCTTTACCCTTAGCTTGGGACTTTCCCTTACCTTTGGGCTTGCCCTTGCCCTTATGCTTTTGTACCATCAGAATGGAATTGGGCTTAACCTTCTTAAGGTTGAGCTCAGCAGTTCTTAACATGATAAGTAGCTCGGGCAATGACTTGTCAATTTTGTTCATGTTATAATTTAGAACGAATTGACTATAGCTATCTGGCAAGGATTGCAAGATCAGGTCAGTGACCAGCTCTTGGCCAAGTGGGAATCCCAACCTCTGTAGGTTTTCTATGTACCCAATCATTTTGAGTACATATGAGCCTACGGGAGTCCCATCTTGCATCTTGCACTGAAATAGTGCCTTAGAGATCTCGAATCTCTCGTGCATCGCTTGTCCTTGATATAATTGACGAAGATGTTTAACCATATCATAAGTGCCCATCAACTCGTGTTGCTTCTGAAGCTCAGTGTTCATGGTCGCGAGTATAAGACATGACACATCTAATGCGTCATCTTGATGCTTCTTGTAAGCATCTCGATCAGCTCGCGTGGCAGTGGCAGGAGGTGCCTCGGGAATGGGCTGCTCCAGGACGTACAATTTTCTTTCCTGAGTGAGAACTATTCTCAGGTTCCTGTACCAGTCCAGGAAGTTAGCTCCATTGAGCTTGTCCTTATCGAGGACAGAACACAGGGAGAAGGAGTTCATGTTTGACGACATGATAATCTACAACAGAAACATGCAGAAAATAAATATCATATTCCAATTAATCATCTAATTAGGCCTTTAATTAAATGATGCTCCCACTTAATTATAGAACTTTTGTAGAATCAAGTCATGGAAGTGGTCAAACCACACCTACTAGATTCTAACCAACTATAATTCATGTGGGACAATATCCACATCATACTACGCCCTGAGTTAGCTTTGGCTAAATTGCCCAAGACATAGTATGATTGGTAGGTAACTAATTACCAATTACATCTCTATGTAACTCTTGTTTATAGGATCAAGATCCGCATATATATTAAAACTTGAGTTAGCTTTGGCTAAAGTACCCAAGAATTAATATAAATGTGATTTTGACCTATCTACCAACCATTGGAAAAATGTCTATAGTTAAACTAGATCCTATTGAGTTAACTAGTTACTCAATCTAATTGAGTTGTACTCACCCATGCGTTGATAGGCGGAACCAAGATTGTCCCTCCGCACCCTACCAAGATAATATGCGTTGCTCTGCTTTGGCAGATTCAACAACAACATGTGATCGAGGTAGTGATGGGTATCATGGCATGGTAGACATTTTGAGTTAACGCGATTGAGATCTAATCTAATCGACGATGTGTATCAAGTACGCGATTTAGATCGAATCTAATCGTTAAGGCACTAATTAATTACAAATCTAGCATGCATCACATACACACACACAAGCAATTAATTAAATTTTGTGATTAGTCATGGCCCTACTATGATCTTCTCAAGCCAATGAGAAGATCGGTTGGTCAACCTAGGGTCAATAGCTTCTCCAAGCTCCTCCCTTTGACCGCCATGTGTTGCTCGCACCCTCCTCGTAACTCCTCCTCGAGTGGACCTTCCACCGCCTCATTTTGTACATTACAAAAAGGTAAAACTCGAGTTATATTCAAGTCTAAAAATATTTTACAACAGGAATATAAATAGAAGAGCACGATGCGCAGGTCGCGAATCAAGTACAACACGCGCAAACACACAAAATGGCGCGCAGGCCATATTATGAATTACAGCATATATTTCCAATCAAATTGGGTTCTTTGGGCTATGACCATCAAAAAATAATACATAATTCTAAATTATGTGATTTCCATAAATTTTTGTAATTTTTCTAATATTTTTACGATTTAATGAGTCGCAACTTCCCGACGGTCCCGATTAGCGATTTTCGGGCGCAACCGCGAAACAAAGCCCCTTGCGGGGTTAGGGGCAACACCCCTACTTGCGATATAACCATTGTGAGTATTCCTAAGCGATCCTACAGCACCTTAAGTCACTGTCCCAAACAAAAATAAATTTGTTTGGGCGAGACCTTGCCGTTTTGGAAGGTTTTTCTCGGTCGTCGAAGCCTACAAGTGTCCAAACACTTGTTGCTTCGCTTCTATAAGAAAAATACCCATAAAATGTTGGTGCAGCGGAGGCCGGCAAGAGGGGGTGAATTGTTGAAAACAAAAATAAAATATACCCTCCTCGGATTTCAACTCAATAAATAGCAACTATACAAATAAAACAGGAAAGTAAAGTAAAACAGAATTTAACCTGGTTAAAACCAAGGAGGTTGTTAATCCAGGGCGATGAAAAGCTCCACTAGTAGAATCTCCTTTACTGTAGGCGGAGAAGCCTTTTTACACTTAGAACACTCACTTAGTTGCTAGGAATTGATTACAAGTTGGATGCTTGAGTTGTTGATTATTTCCTAGCTCCAGAGCCTTTATATATGTCCTGGAAATCCTATCCCGAGGGTCCAAGGCGCCTTCAACAAGGTTTAAGGTGCCTCCAGCTCGGTCAGCGGATAAAACTTTATCCGCTGTCCAAACGGTCTGTTTGACCAGGCTTAAGGCGCCTTCATCAGCCTTGAAGGCGCCTTCAAGCTGAAGGCGCCTTCAAGGCAGCTTGAAGGCGCCTTGAGCTGTTTATCCAGCACAGCTTCTTTTCCAGCTCTTTTGCGTTGGCTTCCGATGCTTCGATCTTTTAGGTGATTGCGGCCAACCGGAATAAGGCTCACCCGAACCCAATTCCCGGCCTTCTCCTCGAGCAGCCTTCTGCCCCGGCTTAACGTCCCTCGAACGCCGCGCACGCTCTTCACGCCCACCGGAGTACTCTTCCGCAGCTCTCTCGTCCTTCGGACACACCGAGCCCGTCGGCTCCTTTCCCGTGCCATCCTTCTTGCTAGCTGCGTCTTCTGCTCGGCTTCCTGTGCTCCTAAGTTCCTGCACACTCAGACACAGGGATCAAACACAATACAGGACCTAACCAAATTGGTTGATCACATCAAAACTACCACGGGGTCCAACAATCTCCCCCTTTTTGATGTGCATCAACCCAAGTTCAAGTTAGGGTTAAAATAGACATAAATAGTAATTTTAAAGGAAATTACTAAACTAACATAATTAAGCATAAGTTTGCAATAAATAAAATTGCAACACACTTTAGTAAAAAATGTTAAAAATTTTTAATTTTCCTAACTCCCCCTAAACTTGTACCTTTCTCTCCCTCTTTGATCACAACAAAAAATGGGGTACCAATAAGAGAATATTAAGCAAATTATTAAGGTAGAAAAAATTCTGAGCAAAAATGAATTTTTAGAAAGAATTTCTAAGTTAAATTGAATTTTTAGAAAAATTTTCTAAGCAAAAATGAATATTTTTTTTTGAATGTTCCCAAAAATTTCTAAGCCAAATGAAGTTTTTTAGAATTTCTCCAGGAAAAAATTTATAACTAAAATGAAAAAAAATTTTAAGTTAGAATTTTCAAGAAAAATTTCTAAGTAAAAGAAAATTTTTGTTTATTTAAAAAATGTTTGATAAACTTTCAAAGCATTATTTAATTCTAGTTTTTAATGCTTTTTCAGAAAGTTAATTAAACATTTTATTTCAATATTTCAGCTTCCAGGTCGTGGCAAGGCTCTAGGCCTTCTTGGTTATTGGAGCAACAACCACTTCCTTAGACAAAGCCTTCATAAAGAAAATGTTTAATTTTCTCTCTTTAAAGCTTTTAACTTAAAAGAAATTAATTTAGCACAGATTTTGGAACCCAATAAAGGTTCCTTCCTACTGGATTAATCAGATATTTAGTGGGTACATAAATTTTGGGCACTTTTCTAAGTTGACCCTGATGGCTTCTAATGTACCAGTTTAATTTTCCATAAATTCTTAATTTTGAGTTTGAAAATTTATTTAAGCATGCATCATGTTTCAAACTTTCAATTTCATTTTTCAACTTTGCATTTTCTAATTTTAAATGCTCATTTTCTTTTTCTAATTGATCTAACTCTTTACAAAGTGCTTTAATAAAGCGAAAAGACTGAGTTGGGGTTAAATTGCGTACCTTACTTACCTGACTCGGTGATGCTCCCCCTTTATTGTAGCTTTCCTCTTCTGATGAACCTCCCCCTTCATCCATGCTCATGTCTGAGCTTGAGTCTTCTTCCGGTTGATGGTTCACCATTAGTGCTAACCCCGAGAATTCTTCGATGTCTGACTCAGAGGATGACGAATCTGATCAAGTAGCTTTCGGGTTCTTGTGCTTGGAGGGTTCTGGTTTCTTGTATTTTGACTTTTCCTTTTCTTTCTCCTTTCTCTTTAGTTTTGGGCAGTCATCTTTGATGTGCCCCTCTTCGTTGCAGTTGTAGCAACGAACCGTCCTCTTCTTTCGATGATGCCTCTGCGATTTAAATTTATTAGTACTGAAAAACTTATTGAAGCGTCTTACCAGTAGTGTCGGTTCAGATTCGTTGACCGAGGCTTCAGAGTCAGAACCGTTTACTTTTACCTTTAGGGTAATGTTCTGACTGATTTTCTCTACTCCAGTGGGCTCTGCAACTCGAGATTCGTGAAGTTCAAAAATCGAAAACAATTGTTCTAAGATACTTACCTCGAAATCCTTAGAGATGTAGTACGCATCTACTAAGGAAGCCCAATCGGGAGTTCTCGAAAAGGCATTGAGCGTGTACCGGATCGAGTCCCAGTTCGTTACTTCTTCTCCAAGGTTGTTGAGTTGAGTTATCATCTCTTTGATCCTTGCTTGGAGTTGCGCTACCTTCTTGCCTTAGTTCATCCGGAGGTTCGTCAACTGGGTCCGGAGGATGTCGCGCCTCGCTAGCTTTGCATCCGAGGTACCTTCGTGAAGCTCCAGGAATTTTTCCCAGAGATCTTTCGCGGAGTCATAGCTTCCAATCCGATTTACCTCCTGAGGCGGCAGAACGCTGAGTACGTGGAACTCAGCCTTTCCGTTGGCGACGAAATCTGCTTGTTCCTTTTTTGTCCAGGTGTTTTCCTCCTTATCTTTCGGAACTGCATAGCCATATTTCATTATTAAAAGAATGTCAAATTTAGTTTTAAAAAAAACCTCCATTTTGAGCTTCCATGTGGCGAAGTCTCCGTCGAACTTCAGGGGATGGATGTTCACTCCGGCCATCATCTTGATCGTAGTGCTTCAGTTGGCAGTTAGTCCTTCTGAGGCGATCAGGCTCTAATACCAATTGTTGGTGCAGCGGAGGCCGGCAAGAGGGGGGTGAATTGCTGAAAACAAAAATAAAATATACCCTCCTCGGATTTCAACTCAATAAATAGCAACTATACAAATAAAACAGGAAAATAAAGTAAAACAGAATTTAACCTGGTTACAACTAAGGAGGTTGTTAATCCAGGGCGATGAAAAGCTCCACTAGCAGAATCTCCTTTACTGTAGGTGGAGAAGTCTTTTTACACTTAGAACGCTCACTTAGTTGCTAGGAATTGATTACAAGTTGGATGCTTGAGTTGTTGATTATTTCCTAGCTCCAGGAGCCTTTATATAGGTCCTAGAAATCCTATCCCGAGGGTCCAAGACGCCTTCAACAAGGTTTAAGGCGCCTCCAGCTCGGTCAGCGGATAAAACTTTATCCGCTGCGCAAATGGTCTGTTCGACCAGGCTTAAGGCGCCTTCATCAGCCTTGAAGGTGCCTTCAAGCTGAAGGCACCTTCAAGGCAGCTTGAAGGCGCCTTGAGTTGTTTATCCAGCATAGCTTCTTTTCCAGCTCTTTTGCGTTGGCTTCTAATGCTCCGATCTTTTGGGTGATTGCGGCCAACCAGAATAGGGCTCACCCGAACCCAATTCTCGACCTTCTCCTCGAGCAGCCTTCCGTCCCGGCTTAACGTCCCTCGAACGCTGCACACGCTCTTCACGCCCACCAGAGTACTCTTTCGCAGCTCTCTCGTCCTTCGGACGCACCGAGCCCGTCGGCTCCTTTCCCGTGCCGTCCTTCTCTCTAGCTACGTTTTCTGCTCGACTTCCTGTGCTCCTAAGTTCCTGCACACTAGACACAAGGATCAAACACAACGTAGGACCTAACCAACTTGGTTGATCACATCAAAACTACCACGAGGTCCAACATAAAATACATAAAAATCATAAACTTACAGAAAGTTATAGATATGTAGTTTTTCATAAAAATACAAACGAAACTCACACACGCTTCGCACGTGGCTCTGATACCACTGTTGGGATTTTCGAGCCGTAAAAATCACTTTTTACGTTGTGGAAACCTCGAAATCCTATGCCACCGGATCTGTGCGAAGAAAATAATTTCAAAAACATTACGTGTACGAGTTTCTAAACCTAGATCTGCTCTAGATCTACATGGTAGAGAGATTACCCTTGATGCGAAGCCCTTCGCTTATCCCGCTCGTCCAAGTTTGCCGGATCTCGAGAGTGTTCAAGTGGACACTCCTCTATACGTATCCACACGAACGATTAGGTGGAGAAAAACCAGACAAAAGGTGTGCTAGCACCTTTGAAGGTCCGACCAAGCTGGAGGAGAGGGAGAAGAAGATGAGAGGAGGAAGAAGGAGGTTACAAAACCAAAATGAAACTCACACAAGAGTGTAATGTGGCCGGCCACTTCAAGGAAGGCTTTTAAACCTCCATGGGATATCAAGAGTCACAACTCTTGATCTCCCTCATGAGGTGGCACACACATGTGCTAGCCTTGATGATGTGGCACATCATAATTAGCCAACTCAATGCCAACTCACAAATGAAGTGGCAATGGTCAAGTCAAAGTTGACCTTTCATCTTCCTCTCAAGTCAAGTCAAACTTGACCACTTCTCTCCCATGGTTGATCAAATCTAACCATTGGTTCAAGTTAATTTTTAATTTAATGAATCTCTATTCATTGAATTAAATTGGCTCAATGAGTCTAAGTCCAAATTAGACTCATTTAACACATGAACCAAATTGAGTCCAACTCAATTAGTTTACTTTGGATTACTCTTAATCTAATTTGGTTTATCACATGAACCTAATCCTCTTGGTTCATCATGTAAACCTAATCTCCATCTAATTGCCCTTTGTGTGTGACCCTATAGGTTCTTGTAATGTTGGCAATGCTCCTAAATCCATTTAGAAGCATAAGTAATGAGCGGTATCTTTGCAACACATCATTACTACCCAAGTTACAAGAATGTTGAGATCCAATATCACCTTGTGACTACTAATTGTGACTCTTCACAATATGTGACAATGTCCTTCTATCCTAGACATCTAGATTGATCAATGTGAGGCATAGACTGTGTCAACCTCTAATCAATCTAAATCTTGAACTCCAAGTAGACTCACTCAATCAAATGAGCTCAACATCTCATATTGACTCATTTGGGCATGACCATGCACTTAGTGGTCTCAGTCTATCAAGAATAATGATGTTACTCCCGTTATATAGGAGGGATAGATCCCATCTACATCACTCACATCCCTCTGCATAATTTGTTACATACCCAGTAATCGCCTTTATAGTCACCCAGTTACGAGTGACGTTTGACGAAGTTAAAGTATGTAACTCCTTATGTAGGGAGCCATGGTGACTTCAGGTCCAAGGACTAATAGTCATACTAATAGTCACTTGAGAAAGTATATGACACTCATATAACGATCCATGAGACTTTCTCATGGCGGGTCATTCAGTATACATTTTCCAATACATACCCATGTGTCAACTTGATATCTCTATATCCATGACTTGTGAGATCAAGTCATCAAGTTGACCTACATGCTAGTCTCGTCGCATTAACATTGTCCCTGAATGTTAATACTTGACTAGGAATGATTAAGAGTAGTGCCCCCTATATCATCTCACTATCGATTCAACCAATCGATTGATATAGGTAAGAACCTTCTACTTAAGGAAGCTATTATACTTAGTTATTTAGCACCAATACAAGTAAGTATAATAACCATAAACAAATGCCTTTATATACATAAGAAATATGATACAATGAGTCCATACAACAATCATCAAATGATTGGCTCTAGGGCTCTAACTAACATTTCAGTCCTAGGCCGGTTGTCTATTGCAAGAGGGAACCGGCAACCTTCTACAAATGATGGACATTTGAGAAATAAGATTTGGTAGATCATTACATTGAATAACATTACAAAGAAACCAAAACTCCTAGAACATACCTTTATCATTGCCCTTATTCTTGTTTCTTATTCTTTCATTTCTTTGTTTACATTTTATAGTTACACTTAGACTTTGTAAATCAATTGATTGGTTGTTTAACTAACTCGCTTTGAGACATCTTTAGTGCTTATTCCAGTTCCTGTGGATTCAATATCTTTTATTATTAGTTACGACATTTCCGTACACTTACAGAGGTCAACAAGAATACACAAATATAAGAACAAGTACAAAACCAATAATAGGAAAGGAAACACTAATGAAAGGAGAAGATCGATGTGACATGGGACTGGCGGACAAGATCTCTAGGCGACTCCATAAATCCTTTACCTGCTACCTGGCGAAATAAATCAGTTTACGGGGTGGTGAGTACTAAGACTCAATAGGTAATAGATAGATAGTGTATGAACATAATAAAGAACTAGAGATACAAAGGTATACACTCTCGTCGGGAAAATAGCAGATACAACAGTGATATTATATAAGTGTCCATACCTGAAACTATATCCTAGGCTAGTAATAGAAGGTCAGGTGTAGCAAAGACCTGCTACAGTACTGCTCATAACTACATGGGTAACATGTGAGGTATATATATTACCAATAAGCAAACCAGTGTCTAAACCCATACCTCAGGTATATATCTCAACCTATGTGAGCATATCAGCATAAGTAAGCAACAACAACATAAATAAACAATAGTAGCATAAGTAAGCAACAACATCAGCAGGTATAATAATAACAACATATGCACGGTTGGTCACTCCCGCCCACCCCTCTGTACCATAACCCCTGTATGGTCGAGAGGCTGGGACAATGACAGACTGTACACCACTCCAGCTACCACTACTCTCGAGTAGCCGAGGGGACATTTACATAGTAGCTAACTAGCTACATCTACGGCGGGGATCCCTGCTACTCGCAACTCCAGCTATCACTACCCATGAGTGAGCAAGTGGGAGCACGTCAGGATAAGCGGCACGCTCCAGCTACCACTACCATGAGTGGCCGAGCGTGCGGCTCTAGCCAACGACCATCTCAGCCACAAGGGAGACATGGTCGCTGGCATGAATGCAATGACATGATGCAAAAAATATAGCAATCATCATATATATATATATATATATATATATATATATATATATATATATATATATATATATATATATATATAAACAGAAAGAGGTATGCTATATGAAGCCAGCATGCTCAATAAGAAACATGAATAAATAGTAGTCAAAGCAAGTAAACATGGTATCTGGTATCTATATATCCAGTATCTATTATCTGGTGGTTGGTATATGCTAAATATCATAGATAGCAATGAGAGACTGTATAGATACAGAAACAAGTAGCTCAAAGATTGAGTGGAAGTATCAAATGTAGGAAAAAAATAAGAGTGGAGTCAAGATGAACATAGTAACTATCTGAACATTTAGCTCATGCACCAAGATCAATGTGGTAAAGAGATAAAGCAAGAAATACTCGCCTTTATCTGTCGATCGTATAAAACTAAAACCCACGTCATGACGCTCGTCTCGAATCAACGTCCTGCAAATTACGTGATGTACAATTTAGCTAATCAGATAAGCAACAACTAGCTAAATCAAAAATCTAATCCCACAGTAAAAACCCTATTCAAATCGATCATTAATTACTTCAATTACTCTCATCCATGAATCCTTAATTAAAACCTATTTAATGCCGCCAACAAGGAACTGTATGAATCCATCCCATCACCACTAATCATAATATCAATCTATTGATTCTGATACAATCATGTACTCCTCTAAATCAACCAATCCGCTAGCTAACCAAACCACCGTATACCATGAAATCAAATCTCCTTCATCAACATTTTATCGAATTCTAAATCTACTGCATCACCAAATCAATCCCAACTAACAACTAAGTGTAGATTAACCAACTCAAAACCATAATTAGATCCAAGATTAACAATTAAGCACTACTCACTATCTACTTAGGTTTAGTTTTGTTATCCTAATTTGATTCACAGCCGCTCGGTGGAGTTCTGAAGTGTATCTACGACGAACAAGGAGCTCCCCACTCAAATCTGCATCAGCTCTATGAAGATCCTAGATGCAACAATGGGGAAATAGAGATATCCTCTTGATGGTTGTCCTGCTCTTCCATTCAGCACCAATGATGGCTTCTTGGCAACCGTTAGAGGTAAAACAGTGGCATCCCTCTCTTGATCGACAGTGGTCTGCAATAACTGGCGGTGTCGGCTCTAGGAGGAAAGCAGGTCGGCGATGAAGATCGGAGAAAATTGAGATGCGATGGCTCACACCACGGCCGGTGATGGCATGGAGGTGGTGATGCTAGGGCATGAAAGAAGGAGGTTGTGGTGGATTAAAACCTAGGGAAACCAATGGCTTGACCCTTGCAACAGCGGTGGATGCAACATTGCCGATTTGGACTCATGTGAAGGGCGCCTGTGTCAGGTGATCGGAGTGGCGTGACCCGACAAGGATAACTGCGGTCGATTGAGTGGTAGCCGCGGAACTAGGTCGTCGCTAGGGCAGAGGGAGGGGATCGAGTGGTAGCCTAAAAATTTCATTAAGGCTATTAGCCTATTAAACCTTATTATTTAATTATTATTTAGGCATCGTATTTTACAACGAATCTTGGAGGAGTTGACCTAGGCTCCGAACCAAGTAACCAACTGTGTCATCTATATTGTTTTCATTGTGATTTCCACTGCTTATTCTGATTTATTTTACAAGCAAAAGAAAAGTTTTTAACATGCGATATTCACCTCCCCCTCCCCCCCCCCCCCTCGATCGTATCTTTCGATCCTTCAGGATCTTCTAGAAAGATCTTGTTATTTATTATGCTGCGCTTGTGTTGTTTTGTACTCAAGATCCTTACATCCTTTACACTGCCTAGATGCTAGGCGCCCTCCTCCCTTCCTCCCTTGTTGTGCACAACTACTACGGATAGTAGTTGGGCACCCTTTCAAATCACCGGTGCATCGTGGCACCGCTAGCTGCTACCACCATGAGCCGCCTACTCGGATCTGTCGACACCCGACCTTGGCATCTCCAGTGATCACCTGCCGCAAAAAACTCTTCACCGACGAGGGAGCCAAAAACCAAGGGTAACCTTAATTATTTACATTGATTAATTATTGAGTAGATAATAATTAATAGATCTAATTGATTAATTAACGATAAGTTTAATTACTAGATTTCTCAATTTTAGTGATAAATTAGTGATCAGTAGGATTGATAATTAATTGAATTATTAATGGGATAAATGAGTTAATATTAGTTAGGAACTAATCGAGTTATTGATTTACTTAATTAACTTGATACTTAATGGAATTATTGATTGACTATAAGGGATTAATATATTAACATATGAACTAATCAATGAACTCCGCCCATGATGACCGGTCATGGCCGGTCCCAAGTCCGGATAAAGGAGGAGGGTTGCATTAGGTTGCCAGCCAGCGTCAAACTATGACAAATATTCAATGAATGAATCCATTAAACTATTGTGCTAATGCTAGGTTGTTCCCCGGAAGGAACGTGTTGCAAGGTCCGACTGTAACGTTTCGGCAAGGACCGCTACATCTCCAGAACTCGAGTGTAGTGATAAATATGCAAGAGTTCGCGTTACAAGGTCCGACTGTAACGTCTCAGCAAGGACCGCTACATCTCCATGAGAACTTGGATGTAGTGTTAAATAAGCAAGAGTTCTCACACCATTGGTTAGATAAGAACAAATATGATAGGAAAACTAATAATCAAAGATTTGGAATATGGAACATAGGAACTCTCACTAGTAAATCAATGGAGGTAGTAGATATGATGATTAGGAGAAAAATTAGTATTTTGTATGTACAAGAGACAAAATGGGCATGTGAGAAGGTAAAGATGATAGAGAACTCGGGTATTAAGTTATGGTACACTAGAAAGAGTAAAGCAAGAAATGGAGTGGGTATTATTGTAGATAGGTTGTTAAAGGATGAGGTTGTAGGAGTAGTTAGAAAAGGAGATAGAATTATAACTCTTAAAATAATAGTGACAAAAGAAACTATGAACATAATTAGCGTATATGCACCACAAGTAGGATTAGATAAAGCTACCAAATCAAGATTTTGGGAGAACTTAGATGAAATATTACAAAATATTCCACCAAATGAAATGATTTTAATAGGAGGTGATCTAAATAGGCATGTCGGAGTGAAAAATGAGGAATATGAGAGAGTACATGGGAGTTATGGATTTGGAATGAGGAATGAGGAAGGGAAAACTATATTAGATTTTGCGATAGCATATGACCTTATATTAGCTAATACGTTTTTTAAGAAAAGAGAAGAACACTTAGTCACATTCAAAAGTGGGAATAATAAATCTCAAATTGACTTTCTTATGGTTAGGAAAAAGGATAGAAAGATTTGTAAATAAAGTCATCTCTGGAGAAAGCTTAACTACCCAACATAGGATAGTAGTGTTGGATATATGCCTCAAACATAGTATATAGAAATAAAATATATACAATTCCTATAATTAAGTGGTGGAAGTTAAAGGATGGGAAGCAACATATATTTAAGGAGAAGGTAGAAGTACAAGCATTAGGTGAAATATATGATGACTCTAATACAACATGGGATAAGTGTTAGTTAGAGCCCTAGAGCCAATCATTTGATGATTGTTGTATCATATTCTTGTATATAAATAAAGACATTTATTTTTGGTTATTATACTTACTTGTATTGGTGTCAAATAACTAAGTATAATAGCGTCCTTGAGTAGAAGGTTCTTACCTATATCAATCGATTGGTTGAATCGATAGTGAGATGATATAGGGAACACTACTCTTAATCATTCCTAGTCATGTATTAACATTCAGGGACAATGTTAATGTGATGAGAATAGCATGTAGGTCAACTCGATGACTTGATCTCACAAGTCATGGATATAGAGATATCAAGTTGACACATGGGTATGCATTGGAGAATGTATACTGAATGACCCGCCATGAGAAAGTATCATGGATCGTTATATGAGTGTCATATACTTTCTCATGTGGCTATTAGTATGACTACTAGTCCTTGGACCTGAAGTCACCATGGTTCCCTACATAAGGAGTTACGTACTTTGGCTTCGTCAAACATCACCCGTAACTGGGTAGACTATAAAGGCGATTACTGGGTATGTAACAAATTATGCAGAGGGATGTGAGTGATGTAGATGGGATCTATCCCTCCTATATGACGGGGGTGACATCGATATTCTTGATAGAGTGAGACCACAAAGTGCATGACCATGCCCAAATGAGTCAATATGAGATATTGAGCTCATTTGATTGAGTGAGTCTACTTGGGATTCAAGATTTAGATTGATTAGAGGATGACACAGTCTATGCCTCACATTGATTAATCTAGATGTCAAGGATAGAAGGACACTTGTCATATATTGTGAGGAGTCACAATTAGTAGTCACAAGGTGATGTTGGATCTCAACATTCTTATAACTTGGGTAGTAATGATGTGTTGCTAGATACTGCTCATTACTTATGCTTCTAAATGAGGTTAGGAGCATTGCCAACGTTATAAGAACCTATAGAGTCACACACATAGGGCAATTAGATGGAGATTAGGTTCATTTGATGAACCTAAAGGCTTATGTTCAAGTGATGAACCAAATTGGATTAAGAGTAATCCAAATTAGGCTAATTGAGTTGGACTCAATTTGGTTCATGTGTTTAATTTAGACTTAGACTCATTTAAATAATTTAATTCAATGAATAGAGATTCATTAAATTAAAATTGACTTGAACCAATGGTTATATTAGATCAACTAAGGGAGAGAAGTGGTCAAGTTTGACTTGACTTGAGAGGAAGATGAAGGGTCAAGTTTGACTTGACCATTTGCCACCTCATTGGTGAGTTGGCATTAAGTGGCTAATGGTGATGTGCCACATCATCAAGGCTAGCACATGTGTGTGCCACTTCATGAGGGAGATCAAGAGTTTTTGACTCTTGAAATTCCATGGAGTATATAAACCTTTTTGAAAGGTGGCCGACCACTTTAGAGGAGTTACAACCTTGAATTGATTTTTCATTCAAGTCATCTTCTTCCTCAAGCTCTTCTCTTCTCTCCCTCTCCTCCCTTGGCCGAACCCTAAAAAGGTGCTAGCACACCTTTTGTTTGGTCTCTCCATCTCTTGCTTGTGTGGATACACATAGAGGAGTGTCTATTTTGACACTCTCGAGATTCGGCGAACTTTGGACGAGCGGGATTAAGTGAAGGGCTTCGCATCAAGGGTAAACCTCTTAATCTTGTAGATCTAAAGTAGATCTAGGCTTAGAAACATGTATATGAAATTTTAATCTTTGCACGGATCCGTGGCATGGGGTTTCGGGGTTTCCGCAACACAAAAAAAGTAATTTTTGCAGCCCGAAAAATCCAACAATAAGATTGTATCAAAGTTGAAAATAGTAGCTAAGAGTGTACTCGGTGAGTCAAAGGGACATGCACCACTAAATAAAGAATCTTGGTGGTGGAATGAGAAAGTAGAAGAGAAAGTGAAGGAAAAACGAATAGCTTATAAGGAATTATATATTTGTAAGAATGAGAAAAACTTGAAAAAATATACAATAGCCAAGAAAGAAGCTAAGAAAGTAGTGAGTGAAGCAAAAAATGAAACTTTTGAATGGTTATATCAAAAATTGGATACAAAAGAAGGGGAAAGAGACATTTATAGAATAGCTAAAGTGAGAGAAAGAAAAACAAGAGATCTTAGCCAAATAAAATGTATTAAAGATGAATGTAATAGAGTATTAGTAAATAATGGAGAAATAAAAGAGCGGTGGAAGCGGTATTTTCATCAACTTTTTAATGAAGGTTTAGGTGACCAACTTAACTTAGATAATTTAATTAGGTCAAATGAGGATAGAAATTTTAATTTTTATCGTAGAATTCAAACTTAAGAAGTAAAACAAACTTTAAATGAGATGCATAATGGAAAAGCCGTTGGACCAGATAATATTCCGATAGAGATATGGAAGTGCTTAGGGAAACAAGCTATTGAATGACTTACAAAATTATTTAACATGATATTGAAAATGAAAAAAATGCATGATCAATGGAGGATAAGTACTCTAATTCCCTTATATAAGAATAAGGGAGACATACAAAATTGTGTAAACTATAGGGGTATTAAACTAATGAGTCATACTATGAAACTTTGAGAAAAAGTAATAGAAAAAAGATTAAGGAAGGAGACCACAGTGACAGAAAATCAATTTGGGTTCATGCCTGGAAAGTCGACAATAGAGGCTATACATCTTCTTAGACAATTAATTGAAAAATATCAGGAGCAAAAACAAGATCTACACAAGGTATTCATTGACTTAGAAAAAGCTTATGATAGAGTCCCAAGAGAAATTATATGGAGAATTTTAGAAAAGAGAGGTGTTAGCGTAACATATATTGAACTAATTAAGGATATGTATGAGGATGTAACGACCAGAGTAAAGACTTCAGGGGGAGTAACTGAAGCATTTCCAATAAAGATAGGGTTACATCAAGGATCAACTCTAAGTCCCTATCTTTTTACACTAATTATGGACGAACTCACTGCGCACATTCAAGACACAGTACCATGGTGCATGTTGTTTGCAGATGATATTATTTTGGTAGATGAGACACATGAAGGAGTAAATGCTAAGCTAGAATCTTGGAGGGAAACACTAGAAGGGAAAGGTTTTAAGCTTAGTAGATTAAAGACAGAATATATGGAATTTAAGTTTAGTAATATTAGAAGTAATGAAACAATTGTTAAGATAGGAGAGGACGAGTTACCCGGAACCAAGAGATTTAAATATTTAGGATCATTTTTACAAAATGATGGAGGGATTGAGAGAGATGTCTTACATAAAATACAAGCAGGATGGGTGAAATGGAGGGGAGCGTCGAGTGTTCTATGTGACCGTAAAGTACCTCTTAAACTTAAAGGTAAGTTCTATAAAACCGCAGTTCGACCTGCTATGTTATATGGAGTTGAATGTTGGGCTATGACTCTAGCACATGAGCAGAAGATGAGAGTTGCAGAGATGAGGATGTTAGGGTGGATGTGTGGACATACGAAGATGGACAAAATAAGAAATGAGAGTATTAGAGAGAAAGTCAGAGTTGCATCTATTGAGGAAAAACTCCGAGAGACACGTTTAAGATGGTACGAACATGTATTTAGACGACCAATAAATGCTCCAGTTAGGCGATGTGAAACTATGATAAACATGCATATCAAACGAGGAAGAGGAAGACCAAAAAAAACTTGGTTAGCAACAATAAAACAGGATAAAATTTATTTAAATATAGATGATGATATAATAGAAGATAGAGCTCAATGGCGTAAAAGGATTCATACAGCTGACCCTACCTAGTGGGAAAAAGCTTGGTTGTTGTTGTTGTTGTTGTTATGAACTAATCAATGAAGTTGATAAACTGATTAGACTTTATGATTAGGATTACACTAGTGCTTAGATTTGCCTTCATATCTTATACTTGCAGGATTCAAGCTCGAGGCAGACCTTTTGACTCGAGGATCGATAGGATATTCTATAGTTGAGGTGGGTAGTTCTTATTTTAACTTCTTTAGATCTTTAATCTTACTGCATGATTATATCTGTTAATATATTGATTAGGTAGCATGTAGTTGCATATCTTGACTTTATTCATATTATCTCTTGAGCTTGACATTGTATTGCATGACCTTAGAGATGATCCATTTTATATCTATGTAGTATCATGATTCTTCATGTTAGATTTTTATATATGGTTTGTGCTTATTGTTAGTCAGATCATACTATAGTGTAGGGTAGAAAATATTGTGCTAGACGATTGTATGTTATTTAGACTCATGACTATACGCTTGTGAGGTTAGACCGAAGTGTTGTTATAGAGTGTTATGTTGGATATTGTAACGACCCGCCTTCTACTACTAGGCCGTAAGACCGATCACTACAGTTATGCTGAGCTAACTGTGCGGAAAACTGATCTAATTTAAATTTTAGTTGCTAACTGATAACTATTCTTGGTTCTACATGTACTGAAGGATGTAATCTAAGGGATAAAAGGTGTATCCTACATCCCCTATGGACTAGAAGCTGATCTGCTAAGTTTCTTGGTCGAAACTGAACTTCCCAATCGATCCAGAATGAACTGGGTCGATTGCTCTCTGTTGGATCGATCCATGGATCGATCCAGACTGCTACTGTGCTCGGGTGATAATCTGGATCGATCGGCTGATCGATCCAGTGATCGATCCAGCGTGCTTCTGTGCACGGGACTTTATTTGGATCGATCGGCTGATCGATCCAACCTAGTCAATCGATCCAATGATCGATCAAAAACCTTTCTGTTCGCGAGGAATAGCTTGGATCGATCGACCGATCGATCCAGAGGCCTTCTGTTCGTGACAGAATGTGACTGGATCGATCGGCTGATCGATCCAGAAGCCTTCTGTTCGCGGAATCATCCCTCAATCGATCCATGGATCGATCGAGGACCCCAGATCGATCCATGGATCGATCGGAGTTTCTGATTTCGCACTGAAACTCTGATTTCTGCACTAGTTCGTGCCAAAATCTCACACAACAATTATACAATGCATGGAAAACATTCTAATATCTAATAACTAGCATTCTAACATGACATAGTGCAAGGTTTATTAATTCATAGCACTTAAACCACTAGAAATGCCGAAAAGTGTCTTAAGAAAGAAACTCAGTTCTTAATTTGCTAAACTCCCTAAGGATCTTCATTCCAGGTCCCTGCCACACACACCATCTCTGCATTGACCTCCAGCTTCCTCTGCTAGTCCATCTTTCCCTTACCTTTATCTGCAATATAAGGGAAATAGAATCTGTAAGCTTAAAGCTTAGTAAGAAACCAACTACCTCACTAAAACATGCAACGATGCAAAACATGCTTTTAAAGAATGCTATTTAAAAACATGAACTGAATTTGCTAAAACATGGCATACATAATAAATCTAAGCATGGAGTTATCTCATAGTATCAACTTAGAAAAACTAGGCTGAAACTGAAATTGAAACTGAGCTAAAACTGAGCTAGTGCTGATCTTAAACTATAATCACATAATTAGATTACGAGTTTGAAAGCTATTATCATAATAAGTGAAAATAGTAATCATGTTGCTGTTTGGGCCTGGCAACTGTACTTGCTGTGCGCGCATCCCTAACTAGACCCGGGTTTGCAAGTCCCGAATTTAGCAGGGTTTACTAGGTTATCTGAACCTAGGGACGACTGTGGGAGCCCAACCCAATGGACATCTGGTCCAGTACAGTGCCACTGAAAATAAAATACCGATATAGCTGAATTTACTTATCTTGCTGTTACTAAGTTAGCTGAACCTAGTGCTAGGTTGTCTGAACCTAGAGGCGACTGTGGGAGCCCACCCATTGGACCGTAGTCCCACGAAAGTTGTAGTAAGGCTAACTAAGCTATTTTAAATGCTTCTATTGCATTTACTGAGCTATTAAAAATGCATAAGTTGCATTTTACTGAGCTAATCATTTAATCGAACATCTAGTGTGCTTAAACTCTCCCCTCTATTAGGGAGACTACCTCTAGGCACCCGACAACATCTAAAACCTCCAACTGAAGGGGGAAAGACGTGCCCGGCCCATCTAAAGGTACTCACTAAATCCCTAAACCTGCGAGGAGGGTTAAATACACCCTATGTGTCGAAAAAATTGCATATGACTAAACTAATGCATAGAAAACCAAATGGAAGCTACTTATACTGCAGGTGAGGGGTTTCTTACCTCCTGTGCTAGATTTCTTACAAATCTAATCGCTAGATCTCCGGAGGAGACGATCCTTTCGACGATCTTCTCGTGTCTACACGTTCCTCTCGCGGAGGGGAGCGTCCTCGTGTCGAAGTCATCGACGGAATGTGCCCTTGGGACCCTTGGGACGGAACCCTAGCCTTGCTAGTGGTTGGCGCCGAGAGAGGGAGGAGAGGAAGAGGTGGCGTCGGTGAGGGTTTGAGGAGAAGGAATCCCGATCAAAATAAAACCCCACTTAATAATTTCCTATTTATATTAAGTGGTAATTTCGGCCCAACTCTAACTTAAATAAAATTGTCTCCCTTTCCTTTCAGCACGGCCTTGCTGGGTTCAACTGGTTACTAGAATTATTCGTAAACCATAGATCTCGGGTTCAATTCCCGCGTAGGCCATTTTCGTTTTCTATTTATTTTTGCTACTTCCGCTACTCTAAAAATTCTGTAAAAATATCCTAAAATTCTATAAAAATCATAGAATATTTCTAAAATAGTTCTGAGAATTTTCGGGCGTTACAATCCCCTATACCTTATAAAAAGTTCATCCTCGAACTTAGTACAATTCTGGGTACTTCTGTCTGCCTCTTCTGCTGTGTGACTGTGCCAAATAACCTTGACTAATGGTACCTCCTTGTTCCGCAATTTCTTAACTGCTCGGTCTATTATCTGAATAGGCCGACTGTCATAGCTGAGGTCTTCGCGGATCTGTACCGACTGGGGCTCAATCCCTTGGGTGGCATCTGGGATATGCTTCTTCAGCATAGAGACATGAAATACATTGTGGACAGCTGACATTTCCTGGGGTAGCTCTAGCTCATATGCGACCTTGCCCACTCTTCTGCTGATAAGGTATGGTCCCACGTATCTGGGACTTAGCTTGCCCTTCTTCCCAAAACGCATTACTCCCTTCATGGGAGCTACTCTGAGGAACACTGTATCCCCAACTGAAAACTCTAAAGGTCTGCGCCATATATCAGCATAGCTTTTCTGGCGACTCTGAGCTGTTTCTATCCTCTGGCGGATCTGCTGTATAGCTGCTGTGGTATCTGCCACTAGATATGTCTGAAGTTCTAGCTCTTTCTGTTCACCACTCTCATACCAGCAGATTGGAGATCTACACCTCCGCCCATAGAGAGCCTCATAAGGTGCCATACCGATAGTGGCCTGATAGCTGTTGTTGTATGCAAATTCTGCTAGACTCAGATATTTGCACCAACTTCCTTTGAAATCTAGGGCACATGCTCGGAGCATATCTTCGAGTACCTGATTTACTCGCTCTGTCTGTCCATCTGTCTGAGGATGGAAAGCTGTGCTGAATTTTAACTTCATGCCCAAAGCTGACTGTACACACTCCCAGAAGTGTGATGTGAACCTACTGTCCCTGTCTGAAATAATGGTTTGTGGGACTCCATGTAATCTAACGATCTCCTTGAGATACAACTGAGCTAGCTGTTCCATGGAGTAGGATATCCTGATAGCTAAGAAGTGGGCTGATTTAGTCAATCTGTCGACTATTACCCAAATGGTATCAAAACCATTCGTGGTTCTGGGTAATCCCACGATGAAATCCATAGAAATGTCTTCCCACTTCCATTCTGGTATCTGAATGGGCTGCAAAACTCCTCCTGGTCTCTGATGTTCTGCCTTAACCCTCTGACAGGTTAGGCAGGTGCTGACATATCGAGCGATGTCTCTCTTCATCCCAGCCCACCAAAAACGTTTCTTCAAGTCCTGTTACATTTTGGTGGAGCCTGGATGCATCGCATAGGGAGTCTTGTGAGCCTCGTCTAGGATTTTCTTCTGTAGTTCCTCCTGATCTGGAACACATAGCCTGTCACCGAAATATAGTACCCCGCTATCTGATATTCTGAACTCTCCACTTTCTGATTCTGCTAAACCTTGCTTGATTCTCTGAATTTCAGGATCCTGCTCCTGAGCTGTCTGGATGTCACCAAGCAAGGTAGACTCTAATGTCATGACAGAGAGCTGTCCGACTATGAGTTCGAGACCGAAATCTGAGATCTCCTTCTGTAGGGGCGGTGACATAGCTGCTAGAGATAACAGGGTAGCGCTGGACTTCCTGCTGAGGGCGTCTGCTACCCTATTTGCTTTTCCTGGGTGGTAGAGGATGTCTATATCGTAGTCTTTGACCAGCTCTAGCCATCTGCGCTGTCGCATATTCAGATCATTCTGAGTGAAGAAGTACTTCAGACTCTGATGATCTGTATACACCCTACACTGAGCTCCATACAAGTAATGTCTCCAAATCTTGAGAGCGAACACCACTGCTGCAAGCTCAAGGTCATGAGTGGGGTAATTCCTCTCATAATCCTTGAGTTGTCTGGAGGCGTAGGCGATCACCTTGCCATTTTGCATCGGCACTGCTCCTAGTCCCAACTTAGAGGCATCACTATAAATGTCAAAGCTGTCTGTGTTCTCTGGTAGAGCTAGAATAGGTGCACTGGTCAATCTCTTTTTTAGCTCGCTGAAACTGTTCTCACTGTCCTCGGTCCACTGAAACTTTCTGTTCTTTCTGGTGAGAGCTGTCAGTGGGGAGGTTATCCTGGAGAAGTCCTCTACGAATTTTCTGTAATAACCTGCTAGTCCCAAAAAGCTTCTGATCTCACTGGTGTTCTTGGGTCTTTTCCAGTTACTCACAGCTTCTATTTTACTAGGGTCTACCATGATACCATCCTTTGAGATGATGTGACCCAGGAAGGACACCTGATCTAGCCAAAATTCACATTTTGTGAACTTGGCGTACAGCTGATTCTGCTGAAGGATCTGCAATACTATTTTCAGGTGCTCTACATGTTCTTCCTGAGTTCTGGAATAGATAAGAATGTCATCGATGAACACGATAACGAACTTATCTAAATATTCCCTGAATACCCTGTTCATAAGATCCATGAAAGTAGCAGGAGCATTTGTCACGCCAAAGGGCATGACTACGAACTCGTAATGTCCGTATCTAGTCTTGAATGCTGTTTTCGATATGTCCCCTTCTTTGACCTTCACCTGATGATAACCTGATCTGAGGTCTATCTTAGAGAACACTGCTGCTCCCTTTAGCTGATCGAACAGGTCATCTATTCTGGGAAGAGGATACCTGTTCTTGATTGTGACTTGGTTCAGTGCCCGGTAGTCTATACACAGGTGCATGCTCCCGTCTTTCTTCTTCACGAACAATATAGGTGCTCCCCATGGTGAGTGACTAGGGCGTATGAAGCCTTTGTCAAGCAGTTCCTGTAGTTGCTCATGAAGTTCTTTTAGCTCTGCTGGAGCCATGCGATAAGGCGCTTTAGAAATCGGATTGGTACCGGGAATGAGCTCTATCTCAAATTCAATCTCCCTGTCTGGTGCTAATCCTGGTAACTCTTCAGGGAAGACTGCTGGGTAGTCACATACGACTCGGACCTCTGCTAGCGGTTGGTCCTTGTCCTGACTGGTACTGACTACGTGTGCTAGAAATCCCGTACACCCTGAATCCATCAACCTCTGTGCCTTCATAGCTGAGAGAAACTTCTTGGCTTTTCTCCTGGGTTCTCCGACGAATTCGAACTGTGCTTCTGCTTCAGGTTGGAATATGACTTTCTATTTACGACACTCGATGGAGGTGCCGTATCTGATCAAGAAGTCCATCCCGAAAATGACATCGTAGTCGATCATATTAAGCACTATCAGGTCGTAAAAGAGCTCTCTGTCTGCTATAATGACCGGCACTGCTCTGAGCCAGTGCGTGGATGCCATGATTTCTCCTGAAGGTAAGGTCGTCAGGAACTGACTACTGAGTACCTCTGGAGGTCTTGCTAACCTCTCAGCAAATGCCCTGGATATATATGAATGGGTTGCCCCCGTATCGAATAAGACAGTTGTACTTTGCTGTAAAATACTAATCTGACCTGTGACAACTGTCGAGGCATTTGCTACGTCCTCTCTGGTGAGTGAGTAAATCCTCGCATTGGTCGTAGCTGGAGGGGCTTCTAATCTGCCCTGACTGATGTGTGGACCATCTAAAGCGGCCTGCATATGATGTAACTATACTGGCTGGCCTCCATACTGAATCGGCGGTGGTGGAGGAAAGCTGGCCTTGTTCGGACACTGCTTGGCCATATGCCCTTCTTGTCCGCATTCGAAGCATCCTCGTGTGCCCTTACGACAAACTCCAGGGTGGAATTTCCCACAAGTAGCACACTTTGGATGACTGGGCTGCTTGCTGGCTGGCCCTCCTTTTAGGTAACTCCCTGGTTTGCGCTTGTTGCTGGAGTTCCCTTTCCAGTTAGAGCCATGAGAGCTGTGACCCTGCTGTTTCTGAGTGCCTGAGCCTCCTTGACCTTTAGCTTCTGAGAGGACTTGCTTCTGCTGCTTGATACTATTCTGGTAATGCTCAGTGATTAGAGCACTGCTCACTAACTCTTCTGTGGTTTGTGGCCTATGAACGCCACCAGTCACGTTCATTGCTATTTCCGACCTCAGCATCTTGAGCATCAACCGGATTCGTTCCCTTTATGTGCTGACTAATTCAGGGCATAGACGAGCCAATCTGTTGAATTTCTTCACGGCTTCCTCTACTGAGAGGTTGCCCTGGCGAAACTCGGTGAACTCGTCGTAATGGCGGTTTGTGACCCGCGTGTGAAAGAACTACTCAAAGAATTCTTTCTCGAAGTCTACCCATGTCATCTGATTTACTGGGCGCTTCGCTCTGATTCTCTCCCACCACATGCGTGCATCTCCTGTCAGACAGAAGGAGGCGCACTTCACCTTCTCGTGTTCTGGCCAGTCCAGAAGCTCCATCGTACTCTCCAGTGTTTTGAACCAGGCTTGTGCATCCCATGGTTCACTGGTGCCTGAGAAGTTCTCTGGCTTGACTCTCTGCCACTGGATCAAATAGGCTTCTCTCTTTGCCTCTACTGCTGCTGGGGCTACTGGTGTTGTAGGCTGGACTGGTGGAACCTCTAAGACTACTGGTGTTGCCAAGTTTGGCTCCGGGGTGGCAGTGGGAGTGTTCTGCTGACTAGCCTTTAAGGTGGTTATTTCCTGTTGTTGTTCTGCTAGCTGCTGCTGTAACTGAGCCACTAGTGCTATAAGGTTTGGGGGAGGCACTGAACTACCTGCCTAATGCTGGGGCTCAGTGGCTGGTGCCCTTCTAGCTGGGCGTCCTCGTGCCATTTCTAAAGACATAGAGGACATACATAACTGATACAATCATGCTTATAGAATTTCTACTATCATGTTTAACTAGCTACTATAAACATGTTAAAGCTATCATATATAAGCATGCTATAATTATCCATAAACATGAAAGCAAGACATAATTAAAGTAGAGGTATTCTTACTTGGAAGCTGTAGGTACAATGCTGATGTGTGTGTAGGAAGTATGGAACACTGCTCTGATACCACTCTGTAACGACCCGCCTTCTACTACTAGGCTGTAAGGCCGATCACTACAGTTATGCTGAGCTAACTGTGCGGAAAACTGATCTAATTTAAATTTTAGTTGCTAACTGATAACTATTCTTGGTTCTACATGTATTGAAGGATGTAATCTAAGGGATACAAGGTGTATCCTACATCCCCTATGGACTAGAAGCTGATCTGCTAAGTTTCTTGGTCGAAACTGAACTTCCCAATCGATCCAGACTGAACTGGGTCGATTGCTCTTTGTTGGATCGATCCATGGATTGATCCAGACTGCTACTGTGCTCGGGTGATAATCTGGATCGATCGGCTGATCGATCCAGGCTCAGTGATTGATCCAGTGATCGATCCAGCGTGCTTCTGTGCACAAGACTTTATTTGGATCGATCAGCTGATCGATCCAACCTAGTCAATCGATCCAATGATCGATCAAAAACCTTTCTGTTCGCGAGTAATAGCTTGGATCGATCGACCGATCGATCCAGAGGTCTTCTGTTCGTGACAGAATATGACTGGATCGATCGGCTGATGGATCCAGAAGCCTTCTGTTCGCGGAATCAGCCCTCAATCGATCCATGGATCGATCGAGGACCCCAGATCGATCCATGGATCGATCGGAGTTTCTGATTTCGCACTGAAACTCTGATTTCTGCACTAGTTCGTGCCAAAATCTCACACAACAATTATACAATGCATGGAAAACATTCTAATATCTAATAACTAGCATTCTAACATGACATAGTGCAAGGTTTATTAATTCATAGCACTTAAACCACTAGAAATGCCGAAAAGTGTCTTAAGAAAGAAACTCAGTTCTTAATTTGCTAAACTCCCTAAGGATCTTCATTCCAAGTCCCTGCCACACACACCATCTCTGCATTGACCTCCAGCTTTCTCTGCTAGTCCATCTTTCCCTTACCTTTATCTGCAGTATAAGGGAAATAGAATCTGTAAGCTTAAAGCTTAGTAAGAAACCAACTACCTCACTAAAACATGCAACGATGCAAAACATGCTTTTAAAAAATGCTATTTAAAAACATGAACTGAATTTGCTAAAACATGGCATACATAATAAATCTAAGCATGGAGTTATCTCATAGTATCAACTTGGATAAACTAGGCTGAAACTGAAATTGAAACTGAGCTAAAACTGAGCTAGTGCTGATCTTAAACTATAATCACATAATTAGATTACGAGTTTGAAAGCTATTATCATAATAAGTGAAAATAGTAATCATGTTGCTGTTTGGGCCCGACAACTATACTTGCTGTGCGCGCATCCCTAACTAGACCAGGGTTTGCAAGTCCCGAATTTAGCAGGGTTTACTAGGTTATCTGAACCTAGGGACGACTGTGGGAGCCCAACCCAATGGACATATGGTCCAATACAGTGCCACTGAAAATAAAATACCGATATAGCTGAATTTACTTATCTTGCTGTTACTAGGTTAGCTGAACCTAGTGCTAGGTTGTCTGAACCTAGAGGCGACTGTGGGAGCCCACCCATTGGACCGTAGTCCCACGAAAGTTGTAGTAAGGCTAACTAAGCTATTTTAAATGCTTCTATTGCATTTACTGAGCTATTAAAAATGCATAAGTTGCATTTTACTGAGCTAATCATTTAATCGAACATCTAGTGTGCTTAAACTCTCCCCTGTATTAGGGAGACTACCTCTAGGCACCCGACAACATCTAAAACCTCCAACTGAATGGGGAAAGACGTGCCCGGCCTATCTAAAGGTACTCACTAAATCCCTAAACTTGCGAGGAGGGTTAAATACACCCTATGTGTCGAAAAAACTGCATATGACTAAACTGATGCATAGAAAACCAAACGGAAGCTACTTATACTGCAGGTGAGGGGTTTCTTACCTCCTGTGCTAGATTTCTTACAAATCTAATCGCTAGATCTTCGGAGGAGACGATCCTTTCGATGATCTTCTCGCGTCTACATGTTCCTCTCGCGGAGGGGAGCGTCCTCGTGTCGAAGTCATCGCCAGAATGTGCCCTTGGGACCCTTGGGACGGAACCCTAGCCTTGCTAGTGGTTGGCGCCGAGAGAGGGAGGAGAGGAAGAGGTGGCGTCGGTGAGGGTTTGAGGAGAAGGAATCCCGATCAAAATAAAACCCCACTTAATAATTTCCTATTTATATTAAGTGGTAATTTCGGCCCAACTCTAACTTAAATAAAATTGTCTCCCTTTCCTTTCAGCATGACCCTGCTGGGTTCAACTGGTTACTAGAATTATCCGTAAACCATAGGTCTCGGGTTCAATTCCCGCATAGGCCGTTTTCATTTTCTATTTATTTTTGCTACTTCCGCTACTCTAAAAATTTTGTAAAAATATCCTAAAATTCTAGAAAAATCATAGAATATTTCTAAAATAGTTTTGAGAATTTTCGGGCGTTACAGATATGCTTATTCATTTTTTGATTATCATTACCTTATTATATTCTGACGACCATTATCTCTCATTTGTGGTTGAGAAAGTTGTCAGTGATCATGATACATATAACTGCCCACGAGACCATCCATGGTAGAGTGTTTCTCCCGTAGTCCATAGTTATATAGCGACATGTCCTATTTACCTACTAGACTAGATAGTGGTAGTGTGAATTCATCCACAGATAGTGACAATTATACACTTTGACTACCCACTAGATTAGATAGTTGTAGCGTGATTCCATCTGTAGTCAGTAGCTGAGGAGCTAGATAGCTACCCTATCCTATCTGTCCACTAGACCCGATAGTGGTAGAATGAGTTTGCCCACTAGACAAGATAGTGGTTGCATGAGTTTGCACATTGTTAGAACTTGATATATATTTGTTATGTGTTTGCTTTGTGCAAATTATTTATTGGTTATACCTGGTGGAGCAGGTTAGTGATGGGTTACATTGTTTGTTTAGATTTGTTTAGTGGATGACTTTATGTCGATACTCTTAATATTATAGTAAGTACTTATTACTTAAAATTGCATTCGTTAATTTCCTTATAGTAGTATCATCTACTATCTTCTTATATCCACTGAGTATTTTGTACTCACTACCTTTTATTTTCCTCTATTTACAGGTTAGCAGGTAGAGGATGTGTTGTGTCACTCAGAGGTTCTGCCCGCCAGACCCACTCGAGTTGGATTCATCCTGTGTGAGTCATTTGATTTATTTTTCCTCTACCTTTGTTTATGGTTGTATTTCCTATTCAAATCTTTGAGTTTCATTATAATAGTTTAATTGTTTAGTTTAGAATGATTACATGTATATGCATACACATACACATCAGTTGTTATGATTTGTTATTTTATATTACATTGATGTTTATTTTACTTGATCTGAGTTCGATATCATATTTCTCATATTGTCATTAGGGGGTACCATCTAATTTATTGGACAAGTATACCCTCAGGGCATGGCAGAACCCTAGGTAAGTGAGAACTCTTGGATGAGTGAACTCTTAGTAAGTATGACTGGACTAGCAGATCTTGAATACTGCTAACATCGCTTTACTTTATTATTTTATATCTATGGTGCTAATTTAGTGTTGCAGGAAAATCTTAGTGGATTGGGTTGATCTGACACTAAGCAGATAGATAAAGTCCAAATAGATCTGGAGAATCAGATGCTTGGTGGGTAAGTTGAGGTAAGCTCCTGGAGTGGAGTTATGAGGTCGTGTCCTAGTACGGTACAAACCTTAGCCGATTATCCAACTGAAGAAACCAGCAGATATTTCTAGGTTGAGATCAAAGTTCTAACTATCATATTCATGCATCTTTATAGATTATCTAACTTTATTTTGTAGGATCATATAACCCTTGAACTCTATTTGTAAATCATTATCATTTGTGTCTTGTAGTGCTACATTAGCATTGCAAAAAGATCAATTGATGATTAGTTCAATCGACTGAACTATAGGATCAATTAACTAATCTAAGTGGATAAGAATAGTAAAGATTCAAGATATGACAAAAAGGTAATAGGGGTTCCATCGATGGATAAGGAGGATCAATCAACTGATAAAAAAAAGGAATGGGCAGGTGATAAAATCAAATCATGATGAGAAGGAAAGTCTTGGGGTTCCGTCGATGGATAAAGTTTAGCAGTCAATCGAACTACATGATTTATGAGATCAAACAGATAGGATCAAGGCAAACAAGGAATGACATTAAGATCAGTCGACGGATAGGATGTTCAGTCGATGGATAGATTTAGTCAATGGAAAGGTTATTTAATCTACTTAATGGTGCCTATAAAAGGACTCAGGATCCAAGCCAATCATCAATTCACTCATTGCTTTATCTTGTTATTAATGCTTTAGATGATGTAAGTTCTGCTACTACTATATCGATAGGCTCTCCGACAACCTTCACTAAAGATTTATCTTTCGTTGTCAGTTTATACTATAGGTCTCGTGATACTGGCTAGAGGGGGGTGAATAGCCTTGCAATCAAATTTATACTTTCTTTTGCTTTCGACTTTAGCAAAGATAAATACACATTAGTTAATAAGAACTAATAACATAAAAAGTAAGAGCAGACTTTGAATTTACTTGGTTTGCAACCAGGAATGTTGTTAATCCAAGACAGTTAAAGCTCTAGTAGTAAGTTCTCCTTTTATAAAGGTAGAAAAGTCTCTTACAGCATTAAAAGTATAGAAGTTTGAAACAAGAAAGAATACAAAGTGTGTTATTCGAAACCACTATGACCAGGGCTCTATTTATAGTCTACTGGTCGAATCTGACCGTTTGTTGATGTGGCATGATCCAGGTGCCCGGACCTTCTCTAGGCACCCCCAGTGTGGAAAAACTCTATCTCCACATAATAGCTATGCAACAACCAAGTGATAAAGTTTTATCCATCTCCGAGTGCCTAGACCAACTGGTTCGGGTGTCCGGATCAATCAGCGTTGTGCTGACTATCCGGCGCCTTCTCCGGTCGCTTGGGTGGTCTTGGCCATCCGGTATTGGTGTCACTCAAACCCATCTTCCCGCCTTCTCCTCAAGCAATCTTCCACTCTGGCTTCTTGTCCCTCGGTCATGGCTCATCTGTACTTCCGTTTCAACAAATATCTTTTCATATTTTTCTTTTATTTGGTCCAATCAAACAACATATCTCTTGATTGGAGAATAAAATTCTTAAACTTATTTTGTATCTTTTAGATACTCATAGTGCATGTGACCTAATAGGTTCTCAATTTATCTTGGTCATTAATAATTAACTATTTAATTATAGATCGATCATGAGTGACACCTAGTAGTACATCATGATCCCCAATTAATCAGAAAATCACAGTTGATTCCAGAATAAGTTCTGAACCCTTCAGCAACTATAGTGAGTCATGCCTTATTTTTTCACTCATCTTATATTCACTTAGTTCAAGACATGGTCTATGTGTTTATCCCCACTAAACTAACTACATTACACCTAGTTCAAGTAATATTTACTCTTACTATAGATTCAAATTACTCCTACATATATCTAAGAGTCTCATACGCTTAACATGTGATGGTTTGCAAAGACTTTGAGTAATAATCCTGACAAGTGGCCATAGGGTATATGTTTCCTTGTAAGAAGTAGTGAATCCTCTATGGGATATCCAAACACCTTCGGGCACTTTGACTTATACCTAATTATCTCGGGTTCACATGTCTAAGTAGATGCTTTGCTTAAGATATCAAAGTATAAGTCTCCATGATCTAGGTGACTAGAATACCTCAAGTCGAAGGAAACTTACACTCATATATAGAGAATCATATGAAATCTTACAACAAGTCACTCCAATGAGCTAGTTACCATAACTAGTATCCATGTTTAACTCTCAACATCTCAATGTCTCTAGCTATTGAGTAATAACTACTTGGTTAGACCAAGGAGTATAACCCATGCTAGTCTCACAAAATTAATGATGTTTGAATACATCAATTCATTAACTAGGGAATGTTTCAATACTTTCATAATTACACATATAAAGACTCTCATTAGTTGTGATCTAATCACAAGTTCTCTCATGCTATGAACCATATTATAGACATTCAGTAAATGAGTTTAAGATTATTCAAACACATAAGTAAGGTGTATTCAATTAGTGAATCTATATTTATCGAACTAAATAGTATAAATCATAAGGTGATTTTCCTTAGGACACCTCTCAAGTATAACACCATATGTATGCTAACAATTAAGTCTCCCTTTATGGTTGAGAGAGTTGTCAGTCATATTCACTAGCCACTAGGCCACTCAAGGGTAGTGGTAGCTAGGGTTGTGTTCATCTTGTCCTATAGTGCGCACTTGGCCACCCAGGGGTAGCAGTGACAGAGTTGTGTGCATGTAGTGGGCCTTCTTGTTATGTAGCTAGATAGCTACTCATCATCCTGCCCGACTATCCACTCAGGAGTAATGGTAGATGGAGTCATGAGCAGTTGTCATAGTCCTGCCCATTTTGCTACACATATATTGTGGTAGCTTGAATGGAGTGTAGGATTGATGCATACATGATCATTTGCACAGATAATGCATGTTGCATATCTTAGGGATATTATTGTGCATATGCTTGTGATTTTTTGCATTTAATTGATCTATGATTGTTGCATATAGTTTCCATGATTCATACATGTTTATTTATCATACATATATATACTATCATATATATTGCTCAAGTGTTATGAGCAGATATGTTGCTGATCTCTAGTGATTTACTGATCAATATACCTTGTGTGCTAAATCGATACTGGTATGTGTATTTCTTATGTAATATATGATCATGTTCTTATTTTACTAATAAGACTGTATACTTTGATCTTCATGTTCTATGTTGATCATGCACTATCTTATCTATTACCAGCTGAGTCACCCGAACTCACCACCTATATATGTTTTACCTTTCTAGGTAGCAGATAGATGACATGTGGAGTCTCCTAGAGATCCTATCTGCTAGTTCCATATCGTATTAAGTGTTTTCTTCCATTTGTGCTTTTACTTGCATTATTGGTTTTTGGACTTGTTCATGTAATAAATATCTTGTGTATAAATTTTTAAACTTGTGGTGTCCTTTTATTGGGTTATGTATGTTGGAGCAATTGTTGTAGCCTAGGTGTTGATGTTTGAGTAAAGGGTTTAAGTTAGGGTTTACATCTGTATTTGATATGCATTATTGAGTGTGAAGGTGACAGATGTAAAGTAAAGTCCAAGTGTGACTTGGTAAAGGTGAAATCCCAGAGGTGAGGAGTCTCTTGGCAAAGAAGACCCGACAATAAGGATAAGACCGAAGGAAGCTCTTCAAGGCAAGATGTGAAGGATAGGAAAGCATCCAAGGAACGTAAGACTGATGGAGGAAGCTAGAAGGCAAGATTAAAGTTGTAAGAGTAAGTTCTTTCTTCGTATCTGAAAGGTTGTATGTTTGTATACGGTATGCCTTTGGGTATTTCTCTGACACTTATGGAGTAGATCCTTTGTGCTAGGATTAAGGAGTAGTTGTTAACACCCACGAATTTTTATAAGTACATGAGTATTATTTTCATTAAAGCATGGAAATAAATAGAAAGAATAAGAGAAAAAGAAGACTAAGAAACAGAATAAAAAAAATGGTAAGAGGTGGAGGCCAAGGATTGAACCTTGAACCTCCCACAAATAATGGAGGAAGACTAATGACATAATCACCACTAGGATAATGAGTAACATATGGATAGGAAGGAATAAAAATGCTAGTTAAAGGAGAGAAGAAAAATAAAGCAAAGAGCAAGAGAAAACCAAATTTCTTACCTCTTCTTCCTCTTGGTTAAGAGAAGGAATAAGAAGAAGGCAAGTTACCTTCCTCACCTTTCCCTCTTCTCATTTTCGTGAGAATCAAGAGAAGAGACATGGGAGAGTTGAGAGAGGGAATTAATGAAGGCATAAATTCCCCTCATGGTGAATAAATGGAAAATAAGAAAGGAAATCTCTCATTTTCTCCTTCTTCCTCCTCCTTCCTCCTTTTCCTTTCTCCACCGAGACCAAGGACTCCCCCATCTCCTTGATCCGAACACTAAGCTCAGTTCCTCTTTAAGAAAAGTAAATCTAGAGAGGACACCTACAAGACCTATCCTTTTCAAGCAAGAAAAACAAGAAGAGGTACAAGAAGAAGAAGCTATCTCCTTCCTTGGCTCCTAGGATATTTTTCTCCTTAAGAAAAACCACAAGCGAAAGGATGTAAGTTCCCCTCACCTGTGGTACAATAGCTAAACGATTGTCATGTAAATATATTGCTTAAAAACCTATGTTTGTTTCATGAGGGTTTCGGCCAAAACAAAAAGAAAGGTTTAAAGAACTTTGAATGAAAAACCAACTAGGTATGTTCATGATGTTTGTTATGATATGTATCTTATGGTAAGGGGACTAAACTAATATTTTCATGCTAGAATGTTTGTTTAGAACATAAGTTTATGAACTTAGATTTTTGGCCAAGCAAGAACAAAAGAACTAGGAGAGCTTTAAACCTAAATCAAGCATGCTCTCTTGTCCTTATGATATGTACCTTAGGGTAAAAGGTGTTATTAATGTTTTCTTTCCACTTGTATGTTGATTTGAACTTGATTTCCATCTTCATGAACATTCGGCCATGATAGAGTTGAGGGCCTTGAAGGGCTTAAAACCCAAACCTAAGCATGCTATGATTCTCATAAGACAAGATATGAAGCTAATATGTTATGTCATGATCTTATGTTAAGTTGAACTATATTTTTATGCATATGATGATTCGGCCATGTTGAGGCTTGAGCCCTAGGAAAGTTTAAATCAAGTCTAAGATACTCATGACCTTCTTGATGAAAAGATATGAAATAAATTGATGTTCTTATGTTGCTTGTTGCATAGAAACTTGAATTCTTGCTCTATAACTCTCGGCCACACTTGCTTTTAAGACCTAGGATGCTTAAATTCTAAACTAAGTGGTCCATGTTATTCCTTGTAATGAATACTAAGAAAGCTCTTATGGTCTTCATGCTCTTATGCCACTAGAAACCTAATCCCCATGCTTAACAAGGTTCGGCCACATTAGGTTAAAGGGCTTGAGAAGCTTGAAACTTAGACTAAAAGTACTTATGGTGCTTCTCATGATATGTATTGAGATATTGGTATGAAGTTCAACATTTTCATGTTACTTGTAATCTAGAAACATGTTGCTAGGGTTTCGGCCATGTTAGGGTTAAAGGCTTAGAGAACTTGGAACCAAAATCAAACATGCTCAAGTTGTTCTTATGAAATATGATGTGACCATTGTTAGGGTTTTTCATGCTTGTATGTTGCTTATAACCCAAAATGAGGCTTAATGGGTTTCGGCCATGATATGAAAAAGAACCTAGAAAGCTTGGAACCTATACCAAACATGCTTAAGATGTTCCTTATGTTCTAAGAAATGTTAAATGTTTAGGGTTCACATGCTCTTTTGTTGCTTGCTAACCTAAGCCATCTCTACATGTTTCGACCACCACTTGTTACTAAGGTTAGAGACCTAATTATGTTCTTCCCATGAACTTCACATGCAATGCTTTATGATATGATAAGAGTATGACATGCTGTGATGTTTATTTGTTTATGTTAGGTCCTATTCATGATATGTTATGAGCTTAATTTCATGATATGCTGTGTGCTTAATTTCATGATATGCTATGTGCTTAAATTCATGATATGATGTGTGCTCAATTTCATGATATGCTATGTGCTTAACTTCATGATATACTGTGTGCTCAAATTCATGATATGCTATGTGCTTAAACTCATGATATGTTATGTGCTCAAATTCACGATATGCTATGTGCCTAAACTCATGATATGCTATGTGCTCAAATTCATGATATGCTGTGTGCTCAAATTCATGATAGGTTGTGTGCTTAATTATGCATGTGATCATGATATGCTGTGTGCTCAAGTTCATGATATGCTGTGTGCTCAAATATACATGCTTTAAGCTACGCCTAAAGAGTTGCTTCCCTATAAGTGGGATCAAGAGCACTCTTCATGACATGAATATGACATGAGTGATATGGACTATGTAGATATGACATGCTATTTTACTTTTAAGGCTTGTACCAAGGGTGGGCTCCATAAGCACCCCGGGGTCGATGGACTAAGAAACGGACCTCGTTAGGGATGAGCTCCTAAGTGCCCCTAAGTCGATGGACTAAGAAACGGGCCTAGTATATGTATGCCTGGTAGGGTTCAAGACTTGCTACCTTGGACCTACTAGGACGCGCACATTTATGTACGTGGTACAAGCCGGGATCCCCTCTTATGTTGAGATTATGTTTAAGTATATATGTTAATAGTTTTCAAAAGACATGTTGTATATGTTTTCATGATGCATGTTTAAGAATACACCTTGCATATACCTTATGATTATGCCATGATATTTATGATAACGTTATGATATGTCAAGGTGCATTTGATGATCATGTTATGCTATGCCATGATACCTTATGTTTATGCCATGATGGTTATGATGATGCTTATGACATGTATGATGTTTATGTTATGTTATGCCATGATACCTTATGTTTATGCCATGATGTTTATGATGATGCTTATGACATGTATGATGATTATGTTGTGATTATGCCATGATATGCTACATGATATGAAGAAATTATCTACATGTGATATGACTTGTGTTTTAATATGCTATACGGTTTTTGTGAGTAGGAAAGGAACTTACTGAGCTATGAGTGCTCACAGCTTACTTTCTTGTACTACAGATAAGGGCAAGGGATGGATGAACTAGGGGAGCAGCAGGAGGGGCTAGAAGGACATGTGTGGCAGTGATATGGCTAAGGATAAAGAAAATACCTGCTTCCACTAAATAAGAATTATGCCTAGTTTTATGTCATTTACTTTATAACTTCATGACATTTTACTTTGTGTTGAGTATCATGACTCGAAAATAATATTAAGTATGCTATGTGGTTTATGTGATTAGATGATTAGTCATGGTGAATTTTAAAGTCATGAAAAGGTTATAAAATGTTACGAATAAGACTTCCGCTGTAATAAGTAAGTAAGTATGGTAAAGTAACCCCCGTGGCCTTAGCAGGAGGGGCAGGGCGTTACAACCCGAAGGCCACTAATCGACATAGGATAAACATATTCTTTCCTTCTTTCTTCGTATCTGAAAGGTTGTATGTTTGTATACGGTATGCCTTTGGGTATTTCTCTGACACTTATGGAGTAGATCCTTTGTTCTAGGATTAGGGAGTAGTTGTGGTTCGGTTTGATGTGAAACTCGTATTGTACTTGCACTTGTTGGATGATCTTTTATGCTTTGTTTCAATTGCTTGATTGCGTAGAACTTGTTAACCTCGTAGATGGATTATTCCTAGATCGTACACCCAAGGGGCTCTAGTGACAGGGGTAACCCGTTCACGGACGTCTAGGGTACTTCCTTGAAGGGAGAGGCAAATTCTCCTCAAGGAAGCAAGGGAACAAACTTAATCATTGACCGCTATCCCTAACTTACCGGTTAGAGTCGTGCCCTCAAGATTTACCGAGATGCCCTAGTGACAGGGGTAAACCGTGACAGGACTTCTTAGGGTCTTTCTTTACTCCGGTACTTAAGGATAGCCGCTTTAGCTTCTAGCAATTGCATGTTAAAGGACAGCGAGTGTAGGATAGAGCGTGACACATCAATACCACCACAACGAAACTAACCTCCTAGAGCTCCTCATAACCAAGACACTTCGACTTACCAGCTCTCGACTTTTCTCCCCGACCTTTCTTTCCTAGATTATTCACAACCATTGATGGTCTAGTTAACCCTTAGTGAACGATTTCTAGTGCTTATAACCAGTCCCTGTGGGATCGATATTTTTATTACTACGATGAAACATTCACTTGCGATTGCATAACAAGTTTTTGGAGCCGTTGCCGGGGACTACGTCTATAACATTAGCAAAAAAAATTCATATTGGATTAGACTAGGCTCTCTTACCTTCTTATTGCATTTCACTTTTTGTTTCACTTAACATTTCATATCCTATTCTTGCATGCAAACTAGTCTTGCAGGAGACTTAATCGCCTGCATGACTATTTATTTCATGCTCCTGGCTGGCCTGGATAAGACATGATGTTTAAACCGCTGAAGGATTATGGAGCCCCAAAGTCTATAAAAGAACTGGGACCAATTGTGTTCCCAGAAATTCCAGCAATAAATTTTATGCTCAGACCCTCGTTCATCTAGAAGGTTCAGGAAAATTAGTTTGGGGGATCAGATTCGGAGAATCCTTACTTTTATCTATTGGATTTCCACAGTTATTGCAACACACTGAGAGTGGAGGGGGTTCCAGCTGATTCAATACACCTCATAGTTTTTCCATTCAGTCTAAAAGGCAATGCAAAAGTTTAGTTCAACACTCTACAACCGAGAAGCATCAAGACATGTGATGAATTAGAAAAAAAGTTTCTAGACAAATACTTCCCTCCAAAAAGGACTACTCATTTGAGGAATCAGAGTCTGCACTTTAAGCAATGAGAAGGAGAAACATTGCATCAAGCTTAGGATATATACTTGACAATCCTATGTTAGTGCCCACATCATTGTATTCAGAGTTGGTTGATTCTTCACATATTCTACATTGGACTATCACTCCAAGACAAAAGCCTTCTAGATGCAGCGGCTGGAGGAGCACTCATGAAAAAGGATCTGGATGAAGCACAAGAAATAATTCATACAGTGGCATCAAATCCCAGTGAGTGGTCAGGACAAGATGTACTGAACTTATCTCTACACCCGATCACTGCAGAAGAAGATGTGGGAGTGCGGACAGATGAAAGCAAGTCAAGACACGTAGGAAATGAGGTTCAGGAAGAATTAGAGGAACCCATCAGGGTGCAGTGCAAGGATGCGAAAATGATCTTTCCTTGGTGTGAAGAGGCCTTATTAAAATCACCGGGAGGATCGATATCTACCTCGTCATCAATTATGGAAGAGGACCTAGGTAGTGACAATGAAGTTGAGAGAATGGCTCAAGAAAATAAGGAAGCACCAGAGGAGGCCGAGGTAAATGAGGAAATTCGGCTGTTAGAACAGGAACCAACCTTGCCTGAGATTGTGCCACCCCAAGTGGAGTTAAAGACTCTACCGCCTAACCTTAAGTATGCGCTCCTTGGTTCGGATTCCACGTTCCTAGTAATCATTAATGCAAACCTGACCGAGATAGAGACTCAAAAATTGATCAAGGAGCTAAGAGCACACAAAAAAGCAATCAGGTACACCATTGACGACATTAAAGGGATCAACCCTTCAATTTGTATGCATAGGATTTTATTCGAAGAGGGATATAAAAACTCAATTGAGCATCAAAGAAGATTAAGCCTGAACTTGAAGGAAGTAGTGAAGAAAGAGGTGTTGAAACTCCTTGACGCCGGAATCATCTACCCTATATCGGATAGTGAATGGGTGAGCCCAGTCCATGTGGTCCCTAAGAGAGGGGGGATGACGGTGGTAAAAAAAAGAAAACAATGAATTGATCCCAACAAGGACAGTTACAGGGTGGCGGATGTGTATTGATTATAGGAAGCTTAACAAAGAAACTAGGAAAGACCATTTTCCCTTACCATTCATTGATGAAATGCTGGAAAGATTGGCGAAACATTCCTATTTTTGCTATCTGGATGGATACTCTGGTTTCTTTCAATTCCCAATTCACCCCCTAGATCAAGAAAAGACCACCTTCACATGTCCTTTTGGTACCTATGCTTATCAATGAATGTCGTTTGGACTCTGCAACACCCCAGCTACATTTCAGCGATGCATGATGGCAATATTCTCATAATTCATAGAAAAGATTATGGAGGTATTTATGGACGATTTTTTGGTATATGGTAACGACTTTGACACCTGCCTTCTGAATCTTTCTAGAGTTCTCTAGAGATGCGAAGATGTAAACTTGGTTCTGAACTGGGAGAAATGCCACTTCTTGGTCAAAGAGGGGATTGTGCTAGGACATAAGATTTCAGAGCGTGGGATTGAGGTAGACAAAGATAAAATTGAGACAATTGAAAAACTACCTCCACCTCTTAACGTAAAAGGGGTCAGGAGTTTTCTAAGGCACGCTGGATTCTACAGTCGTTTCATTAAGGACTTTTCAAAAATTTCCAAGCCACTAACTAATTTGTTGATCAAGGATGCTGAATTTTGTTTCGATGATGATTGCAATGAGGCATTTAAAAAGATTAAGAATGCTCTCTTCTCAGCTCCCATAATTCAAGCTTCAGACTGGGAACTCCCATTCGAGATCATGTGCGACGCCAGCGACTTCGCCGTAGGCGCGGTTTTAGGACAAAGGAAGGATAAAGTTCTGCACGCAATCCACTATGCAAGCAAGACATTGGATGTAGCCCAGCTGAACTATTCTACCACTGAAAAGGAATTGTTGGCCATAGTGTTTGCAATCGACAAGTTCAGGTCTTATCTGGTGCGCTCAAAAGTAATAGTGTATTCTTATCATGCTGCCATATGATATTTGCTTAATAAGAAAGATGTCAAACCTCGATTGATTAGATGTATCTTGCTTCTTCAGGAGTTCAATTTGGAAATCAGAGACAAGAAAGGGGCTGAAAATGTTGTGGCAGATCACCTGTCCCGGGTATGGCCGAATGGGCGAAAAGATGTGGTTTTTTATCCGCCCATTAACGATGTTTTCCCTGATGAGCATCTATTAGCTATAGGTTCTGAAAGAGTTCCTTGGTATGCATATTTTGTAAACTATCTTGCAAGTGGAGTGCTTCCCCCGAAACTCACCTAGCAGCAGAAGAAGAAGTTTTTCTCAGACGTCAAACACTACATATGGGACGAACCACTACTTTTTAGGAAATGCAGAGACACGATCCACCGAAGGTGTGTACCGGAAGAGGAGATCAAGGACATCTTATTTCACTGTCATTCATCATCTTACAGTGGACATTTAGGAGTATCAAAGACAGCTGCTAAGATTTTGCAAGCAGGATTCTTTTGGCCAAGCCTATTTAGAGATACGAAAAATTTTGTGCAGTCTTGTGATCAATGCCAAAAGACCGGGAACATTAATAGAAGAAATGAGATGCCGCTGAATTACATCCTTGAAGTGGAACTGTTCGATGTATGGGGGATAGACTTTATGGGACCCTTTTTTTCATCATGCGGAAACAACTGTATTTTAGTTGTAGTAGATTATGTATCAAAATGGATAGAAGCCATCGCCTCTCCTGCCAGCGATGCCAAAATGGTAATTAAACTATTTAAGAAGGTAATTTTTCCACGGTTTGGTGTGCCTAGGGCGGTTATCAGTGACGGGGGCTCACACTTCATTGAAAGGCAGTTTGAACATTTGCTAAGGAAATACGAAGTCAGCCACAAAGTAGCGACTCCTTACCATCCCCAGACAAAAGGACAAGCTGAGATTTCAAACCAGGGGATCAAAGCAATATTGGAAAAGACAGTGTCCAACTCCAGCAAGGATTGGTCGTTGAAATTGGATGATGCTTTATGGGCATACCACATTGCCTTCAAGACTCCAATTGGAATGACCCCATTTCGACTTGTGTACGGTAAGCCGTATCATCTCCCGGTGGAACTGGAACACAAGGCTTACTGGGCAATAAAACAGCTTAATATGGACCTGAAGCTAGCTGGAGACAAGAGAAAGCTACAATTAAATGAACTTGATGAATTGAGGATGGATGCCTATGCATGTGCCAAATCCTACAAAGAGAGGACAAAGAGGTGGCATGATCAACATATCATGCAAAGAGAATTCAAAGAAGGGGACTTAGTGCTATTATTTAATTCAAGATTAAAACTCTTCCCTAGAAAGTTGAAATCAAGGTGGACAGGGTCGTTCTGAATCAAAAAGGTCATTCGGAGCCGTAGACATCTGGAACGAGGAGCATGGAGAATTTAAAGTAAATGGGCAGCATTTAAAAAAATATATCCGTGATACGTCGGCAGAGGATGTTATGCGGATATACTTCTCAGATTCACGGCCGCCCGAATACTAAAACGGGGTTGAGCTAAAGACCTAAAACAAGCGCTTGTTGGGAGGCAACCCAAGGGTTTCTCTTTCATTTTAGTTCATCATTCCTTTGGCCATGAGTATAAGTCGAGTGTTTCTATTATCTCTTTACTTCTGGTTATTTCATTTTCAGGATGTGCATAGTCTCCACGAGCTGGCCATGAGCGCTTTTCATGGGCGTGGAGGCGATAGAGGAGCCGTAATGATGAAGAGCGAATCACTATGAGCATAAGGGAGCCAGCCGTGTGACCTCACACGGCCATGTGAAGCCAACGTGGAGACTAAAGCCACTGGCCGTGCCACTCTGCACGACCATGTGGCTTATGCAGAGAAGGAAGAGGCGCGGGTCGTGCCAATTGACACGACTGTGCGACCATGCCAGAGAGGAGGAAGATCCGGGTCGTGCCAACCGACACGGTCGTGCAACTCATACAGAGTAGGAAAAGAGAAGGGTCGTGCCGATCGGCACGGTTGTGTGACTTTAGCCTAGGAGAGGAAGAAGTAGGTCGTGCCAAACGACACGACCATGCAAAATTAGCAGGAGGGGGGGGGGGGGGGGGGCGCAACCCTACACAACCTAGCCCAATTCCCCTCTATATTAGGGCACGGGGGTGTGGAGGTTTGCACGCCCGTGCTGCCTCCTTCACCTCCTTCCCCATATCTCCTTCTTTCCTCTCCTCCCCTCCAACTTCCAAAAGCACAACCACTCCTCCCCCACATTCATCCCACTTAAGTCTACCTTTCTTGTCATCCGCAATGTCAAGCTCTCGCCAAAGAAAAGGGAAAGAACCATTGGTTGTCTCAAACGAAGAGGATGCACACTCCAAAGGTACATTAAACAATTTCGGCATTATTTTCTCTAATGATGAATAATTGCATCATTATCGTGCTTTATGTAAACGTTCCATCCTGAGCACTAGGTTTATAGACCGAGACACCTTAGAAGTATTGGGACTTGGGAATGATATTGATTGGTTGCTTGATAGAATAGGTTGGACTAGCATAATGACCCTCAATTACCCAACCTATCCTCGAGTCATTTTAGAAATTTTGAGCTCAATCAGTGTTCATAATATTCAAGGAGGAGGAAAATTAAATTTTCATTTATTTAATGAAGACTACGAATGGAGTCTTGAGGATTTTAATATATTCTACGACTTGCCTAGGGAGGGAACCTACATAATCTTACCCACTTTTGAGAATTCAAATTTCTGGGAGCAAATTGGTGGGCAGTCTTGTTTTAATCCCCATGTTACAAATAGTAGTAATATTATTAATCCAATCTTTTGATATGTCCATATGTTGATGAGGAATACAATATTTGGAAGGGGTGGTAGGGATGAAATTGTGAGACTCTCGGACTTGTACTGTCTATGGGCAATGATAGAAAACATATCTATTAATTCTGGATACTTCTTTTTAAAACACTTGGTAACATTAGGAAGGACTTCTTCCTCCGCCTCTATTGTTTTGGGAGGATTACTTACTCATATTGCGGTTGTACTAGGATATGATCTGAGTGGTCTTGAAATGATTGAGGATGTGTCTCGAATGGATTTAAATTTTTGTTTAACCAATCGCTTGATTTGCCGAGAGGAATATGAGTATAGTCTTGTAATCAAAGATAGTTTTCCACTTAGACTGCCCAACCCGACGCTGACCACGATTCATGTTAACGAGAATTGGTGTTTGACTTTAGCAAAGCAACAACTTATCCCACCTCTACCTTCCTTTCTTAGAAATATGCCTTCGGTTAATAGAGATATTCTGCGATTTGATTTTCAGGAATTTCACCCTATCATCGAATCTATTCATCATGGCTTAGAACAAAATAATGAATTGCTTACCAATGTTGCTCAATTGAAAGATGAACAATTTAAGTGTTTACAGCAGTGCTTTAAGAGTGAAAGAGAGTTATGTGCATGAATACTTGAATTTATGGAGACCCATACAACGAGAATGCTTTGAAATGAAGATTTTAGGTGGTATATGAGGAACTTTCAGAGCAGTATTAATGAGTTGTTTTCGTATCATAAATGGGTAAGGGACTCGGATTGGGTGGCTCGGACTTATCCTGAGCTCCCAGACCTCCCCGACCTTCGGCCTCATCGACCGTTTTGATTTCATCGAGATGATGAAAAGTCTAAATTTAGGGGGGTGTTGTCGCATAACCTGAGTCGAGTCGAGTCTTTCATTTTGTTTTTCTTTTGTTTTTTGCATACTTTACTTGCTTTTGCATATTTTATTTGCTTTATTTTATTTAGTCTTGTTCTATTTGCATCTTATTTGTTTCTTCTTGCAACTCATTTGCATTTTTTCTTTCCTATCTTTAATTTTGTGGTATATTCGAGAACATCAATCATCTACTTTTTGTGCTACTTGTCCGATAGCAAAATCGCTAGCATTTTCTTAGTTCTTGAGTTTCCAGATGGTGTTAATATATTTGGTGTATCTTCTTCCTCTATCTTTAGTAGCATGAAATAAGCTAAGTATTGTACGGAGTTTGGTATAAGTTTTAGCCTAACCTTAAGGACCTTATTTTCACTACACTTAAGTACTTAAGCTTGAATGGTAGATATACTTTTGAAATAGTTATGATTCATCCAAATTGTTTAGTACTTTTGTTCCCATGGTGATTCCTTTCTTACATTTTGGTTATTGGATAACCTCGGATCATGGAAGTTCATTTGGAAAAATCCAAATCACAGCATATGCATCGCATGTGTAATAAGTGCTACATCTATAGCACCCCAAAAAAAATTATATATATGAAAAAATGAAATAAGGGATAAAAAAATAGTTGTCATGAGTGGAAACTAACAATTCACCCCTTTGAGACCGAGTTAGGTTACTGGGGAAATGAATGTTATGTTTCTCTTGATTCCGAGAAGTACCCTTTGAGACCTTGTGTAAACTAAGGAAAATGAACCAAGTGTGTGGCAGGTAAGTGCCTATCACCGGGAACATTAGGAACTCAAATTGTATGACGACTTAACTAGGACAAAGAATTGAAACTTAAAGAGTTTGAGCTACTTTTTGCACTGAGCACAAAGGACTTATGCTTAGGCCATACTTAGGTTACTCCACAGTCATGCTTATCAATGAAACTAGTTGATAGAGTTACGCGAATGCACTAGGGATTATGAAACACTACAAGAACTCAGGACACATAGTTTGTAGCATTTTGCTTGAGGACAAGCAAAGGATCAAGTCTGGGGGTGTGATGTGCGCATATATTATGATCATTTACGCACGTTTTAGCGCATGTTCACGTACTTTATGCATATATACTCATTGCATAATTGCCTCTTTCATCTTGTATTCATTATATATACTCTTTTGTTCGGATATATGCTCTTTGTTTGGTTTTGTGTTGACAGAAACAACTTTCGGAGCGAAAACGATGATTACCAACGCATCGAAACAAGTCTAAGAACATGACCGTGCACTCTTGGCATGACCGTGTGACCAGACAGAGGGGGAGCAGCGCACGGCTGTGCAATCCCTGCACGACCGTGTGACCGAGGCCGAGGCAGTTCAACACACGGTCGTGCAACCCTGCACGACCGTGCCACCCCGAGACTGAGACCAGGAAGTGCCCGGCCGTGCACCCTTGCACGACCGTGCAGCAGGGACCGAGGCCAGACACCACACGGTCGTGCAACCTTGCATGGCCGTGCAGCGCCATCAGAGGAGGAAATGAATATGGTTATGCAATCCCTGCACGACCGTGTCGCCGCAGCCAACCCTAGCCTATATAAGGGTTTTAACCCCTCTTCTCAAGGGGAGAGAGCCGGGAAGCAAGCTGACAGTTGGAGAAACATCTTGGAGCCATCCCACGCTGTCTTGGACCTCCATCCAGTGATCTTCCACCACCGCATCAACTCCAGAAGCAGAGGATTGGACCCGAAGGCCACTCATCGACATAGGATAAGCATATTCTCTCCTTCTTTCTTCGTATTTGAAGGTTGTATGTTTGTATACGCTATTCCTTTGGGTATTTCTCTGACACTTATGGAGTAGATCCTTTGTTCTAGGATTAGGGAGCAGTTGTGGTTCGGTTTGATGTGAAACTCGTATTGTACTTGCACTTGTTGGATGATCTTTTATGCTTTGTTTTAATTGCTTGATTGTGCAGAACTTGTTAATCTCGTAGATGGATTATTCCTAGATCGTATACCCGAGGGGCCCTAGTGACAGGGGTAACCCGTTCACGGACGTCTAGGGTATTTCTTTGAAGGGAGAGGCAAATTCTCCTCAAGGAAGCAAGCGACCAAACTTAATCATTAATCGCTATCCCTAACTTACCGGTTAGAGTCGTGCCCTCAAGATTTATCGAGGTGCCCTAGTGACAGGGGTAAACCGTGACAGGACTTCTTAGGGTCTTTCTTTACTCCGGTACTTAAGGATAGTCGTGTTACGAACCGCAAGTGTACGGTAACATCATCAGTAATAATAAAAGATATCGTATCCACAGGGACTGTTGATTAAGCACTAGTTAACTTTGCACGGTGAATTATCTAGACAAACACAAGATTGATTAGAAAGAAATTAAGAGAAAGAAAGAGGAAAGAGAGAGAATAGATCTTGAGAGGGGTTGAGCAAGAGGATGGTGGATGATAGATTCTAGGATTTCGGTTTCCTTGTAATGCTAGGTGATGTTACATAGATTGCTTAGTTCCTATCCTCTATGTTCATACTCTTGTAGGAAGTTAGATTCATTACCGACTCTCCCCTGCAGTGGTCAAGCCAACATGATCCCCTATTTCATGTTCTATGCTACTAAATGGGAATGATTCCTATGTTGTCCTTACACGGGCTTGCCTGTCACGTGCGTCCCTCGGATAATCAATATAGAAACACACTAACACATAATAACATAGAAATAGAAATAGTGATTATGCCCGATCTCCTACTTCCTTATGGAGATTTGCTTCTCCTTTCAAGGTGATACCTTAAATCGTCCTTACACAGGCATGTTCCTATCACGAACGTCCCTCGGATAATCGATCTAGGGTATCCCCCTACGGGATTAACAATTCTACACAACCATTTGATAAAACATGCAAAAGATATAAACAATATTCACACACAAATTACATCAGACATGAACAAGGCATTAACAAGTCATTGAATAGAAAACATGGCCAATCTACATAGTTTTACATCACCATCACATCACAAATACTTCCTATATCCTAGATCTAGAGATCTACTCCATTGCTAAGGAAGAATAACCCCAAAACATAAAGAAAAACATACTTACAATCCTAGATTTGAGAAGAAGGGGAAGAAGAGATGCTTGCCGATGATTCCGATGTCTTGGGGATGCCTCCTTGCTCCGGAGATGGATGCATCGCCAAGGGATGGAGGAGAATGGAGCTTTAGGGTTTCCACCTAAGGGGAGAACCCTTCCCCCAAGGAGAGGGACTAAGTCCCAGCTCCAAGATCCAAGATGAGTCAAAGAATGGAGATCTTGACTCTTATATACCTCCTCCAAACTACCCAGGAAAACCAAGAAAATTGGGGTCCGGTAAACCAGGTTTTTAACCCATTAAACCAAGTTTTCTCATGATTCACCCTGAACCAAAGATGTATCTCTTTGAATTATCTTCAATCTGATACTTGTATCGAGCCTTGACTCCAACCGAACCGAAAGTTATAGCGGTTCAAAATTTGGTGTGTAGTCTGGGCGGAGGTCCAGTTGAACCCATGGTTGGGAGGCACAGCTGTGCCATTTAGCACGGGAAGACAAGTCTCTCTCTCTCTGTTTGACCTGAAGCAAAGTTGTAGATCTTGAAGTCAGCTACGGTTCGGTATAAAGATCATCCAAAAACTCCAACCGAGCGCAAAGTTATGGCTGTTTTAAGATCAGTCTGCAATCTGCCTAGAATTCAGCACAGCTCTATTTTGGCGTGGCACGACCCGTGTTCTTTGTCACACGGCCCTGTGGAATCCACACGGACTCACACGGCTCCCTCTCTGGTTGAGTCACACGGATGTGTGGCTCACACGGACGTGGCGTTCTTCTTCTCTGCCGAGGCCACACGGCCGTGTGGATTCACACAGCCGTGGCCTTCCTTGCCTCTGGAAAGTTGGCATGGCCGTGCCATTTTGCACGACCGTGTGCTGCTTGGCCACGGGGATAATGGCATGGCCGTGTGGGTCACACGGCTGTGGCCTTTCTTCATATCTGGTGCTGGCATGACCAAAGCATGTAATGGCCACACGGCCGTGTGGCATACACGACCCAGGCTGGATTTCTTCCGGAGTTGCTCCTGTGTGCATTTTTGCTCCATTTTCACTCCAAATAGCGTCCTGTCAATCAAAACAAGCAAAGAGTAGATCTCTGAACAAAATATAATGGAAGTATGACATTACAATGAAATAGAGTGCAATAAACATAGATTATGCTAATGAAATACAAGTAGATGTGCGTCAAGACATGCATAAAAGTGTATATAACCTACTCACATCAAGTCGCTTTAGCTTCCGGAAATTGCATGATAAAAGACAGCGAGTGTAGGATAGAGCGTGACACATCAATACCACTACAACGAAACTGACCTCCTAGAGCTCCTCATAACCAAGACACTTCGACTTACCAGCTCTCGACTTTTCTCCCCGTCCTTTCTTTCCTAGATTATTCACAACCATTGATGGTCTAGCTAACCCTTAGTGAATGATTGCTAGTGCTTATAACCAGTCCCTGTGGGATCGATATTTTTATTACTGACGATGAAACCGTGCACTTGCGATTGCGTAACACAAGCTCTGTCGTTTATTATTGTCAGTATATTTTACTTTTAAAAAGCTTGCATTGTACTTAAATTCTTACAAGATAGTAGTGTAAGGGAATAGGTTGCTAAACACGCAAACACGCAGCGGAAAAAAAAACTATTTCCTCCAGAAGATCCAAGCGAAGGGAAACATAATCTTATACTAAGTTAGATCTAAAGACATCATAGAGTTATACCTTTTGAAGCATGCTAACGATCTCCCGACAGCTCGGATCACAACACGATCAATTGTTCGTGCCTCTACGGTATCCACATGAATAAGCCTTGCCTTCATTTGTCTCACAAACTCAACAAGATGGAGAAGAAAAACACACAAGGTTGTGCTAGCAACCCTTGATGTGTTTCGGCCAAGAAGAGAAGGAGGAAGAAGAAGCAAAGGAAACTTTTCACCTTCTCATCTAATGAAAAACTCTTCCAAAATGATATTTATATCCATCTCATGGAATACTAAGAGTTTTGATCTTTCATCTTCTAATCCAATGGCTCAAAATCAACCATTAGTCCAATGGTTGAATTTTGACCATTCAACTTCCTTTGTGAACTCAAGTTCACCTAATGAGTCTAACCCATTGATTCTCATGCAATTCAACTCAATCCAACGATTGGATCCACTTGAGTCTAACTCAACAAGCGCAATTCTGATTACACTTAATCCATTGATTCATCACATGAACCTATCTCCATATCAACTTGTTCTTTGTGTGTGACCCTGTACGCTCTCGTAACGTTGGTAATGTATCCAAATCAACATTTGTGATACATAAACAATGAGTGGCATCTAGAAAGGCATCATTGCTACCCAAGTGACAAGAAAGTCGTGATGCGACCTAACATTTCCGTGGTTAACATGTTGTATGACTTGGTCCCTCTATCATTGATATCTAGATTGATCAATGAGGCATAGACTGTGTCATCCTCTTATCAATCTTTGTGTTTCTTGATCTCCAAGTAGACACACTTAATCAAATAAGCTTAATATCTCATATTGACTCATTTGCGCATGACCATGCTTTCTTGTGTCCTACTAATCAAGGGGCTCACAGATATCGCTTTCGTCATATAGAAGGGATAGATCCCATCTACATCACTCACATCCCTCCGCATAATTTATTACATACCTAGTGATCGACTTCATAGTCCACCCTGTTACGGATGATGTTCGACGATACCAAAGTATACAACTCCTTGTGTAGGGAACTGTAGTGACTTCATGTCTAAGAGCTATTCATACCAATAGTCACATGAGAATGTTTATGATACTCATACGATGATCCATGAAACATTCTCATGGTGGGTCATTCAGTATATATTCTCTAATATATACCCATGTGTCAACCTGATATCTCATATGGACTTATGAGATCAAGTCATCCGTTGACCTACATGCTAGTCTTAATGCATTAATACTATCCTTGTATATTAATGCTCGACTGGAAATAGTTAAGAGTAGTGTTCTCTACAATATCTCACTATCAATTCAACCAATTGATATATTGTAGATAAGAACCTACTACCCAAGGACATTATTATATTTATTCAATCGGCACTAAAATGCAATAAATATAATAACCAACTTTTGCCTTTTATTAATAATGATATATGATACAATATACGCCCTTTACAATCATCTAATAATTGGTACTAGGGCTAATACTAATAAGTAGGGTGTTACTATCTTGCATATTGTACGCACTGCTTCTTTCTGAGGTTTTCAGAAAGAAGAGTATTAGTGGATTGCCCATCGGTGCAGTTAAGGATCGCGGGCCTTGGAGTAGGAGTCAACCTAGGCTTCGAACCAAGTAACCGAACTATTCTTTACTTTTCCGCTGCACGACTTTGTTTTTAACAAGTAAAAGAAAAGTTTTAAAAGCTCGATATTCACCCCACCCCCCTCTCCCCTTATCGCACTCATTCGATCCAACAATTGGTATCAGAGCCTCATAGCTATGGAATTACTTAACCATTTTTCAAAGCACTTTCAAAACTTTTGTTTTTCACTTATTTATTTTCTTTTCTTTTAGAATATTATTTATTTTTCTTATTTCTATTTTTTCAGCACTACTAATCTAAAGATGAAAGTTTTGGAAATTTGTTTGTTATTTTCTTCTATTCAAGGATGTCAAAATCCTACCAAGAAGGATAAAGCACCGTCCGATCTCCACTTTTCAAAGGGGAGAACTTCAGCTATTGGAAGAACAGAATGGAATACTACCTTAAGTCCGATGTCGAGCTTTGGTTCACAATACTGAAAGGCTACACACCTCCGACAAAAGATGGAATGCCACTAGAACTTGAAGAGTGGACTCCTCCAATGATCAAAAAGGCACAACTAAACTACAAGGCGATCAACACCATTTATTGCGGGCTCACAATTGAGGAGTTGAATAGAGTCGACCCCTACGACAGCGCTAAGGAACTATGCGACTGCCTAGTAAAACTACACAAAGGGAAAGACGAGTCTAAGGTAAATAAAAGGGACTTAATTTTAAATAATTCATTCAATATTAAAATGCTCCCTGGAGAGATGGCTTCACAATTACACGCTCGACTAAAGGACATTCTCAATGGCCTCCATCTGATCAGACACAATCTGGAGAACCGTGACACCATAAGGTATGCACTAAATGCTTTTCCGCAAAATGCTTTGTGGGCATCAATTGTAGATGCTTACAAAGTTTCTAAGGATCTTTCAGTTCTTAAGTTAGATGACTTATTTTGTGAATTAGAATTACACGAACAATCTAACGTGAGCCATGTCAAGAAAGGAGTCACTTTGTATGCTGGTCCAAGCAAGGAAGACAAATCAAGAACAAAGATCAAGTTAGAAAGTGAGTCAGACTCTGACTCAACAAATGAAGAAGAACTAGTCAACATGATCCGGAGATAGCTGACGAAGAAGAAATTCAGAAGAAGTGCCAAGAAGACACCATTCAACCAGATGCAAAACAAATTAGAAATGATTTATTACGGATGCAACAAGAAGGGGCATTTCAAAAATGAATGCCCAAATCGAAAGGAAGAAAGGCCCAAATCAACAAGAAGAAAGAAAGCCCTCCATGCGACATGGGTTGAGTCATCCTCTGAGGAGTCCGATGTGAAAAAACTGAAGCATTCTTGTAAGATATCGCAAAATTAAATAATAAATGTTATTGGACGAAAAATCTTATTGGATTTTTCAGGAATTTTTAGAAATTTTTCGGGATTTAAAAGGAGTACGTATGACTCGTTTTGAGGGGATGGATTCGGGGTACAATGAAAGTCTGTTTGGAATACCCCTTAAATAGGAGTTGATTAGGGAATAAACTTAAAGGTTAATTAAGCTAACCTAAGTTTAATAATCCCTAAAATCCTGATTCACTTCCACGATCTCCTCCTTCTCCTCACATCACACCCGATCGCGAGCCCTCTCCCCTCACTTGCGATTTCTCTCCCAGCAACACTGAGCACGCCACCGTCCGCCGGCGTAACCTCGGTCGAGCCTTCCTCCTCCCTTTCCATCTTGTGCCATTGCGATCCGTCAACCCACAAGATGCCGGAGCCATGCCACCCCTTTTTGGATGCTATCGTCGTTTGACCACCACCGACTGAGCCTTCGTATATGCCAATCTTAGCAAGCATCGAGTAATCGAGCCCCAATTCGGTCGTGCCCTAGCTCCAGATTTTCATTGCCATCGCGTAGCCGGCCGCATCCGCATGGGTTGGTCTTTGGCCAAGAGAGGGGGGGGGGGGGGTAGGGGGGGTAAAGGTGAGCCCTTGCTCTGGTTCCTCACCGTAACACCGGTGCGTCATGCCCCCGACTATCCGATCTTTTTCCGTCCGGTTGATGGCTGTCGATCATCGGAGATACCACCACCGATCTTTACTTTCTTGATTGCTTTCGAATTGGTGCTACTCCATGTGGTTGCGACCACAAAGATTGTAGGTTTTATCTTCTCATCTCTCGATCTGCCCTTTTCTGTGTAGTCATCAAGCACGAGTCACCGTTGGTGTCTTGACAGCCATGGGCGATGTCATCAAACATGCGTCGCCGAATGCTGTTGGATGCAGCCGATCACTGGATGTGGCTCCAGCAGTGATCTTCTTCAGCAGTAAATCATCAGCTGGGTATTCAGATTTGGAGGTAAGGTTATTGAATCCAAGTTTTAAATTTGATTACAAGATTTCGTATAGATTTGACATCATATTGTAATAGTTTGGAAATTGTGGATCACTGGTTGATTAGGTGTTCTTGCTGGGGTGTATGCATCTGATTTATTGTTTATACATTGAGGTGAGTTATTGTTCAAGGGTGCCTTGGAGGGTTAATTCATTAGAGTATGAGAAATGTGAAAGAAGGTTTTAGATATGATGAGAATTGATTATCAGATTTGGTGATTAGAAATGGATCATGAGGATGATTATGCATGTTTGATTCATGATGTTTAGTGGATAATAATGGGATGTTGGAGTTTGTGATCAGTTGTGGTTTGATTATGTTGCTTGGTCCTAGGAAGATCGTACCAGTTCCATTGTACAAAAATTTTGTACAAGTGTCGAACCTTTCCTAAACAACCTATTGTGTTCTTTAGAAGTTAAATTAGGAATTACAAACGGAACTTAACATTATTGATTCCAAATTTAAATTATCTATTCTTAATGGTTTAGATTTGGATTGCAAGCGGAACTTAACACTATTGATCCTAATCAACCTATGTTATAAATTCAATTAAATATTAATTTCCAAAATTAGCTTCCAAGACGACATGGCGAGACACATGACCTTCTTGGGTATGGAAGCATCCACCACCGCCTAGACAAAACCTTTTAAGGAAAGCTAATATTTAATTTCCTTATATAACTCTAGGTTTAACCAAAAATAATAATCGAATCACAAATTCGAAAAACAAAAAGAAAACACAAACTCGAATTATAATTAAAAAAGAAAGAAAATTACCTCTAGTTATACAAAGAAAACATAAACTCGAATTATAATTCGAAAAACAATTGAATCTAATGCCTCTTGTGTTTGGAATTCTTACAAAGAAAAATAACTAGCATGATGCGGAAGAAAATTACTAGTTATACCTTTTCTTTGTATGCTAATAACCTCAAGATCTTCTGCCATATTCCTCACCTCCTCTTGGACATCGTGTGAGCGACGATCCTCCAAGATGAACACCACCCAAAGAGCTTCTCCTCCTTCTCTAGATTTCGGCCACAACCACCACAAAAGAACCAAAGAGAGCAAGGGGAAAGGGAATAGGGAGAGGGCCGACCACTATGGAGATCACCAACAAGAGAATAAGAATTGTTATGTCATGAGGCCTCTCCTCCCCTTTTTTTATATTACTTGCCCAAGGAAAATAAGGAAAGACTTTTTACAAAAATTAAAATCTTCCTCTTGTTTTCCCTTTTCCCCTTTTATTTTTCTTTTTCTTTCCTCTTGATTAAATCAATCATCAATCATAGATTGGATAATGATTTAATTTGGCCGGCCCCTTGCTTGGGCACCAAGCAAGGGTGGCCGACCCCTTAAAAAGGAAGGAAATAATTTTTATAAAATTTTATAAAAGAAGAAATCCTCTTATAAAATTTTACAAGCTCTCTTACCTATTGTGGATGTTAAAAAAGGAAAGTTTTTTTAACCAAGTTTTAAAATTTAAAACTTCTTTTCTAAAATTTCCTTTTTTAACAAGGTTACAAAATTAGAAAATTTTAATTTTAAAACTTCTCTTTCTTTTTCCTAAAAACCATGAGGATGGTTAAAAAAGGAAAGTTTTAAAACTTTTAAATTTTCTATTAAACCATGTGGCCTAATTCAAATAAGGAAAGTTTTATATTTTAAAAACTCTCTTTTAAAACTTGTAGTTTTCTACAAAGAGAACATTTTTAAAAATTCAAGACACCCCTCCTAATTTGACATATTATGGCCGACCCCTCTTTGCTTGGACACCAAGCAAAGGGCCGACCCCTTTGTGAAGGAGATTGGCCGACCCCTTTGGCTTGGTCACCAAGCCATGGGCCGACCTCTTCTTGGACATCAAGAAGGGCTTTATATGGGTGGACTTGAGGCTTTAATGAGGCTATGACAGGGACCTAGAGGAGAAATTGATTTTGACCTTCCGATGAGCTTGAGTATCCCGTGTTCGCCCCGAACACATAACTCAAGTTCATCAATAATAACTCATTCCACTAAAGAGTTATTATTGCACTACCGCACCAATCCCAAATTACATTATGGGCTCCTTCATATATGAGTGTGTTAGTCTCCCTATGTTTAAGATAAGGAATGTCCACTAATTAAGTAAATTACTGACAACTCACTTAATTAATATCTAGCTCCAAGAGTAGTACCACTCAACTTCATTGTCATGTTGGACTAAGTCCACCTGTAGGGTTTAACATGATAATCCTTATGAGCTCCTCTTGGGGACATTTTCAACCTAGATAACTAGGACACAGATTCCTTCTATAATCAACAACACACACTATAAGTAATATCATTTCCCAACTAGGAATACTAAATCTAATTGAGTTTGTATTCACCCATGCGTTGATAGGCGGGACCAAGATTGTCCCTCCGTACTCTACCAAGATAGTATGTGTTGCTCTACTTTGGCAGATTCAACAACAACATGCGATCGAGGTAGTGGTAGGTATCACGGCATGGTAAGCATTACGAGTTGACGCATTTTAGATCTAATCTAAACGATGATGTGTATCATATACTCGATAGATCTAATCCAATCGAAGGGTGCATCATGTGCACGATTTAGATCAAATCTAATCGCTAGGCACTAATTAATTACTTAATTAACTAGCATGCATCACATACATATAAGCAATTAATTAAATTATTTTATGATTGTGTCATGGCCCTACTACGATCTTCTCAAGCTAATGAGAAGATCGGATGGTCAACCTAAGGTCAATAGCTTCTCAAGCTTCTTCCTTTGACCACCTTGTGTTGCTCGCGCCTTCCTCGTAACTCCGTCTCGTGTGGACCTTCCACCGCTTCAAAATTTACATTACAATTTTGAAACTCGAGTTACATTCGAGTCTAAATCTAATTTACAATCAGAATAAAAGGGAGGCACAACGCGCAGGTCGCAAAAAATAAAATAAATAAAAATAAAATTAAATACAGCACGCACATCACATAACGACATGCAGGCCGTATTATGAATTACAACACAATTTCCAAATCTAATTTGGGTCATTTGGGCCATGACTATCACAAAATTAATATATAATTCAAAATTATATATTTTTCATAATTTTCTATGATTTTTTATAATTTTACAGATTTTATGAGTAAATTTTTCCCGGCGGTCCCGATTAGTGATTTCGGGCGCAATCGCGGAGCAAATCCCCTTGCGGGGTTAGGGGCAGTACCCCTACCCGCGATCTAACCATCGCGAGTTGCTCCTAAGCGATCCAAGAGCGCCTTAGCCCGCTGTCCCAAAAAAATTTTGGGGCGAAACTTTGTCGTTTTGAAAAAAAATTCTTCTCGATAGTCGAAGCCTACAAGTGCCGAAACACTTGTGCTTCGCTTCTACGAGAAAAATACCCATAAAATCATAAAAATTAGGAAATTCACAGAATTTTACAGTATGCATATTTTTCATAAAAATACTAATTGAACTCGTACAAGTCTTCGCACGTGGCTCTGATACCACTGTTGGATTTTTCGGGCTGCGAAAACCGCTTTTTCGCGTCGCGGAAACCCCGAATCACCCTAGCCAACGGATCTCGTGCGAAGAAAAATTTCAAAACAAAATTATGAGTACGAGTTTCTACTTAGATCTACTCCTAGATCTACATGAAACGAGTTATACCTTTGAAGCGAAGACCTTCGCGTTCCCGCTCGTCCAAACGGTGCCGAATCTCAAGAGTATCAAGATAGATACTCCTCTAGAAGTATCCACACGGACTCGTAGGTGGAGAAAAACAAACAAAGAGGTGTGCTAGCACCTATGTGTGGTTCGGCCAAGTTGAGGAGGAGAGGGAGAGGAAGAGAGCTCCAAGAGGAAGAAGAAGGAATAATGCACTTGAATGAGTAAAATCAATTTGATTCCCATTCAAAAGTGGCCGGCCACTTTCAAGTTGTGTAACTCCCAAAAATTACATTAAGTGCAATTAATATGAAGCTATTAAAGAAAATGGCTTTGTAACTTCCATGAGGTGGCACCCATGATGATGTGGAGTAACATCATTGGTCCACATCAATGCCAACTCACCAATGAGGTGGCATAAAGTCAAGTCAAACTTGACTTTCTATCTTCCTCTCAAGTCAAGTCAAACTTGACCAAATCTCTTCCATGGTTGATCTAATCTAACCATTTGATTCAAGCCAACTTAATATAATGAATCTAATTCATTAAATTAAGTTGATTTAATGAGTCATAATCTAAATTAGACTCATTGAATACATGAATCCACTTGAGTCCAACTCAAGTTAGCCCAATTAGGATTACTCTTAATCCAATTTGATTCATCAAATGAATCTAATCCTCTTGGTTCATCATATGAACCTAATCTCCATCTAATTGTCCTTAGTGTGTGACTCTATAGGTTCTTGTAACGTTGGCAATGCCCTAAACCCATTTAGGAGCATAAGTAATGAGCGGTATCTAGCAACACATCATTACTACCCAAGTTACAAGAATGTTGAGATCCAACATCACCTTGTGACTACTAATTGTGACTCCTCACAATATATGACAAGTGTCCTTCTATCCTAGACATCTAGATTGGTCAATGTGAGGCATAGACCGTGTCATCCTCTGACCAATATAAATCTTGAACTCCAAGTAGACTCACTAAATCAAATGAGCTCAATATCCTATATTGACTTATTTGGGCATGGTCATGCACTTCGTGGTCTCACTCTATCAAGAATACCGATGTCTCTCCCGTCATATAGGAGGGATAGATCCCATCTACATCACTCACATCCCTCTGCATAATTTGTTATATACCTAGTAATCGCCTTTATAGTCCACCCAGTTACGGGTGACGTTTGACGAAACCAAAGTACATAACTCCTTATGTAGGGATCTATGGTGACTTCAGGTCTAAGGACTAGTAGTCATACTAATAGCCACATGAGAAAGTATATGACACTCATATAACGATCCATGATACTTTCTCATGGCGGGTCATTTAGTATGCATTCTCTAATGTATACCCATGTGTCAACTTGATATCTCTATATCCATGACTTGTGAGATCAATTCATCGAGTTGACCTACATGTTAGTCTTATTGCATTAACATTGTCCCTGAATGTTAATACTCGACTAGGAATGATTAAGAGTAGTGTTCCCTATATCATCTCACTATCGGTTCAACTAACCGATTGATATAGGTGAGAACCGTCTACTCAAGGACATTATTATTCTTAGTTTATTTGGCACCAATACAAGTAAGTATAATAACCAAAATCCAAATGCCTTTATTTATATAGAATATGATACAATAAGTCCAAAATACAGTCATCAAATGATTGGCTCTAGGGCTCTAGCTAACAATCTCCCACTAGCACTAGTGTCAATCAGTGTAGGCTCTAAGCCCAAATGACCTAGTGTGACCATCATGCTTCTTCTGTGCCAAAGCCTTGGTCAAGGGATCTGTGATGTTAGCCTCTGTAGGTACTCTGCAAATCTTCACATCTCCTCTCTCGATGATCTCTTGAATGAGATGGAAGCGCCGTAGTATGTGTTTGGTCCGGTGGTGTGAGCAAGGTTCCTTCGCCTGTGCTATAGCTCCATTGTTGTCACAATAGAGCTCAATAGGGTCAGCAATGCTAGGAACCACCCCAAGTTCAGTGATGAACTTGCGAATCCAAACTGCCTCCTTTGCTGCCTCTGATGCAGCAATATACTCGGCCTCTGTCGTAGAATCAGCTACTGTGTCCTGCTTCGAACTCTTCCAGCTCACAGCACCACCATTAATGCAAAATACGAACCCCGACTGCGATCTATAGTCATCCTGGTCGGTCTGGAAGCTAGCATCACTGTAACCCTTTACAGCTAGCTCATCATTGCCTCTATATATCAAGAAATATTCTTTAGTCCTTCTTAAGTACTTAAGAATATTCTTGACCGCTATCCAGTGACTTTCACCTGGATCTGACTGGTATCTGCTCGTCATGCTCAAAGCATACGAGACATCAGGTCGAGTACATAGCATGGCGTACATGATCGATCCTATGGCTGAGGCATAAGGGATCTGATCCATGCGGTCTCTCTCCTCTCTAGAAGAGGGACCTTGAGTCTTCGAAAGACTCACGCCATGTGACATCGGCAGAAATCCCTTCTTGGAGTTCTGCATGGCAAACCGTAGGAGTACCTTGTCAATGTATGTACTCTGACATAGGCCAAGCAATCTCTTAGATCTATCTCTATAGATCTATATCCCTAGAATGCGGGATGCCTCACCTAAGTCCTTCATTGAGAAGCAACTCCCTAGCCAGATCTTGACAGACTAAAGCATAGGAATGTCCTTCCCAATGAGCAGTATGTCATCCACATACAATATGAGGAAGACAACTGTGTTCTCTACAACCTTCTTGTAGACACAAGGTTCATCTTCGTTCTTGATGAAACCAAACTGTTTGATTGCATTATCGAATCGAAGATTCCAGCTTCGAGAAGCTTGCTTTAGTCCATAAATGGACCTATGCAGCTTGCATACTCTTCTAGTATGCTGTGGATCTACAAAACCCTCAGGTTGTGTCATGTACACATCCTTGAGTAGGTTTCCATTCAGAAACGTGGTTTTGACATCCATCTGCCAGATCTCGTAATCGTGGTAAGCTGCAATAGCAAGCATGATCCGAATGGACTTAAACATCGCTACTGCTGAAAAGGTTTCATCATAGTCAATACCATGAATCTGCTTGAAACCTTTAGCTACCAAGCGACCCTTATAGATAAGTCCATCCATGTCAGTCTTTCTCTTAAAGACCCACTTAGACCCAATGGGTTTTACCCCTTCAGGTGGATCAACCAAAGTCCATACTTGGTTGGTGTACATGGATTCCATCTCAGATCTCATGGCCTCTAACCATTTCTCAGAATCTGGTCTCATCACAGCTTCCTGATAGGTGATAGGCTCATCCTCTATGAGCATAACGTCATCATGATCAGACAAGAGAAATGAGTATCTCTCAGGCTGACGACGTATCCTATCAGACCTGCGAAGAGGTATGTCTACTTGAACTGGTTGTTGTTCCTTAACTCTTTGTGGAACAACATCATCCACAACACTTTGTGGTTCCAGTTCAATTTCCATCGAGGCATCAGTGCTATTGTTCGGATCTTGAACTTCTTCAAAATTGAACGCACTCCCACTAGTATTTCTAGAAACAAAGTCCCTTTCTAGAAAGATCCCAGTCTTTGCCACAACTACCTTGTGCTGACTGGGAATGTAGAAGTAATATCCCTTAGTTTCCTTGGGATATCCAATAAAATAGCACTTGTCGGATTTGGGTCCTAATTTGTCTGAGACTTGACGTCGAACGTAAGCCTCACAACCCCAAATCCTCATGAAAGACACTGGGCATCTCTCCTAGTCTATATCCTATATGGTGTCTTTATCACGGCCTTGGATGGAACTCGGTTGAGTATAAAAGCTGCTGTGTCTAGAGCATAGCCCCAAAGGTATGTCGGAAGATCTGTGTGACTCATCATAGATCGCACCATATCTAATAGGGTACGATTCCTCCTTTCGGATACACCATTCTACTGTGGTGTTCCAGGAGGAGTGAGTTGGGATAGAATCCCACACTCAGCTAGGTAGTCACGAAACTCATGGCTAAGGTATTCTCCACCTCGATCGGATCAAAGTATCTTAATACTCTTGCCAAGCTGGTTCTGTACTTCATTCTTGAATTCTTTGAACTTTTCAAAGGATTCAGACTTATGTGTCATCAAGTACACATAACCATATCTACTGAAGTCATCAGTAAATGTGATGAAGTACATATAACCGCCTCTAGCAGTGACATTGAAAGGGCCACATACATCACTATATATGAGTCCTAACAAATCAGTCGCTCTCTCGCTGTGCCCACTAAAGGGAGTCTTGGTCATCTTGCCTCGTAGGCATGACTCGCATACCTCATATGATTCAAAATCAAATGAGTCCAGCATACCATCCTTATGGAGCTAGGATAAGCGCTTGTCATTTATATGGCCTAAGCGACAGTGCCAGAGGTAGGTTTGGTTCATGTCATTTGACTTGAACCTTTTGATATTTATGTTATAGATAGGGCTCTCAAGGTCTAGAATATAGAGTCCGTTTATCAGTGGTGCCCTATAATAGAACATATCGTTTAAATAGACGGAACAACATTTGTTCTTTATAGTAAACGAGAAACCTTTCTTGTCCAAACAAGAAACTGATATAATGTTCTTAGTTAATGCAGGCACATAACAACAATCGACTAACTCTAGTACAAGCCCAGAGGGCAGAGATAAAAAGTAAGTCCCTACAGCAACAGTAGCAACCCGTGCTCCATTGCCTACTCGTATGTCCACCTCGCCCTTTGTCAATGCCCTGCTATTTCTCAGCGCCTGCACATCAGTACAAATGTGAGAAGCACATCCAGTATCTAATACCCAAGATATAGAAATAGATAGATTGACTTCTATAACATATATACCTGAAGTGGAAGTCTCACTTCGCTTCTTCTTAAGATCCTCCAAGTATACCTTGCAGTTCCTCTTCCAGTGCCCGGTCTGACCGCAGTGGAAGCAGGTAGCATCCTTAGCGACCCCTCCTTTAGGCTTCAGTGCCTTGCCTTTGCCCTTGGCTTGGGACTTTCCCTTGCCTTTGGGCTTGCCCTTGCCCTTGTGTTTCTGAACCATCAGAACAGTGTTGGGCTTAGCCTTCTTAAGGTTTAGCTCAGCAGTTCTTAACATGCTAAGCAGCTCGGGCAGTGGCTTGTCAATCTCGTTCATATTGTAATTTAGAACAAATTGACTGTAGCTATCCGGCAAGGATTGCAAGATCAGGTCAGTGCCAGCTCTTGGCCAAGAGGGAACCCCAACCTTTGTAGGTTCTCAATGTACCCAATCATTTTGAGTACATATGGGCCTACTGGGGCCCCGTCTGACATCTTGCATTGAAACAGTGCCCTTGAGATCTCAAATCTCTCATGCCTCGCTTGACCTTGATACAGTTGACGAAGATGTTCAACCATATCGTAAGCGCTCATTAACTCGTGTTGCTTCTGAAGCTTAGAGTTCATGGTCGCGAGCATTAGACATGACACATCTAATGTGTCATCTTGATGCTTCTTGTAAGCATCTTTGTCAGCTCGCGGGGCATTGGCAGGAGGAGCCTCCGGAATGGGCTGCTCCAGAACGTACAGTTTACGTTCCCGAGTAAGAACTATTCTCAGGTTCCTGTACCAGTCCAGGAAGTTTGCTCCGTTGAGCTTGTCCTTCTCAAGGACAGATCGCAGGGAGAAGGTGTTCGTATTCGACGTCATGGTAATCTACAACAGAAATAAAAGAAGAAATAAATATCATATTCTAAATCATTTAATTAGGCCTTTAACTAAATGATGCTCCCACTGAATTCTATAATTCATGTGGGACAAGATCCACATCATACTAATCCTTGAGTTAGCTTTGGCTAAAACGCCCAAGATTTAGTATGATCGGTAGGTAACGATTACCAATTACATCTCTGTGCAACTCTTGTTTATAGGATAAAATCCGCATTTATATTAAAACTCGAGTTAGCTTTGGCTAATATGCCCGAGAATTAATATAAACGTGATTTTGTCCTACCTTTCCAACCATTGAAAGAATGCCTATAGTTGTACTCGATCCAACCGAGTAAACTAGGAATACTCAATCTAATTGAGTTTGTATTCACCCATGCATTGATAGGCGGGACCAAGATTGTCCCTCCGTACCCTACCAAGATAGTATGTGTTGCTCTGCTTTGGCAGATTCAACAACAGCATGCGATCAAGGTAGTGGTAGGTATCACAGCATGGTAGGCATTACGAGTTGACGCATTTTAGATCTAATCTAAACGATGATGCGTATCATATACTCGATAGATCTAATCCAATCGAAGGGTGCATCATGTGCATGATTTAGATCAAATCTAATCGCTAGGCACTAATTAATTACTTAATTAACTAGCATGCATCACATATATATAAGCAATTAATTAAATTATTTTATGATTGTGTCATGGCCCTACTACGATCTTCTCAAGCCAATGAGAAGATCGGATGGTCAACCTAAGGTCAACAGCTTCTCAAGCTTCTTCCTTTGACAACCTTGTGTTGCTCGCGCCCTCCTCGTAACTCCGTCTCGTGTGGACCTTCCACCGCTTCAAAATTTACATTACAATTTTGAAACTCGAGTTACATTCGAGTCTAAATATAATTTACAACCAGAATAAAAGGGAGGCACGATGCACAGGTCGTGAAAAATAAAATAAATAAAAATAAAATTAAATACAGCATGCACATCACATAACGGCACGCAGGCCGTATTATGAATTATAACACAATTTCCAAATCTAATTTGGGTCATGACTATCACAAAATTAATATATAATTCAAAATTATATATTTTTCATAATTTTCTGTAATTTTTTATAATTTTACAGATTTTATGAGTAAATTTTTCCCGGCGGTCCCGATTAGCGATTTCGGGCACAATCGCGGAGCAAATCCCCTTGCGGGGTGAGGGCCAGTACCCCTACCCGCGATCTAACCATCGCGAGTTGCTCCTAAGCGATCCAAGAGCGCCTTAGCCCGCTGTCCCAAAAAAATTTTGGGGCGAAACTTTGCCGTTTTGAAAAAAAATTCTTCTCGGTAGTCGAAGCCTACAAGTGCCGAAACACTTGTGCTTCGCTTCTACGAGAAAAATACCCATAAAATCATAAAAATTAGGAAATTCACAGAATTTTACAGTATGCATATTTTTCATAAAAATACTAATTGAACTCGTACAAGTCTTCGCACGTGGCTCTAATACCACTGTTGGATTTTTCGGGCCGCGAAAACCGCTTTTTCGCGTCGCGGAAACCCCGAATCACCCTAGCCAACGGATCTCGTGCGAAGAAAAATTTCAAAACAAAATTATGAGTACGAGTTTCTACTTAGATCTACTCCTAGATCTACATGAAACGAGTTATACCTTTGAAGCGAAGACCTTCGCGTTCCCGCTCGTCCAAACGGTGCCGAATCTCAAGAGTATCAAGATAGATACTCCTCTAGAAGTATCCACACGGACTCGTAGGTGGAGAAAAACAAACAAAGAGGTGTGCTAGCACCTATGTGTGGTTCGGCCAAGTTGAGGAGGAGAGGGAGAGGAAGAGAGCTCCAAGAGGAAGAAGAAGGAATAATGCACTTGAATGAGTAAAATCAATTTGATTCCCATTCAAAAGTGGCCGGCCACTTTCAAGTTGTGTAACTCCCAAAAATTGCATTAAGTGCAATTAATGTGAAGCTATTAAAGAAAATGGCTTTGTAACTTCCATGAGGTGGCACCCATGATGATGTGGTGTAACATCATTGGTCCACATCAATGCCAACTCACCAATGAGGTGGCATAAAGTCAAGTCAAACTTGACTTTCTATCTTCCTCTCAAGTCAAGTCAAACTTGACCAAATCTCTTCTATGGTTGATCTAATCTAACCATTTGATTCAAGCCAACTTAATATAATGAATCTAATTCATTAAATTAAGTTGATTTAATGAGTCATAATCTAAATTAGGCTCATTGAATACATGAATCCACTTGAGTCCAACTCAAGTTAGCCCAATTAGGATTACTCTTAATCCAATTTGATTCATCAAATGAATCTAATCCTCTTGGTTCATCATATGAACCTAATCTCCATCTAATTATCCTTAGTGTGTGACCCTATAGGTTCTTATAACGTTGGCAATGCCCTAAACTCATTTAGGAGCATAAGTAATGAGCGGTATCTAGCAACACATCATTACTACCCAAGTTACAAGAATGTTGAGATTCAACATCACCTTGTGACTACTAATTGTGACTCCTCACAATATATGACAAGTGTCCTTCTATCCTAGACATCTAGATTGGTCAATGTAAGGCATAGACCGTGTCATCCTCTGACCAATCTAAATCTTGAACTCCAAGTAGACTCACTAAATCAAATGAGCTCAATATCCTATATTGACTCATTTGGGCATGGCCATGCACTTCGTAGTCTCACTCTATCAAGAATACCGATGTCTCTCCCGTCATATAGGAGGGATAGATCCCATCTACATCACTCACATCCCTCTGCATAATTTGTTATATACCCAGTAATCGCCTTTATAGTCCACCCAGTTACGGGTGACGTTTGACGAAACCAAAGTACATAACTCCTTATGTAGGGATCTATGGTGACTTCAGGTCTAAGGACTAGTAGTCACACTAATAGCCACATGAGAAAGTATATGACACTCATATAACGATCCATGATACTTTCTCATGACGGGTCATTCAGTATACATTCTCTAATGTATACCCATGTGTCAACTTGATATCTCTATATCCATGACTTGTGAGATCAAGTCATCGAGTTGACCTACATGCTAGTCTTATTGCATTAACATTGTCCCTGAATGTTAATACTCGACTAGGAATGATTAAGAGTAGTGTTCCCTATATCATCTCACTATCGGTTCAACTAACCGATTGATATAGGTGAGAACCGTCTACTCAAGGACATTATTATACTTAGTTTATTTGGCACCAATACAAGTAAGTATAATAACCAAAATCCAAATGCCTTTATTTATATAGAATATGATACAATAAGTCCAAAATAAAATCATCAAATGATTGGCTCTAGGGCTCTAGCTAACAAAAAGAACTTCCCTAAAATGGTCCTACTCAATACACTTAGAGTGTACTAGTGTAATTTATTAGTCAAGATAAACTAATACCTAATTACACTACGACTATTCCAATGGTTTGTTCCTTTCCATCTTAGTCGTGAGCATCTGTTTATAAATTATAAAAAACTGATAACATGATCTTCTGTATGTGACACCACATACCATATTATCTACAATATAAATTAATTGAACAACTACACTTAACAAATAAATGTAGACATTTGACCAATGTGATTCTTTTATTTCAAAAATAAATGTTTACAAAAGCTAAGCTTTTAGTATACACTCTAACAGATTATTTGGTTGATAGACTGATTTAGATGATAGCATGATCATTATCAGGATATTAGAAGGATTAAATCTATTCTGATGGAGGTTATGGATTGAGTTAGACCTAATAGGATTAATGGGATGGGTTAACAATCAGATTAGGGTTAAGTTAGCTAATTGGTTTATGATGGATTTAGCTAACTAGTTCCTATTTGACTAGTTATATTATACATATTGTGATCGCAGGACTTGGATTCGAGGCAAGCGTCTCGATGCGGGATTACTTGACACGATCAACATTTTAAGGCGGGTATTTCTTCCTTGACTCTATGTAGATTTTTATTGATCTTAGTGCATGGTTATTATGTGATGGTTTAGGTTGCTTTACCTTATATCGTGTTCGGTTGTTGCTTTCCTGCTTGATACTTATGCTTGACCCTTGTGATTCGATTTAATTCTTATACAGTATACACTTTGGATTATCTATACTCTGTGATATTTTTACATGCAAAGTATGTACGGTAGGAGATACTTCGTTGGTGGTGTTCATATGATGATTGCCCATTTGTATGTCGTGTATACATTGTCTGGTGTGATGATTGGAGGAGTTGTGCTGATTGTATATTGGTGGTATATATACATGTCTGATGTGTTCTACTGGAGAATACATGTTCATTGTACTTACGTTCTGTGTACATGTGTCTAGGGGGATTATTGGAGATTCTTGGTTGATTATACATGTGTAGTTGTGTATATGTGTTTGGTGGTATCATGGCATATCCTCATAAAGTCATAAAGTGCATTCTAGCATAACATGATCATGATCATAACATATCGAAACATAATCATAAGGTTCATCCTAACATAACATAACATAATCAAAGGCGTCATGGTATATCGTAACATAATCATAATGTGTTATGCAAGATGACTTTTAAAAACATGATTCATGCAATAGTATATGCAACATGTCCTTTGAAAACTTATTTCATACATACTTAAACATAATCATAATATGGTTAGGGCCCCGGCTTGTACCACATACATAAATGTGCGCGTCCTATGTAGCTCTAAGGTAGCAAGTCTTGAACCCTACAAGGCATACATACTAGGCCTGTTTCTTAGTCCATCGACCTAGGGGCACTTAGGAGCCCATCCCTAACGAGGCCCGTCTCTTAGTCCATCGACCCCGGGGCGCTTATGGAGCCCACCCTTGGTACAAGCCATACATAAAGTAAAATAGCATGTCTTACATATCATGGTTCTTATCATTTCTTGCACATCGTATCTCTTATCATATCATACCATATAGAATTTTGGGCACACAACTCATCATAATGGTATGCAAAAATTTGGGCACACAGCACATTATATATTTTATGCATAAATTGGGCACACAGCTCATCACATATATCATGCATAAATTGGCACATAACTCATCATAAATAATACACACCATAGCATAAGGGTTTCCATCATGTATAGATCATAAGTGTGCATAATTAAACATAGAAGCATAGAAATCTCATAATCATGACATATAATATACATGGAAAACATAATTAGGTTTCTAACCCTAATGTCTTATAGTGGCCGAACCATATAGATTGGGTTTTTGGTAAAAACTCCATACCAACATGTGAACCCTAAGTAAGCATCATTTCTTATACCATAAGAAACACCATGAGCAAGTTTAGGTAGAGTTCTAGGATTCTTAAGCTTACAACTTATCATGGCCGAAACTTATCAAGCATACATTGGGTTAAAAACTATCATTCAAGCTTGTGAACCCTAAACAACTTCCATAGCAAACATTTCAAGGAATAACATGAGCATAGTTGAGTTAGGTTCTAAGTTTCCTAGGCCCTTAAACATGAAGTGGCCGAGAGTTATAGGACTTAAAACTAAGGTTCAAGTGTCCTAAAAGCATGAGAACCTTAAACAACTTTCATAGCAAATATTTCAAGGAATAACATGAGCATAGTTGAGTTAGGTTCTAAGTTTCCTAGGCCCTTAAACATGATGTGGCCGAAACTTGTAGGGCTTAAAACTAGGGTTCAAGTGTCCTAAAAGCATGAGATCCTTAAACAACTTTCATGGCAAATATTTCAAGGAATAACATGAGCATAGTTGAGTTAGGTTCTAAGTTTCCTAAGCCCTTAATCATGAGGTGGCCGAAACTTATAGGGCTTAAAACTAGGGTTCAAGTGTCCTAAAAGCATGAGAACCTTAAACAACTTTCATAGCATATATTTCAAGGAATAACATGAGCATAGTTGAGTTAGGTTCTAAATTTCCTAAGCCCTTGAACATGATGTGGGCGAATGTTATAGGACTTAAAACTAGGGTTCAAGTGTCCTAAAAGCATGAGAACCTTAAACAACTTTCATAGCAAATATTTCAAGGAATAACATGAGCATAGTTGAGTTAGGTTCTAAGTTTCCTAGGCCCTTAAACATGAAGTGGCCGAGAGTTATAGGACTTAAAACTAAGGTTCAAGTGTCCTAAAAGCATGAGAACCTTAAACAACTTTCATAGCAAATATTTCAAGGAATAACATGAGCATAGTTGAGTTAGGTTCTAAGTTTCCTAGGCCCTTAAACATGATGTGGCCGAAACTTGTAGGGCTTAAAACTAGGGTTCAAGTGTCCTAAAAGCATGAGATCCTTAAACAACTTTCATAGCAAATATTTCAAGGAATAACATGAGCATAGTTGAGTTAGGTTCTAAGTTTCCTAAGCCCTTAATCATGAAGTGGCCGAAACTTGTAGGGCTTAAAACTAGGGTTCAAGTGTCCTAAAAGCATGAGAACCTTAAACAACTTTCATAGCAAATATTTCAAGGAATAACATGAGCATAGTTGAGTTAGGTTCTAAATTTCCTAAGCCCTTGAGCATGATGTGGCCGAATGTTATAGGACTTAAAACTAAGGTTCAAGTGTCCTAAAAGCATGAGAACCTTAAACAACTTTCATAGCAAATATTTCAAGGAATAACATGAGCATAGTTGAGTTAGGTTCTAAGTTTCCTAAGCCCTTAAACATGAAGTGGCCAAAAGTCATAGAGCATGTAATTTAATTTCCATGCAACAATAAACATAAGAACATTAAGTTAGTTTCATAACATTTCATCAAGGAGGTCATGAGCATCTTAGACTTGTTTTAAATTCTCCTAGGCTTCAAAACTAAACATGGCCGAACCTTCATGGACATGAAATAGAGTTCAACTTAACATACAATCATGGGCATATCATAATAGTTTCATATCTTATCTTAGGGAGATCATGGAATGCTTAGTTTTAAATTAAAGCTCTCCTAGGCCCTTAGTTCTACCATGGCTGAATACTCATGAATCTAACTTCTACCCAACATTTTAACATAGAGACATGAGATAAATCCTTATCATAAAATACATGTTACAAGAAAAATATCGAGCATATCAAATTTAGATCTTTTCATTCCCTAGGTCTTTCCTTTGGTTTTATCTTGGTTGGAATTCTTCATGATGTTTTCTTAGATTTTTGTGTAACCGAATCTGCATAGAACAACAAGAGCTATTGTACCACAGGTGAGGGGAACTTACATCCTTTCGCTTGTGGTTTTCCTTAGAGAGAAAAGTGTTCTAGGTGTCAAGGAAGGAGGAAGCTTCTTCTTCTTGTACCTCCTTTTGTTTCCTTTGCTTGTAAGGGCTAGAACTTGAAGGTTTCTTCTCGGAAATTAGCTTTCTTGGAGAAGAACTTAACTTAGCTATTGGAATGAGGAGAGGGAAGTTTTCTTGGTTCGGTGAAGAATGAAGAAGGGAGAAGGAGGAAGAAGAAAAATGAATTTAATCCCTTGTTTTTCTTCTCTAAACATATTTATCCCTTTTCCAAATGAAACATGTCCTCATTCATTCCCTCAACTCCTCTTTTCCCCCACTCCTTTAATTCCCACGAAAATAGAGAGAGGGAGGGAAGTAGACAATCCCTCTTTTGCTTGCTCCTTTTCTTAACCAAGAGGGAAAAGAAGGTAAGCAACTTGGTTTTCTCTTGCTCTTTTTGCTTAGTTTTCTTTTCTCCTTTAACTAAATTTTTCATTCCTTTCTATCCAATTATTTCTCCTTATCCTAATGGTTATCATTCAACAATTTATCTCCATCAATTGTGGTAGGTTCAAGGTTCAATTCTTGACCTCACCTCTTCTTAGTCTATATTTCCTTTTTGTTTTTATTTTCCTTTTTCTCTTATTCTTTTCTTTTCTTTATGCTCTAAGGAAAATAATATTCATATACCTATCGTATAATTTCGTGGGTGTTACAGCATAGACATTTTTGCATATGATGCGCGGTGCATCTTTGGAGATATTTTTGCATACATGCCTAGTAGATACTATATGCATGTGATTGTGGTTATTGCACTTGTTTGAGATATGCTTGTTGCATATGGTTGTCATGCTGCATACATGTCATTTATTTTACATGTATATGCAGTTGTATTTATATTGCACAGGTATCATGAGTGGGTTTGTTGCAGATCCGGTGAGTTTACTGATTATTGTACCAGGTGTCATTTCCAGATTGGATATGTGTTTATCATTTTGTCAGTTGTAGTATGTGTAATTTTTGTATGTCAGTTATGATCATTATGCCATGTGAGATAGACTAGTACTGGTAGTTGTGTTTATTGGATATGTTAGTATGATCATGTTCTGTATTCTCTACTGAGACTGTATACTTTGATCTCCATGTTTATTTATAGACCATGCACTATCTTGTCTATTACCCGCTGAGTTACCTATACTCACCACTGCATGTATACCTTTATGTTTTCAGGTAGCAAGTAGATGTCGCTTGGAGTATCCTGTCTGTCGGGTCCTACGTCACATCCGAAGACCATTTCAGATTTTGTATATGTTTTATTTGTATTTGATATTTGTTGTATTTGGTGTGTTATTGTATTTGTTGTTGTGGTTGTTGTATAAAGCCTAGCCGCCTAGCAGTGTGTTGATTTGTGTTGTATTAGGCTTTCCGTTAGAGTTTTTTCGCTGTGTTGATTTTTAATGCAACCGAGTGGGCTGGTCATTGTATATATAACTGTGTGGTTGTGTTTTATTATGTTCCAGTCGAGTGGACTGAATATAAACTGCGTGGCTGTGTATATATTCCAGTCGCATGTGGCTAATGTGTTTTGTATGTATGTATGTATGTATGTCTCAGATTGTCACCGGTACAGGGGAGATGCTGCCGAAATTTTTCGATAGAGACTCCTTTGGGGGCGTAACAATTTTTGGTATCAGAGCATGTTTACGATGCTTGTTGTTCGTATTTTAGGATTTCATGTTTCAGTTTTCTTGATGTGACTTTTTGGGTTTTGGGACCAGACAGCAGCAGGACATCTCCAAGCTATAGGAGGTATGTTTTCATATTGTTATTATACATTTATGTTGGTATATGTATTGTTGTTTATTATAGTTAGTTATGACATTTGTTAGTACTTGTCTAGTTGATGGTAGCATGCATTTCTTGTGTTGGGTCAATCACTGATCACGGTTGACCCTATTAGAGATCAAGGATTATAGTCTCGTAGGAATTCCTCATATCATACTACCAGTAGTGTTAGTGTCTGCTACTATTGTTGGTAGATAGTTAGTGTCACATACCAGTTGTCTGTTACTAGTAGCTGGGTTGCGGATAGTATTTGTGTACTAATGTTGTCTCGGTTAGTAGAGTATCGGTTTGCTCTTGCTAGTTCGGTTAGTAGAGGATTAGTTTAGATTTTTTGGTTCTGTCTGTAGAGAACCGATGTACCCTTGTTGACTTGGGTAGTTGAGGATTGACTTACCTTAGTTGGTTTTGTTAGTGGCGAATGGATGTACTCTTGTTGGATCAGATAGTAGATGACCGATTTATTTTTGTTGGTTCGACCAGTAGGGGCCAACAAACTCTATATTATAGGGATTCTTATCCTTGGGATTACTCATTCTTGGTTAGATATTTTGAGAGACACATTTGAGTACATGACTTGTACCGTCGTGGAAAGGACTGAATTAGCAGTATACCATTGTTAGCTTGGTCAACTTGTAGAGGATGGTTGTATCCTATTCCATGGAGACTTTGACCATGGACTATCTGTACCTGTTAGGATGACTTAGAAAGTGTATTCGGATAGGATACCTCCACTGATGTGGAACAGTGTAAAGCTATCTGCTTAGTACTTATGAGATACAACCGTTACTAGGGTGTATGAGTTGGAGAGTACATGCAGATATATGATTTGTCCTGGCATGAGAAAGTTGAAGTTAGCTGCTTAACCTTTACGTGACCCCGTACCACGTGAAGGAGGAAGCAGAGAATGCTTTTTGGGGATCAGGACATCACTTAGTGATTTCATTGAGGTGTTTGTTGAGAGAGTACTTCTTTATCGCTTTCAGTAGCATGATGGTCTATAAGGCGATGATCAGTCGACTCGCCTAACGTTGTTCCATGGGAGATCCTGACTCATGGAACTATTGGATATGATTAGATATCCATGATGTTTAGTGATATATACCCCGCAATGGTGCGGAGGAAATGATGTTAGTTGAGTAATACCTAGGAGGTTCGACAGTAACTAGGTATAATTTCAGATGATGATCTTCGAGGGGTAGGGCATCGATTGACAGATATTTTGACCAACTATTTAGTGATAGTATTCCTCTATCTTGTGTTCATTGCTCGATACTAAAAGTTACTAAACCTCTGGTGGAGAAATTGCAGTAAGATGAGTTCTAAGGCAATGGTTAGACGACTCAGCTAACATTGTCTCTATCAAGTAACTCAAGACCTTGACCACATGATCATTTTACCTGGTCTTGTAGTCTATATCTCAGATTAGAGGGTTTGATCTTTTATCGATATTTGTCGAAGGACATATATAAGATGATTATGAGAGTGGTGGAGATATCTTCTTGATGGGTAGACTCTCAGCCAGGAAGTTATGTGAATCTTTGGACTTGGGATTGACCTTCTTTTACTGTGGATATTCGAGTATCTAAGAGGATGGGATGATGAGATTGAGCAGACTTTTTGGATACATCTAGTTATTGGCAGTGAGTGTTAAAGGTTGGATGATTTCCTTTTTCTCTATCATTATACATGAAGTCATCAGGTTTGATTGATGTAGAGGATGATTTTTTATTGATGGATATTAGGAGATCAGGTGTGGTGATATGCTATTTGTTGATGATTTATTGGTAGATGTTTATTTTGATGATCTACTATTTGGTGTTTGATGTTGATAGTGACATGGAGTGTGGTATGTTTGTGATATTTATGGATTTGTTGATTTGTAGTTGGAGATTACATTACAAACTTGTTGTTGGGGATCTTACAGTTGAGTGAGTCTATTGTCCTTGGTGTTACCATTTAGGTTTACAGTGCCTTAGATGTTGTTATGGACTCGATATATTTGGTATTCCTAGGGTGTTTGCATTAGATTTCATTGTCTTCATTGACGATGTTGTGATCTAATCCCGATCTGAGGTGGATCACGTACATTATTTTCGCATAATCCTAGAGATGTTTCGACGGGAACATCTATATGTGAAGATCAGTAGTGCATATTTTAATTGTCTATTGTGAGATTTCAAGGACACGTGGTTACCTGTAGGGATATTAGTGGATCCAAAGGAGATAGAGGTTGTTACCAGTTAGGAGTAGTCGTAGTCTATACAGGAGACTCGCAGTTTCCTTGTTTTGGCTCGATATTTTGGGTGATTGGTTGAGGGTTTATTCAGCATTATGTTGTTGACTGGACTGTCTAGGAAGGGAATAGAACTTTCCTGGACGGATGCTTACGAGATCAATTTTGGGAGTTGGACGAAAAGTTGTTAACTACACCGTCTTAGTAATGCTTTCTAGTGTAGACAGATTGGTACTCTACACAGATGTATCATACACGAGGTTTGGTGCAGTTCTGATGTAGTATGAGCAGAGTAGTCTCGTGCCAGTAGTTAGAATTCTCATGAAATGAGATTTTGATTCTTTATTTCCATGGGAGATTATGTGTGTTTCCGAGTCACTTCTTATCCGAGAGAAGTTATTGCAAGAAACACATTGATTTGGATTTGCGATACATTCGAGTGACACTTGATGTATGGAGACTTGGAGCATTCTTATCAGTGGAACGATATGAAGAAAGACATCGCGAATTTAGTAGCTTGAGGTCTAGCATGTTAGCAAGAGAAGGCTAAACATTAGATGTTAGTAGGATTGTCTCCGTTGATTTGGATACTAGAGTGGGGTTGGGAGCATGTTTTGTCGGATCTTGTTGTGGGATTATCCAGGACATGGAGAGGATATGATGGTTTGGGTAATCATTGTTGGGTGACGACTTTGCTCCCTAGCTATCGATTTGTAGGATAGATTCTTTTGGATTGAGTAGCAGGATTATACTGTAGAGAGATTACCGGATTTTATGGTATATCTCTGAGTATTGTATTGGATGGAGATCCGCGATTTCACATCATGGTTCTGAGCGAGATTTTAGCAGACTTTGGGTTCGGAGTTTTGCTTTAGTATATATTTTCACCCTCAGACTGATGGATAGTTTGAGCACCCTTTACAGATGTTGGAGGATCTATTGTTAGTGGATTATGGATTTCAGAGGTAGTTCATTTCTCCACAGTTGGGTAGGTAGCAGGGTATAAATAGCGAAAATACAGTGAGCTCATAACTCACAGAGTCATCCTTTAGGGTTGGAGATATGTTCATGATATTTGGATGAAGTGGTATATGAGTACGTTGCTTGGATGTTACCCTTGGATGAGGATCCCTGAGTTGACCAGTAAATTTGGGGACCAAATTTTTATTAGTGGGGGAGAATATAAGATATCGCAAAATTAAATAATAAATGTTATTGGACAAAAAATCTTATTGGATTTTTCAAGAATTTTTAGAATTTTTTCGGGATTTAAAAGGAGTCTGTATGACTCATTTTGAGGGGATGGATTCGGGGTACAGTGAAAGCCTGTTTGGAATACCCCTTAAATAGGAGTTGATTAGGGAATAAACTTAGAGGTTAATTAAGCTAACCTAAGTTTAATAATCCCTAAAATCCCGATTCACTTCCCCGATCTCCTCGTTCTCCTCACATCGCGCCCGATCGCGAGCCCTCTCCCATCACTTGCTATTTCTCACCCAGTGACATATAGCACGCCACCGTCCGCCGACGTAACCTCGGTCGAGCCTCCCTCCTCCCTTTCCATCTCATGCCATTGCGATCTGTCGACCCACGAGATGTCGGAGCCAAGCCTCCCCTTTTTGGATGCTATCGTCGTTCGAGCCTCGGTGACCAATCTCCATCTTCGAGCACCAACCACCAAGCCTCAATTCGCGCCGGCGCTACTGCTATTTTCAGCCGCCATCTGAAGTCAGGCCGCTAGCGATAGGGCCAGAGGGAGCCCTAGCTCCGGTTCCTCACCGCAACACCGGTGCGTCGTGCCCTCGACTATCCGATCTTTTTCCGTCTGGTTGAGGGCTGTCGATCATCGGAGGTACCACAACCGATCTTTACTTTCTTGATTGCTTTCGAATTGGTGCTACTCCATGTGGCTGCAATCACATAGTTGTAGGTTTTGTCTTCTCATCTTCCGATCTGCCCTATTCTGTGTAGTCAGCAAGCACGAGTCGCCGTTGGTGTCTTGACAGCCATGGGTGATATCATCACTAGATGTGGTCGAATGCGGTTGGATGCAGCCGATCACTAGATGTGGCTCCATCAGCGATCTTCTTCAGCAGCAAATCATCAGCTGAGTATTCAGATTTGGAGGTAAGGTTATTGAATCCAAGTTTTAAATTTGATTACAAGATTTCGTATAGATTTGACATCAGATTGTAATAGTTTGGAAATTATGGATCAGTGGTTGATTAGGTGTTCTTGCTGGGGTGTATGCATCTAATTTATTGTTTATACATTGAGGTGAGTTGTTGTTCAAGGGTGCCTTGGAGGGTTAATTCATTAGAGTATGAGAAATGTGAAAGAAGGTTTTAGATATGATGAGAATTGATTATCAGATTTGGTGATTAGAAATGGATCATGAGGATGATTATGCGTATTTGATTCATGATGTTTAGTGGATAATAATGGGATGTTGGAGTTTGTGATCGGTTGTGGTTTGATTATTTGGTTGATAGGCTAATTTAGATGATAGCATGATCATTATCAGGATATTAGAAGGGTTAAATCTATTCTGATGGAGGTTATGGATTGAGTTAAACCTAACAGGATTAATGGGATGGGTTAACAATCAGATTACGGTTAAGTTAGCTAATTAGTTTATGATGGATTTAGCTAACTAGTTCCTATTTGACTAGTTATATTATATATATTGTGATCGCAGGACTTGGATTCGAGGCGAGCGTCTCGACGCGGGATTACTTGACATGATCTACATTTTAAGGCGGGTATTTCTTCCTTTACTCTATGTAGATTTTTATTGAGCTTAGTGCATGGTTATTATGTGATGGTTTAGGCTGCTTTACCTTATATCATGTTTGGTTGTTGCTTTCCTGCTTGATCATTATGCTTGACCCTTGTGATTCTATTTAATTCTTATACAGTCTACACTTCGGATTATCTATACTCTGTGATATTTTTACATGCAGAGTATGTACAGTAGGGGATAATTCATTGGTGGTGTTCATATTATGATTGCCCATTTGTATGTCGTGTATACATTGTCTGGTGTGATGATTGGAGGAGTTGTGTTGATTGTATATTGGTGGTATATATACATGTCTGATGTGTTCTACTGGAGGATACATGTTGATTGTACCTACGTTCTGTGTACATGTGTCTAGGGGGATTATTGGAGATTCTTGGTTGATTATACATGTGTAATTGTGTATATGTGTTTGGTGGTATATGTGGAGGTATCATGACGATTATAATCATGTTGTGGGATACTTAGGTGGATTTAGAGTTTGCATGGATGATGACGATGTCTGTATCATGATTATGTATATATATCATGTTCATCATTCATTACATACTGACGACTATCGTGTCCCTTGTGGTTGAGAGGGTTGTCAGTCTTTTATAGCTGCCCATTCTGCCACTATTGGAGAGTGGTAGCTAGGAGTGGAGCTAGTCCTGTCACGCTTACTCAGCCGCTCAGTGTTCTGTCAGCCTCGATCACTCTGGAGTAGTGTGTCTTGAGGGTACAATAGTCAGAGGGCTAGAGATGTGAGTGGTCAGGGACCCTTAGCTATGTAGTTAGATAACTACTTAACTAACCATCCGATTCGGGCGCCTATAGCAGTGCATGTACTGGAGGCTAGTACGGTTTGTCACGGACCCAAGCCTCTCGGCCATACAGGGGTCATGGTGTCTAGAGAGGTGGCGGGGGTGACCATGGAGCATGCATAGGCATTTTTGCACATGATGCGCGGTGCATCTTTGGAGATATTTTTGCATACATGTCTAGTAGATACTAGATGCATGTGATTGTGGTTGTTGCACTTGTTTAAGATATGCTTGTTGTATATGGTTGTCATGCTGCATATATGTCACTTATTTTACATGTATATGCAGTTGTATTTATATTGCACAGGTGTCATGAGTGGGTTTATTGCAGATCCGATGAGTTTACGGATCATTGTACCAGGTGTCATTTCCAGATTAGGCATGTGTTTATCATTTTGTCAGTTGTAGTATGTGGAGTGTTTGTATGTCAGTTATGATCGTTATACCATGTGAGATAGACTGGTACTGGTAGTTGTGTTTATTGGATATGTTAGTATGATCATGTTCTGTATTCTCTACTGAGACTGTATACTTTGATCTCCATGTTTATTTATAGACCATGCACTATCTTGTCTATTACCCACTGAGTTACCTATACTCACCACCGCATGTATACCTTTATATTTTCAGGTAGCAAGTAGATGTTGCTTGGAGTATCCTGCTTGTCGGGTCCTACGTCACATTCGAAGACCGTTTCAGGTTTTGTATATGTTTTATTTGTATTTGGTATTTTCTGTATTTGGTGTGTTATTGTATTTGTTGTTGTGGTTGTTGTATAAAGCCTAGCCGACTAGCAGTGTGTTGATTTGTTTTGTATTGGACTTTCTGTTATCGTTTTTCCGCTATGTTGGTTTTTAATGCAGCCGAGTGAGCTGTTCATTGTATATATATAACTGCGTGGTTGTGTTTTATTATGTTCCAACCGAGTAGGCTGAATATAAACTGCATGACTGTGTATATATTCTAGCCTCATGTGGCTGATGTATTTTGTATGTATGTATGTATGTTTCAGATTGTCACCGGTACAGGGGAGATGCTGTCGAAATTTTTAGATAGAGACTCCTTTAGGGGCGTGACAATTCCAGCCATCTTGCCTTTATGGCAAGAAACGAAGAATCCGATTCTGAGGAAGAGTACGAGTCCGGAAAGTACAGCAATTCCGAGGTTAACATCGAGTTCGAGAGAAGCCACAGATCCGCATCCATTTTCGAAGCTCCAAATATGGTAACGATTTATTCGAAGTCATATTTAATTAAAGTTAAATGTTTGTTTAAAAAATTATCAAAATTCGAAAAACAAAATAACTTGCTATGTAAGGAAATAGACCACCTTAAGAAGCAAGTTAACTTGAGTGACTCGACTAACCAAGTTCAAGTTGGAACTTCAACTCAAGTTGCAAAACTTGAGAAAGAAAATTCCAACTTGAAAGGTCAAGTCGATCGACTCAAGAAAACAGTGGAAAAGTTCGAATTGGAATCCTAGTGTCTAAATATGGTACTTAGATCGCAACGAGCATGTATAACAAATCAGGACTTGACTATAAACCATATTTGTCATTAATTAGTCTAAATGTTAGAATTCAAGTCCAAGCATGGGTCCAAATAAAATATTTAACCAAACCAATTAAACCAAATCTCTACTTGATCCCTAAAAGTCATATTCATTACTTAGATAGATCATATCTAAGTTATGACTCAGGAGGAGCAATTGGAAAAATAGTTCAACCAACATGATTAATTAATCTTACACACTTAGGATTAGGTTTACTTTTTGCTTAGAACGGTTAGTTAAAAAGGTTTACCAAACCCTACAACATAGCATCGGAATAGATTGGGATGATAGTACGTCAAGGAAGCTTTGTCGAAGGCATGTCTAGGCTGAATCTTATGTATTCTACCTAATGCACTAGACTTAGCAGATCTGATCGAAGCTACCCCAATCAAACATGGGCTAGTTAGACCAAAACATAGTATTAAATTTTTTGGACAGGACTATTTTTGAAAGTATTGACCAAGTAGTCCACCGTTGATATACAAGAAGGTCATATGCCTCGCCACTGAACTGAAAACTTATCCTTAGGAAGCCTATTTGTTCAACCCAAAGCCAAGCTTCAATCTAACATGGGTTCAATAACCTTTTTCAAATTCAAAACATATTTAAAACTTAATTTAAAATTATTTTAAAACTTAAGTAAAACTTAATTAAAACTTATTTTTAAAACATAATTAAAATTAATTTAAAAACTTAATTAAAAATTATTTTAACCTTAATTAAAAAAAATATTTTAAACTTAATTAAAAATTATTTTTAAACTTATTTTAAACTTTATTTAAAAAAAAATATTTTAAACATAATTAAATTTTATTTTAAAACTTAAGTAAAAGTTAATTAAAAACTAAATTTAAGAACTTAATTAAAAATTATTTTAACCTTAATTTAAAAAAAAAATTCTTTTTAAAAAATATTTTAAACTTAATTAAAAACCTATTTTAAAAACTTAATTAAAACTAATTTCAAAACTTAATTAAAAATTATTTTAACATAAATTAAACAAATTCTATTAAAAAAAATATTTTAAACTTAATTAAAAATTATTTTATAACTTAAGTAAAACTTAATTAAAAATTATTTTAAACTAAATTAAAAATTATTTTAAAACTTATTTTAAAATTTATTAATAAAATATATTTTAAACTTAATTAAAATTATTTTAAAACGTAAGTAAAATTTAATTAAAAACTTAATTAAAATTAATTTAAAAACTTAATTAAAAATTATTTTAACCTTAATTAAAAATATTTTTAAACTTAATTAATAATTAATTTATTTTAAACTTAATTAAAAAATTATTTAAAACTTATTTTAAACTTAATTATAAAATTATTTTAAGAAAAATATTTTAAAAATTTATTTTAAACTTAATTAAAATTATTTTAAAAACTTAATTAAAACTTAATTAAAATTAATTTAAAAACTTATTTAAAAATTATTTTAAACTTAATTAAAAATTATTTTAAAACTTATTTTAAACTTAATTAAAATTCTTATATTAAAACTTAATCAAAATTATTTAAAACTTAATCAAAATTATTATATTAAAACTTAATTGAAAATTTTTAAACACTTAATTAAATGTCAAATTTTTTGGTTCCGTCGACCGAACGACCGGTTCGGTCGATCGAACAAATAACTTGTAAATTGATCATGTTTAATTTATCGATCGACCGAATCCGTTTATTGGTCGACCGAAAAAGTAAATTATCGCTGAAATATTCAATTTTTCAGTCGACTGAACTTCGGTTCCGTCGACCGACCACCTAACTTATATCTCTATAAGAGTAAATATATCGGTTGACCCATCATTTTGTTCGGTCGACCGAACGCCGACTAACCAGGTCATAAAGATCCGAATTTAAGGGATCGGTCCTAAGCCTCAACCCACAATCCTCTCCTCTTTACTTTCGAAGGTTCTTTCGCCAGATCTACTCTCTCTCAGAGCCCAATAATGCCTCAGTAAACATCTTTCAACTTCTTCCTTTCCATTTTTGCATACAAGTTATTTATTTTATTTCCTTAATACTAGTGAAAAGAGTCGTACAACTGCACAATGGAATGTTAGCTCCATAAATCCCAGCCAAGACCCTAGGTTTTCCTCTAAAGAATTACGATAATCTTTTCCAAATAAAAAATTTAAGGTTATAGATACTCGTTGTTTTGATCTTCAATTCTATCAAACATACTATCCAGAGGCCATAGACATCGCTCAACATTTTCAACTCGATAGCATTGTCTTTTGTCGGCATGCTTACACTCCCATTCTCTGTTCTGAATTTTACCACAACCTGTGTAAACTTGACCCCCATCACTATAGGACTAGAGTTGCAACCCAAGAAATGTTGTTTGATCTTGATATGATTCTTAGGTTTTTACGTATCCGACCTTCAGTTAACCGTATCTTTTTTAGTGCTTCCCTTCCCGACACATTAGCTGCTCCTTTTGCCCATCTAAATCTAGATCTTATGTATGCCGAATTTTTTGAGGGGGCACGTCCTAAGAAGATGTCTACTGTACCATTGAGTCCAAATGACAACGCCCTTTATGAGATGGTTGTATCATCTATTCATTCTTTGTCATCTAGGGATCAGGGGGGTTCTACGTCTTGTTCATCTTTTCTTGATGTATGCACTACGACACCATCTTGACTTTGACTTAGGGTACTAGGTTTTCCGATCCATTATCTACTATTCGGAGTATAATACCTCAAATAAAGTCCACATGATCCAGTGTAATGTCCTCACTGCGTACATTGCTTCTTTAGGGGTAGGAGTTCACCGTGGTGAACTAATTGAGTTGTCTGACTTTGACTTGTTGGGATTAGGCAGTTGTCTTTGGCTGGGATTAGGACTAGTGTCGAGGGTCTTGTGTATAAACATACCCATCCACATTACGTTCCGTCGGCTGGCGAGGAAGTTGTTGCTGAAGATGATCCAATTCTAGTTGAAGTGCCTGTTCCACCGATTACTGATCCAGGATTTACCAACTCAGAGCAGTTCATATGCACCTCCCCCACCGACTAGTGATTTCTTTAGTCGTCTTCGAGATGACATTTTTAGTCGGTTTGACTCCTTAGAAACTAAGATGAATGATCAGTATACCTCTCTCCAAGGACAGATTGCAAACTTTCGACAGGAGATGACAGATCGTACTGATGCTTTAGAGAGGGAGCAGCGGAGGATGTTTGATTATTTTTTAGTTGATGATGTGGATGAGGATGAGTGACCTCTGGCACTATTATTTATGACTTGTACTTTTGAGATACCTTGCATTATAACTATGTACGCTTTGTGGTAATCATCTTTCTTCAATTTCTTTTTGGTTATTCTTTACATGTCATTTATAGAGTAGACTTTTAACATGTTTTTGAAAATATTACTTAGTAGTTTTTTCAAAAATTAATTTTGTAAACTTTCCCCTTTCAAAATTTTGTTTTCTAAAAGTCTTTCAAAATATTTTTATCTTTCTGGAATACTCTAGATCCTACCGTAGAATTTCATGATCCTATAGTTTTAGGAGCCAGCATCTCATAAGTACAGTAGGATCCCTTGCTTGTAAAACTTAGAATGGGTGAGATGCTTAGGAGTTAGCCTAAGATTTCAGATGTTTATGTCAGTGCATCGCTATAAATCTGGGCTTTAAACAACGTGCATTGATCAATTTGAGTTCACTAGCTTGTAACAACATAGTTAGTCCCAAATGTTCAAATTGACCAACCTAAGTCAATAGCTTCTATCTTGTGGTAGTTAGCTTTGTACGATGGTTGGATATTTCATCATAAGGACTTTCTTTTTAGTCCTTAACCCATGCTTGGACTTTTAGGAATTATCAATTTTAGGGGGAGCTTATGAATTTAGAAAAGTTTTATTTATTCAAATTTATTTCCTTAAGTAATTTTTCAAATTTTTATCTTTACTAAAACTTTCTAAAAATTTTTATTCTAGCTAAATCTTTACTTTACTAAATTTTCAAAATTTTAACTTTGCACTCAAATGTTCATATTATTTTCTTTAAAATAACTATACCTTTGCTATATTTTAAGAAAATTTATACTCTTCAAATCTTTCACTTTACAATTTTTTCAAAATTTGGTTTCACTTTTCAAATTTAATGCCTTAAACTTTTCAAACTTTACAGAGTATTCAAAATTCTCATTTTGTTCTTAGATTTTTTTTGACCTATAACTTCTCAATATTTAAAAACCTTTCTCTCTAAATTTTTAAAGATACTTAGCTTATGCTTTTCTTTTTAAAGCTTCCCCTATTTTTGATGTTGCCAAAGAGGGAGAGATAGTGAAATCAAGGGGAGATATTCAACTCAGGGGGAGAGTGAAAATGCTTGCTTATTTATTTCTGTACTTTTAAACTTAACTTTGAACCTTGGTTGTCAAACATCAAAAAGGGGGAGATTGTTGGTGCAGGTTGCACCAGAATTAAACCTTAGTTTTGATGTTGTCAAAGGTTCAAGTTAAGTCTTGTTGTGATCTAATAAGTTGACTAAGTGTGCAGGCTATTTACTAAACCGAAGAAGACCTAGTTGGAGGCTAGGCAAAAGAAGTCTTAACAGATCGTGGAACCCAGGTGAAAGTCCAAGTGGGTCGAGATGACCTGACACTTGGCGGTGCGATCGAGTGGTCTAGAGGATCGAAGATCAAGAGAAAAGTCCTGGCAAGCAAATTAAGGCTAAGTGAAAAGTCCAAACAAGATATGGAGGATCAATATTTGGCAGGTAGGTTGAGGTAAACAACTAGAGGAGCGACAGAGATATCGAGTTCCTGAAGGGAACAACCTAAGGTCGCTGATCTAATTGAAGAAACCGGGAAGGTTTCCAAGTTCAGATCAAAATAGTTCTACTATCTAATATTACTCATGCATTATATACTATTGTACTAACCTTTGTGTTACAGGGATACTTTGTTTATCTCTATATTATAGGTTCGGCTGAATCGATCGACCGAACATAAGGATTGGTCGAATGAACCAGGTTGACTTAGCATATATTAATTCAATCAGCAACGATCAGAAGTAGAAGGAAACTACATTGATCGGTCGACCGAACTAGAGGATCGATCAACTGAACGATCAATCATTAAAGGCACATTAAATGTGAATCTCGACAAAATCTCAATGAATAGGGAAGTAGCCCGTTCGGTCGACCGAACAAAGGGATCGGTCGACAAAACCCTTAATGGTCATTAATTGTCGAAGATCGAATCAGCATTGGATCTCAGCCAGGAAGGAAGGGAGCTAATTCGGCCAACCGAACCCTAGGATCGGTCGACCAAACATCAATGATTCTTATAAAAGAGGGCTCGAGGTCCGAGGCTGAAGAAAACTCTGTTCTGCTTCGAAAATCATCTCTGTGCAAGCTTCTGCTACTGCTCTATGACTCACAAGCTGCTCCGTTCAGAAGTACTGACCAAGCTCCGTCGTTTATTATTGTCGACATATTTTACTTTTAAAAAGCTTGCATTGTACTTAAATTCTTACAAGATAGTAGGGTGTTACTATCTTGCATATTGTACGCACTGCTTCTTTCTGAGATTTTCAGAAAGAAGAGTATTAATGGATTGTCCATCGATGTTGTCAAGGATCGCGAGCCTTAGAGTAGGAGTCGACCTAGGCTTCGAACCAAGTAACCGAACTGTTCTTTACTTTTTCGTTGCACGACTTTGTTTTTAACGAGTAAAAGAAAAGTTTTAAAAGCACGATATTCACCCCCCTCTCTATCGCACTCATTCGATCCAACAATGGCAACAAGAAGGAGAGAGAGGAGAGGGAGAGGAGGATTGGGTTTTCAAAACCTAATCAACAAAATAATAAAACTTCTATCTAATTCTCTCCCAATTAGATCTATATATAATCCTCTTTAATAAGTTAGATTAGAAAGCACAAATCCAACTTATTATCCCTTAACCAAAAATTAGTCTATTAGCCCCTTGGTTTGGTTCACAAATAAACCAAGTTGGTTTATGACTAATTCATTATTAAACCAAATATAGTTCAACTCTACCATTAGAAATGTAGCTCATCCATGCTTCCATTATGACAAATATTTTCATATTTATCTTATGTATGGTCCAACCAAACATTTATTTCTTGATCTAATAATCCTATTCTTTAACTTGTTTTACGTCTTTTAGAGACTCGTTAGTGTGTGTGACCCAATAGGTTCCAGTTTGTCCTAACCATCCATAATTAACTACTTAATTATAGAACAATCATGGGTGGCACCTAGTAGTACATCATGATCCCCAATTAGGCAAAAAATTATAGTTAATTTTAGAACTAATTCTAAACCCTTCAGTAGCTATAGTGAGTTATGTCTTATTCTTTCACTCGTCTTATACCCACTTGGTTCAGGACATGATCTATGTGCTTGTCCCCACTAGACTGACTATGTCACACCTAGCTCAAGTAATACTCCCTCGTTCTATGGATTTAAATTACTCATACATGTGTACAAGAGTCTCATACTCTTAACATATGATGCTTTGGTCAAAGACTTTGAGTAATAATCCTAACAAGTGGCCATAGGGTACACATCTCCTCACAAGGAGTGGTGAATCCTCTCTGGACTATCCAAATATCTTCGGGTATTTTAACTTATACCAATCATCTTGAGTCCACACCACAATAAGGTGCTTGCTTAAGATGTCAAAGTATGTCTCCATGGCTAAGATGACTGGTATACCTCAAGTCGAAGGAAACTTGCACTTGAGCTGCAGTAAGAGTTTCACAAACATATCTATATATATAGATAACCATATGAAACCTTACAGTGCGTCACTCTAACCAACTAGTTACCATAACTAGCATCCACGTTTAACTCTTGATATCCCAATATCTCCAGTTAGTGAGAAAATAGCTATTTAGCGAACTAAAGAGTATAACCCGTGCTAGTCTTACAGAATTGATGATGTTTGAATGCATCAATTCGATGACTAGAAATATTCTAGTGCGTTCATAATTACACATGTAGAGATAATCACTAGTTGTGATCTAATTGCAATTTCTCTCATGCTATGAATTATATTGCAAACATTTAGTAAATGAGTTTAAGACAGTCAATCATATGATATGCACTCAAATAGTGAATCTATATTTAGTAAAAACTGTAAGGTGATTGCATTAGAACATCCCTCAAAATTTAACAAATTGTATATCAAATAGTAGCCTCGAGCCTCTCATGTCAATGTTGACATGATACTACTCCAGTCGATTGGAAGCCCTCTAGTCGATAGGACTATGCTGACGTAGCTATAACTTTTATCTGATAGATAATGTTGTCTGCAGTCTCTAGTCGACTAGACTACCTCCAATAGCCCATAACTTGGTTAATCACCAATCTTGACTAGCTCCTCTAGATCACTAGATCTTGTCATCTTCGATCACCTGAAAGCTATCTTAGGTCACGTGGATGCTAAGGTTGCCCAGTTCCTCACTCTGGTTGCTTGGAACCTACCAACTCCATCAATTGAGGTTTATCCCTAGCCAGTCTCCCAAACTCCCTCCTGGTCTCCTAGAACTGTTGAAAACACTTCCCTACTTAACATAATGTTGGTGTAGTGGAAGAGGTTCGTAGAGCTAGAGGGTAAGGGTGAATAGTGACCTACTAAAAGAAATTGCAACTTTTTCTTGCTATCGAATTACCAAGGACACACACTAATTATAAAATAAAATAACATGCAAAATAAAAGAGGCTACAAACTATTTTTTTACTAGGTTTGTGGTTATTATTCTAAGATAATATAAGCTCCATTAATAATCTCCTTCTTCGACCACAAGTCAGAGGTGGAGAGGCCCCTTACAGCGGCTAAGCACGAAAGCTATAAACAAGACTGAATGAAAGTGAATACAAGTGTGTTGTTCTCAACTTTAAATATCAGTCCTCCTTTTATAGCCTTCATGGTCGATATGACCATTTACTGACATAGCAGCTTCCAGATACTAAGTGATAGAGTGTATACTAAAAGCCTTGCTTTTGTAAACATTTATTTTTGAAATAAAAAAATTACATTGGTCAAATGTCTACATTTATTTGCTAAGTGTAGTTGTTCAATTAATTTATATTGTAGATAACATGGTGTGTGGTGTCACATACAGAAGATCATGTTATCAGTTCTTTATAAATTATAAACAGATGCTCACGACTAAGATGGAAAGGAACAAACCGTTGGAATAGTCGTAGTGTAATTCGGTATTAGTTTATCTTGACTAATAAATTACACTAGTACACTCTTAGTGTATTGAGTAGGACTATTTAAGGTAAGCTCTTTTTATACTGACTTAATAAAAGAACAAGACCTTAATTATTATGGAAGTGTGTGCTCTTAATCCTAATATAATAACAAGCACATATATTTAGTATTCATTTCTTTGGCTTATCAAAGGGTGAGATTTAGCTCGATAAATCAATAGGCCCGATAAGTTGGGAAATGATATTACTTATAGTGTGTGTTGTTGATTATAGAAGGAAACTGTGTCCTAGTTATCTAGGTTGAGAATGTCCCCAAGAGGAGCTCATAAGGATTGTCATGTTAAACCCTGTAGGTGGACTTAGTCCGACATGACGATGAAGTTGAGTGGTACTACTCTTAGACTAAGATATTAATTAAAGCGAGTTGTCAGTAACTCAATTAAATTAATGGACATTCGATATCTTAAACACAGAGAGACTAACACACTCATGATAAGAAGGAGCCCATAATGTAATTTGGGATTGGTGCGGTAGTGCAATAATAACTCTCTAGTGGAATGCGTTATTATTGATGAACTTGAGTTGTGTATTCAAGGCGAACACGGGATACTCGAGTTCATCGGAAGGCCAAAATTAATTTCTCCTCTAGGTCCCTGTCGTAGCCTCATTAATGCCTCAAATCCACTCATGAAAAACCCATCTTAGTGTCCAAGAGGAGGCCGACCCATGGCTTGGTGACCAAGCCATAGGGGTCGGCCACTATCTTCTCAAAGAGGGTCGTCCCTTTGCTTGGTGCCCAAGCAAGGAGGGGTCGGCCTCCATAATCCAAATAAGGAGGCGTGTTTTGAATTTTTAAAATCTTCTCTTTGTAGATAACTACAAGTTTTAAAAGAAGGATTGTAAATTTACAAAACTTTTCTTATTTGAATTAGGCCACATGGTTTAAAAGAAAATTTAAATGTTTTAAAACTTTCCTTTTTTTAACCATCCTCATGGTTTTGAAAAAAAGGGAAGGGAGTTTTAAATTTGAAATTTTCTATTTTTGTAATCATGTTAAAAAAAGAAATTTTAGAAGAGAAGTTTTAAATTTTAAAACTTTCCTTTTTTAACATCCACATTAGGAAATTAAAAGAGATCTTGTAAAATTTTATAAGAGTTTTCCTTCTTTTCTTATAAAATTTTTACAAAGATTATTTTCCTTCTTTAAGGGCCGGCCACCCTTGCTTGGTGCCAAAGCAAGGGGTCGGCCAATCAATCAATTAAAGGAGAAAAGGAAAAATAAAAGGGGAAAAGGAAAAACAAGAGGAAGATTTTAATTTTTGTAAAAATCTTTCCTTATTTGCCTTGAGCAAGTATTATAAAAGAAGGGGAGGAGAGGCATCATGATGTATCAATTCTTATTCTCTTGTTGGTGCTCTCTCTTGTGGCTGACCCTCTCTCCCTTCCCTTTCTCCTTGCTCTCTTTTGTTCCTTGGTGGTGGTGGTGGCCGAATATTAGAGAAGGAGGAGGAGTTTTGTGTGGTGTTCATCTTGGAGGATCGTTGCCCACACGACGTCCAAGAGGAGGCGAGGAATGCGACAGAAGATCTCGAGGTTATTAGCATACAAAGAAAAGGTATAACTATTAATTATTTTCCGCATCATGCTAGTTCTTCTTTGTATGAATTCTAAACACAAGAGACGTATGATTCTAGAGTTTCAGATTTGTTTCAAAGTTGTGTTTCTTTTGTTTTGTTTTTTGAATTTGTGATTCGATTGTTCTTTTCGGTTAAACCTAATGTTATTTTAGGAAATTAAATATTAAATTTCTATTAAAGGCTTTGTCGAGACAGTGGTGGATGATCCCATACCCAAGAAGGCCTAGTGTCTCGCCATATTTGACCTGGGAGCCGATTTTAGAAATAAATATTTAATCAAATTTATAACATAGGTGGATTTGGATCAATAATGTTAAGTTTCGCTTGTGATCCAAATCTAAACCATTAAGAACAGATAAGTTAAATTTGGAATCAATAATGTTACGTTCTGTTTGTGATTTCTAATTTAATTTCTAAAGAACACAATAGGTTGTTTAGGAAAGGTTCAACACTTATACAAAATTTTTGTACAGTAGAACCAGTACGATCTTCCTAGGACCAACCAACAATTGGTATCAGAGCTAGGGTTTGTCTCTATGTTTAGAATTCAACTAGATTATGTACATGTCATACATAATTTAGGCAGGATAATAGTAGGATGTGCTAACATTGTGGTTACAGACTCCAACTATTATGACATATAGATATTGTGTGTGATTGGACCCTCGGACATGTCAAGGACATTTTATTGTTTGTGCATGATTGTAATATTAAATACAACAGGAGCTGTATTAGTTATTAGGATTTTACATTTTTGTTTCGATCTATATTACATGTACATTCCTTTATGGAATATAGGATCGATATATGTAAAATTCTATTTTTGTCGTAGATCGTATCCTTGCGAGATGTGGTGCTATCGGAGGACCAAAGGCGCAGCGGAAAAGGAAGCTCGATGGACCCGACGGCATAATCCCTAGGGATGGCAGCACGCAAAGTACAGTGATGGAAGAAGCCATAATAGTTGGAAAATTAATTTCCATATTTATTGCTTTTATTTACTGTGATGTGTGTATGCATGTGATGTATGCTAACATAGGTTAAAATTCCTCACCTTAAATAAGTAAGTGTGAGAGGGATTTTTAAATGAATTCCACGATCTCCATTGCTGGTTTGTAAGTGATGCAACAAGCTTGCGTGTTGGCTCTGAGTGCCTCCCTCCACAACAGATGGGTTTGTTGCGGATCACTAGATCAAACTTTCTTTATGGATGGTTATAGGAAATTATATAGGAGCATGTGATCTTCTCCAACTGAAGGGGCACAATCATATTTAATGGACTAAGTATCAAGTAATGGTATACACTTAGACGCATTCAATAGTATCCTCCCCAACGGAGTCACAGCTATTGTCTTGTGTGACCAAAGGAAAACCAACTATTAATATTATTTGTCATAAAGTTAGAATGACAAGATAATAAAATTAATGGGTAAAGCCCTCCTCTTACAAATGTTGAATTTGTATACGTCCACACTAACGTGGCATGCAAAATTCACGGTGTTTTGAGGTGTTGGTATATTTAAATAATATTGTTTGAGGAATCAATATTATTCTAAATTTAGAGTCTTGACCAAAATTTATTTTGTGATTCATAGGATGACTTTCAACCCACTGGCTATTATACTGAAAGAGAACAAACTTACTGGTCCCAACTATATAGATTGGAAAAGAAACCTGGACATTGTCCTAACTGCTGAGGGCTATAAGTTTGTACTGTCAGAGGAGTGCCCTAATGTTCCTAATGGTGAATCTACCCAAGAGGAGATTGAGAATCATAGGAAATGGGTAAAGGCAGATGAGATGGCGCGGTGTTACATTTTGGCTTCAATGTCAAATGTGCTGCAACATCAGCATCAGGATTTACCAATTGCTTATGATATAATGAACAATCTCAAGGATCCCTTTGGTCACCAGGATCGGGCCGCTAGGCAAGAAGTAATGAGAAAGTTAATGACAGCCACCATGACAGAGGGTACTCCCTTCAGGAACCATATCCTAAAGATGATGGCTTATTTGAACGAAATACAAATCCTTGGAGGAGAAATTGATGGGGGAACCCAGATCGATATGATTCTCCATACGCTACCCAGAAGTTTTGAGTATTTCCGCCTGAACTATAATATGAATAAAAGGATGTATTCATTGGCGGAACTACTGACAGAACTTCAGGCAGCAGAAGGGCCATTTCGTCATAATTCTCAGATTCACTATGCTAAAAATGGTTCTACTTCTAAGTCGAAAGACAAGAAGAAGAAGAAACAGGCTGCATCAGCAAAGAAGGTGAATAAACCTCAAGGTACAGGACATAAAACTGGAATGAAGAAGCCGAAGGGTAAGTGCTTCATCTACAAGCAGTCGGGACATTGGAAGGCAGATTGTCCTCGTAGGAAAGAGAACAATAAAGGTATATCTCATTCTCTAGTAGTTCAAACATGTTTAGCGGTGTTATCTACCAGCACCTGGTGTGTAGATACGGGAGCCACTGATCATGTCTGCAACTCTTTGTAGGGGTTCCAGGAAACCCAACGACTATTTCAAGGAGAGATAACCGTCTACATGGGCAATGCTACTAAGGTGGCGGCTATTGCGCTGGGAGACATCTACTTATCTTTTGATAAGAATAGAAGTTTGGTTTTAAGAAATTATCTTTATGTACGCAGTTTTAGAAAGAATTTAATTTCAGTTTCTAAACTATATTTGGATGGATATTCTGTTTTCTTTAATAACAATGTGGTTATAAAGAGAAATAGAATTATTATCTATTCTGGTAAATTGGTTGTAAATTTATATACTTTAAATTCAATATCTCCCACAAAGCAACAAATGGAAATTAATAACACATCTTCTAATTCTAATAAGAGAAAGGAACCTTCTGAAATGAACCAAACATATTTTTGGCATCTAAGGCTTGGTCATATTAACTTAAGTAGGATTCAAAGTCTTTTAGCTGATGGACTCTTGGGTTCATTAGAGTTGGAAAACTTTTCAACCTGTGAATCTTGGTTGGAAGGTAAAATGACCAAGAGACATTTTAAGACCAAGGGGTATAAAGCCAAAGATGTGTTAGAACTGGTTCATTCTGATTTGTGTGATCCTATGTCAATCCAGGCAAGAGGTGGTTATGAATAATTTATCTCTTTTATAGACGATTATTCAAGATACAGATACATTTACTTGATGGGCCGCAAGTCTGAATGCTTTAATAAATTCAAAGAATATAGGGCTGAAGTGGAGAAATGTCTTGGTAAAAGTATCAAGACACTACGGTCTGACCGTGGTGGCGAATACCTCTTTGGAGAGTATAAGAATTACTTATCAAAAGTCGGGATTCAATCCCAATTATTTGCACCTGGTACACTCCAACAGAATGGTCTGGCAGAACGAAGGAATATGACTCTTATAGAAATAGTTAGATCGATGACGAGTTATTCAGAATTACCAAATTCGATTTGGGATATGCTCTGGAAACAATAGTGTACATGCTGAATATGGTACCTTCTAAAACAGTTCCTTCTACTCCCATGGAATTGTGGAATAGGCATAAGCCTAGTCTGAATCATATCCGGATATGGGGTAGTCCAGCACATGTGCTGAAGGGAGATACTGACAAGTTGGAATCATGTACAGAAGTATGTCTGTTTGTGGGATATTCTAAGGGAATGAAAGGTGGTTTGTTTTATAATCCTCAAAATCAGAAGATCATTGTTAGCACCAATGCTCAATTTTTAGAAGATGATTATGTAATGAACCATAAGCCCATGAGTAAAATTATTCTAGAAGAAATAAGAGAGGACACGTCTACTTTAGTACCAACGGTATAAGATGAAGTACCACAAGAGACTGCAACACGTGTCACACATGATACACAACCAGAGACAGTGCCTCGTCGTAGTGGGAGGGTTGTAAGGCATCCTGAGAGATTCATGTTTTTGGAAGAGTCATCGGACTTAATCCCGGGTAAACATGAACCTGATCCCCAAACATATGACGAAGCACTTCAAGATAAAGATGCAGTATCTTGGTAAAAGGTAATGAATTCTGAAATAAATCTATGTATTCTAATAAGGTCTAAGAGCTTGTAGAACCACCAAATGGTGTAAAATCCATTGGATGCAAGTGGATCTACAAAAGGAAAAGAGGGACAAACGGGAAGGTAGAAACCTTCAAAGCAATGCTTGTAGCGAAAGGGTACACTCAGAAAGAAGGAATCGATTATTAGGAGACCTTTTCACTAGTAGATATGCTTAAGTCTATTCGGATACTCTTATCCATTGCTGCTCATATGGATTATGAGATTTGGCAAATGGATGTTAAGACAACTTTCCTTAATGAAAGTCTTGAAGAAAACATCCATATGAAACAACCAGAGGGGTTCATTGAAAAAGGCAAAGAGCATCTAGTGTACAAGCTCAATCGATCTATTTATGGACTGAAGCAAGTTCAAGATCTTGGAACATCCGGTTTAATGAAGTAATCCAGTCATTTGGATTTATTCAGTGTCCGAATGAGTCTTGTGTATACAAGAAGTGTAATGAAAACATGGTGGTATTTCTTATATTATACGTAGATGACATTTTGTTAATTGGCAACAATGTCAAGGTGTTATCAGACGTAAGGGTATGGTTGTCCAAACAATTCGATATGAAAGACTTAGGAGAATGTGCACACATTCTTGGGATCAAAGTCATAAGGGATCGCAAGAAAAGGATGTTGTGTCTATCTCAAGCTTCATATATTGATACAATCCTTGCTCGTTTTAACATGCAAAACTCCAAGAAAGGTTTTTTACCTTTTAGGCATGGAGTATCTTTATCTAAAGAGATGTCTCTGAAGACATCAAAGGAGATAGAGGACATGAAGGCAGTTCCTTATGCTTCGGTTGTAGGAAGCCTAATGTATGCAATGCTGTGTACGAGACCGGATATCTGTTTTGCTGTGGGCATGGTTAGCAGATATCAAAGTAACCCTGGACAAGGACATTGGACTGCTGTAAAGCATATATTGAAGTCCCTGAGAAGGACTAGAGATTATATGCTAGTTTACCAAGCAGACGATTTGCTCCCTATGGGTTAAACGGATTCGGACTTCCAATCAGATAGGGACAATAGTAAGTCTACATCGGGCTATGTGTTTACTCTAGGAGGTGGAGCCATTACATGGAGGAGTGTTAAGTAGAAATGTGTTTCAGACTCAACCATGGAAGCTGAGTATGTGGCAGCCTCTGAGGCAGCCAAAGAAGATGTATGGCTCAGGAACTTCCTAATGGACTTAGATGTGATTCCAGGTTTGCCCAAAATCATCACAATTTATTGTGATAATAGTGATGCAGTTACAAACTCGAAGAAACCACAAGCTCATAAGGCGAGTAAGCATATAGAGCGCAAGCACCACCTGATACGAGACATCGTCAAGCGAGGAGAAGTTGTCATCACCAAGATTGCATCAGTAGATAACCTGGCAGATCCTTTCACTAAGGCCCTTCCAGCGAAAGCTTTTGATCGGCATGTGGAGGGGATGGGAATCAGATGTATGGCAACAAATATGACAGCTTAGTCTTTAGATAAGTGGGAGATTGTTAGAGTGTATACTAAAAGCCCAGCTTTTGTAAACATTTATTTTTGAAATAAAGAATCACATTGGTCAAATGTCGACATTTATTTGCTAAGTGTAGTTGTTCAATTAATTTATCTTGTAGATAACATGGTGTGTGGTGTCACACACAGAAGATTATGTTATCAGTTCTTTATAAATTATAAACAGATGCTCACGACCAAGATGGAAAGGAACAAACCATTGGAATAGTCATAGTGTAATTAGGTATTAGTTTATCTGACTAATAAATTACACTAGTACACTCTTAGTGTATTGAGTAGGACCATTTAAGGTAAGCTATTTTTATACTGACTTAATAAAAGAACAAGACCTTAGTAATTATAGAAGTGTGTGCTCTTAATCCTAATATAATAACAAGCACATATATTTAGTATTCATTTCTTTGACTTATCAAAGGGTGAGATTTAGCTCGATAAATCAATAAGCTCGATAAGTTGGGAAATGATATTACTCATAGTATGTGTTGTTGATTATAAAAGGAAACTATGTCCTAGTCATCTAGGTTGAGAATGTCCCCAAGAGGAGCTCATAAGGATTGTCATGTTAACCTTGCAGGTGGACTTAGTCCGACATGACGATGAAGTTGAGTGGTACTACTCTTGGACTAAGATATTAATTAAAGTGAGTTGTCAGTAACTCAATTAAATTAATAGACATTCGATATCTTAAACACAGGGAGACTAACACACTCATGATAAGAAGGAGCTCATAATATAATTTGGGATTGATGCGGTAGTGCAATAATAACTCTCTAGTGGAATGAGTTATTATTGATGAACTTGAGTTGTGTGTTCAGGCTGAACACGAGATACTCGAGTTCATCGGAAGGCCAAAACCAATTTCTCCTCTAGATCCCTGTCGTACCCTCATTAATGCCTCAAATTCACTCATGAAAAGCTCATCTTGGTGTCCAAGAGGAGGTCGACCCATGGCTTGGTGACCAAGCCATAGGGGCCGGTCACTATCTTCTCAAAGAGGGACAGCCCTTTGCTTGGTGCCCAAGCAAGGAGGGGCCGACCACCATAATCCTGATAAGGAAGGGTGTTTTGAATTTTTAAAATTTTTTCTTTGTAGATAACTACAAGTTTTATAATAAGGATTTTAAATTTACAAAACTTTCCTTATTTGAATTAGACCACATGGTTTAAAAGAAAGTTTAAAAGTTTTATAACTTTCCTTTTTTAACCATTCTCATAGTTTTGAAAAAAAGGGAAGGGAGTTTTAAATTTAAAATTTTCTATTTTTGTAACCATGTTAAAAAAAGAAATTTTAGAAGAGAATTTTAAAACTTGGTTTAATTTTTCAAACTTTCCTTTTTTAACATCCACACTAGGAAATTAAAAGAGCGCTTGTAAAATTTTATAGGAGCTTTCCTTCTTTGCTTATAAAATTTTTACAAAGATTATTTTCCTTCTTTAAGGACGGGCCAACCTTTCTTGGTGCCAAAGCAAGGGGCCGGTCAATCAATCAATTAAAGAATAAAAGGAAAAAAGAAAAGGGGAAAAAGAAAAACAAGAGGAAGATTTTTATTTTTGTAAAAATATTTCCTTATTTGCCTTGGGCAAGTATTATAAAAGAAGGGGAGGAGAGGCCTCATGATGTATCAATTCTTATTCTCTTGTTGGTGCTCTTTCTTGTGGTCGGCCCTCTCTCCCTTCCCTTTCCCCTTGCTCTCTTTTGTTTCTTGGTGGTGGTGGTGGCCGAATATTAGAGAAGGAGGAGGAGTTTTGCGTGGTGTTCATCTTGGAGGATCGTCACCCACACGACGTCCAAGAGGAGGCAAGGAATACGGCAGAAGATCTAGAGGTTATTAGCATACAAAGAAGAGATATAACTAGTAATTATTTTCCGCATCATGCTAGTTCTTCTTTGTATTAATTCCAAACACAAAAGACATATGATTCTAGAGTTTCGGATTTATTTCAAAGTTGTGTTTCTTTTGTTTTGTTTTTCGGATTTGTGATTCGATTGTTCTTTTCTGTTAAACCTAATGTTATTTTAGGAAATTAAATATTGAATTTATATTAAAGGCTTTGTCGAGGCAGTGGTGGATGATCCCATACCCAAGAAGGTCTAGTGCCTCGCCATGTTTGACTTGGGAGTCGATTTTAGAAATAAATATTTAATCAACTTTATAGCATTGGTGGATTTGGATCAATAGTGTTATGTTCTGCTTGCGATCCAAATCTAAACTATTAAGAACAGATAAGTTAAATTTGGAATAAATAATGTTAAGTTCCATTTGCAATTCCTAATTTAATTTCTAAAGAACACAATAGGTTGTTTAGGAAAGGTTCGACACTTGTACAAAATTTTTGTACAGTGGAATCGATACGATCTTCCTAGGACCAACCAACACTAAGAAGCAGTCTAGGCACTTGGACTTGTCAAACTTGATCCACTCGGCAACAATCTGCTCAATGGCTCTGGATGACTTCACGCATTCAGGGCATCTAGAAACCATCAAAGAGCTTGGATTCTATTGACGTGGACACCATCCTGATCCATTTTGGCAACATCTCCTAATAATTTGGCCACTCAATCCAAGCACCTGTAATAGCTCCAAGTGCCTGGAGTCTGAGCACCTAGACCTGGGTGATTACATCCCAAAATTGAGCTCACCCCAACTCAATTTTGGTCTTATCGAGCTGTCTTCTTCACAACTTCTCATTTCTCAAATGTATCCCTTGTGTCCTTCATGCTCCATTGGAGTTTTTTTCCGCAACTCCTCATACCTTGCATGCACTGAGCCCATCGGCTCCTTTACTATGTCATCCTTCTCGCTCGCCTTCCTCTTCTACCATCTCCGATGCTCCGTAGCCATCGGGGTACCTGTATGTTCTCCATGTCCCTGCACACTTAGACATACAGATTAAATCTACAAGGTCTAACTTAATCTGTGTTAAACTCATATCAAAACTATGGCTCAACTACTTGAGATACTTATAATCTCCTCTTTTTTGATCTCAATCAACACAGATTAAGATAAAGACAAAATAAATTAAAGCACCATGAGTAATAAAAATATATTACATTTTTCACTCTCACATAATATTTTCTCTCCTTTTGAATACATCAAAAATATATAGGGCACTTAAAAAAATTGGTAAAATTTTCTTGAATAACAAAAAAAATTAAAATATTTACTAGATGTAGAGCAAAAATTTATATATCATAGAAAATTAATTTTCACCAAAAATTAGTTTGAGTTAATTTTCTATTTTTAATAAACCAAATTAAACTTAAAAAATTATAGAAAATTTTCTATTTGTCCAAAAAATTGAATTTTTTTCTTAGGATGGGAAAACATTGATGATACATATTCAAAAAATAAATTTAATGAAAAAATGATTTCCAAACTTTTTTATTATTGTAAATGTGATTTTTCTTACAAAATGTATTTAAAAATTTCTAAATTGAGAAAAAAATTTGAAATTTAACATAACCACATAATACATGTTATTGTTTCACAGAAAAAATATTTAAACAAAATATATCCTGAATAATATTTTTAATTTTACCACAAGCAATTTCAATAATTGATATAAAAAATTCTAAAATTTTAAAATTAATTTTGGTATCCAAAATAAATTTTTATCTACTAGATTTATCATGTATTTGGTAGGGATTGAAAATCTTGATATTTTTCCAATTTATCCTTTATAATTTCTCGAATACTAATATGGTCTTCCATATTCTAAACTTTGTTGAAAATAACTTGTTAGTAAAAAATTCATATTTAAACAAATAGAAATTTTTTTTTAGTTTTAATTTCAAACAATCTACCTAATCCCTTAATTTTAGATTCTCATTTGATAAATTTTCAAGTTCTTCTATTGGGCATAAATTTTTTAACTTATTTTCTAAGTCAATTTTGACCTTTTTTAGTTTAATATACTTGGTTCTTAGTTTACATAATGAACTAGAGAGCATTTTAGTTGCATTGTAAAGTTGATCAGAGGGTAGATTGCGTACCTCACTTATGGTGTCAGACTTGTAGGTCGAAGCTCCCCCTTCATCAATACTTTTTCAGATGAGTTTTCGATGTCTTCTATTTGGTGATTTACCATTAATGCTAATCCAGCTATCTTCTCGTGCTCGGACTCTTCTGATGATGATTGGCTTCATGTCGCCTTGAGATTCTTATGCTGTATCTTTTTGGCCTTTTTACTTTCTCTTTTCCCTTACTTTTCAGCTTGGGGCAATTGTCATTGATATGCTCTTCTTCATCACAGTTGTAGCACCTTACTCTTCTTTTCTCCTTTTTAGTAGAAGTTTTGGGGCCTATTTCTTATCAAAGTTGTTAGTTTTAAAAAAAAAATACATTTTCCTTACCAAATAAGCTTCTTGACTTTGTCGAGAGATGTGTCTGAATCTGGTTTGTTCTGTTTGTATTTTAAAGCTAGGATTTGATTTGGTGTCTACTTCTTTTAGGATTGCACATCAAGACTCATGTAATTCCAAAGTAGAGAATTACTCTTCTAAAGTACTAACCTATAAATCCTTCGATATATAATAGGAGTCTACGATAGATGCTCATTCTAGAGTCCTTGAAAATGTATTCAATGTATATTGAAGTACATCCTGATTTGGGACCGTTTCTCTGAGGTTGTTGAGTCTGGTGATAAGCTCCTTGAGTTTTGCTTATAGTTGGGCTACTGACTCACCATCTCTAGTCGTAAATGGATCAGTTGATTACTTAACAGGTCTCTTCTAGCTAGTTTTTCCTCTAAGGTACTTTCCGAGAACCTTTAGCTGAGACGTAGGAGCTAATTCGGTTGAGTTCTTATGCTAGTAGTATCCTATGCAAGTGAAACTCTACCTTTTTATTGGCGATAAACTCCTCTCAATGTTTTTTGGTCCATCAATGTTCCTCGAGTTCCTCTCCATCTTCGGTCCTAGGTGCTTCAAAACTAAATTTTATACATAACATGATTTCAAAATCTATTTTAAAAATACCTCCATCCTTTTCTTCCACATAGTGAATTCACCCTCGAACTTTAGTAGATGGATGTCTAATTCGGCCATTCCTCCAGTCGCTTAGATGGTGGTTAGTCCTTCTAGGTAGTCCAAGCTTTAATACTAATTATTGATACAATAGAAGAGGTTTGTAGTAGCTAGAGGGGAGGGGTGAATAGTGACTTGCAAAAAGAAGTTACAACTTTCTCTTGCTATTGAATTATCAAGTACAGACACTAATTATGAGATAAAATAACATGCAAAAGGAAAGAAGCTAGAGATCAATTTTTTACTTGGTTTGCAACCAGATGGTTGCTAGTCCAAGATAATATAAGCTCCACTAACAATCTCTTTCTTCAATCACAAGTCAAAGGTGGAGAAGCCTCTTACAGAGGTTAATCATTAAAGCAATAAACAAGATTGAATGAAAGTGAATACGTCAAATTCGTCGCTCAGTTAGGACAGTCCTCCTTTTATATCTTTCGTGGTTGATGTGACCATTTATTGACATGGTAGCTTTCAGGTGCTTGGAAACAGTATAGGCGCTTGGACTTGTTGAACTCAATCCACTCGGCAACGGTCTGCTCAATGACTCTAGATGACTTCATGCTTTAGGGAGCCTGGATTCTACTAACGTAAACACCATCCTGATCTATTTTGGAAATAGTTCTTGCTAACATAACCACCCAATCCAGGCACCTGAAATAGCTCTGGGATCCTAGATTCTAGGTGCTTGGAATCATTCCAAGCATCTGGAATGGTCAACTTGCAGAGTTGACCATTTTCTTCTCCAGCACTCTGGTGTTGGTGCAATCAACCTCCAAGATTTTAATGTCCAACAAATATATTTAAATGAGCTTGATCAAGGAAAGTCCTAGTCACATCTACGTAAGGGTGAGAAGTCAACCGAGTGAGTAGTCCTAACTGTTGGTGCAATCGACCTCTAGGGTTTTGATGTTTGACAATATACCTATGTTTGGTCAATTTGACCAAGGGTTGATCCAAACAGGATTTGATATTTGGGAGAGAGAAATCTAGTCAGGACTAGATGACTAGCAAAAGTAAGTCCTAACCAAAGGTTAGGCAAAATGGAAGTTCTGGTGAGTGAAGTCTAGCCCTAGTGAGTGAAACTAGGAGGTGGAATTCTTGGTGAGTGAAGCCAGACCCTAGTGAGTGAAGCTTGGTGGTGGAAGTCCTGGTGAGTAAAGTAGGGCCCTAGTGAGTGAAGCTAGGTAGTGGAAGTCCTGGTGAGTAAAGCCAGACCCTGGTGAGTGAAGTTAGGTGGTGGAAGTCGTGGTGAGTGAAGACGAGCCCTAGTGAGTGAAGCTAAGAAGTGGAAGTCCTCGTAAGTGAAGCCAGGCCCTAGTGAGTGAAGCTAGGTGGTGGAAGTCCTGGTGAGTGAAGTCGGGTCCTAGTGAGTGAAGCTAGGTGGAGGAAGTCCTGGTGAGTGAAGTCGGGTAATGGAAGTCCTAATGAGTGAGGCTAGGCAACCCTTGGGGGAGATAACCCTAGATTATACTTGAATTCTGTTAACACTATTTTACCTTACCATTTTATCTATTATGATAATTCAATGTTGTAGGGAAGTTCAGCTAAGTCGACGGGCTGACCGAATAGCTTGCAGGAAGTCCAGACAGGTCGACGGGCTAACCGGATGTCTGGTAAATGGTAAGTGAAGGTAAGTCACTAGAGGAGAATGATTGTGAGGGTGTGTCCCAGTTGAGGGACAGTAGGCATCGATCTAGTTTAGGTCTCTTTGGGATCCCTAGACTAAGACCTTGATTAGTTCCTGGTCTTAGGAGGAAAGGAACTAATTACTTTATTTATTATATTTGTGCTAACACTTGTCTTGCAGGGTATTTGGACTAACACATTTGTTGCAGGGCAAGAAAGCAAACAAATAAGCAAGCTGCCTTCGGGTAAACAATACTCGAGGGCGCCCTCCATGGCTATGCAAGGTACCTCGGTACTGTTCATGGAAGGCGCCTTCCATGGCTATGGAAGGCGCCCTCCACAGATAAAATTTGACTTCACTGCGGATAAGTGCCAAGGAAATCGAGATATCTTTTGCCTCATTGGAGGCACCTTCCATGGCTATGGGAGGTGCCCTCCAAGCCCTTTATAAGGCAGTCTCGAGTAGGCACTTAAACAACAACTACATACGAGCTACTATGTGTTCATTCAAGCTTCCAACTACTCCCGATTGCTACTACAACTCTACTACGAAGCTGTTGAGCTCAACGACTGATCCGAGGAGTTCCGGTCATGCCCGGCAGACAGACATCAACACAAGAAGAGCTCTTATTTCGATCCATAAGAGTGTTGGTAACTTTGTCTTTGTACTTAATTACTATAAAAGGGTAAGTGTAGTGTGTTGCACTTGACCAACCTTTTTGTACTCGATTCTCTCTTCCGAGGATACCAAAAGAGGTTTTTAGTGGATTGTCCATCGATAGGTTCGCGGGACCTGGGCCTTGGAGTAGAAGTCGCCGAAGGCTTCGAACCAAGTAAAAACCGTCTGTGTTTTCTTGTGTCTTGGTTTTTTGCTTTCTCATTTTCATTTTTCGCCGCTTACTCTACTTTTAATTTTTAAAAGAAAACAAGTTTTAAAAACCATGTGATTCACCCCCCCCCTCTCACGTGCGTCATGATTCAATACTAACTGTGATTAGGCTATGAAAGTCCTAGTTGCCCTTAGGCAAAGGAAATCTTAGTAGATCATGGAAGCCAGTTGGATTCGATAAGTCTGGAGGATCGATCCCTAGTGGGCCAATACAATGCTAAGTCTTGGTGAGTAAAGCCAGGTGGAGAAAACCCTAGGGGGAAGTAACCTTAGGTCTTAGTGAGTGAAGCTAGGTGGAGAAAATCCTAGAGGGAAATAACTCTAGGTTCTGATGAGTGAAGCCAAATGGAGAAAATCCTAAGGGGGAGGTAACCTTGGGTAACGGGAAGTCTTAGAGGAGTGAACTCCAAGCAAGATTGATCGGATAGTTTTCGATTGACCAGGGGAGGTAACCTTAGGTAACGGGAAGTCTTGGAGGAGTGAACTCCAAGCAAGGTTGATCGGATGGTTTTCGGTCGATCGTGCACGATCAACCGGACCAGCGAATCTTAGTAATTCTAAGTTTAGTTTTACCATATTGTTCTGTATTATTATTATTGCTATTGACTAATATAGTATTGCAGGAAAAGCCTTAGTGGATCAGAGATTAGACAATTAGTAGAGAAAGTCTAAACATGTCTGGAGGACCATGTTTGGCAGATAGATTGAGGTAAGCAACTAGAGAAGAGCGACGGTGAGGATGTATTCTAGGAAGGAACAAATTCTAAGTCATTGATCCAACTGAAGAAACTGGGAAGATTTCTAAGTTGATATCAAGATAGTCTTACTGTCTACTCATGCATCTTACAATATTACTGTGCTAACTTTTATTTTGCAGGGATATATTGTTTAACTTTGTTTTGTAGGAAATGGCTTGATTGGTTGACCGAACCTGAGGATCGGTCAACCGAACAAGGCTAACTCAAACCAGAGACTAGTTCAGACCAAAGCAGAGAAGAGTCCGATCAAAGTCTGATCGGTTGACCGAACCTTGATGATGAAACCTGGCTGATCGATCAACCAAACTCGGGGATTGGTTGACCGCATGATCAGTTCATTAATGGAGAATTAAGTGTGAATCTTGGTGAATAGGGAAATTCACTGTTCGGTCGATTGAACAAGGTGATCGATCGACCGAACCATTAAAGATCATAAATACACAAAGATCGGATCTCAGCGAAGAAGGAATGGAGCGTGTTCAGTTGGCCGAACCCAAGGATCGGTCGATCGAATGGTAACGATACTTATAAAAGGGGAGCTCGAGGTTCGAGGCTAATTATCTATTTTTAGTTCATATCTATGCAAAGCTGCTATTCGTGCTACTACTACTCATCTTCATAAGCAAGCTACTGCTCCAAGAAGTGTCGACAAGTTGCAAACTTATTCTTCTATTGGTATAATTTTTATTTACGCCCCAGGTAGTCCCTGCCAAAAAAACTTTTGGCAGCATCTCCCCTGTACAGGTGACAATATGAAACATTCTACAAAACCCTCAGGGCCATACATACCTCGGTCAACACGTCCGGAACAATAACAATAAACATAACTAAACAACCATGCAGTTTAAATATATTTCAGCCTCTAGCTGGCACAACCACGCAGTTTATATTTAGAAATCACCTACTCCACTACATTGATAGAAACCTTAAAACCACGACAGAAAAACCAACACAGCGGAAAAAGAAGTGCAGTAGACCAAAAACTCGATAAAACTCCTCGAGTACAAACATACAAATCACACACATATATATGAAATGTAACAAGGAACCAAAAGACTAAAGAGTAGAAAACCGACGCGACGCAAAGTGGGGACTAGCGATTGGAACCTCCTGACAGCATCAACCTGAAATGGTAATATCAACGAGGTGAGTCAAATCCTCAGCGGATACCAAGTTGACATGCATAACAAGTAATAACTAATAGTAATAAATATGTATACAGTCTCCTAAAATAATGAACAATGCAAGACTCGAAGTAAAGGGAGAAGCTGTACTCACCAGGACCTCCTATCAAGATAGGTCGTCAGACCGAAAATAACATGTCCCTGTATGCATGTCAACCATATGCATCCATCCAATATGCAGCAATAAAGTGCAGCAACCACAAGCAATCAATGCAATCATGCATATGATGTAAATGACATGGTCACCCTTGACGCCAGTTAGCCATCTCACATACGATTGTGAGACCGAGTGGGTAGGGTTATGAGAACTGTGCACTCTGCCGTCACTACTTCTAAAGAGTGACCGAGTGGACAGGATGCTGTCGAAGTACACCTATCCTCCTAACCCAAATCATAAGTGGGGGAGCTCAATGCTCTCATCTCCTTGAGACAATCCAGAGGAGGGATCCCTACCGGCTACCACGCTGCGTCACACTACCCATGAGCGGACCAACGGAGCCTAACAGAGCAAAACTGCCACACACCCTGACTGATATACCACTAACACATGAGTGGTTGTGTGTGGAGATCCATGTATCTAGCGATGTGCTCAGCAATAATGAGCTGCCAATCACTCATCATGCAATCATGCGAGATGGTGCAAGACACTAAGCATGAAATAATCAGATCTAGGTACATATGTCAGATATGGTAAATGACTAGTCCGGTGTATCGTAAGGCATGGTATGTCACTACCTCTATGAGTATAAATAGCCATGGCAATAAACAAGATGGTATAAAACATAAATGCAGAATAGATAAAAGCATGCAACAGGTATCATGTAGTGGCATACCAAAGCAAAGATAAACATAATTATTATTAAAGGCTATAACCTACTACGCATATCAACATGACGTATCAAAAGAGATAAGTCAAGGTACCCGTCTCAAAAATGGAGATCGTATCCGAAAGATCCCACGTCGAGGCACACGTCTCAAATCAAAGTCCTGTTAATCATAACATACAGACTTAGCTAATTAATTATGAGTTAAATAGCTAAATCAAATCCTTAAACCTATTTAGGATAATCATAATCGAATGAAATTATTGATTAACCACCCAAGCTAGAATTAAGCTGATTTAACCCTAATTGTCACATAATAACATGTTCTAAAACAAATTCCAAATCTTCCTGATTCCAATTCTAGGGGTAAGCTATAGTAAGGATTAAATTTCCCTACACCTTACCTCAACTCGAAGCCACTCCTGTTGATCCTTAGCCAGGTAGGGCAACCGCCAAAATTGAGTAGCTATTGGAAACCACCTACCCAGCTCTATTTTGGTTATCCACATTATTAGAACAACACCCAAACTCCTAAATCCATGTCTAGGAGGGAAAACCTACCTCAAATTTGGCCGTCATAAACCCTAGATCGGCAATGGCAGGAAGCAACCAGCAGTGATGTGCCTGTGGTACTTGCGTGAGGAAAAGAGGATGTGGCTGGCAGATTGGTTTACTGGAAGCGACTCAAGCTTCCGACGGTGATCAGAGTAGATACCCCCTTGCCCTAGGCATGATGGTGGTGGATCACAGCGGCGTGAGAGAAAGAGGAGACAGTTTGCTATCTAAACAAATGGAAGAGGTGATCGTGGCGACTGTCGTACAGTGGTTGATGTCGTGCACAAGAGCTGATCGGTAGGGAAGGGTGTCGTGTCAAGATCAGCGACAAGGTAGAGCAAAGAATCAGGATTTGGGGTAGGAGCAGCGTCGGGTGGATTGCGTCGACAGTGTTGTTCTAGCCTCACTCATTGTAGTGACGATGTCAAGGTGATTGGTCGGAGCGGTCAGCAGCAGTAGCCAGTGGAGATAGCTAGGACACGAGGAAGAGGAAAGGCGACGTGTGAGGGAGAGGAGGGGTTCGGGCAGTGGCGAGAAGAAGGAACGAGACTCCTTGGCCGAGGGGTTTATACACGGGGTGGGGGGAGAAGAGGAAACTATGGGGTGCGACGTCGTCGATTGAGGAAGGCGATCGATTCGGTGCCGCGCAGAGGAGAGGAGGAGGAAGGGATCGGGAGGTGAGGGGTTTGGGTGAGAAAAGAAAAGAAAAAGAAAAGGAAAAAGAAAAATAAAATTTTTCCTCGTATAAATTGGGTAGCCTAAACAGGTTTTCCGTGACCCAATATTTATCCCCGTAACCTATACCATACGAGCTCCGAAATATTCTGAGAAAATTTCTAAAAATTTTGAAAAATTCCTTTAAGGTTATTCCTCTATTTAACCTTATTATTTAATTAATATTTGTTCTCATATTTTACATTCTCCTCCACTAATAAAAATTTGGTCCCCAAATTTTATTTTTTACCATCAACAATTACTAATAATAGATAAATAGTATAAATGTTGAACGGAAAATTAACCCACATATCTCAAGTGAAAAGATGGGGGTATCAAGCTCGGATCATATTCTTGAGCTCCCAGGTAGCCTCCTCGTTAGAATGATGCTGTCATCCGACTTTAACCAGCCGGATAGTCTTATTTCGTAACTGACGCTCTTTCTGGTCCAGAATCCATATCGGAACCTCCTTGTAGGCAACGTCAGGCTGAATGGGAACTAGTATATTTGACAGCACATGTGTTGGGTCGGCTATGTATCTCCTCAGCATAAACACATAGAACACATCGTGAACGCCTGCTAGAGCCGGTGGTAACGCTAGACGATAAGCTACTGTTCCAATCCTCTCCAAGATCTAGAAAGGCCCAATGTATCATGGAGCTAGCTTACCTCGGAGGTCAAATCTCTTCACCCCTTTTGTGGGTGAAACTCTCAGGAATACATGGTCGCCAGTAGAGAACTCCAAGGGTCTGCATCTTCAATCAACATAAGTCTTCTGGCGGTCCTACGCCTCGGGCATGCTTCGTCTAATAGTACGGACCAACTCTGCCTCCTGCTAAGCTCTCTGGGGTCCTAGCAGCTGGGCCTCCCCAACCTCCTCCAAGAGGGTGGGTGTCCGACAAGGTCTACCATACAACGCTTCAAACGGTGTCATCTGGAAAACCGAATGATAGTTGTTGTTGTAGGCGAACTCAACTAATGGAAAATGGTCCTCCCAACTGTCTCCGAAATCCATAACACATGACCTCAGCAAGTCCTCTAAAGTCTGGATGATCCGCTCTGACTGTCCATCTGTTTGCGGATGAAAGGCTGTATTGAATCGAAGTTGTGTACCCAAGGCCTGCTGCAGACTCTGGCAGAACCGGGACGTGAACCGCGGGTCTCTATCCGATATAATACTCAATGGAATACCATGCAATCTGATGACCTCTCTACAATACAGCTCTGCCAATCGATCCAGAGAATCAGTCTTCTGGATCGCTAAGAAGTGCGCGGATTTAGTTAATCGATGAACGATCACCCAAATTGCGTCATGGCCTCATCGGGTCCTAGGCAATCCCACCACAAAATCCATAGTGATGTGCTCCCATTTCCACTCAGGAATAGGAATCCTCTGTAGTAATCCAACAGGTTTCTGGTGCTCAGCCTTCACCTGCTAACAGATAAGACATCTAGCTACAAATTTCAAGATGTCTTTCTTCATGTCGTTCCACCAATAGGACCGCCTTAAGTCTCGATACATACGAGTCCCGCCTGGGTGGATAGCAAATCAAGAGTGATGAGCCTCCTGAAGTAACTCCTCCCTGACCGAGCGAGATGGAGGTACACATAACCTGCCTCAAAAATAAATAATGCCGTCGTTATCTCGGGTGAACTCGGTCTGCTGCCCTGAAGCTATCTGGCTGCCAATGAATTGTAAGCGCTGATCATCGGCCTTGGCCTCTCGGATCCTTTTCCTGATCGATGAATGAGCAACCATTGTAACTAGAATACCCTGCTCCATCCTGTTAGGATCGTCGTACTCGCGGCTAGAGAGGGGGGTGTGAATAGCCGCCCCAAATTCTTCGCGTTTCTTCCTACGATTAGGGTTAGCGCAGCGGAAATGAAACCGTAGAAACGAAAAGGAAGAAGGCAAACCTCAAACTCGATGGATGTAACGAGGTTCGGAGGTGATACTCCTACTCCTCGGCGAGTCCGTAAGGTGGACGAGCCCTATCAATCCGTCGGTGGATGAGTCCCCGGAGAACCGGCTAATAAATACTCCTTGTGGGTGGAGAAACCTCGCCACAATAGCTTGCAACAGCAATATGGAAATACAAAGAAGAGCAAGAACAAAATACACAATGAATGTACAAATACTCGCTTGCCTTCTCGTCGACTGAAGTCCCGGATGAAGCACCAACTTCACGGACGAATGCCAACAAGCAACTCAGTCAAAGAAGCTCACACGAAGCTTCGGAGCTCAGCAAAGCTCAAGAGCACAGCTTTCAGAAGAACAGTAGCTCAGTTCAGAGGAGGAAGAAGAAGAAGTTACGCTGTAGAAGCCCTCGATCTCCTTTTATAACCTGCGAAGAAGAAGACACATAAACTAGCCGTTGTGTCGCAACGGCTAGGGCCTGAACCGATCAGGCACACTCCTGATCGGTCCAGGAGTGTTCTGATCGGTCTTGGGGACCGATCAGGCTATGTCCTGATTGGTCCAGGAAGACCCTGATCGGTCCTGGGGACGGATCAGAGCTTCCTCTGATCGGTCCAGGGACCGATCAGCATGCATGTCCCTTCCTTTTTCTCCCGAACTTCTTGCCTTCTGATCGTTGTTTCCTGATCGGTCTACAGACCGATCAGATAACACTCAGTAGGCTACTATTTGGTTACTGATCGGTCACCAGACCGATCCAGATACCCAATGTATCACTGGATCGATCCACTGATCGATCCAGAGCTTGGTTTTTGCCCAAACCAAGTCCCAAGCCTTCCAAACCAACATCCGGTCAACCTTGACCTGTTGGTACATCATGGTTAGCATCCGATCACTCCCTTGACCTGCTAAGACTCCCCACCAAGTGTCCGGTCAATTCCTTTGACCCACTTGGACTTTTCTCTTCGTGTCAAGTATCTGGTCACTCCCTTGACCTACTCGACCTTCTCAACACCAGATGTCCGATCACCCTTGATCCATCTGGATTTTCCCTTGCCCGGCTTCACTCACCAGGACTTTCACCTACCTTCACTCACTAGGATTTTCACCTGGCTTCACTCACCAGGATTTCCAATCTGCCCGGCTTCACTCACCAGGACTTTCTAACTGCCTGGCTTCACTCACCAAGACTTATCCGTCTGCCTGGCTTCACTCACCAGGACTTTCCACATCCGATCCAGAGAACGAGCTACCGAGCCCTCTCTGACCACAGTTCGGGGAACGAGCTATCGAGCCCTCTCCGACTTCCATCCGGTCCAGAGAACGAGCTCCCGAGCCCTCTCTGACCACAGTCCAGAGAATGAGCTACCGAGCCCTCTCCGACTTCCTATGTGCCAAGCTTCCATACTTGGACTTCTCCGTGCCAAGTCTACATACTTGGACTTTTCCCGTGCCAAGCTCCCTGCTTGGACTTTTCACCATGCCAAACTCCCTGCTTGGACTTTTCACAATGCCAAACTCCCTGCTTGGACTTTTCCCATGCCAAGCTCCCTGCTTGGACTTTTCCCGTGCCAAGCTCCCTGCTTGGACTTTTCCGAGTCAGGTCAACTCACCTTGGGTCAACTCACCTCGGGTCAACTAGGTCAACCTTGACCACGGGTTGCACCCACAATCTCCCAAGCTTGTATCCTTGTAAAACATCAAGATACAACTTTTCTGTTCACGTCAAACATTGTCAAACATAACTCGTCAAACATCAAAACACAACTCGAGTCAAGTCAACTTGAGTTTGGTCAACCAGGTCAACCTTGACCTAAGGTTGCACCAACAATCTCCTCCTTTTTGATGTTTGACAAAACTCATAATCAAACTTAGGTTTTCTAATGTTCTTCCTTGAACATTCTCCCCAAACCTACACTCTCCCCTTTTTGACACACATCAAAAAGAGTGAATCAAGGTCAAGAGTTTCTTTCTAATGAAGGTCCCATACCTTTCATTGAAACCCTTAATTTCCCCCTTGATACTAAGGTCAACAATTAACTTAGTGATAATCCCATATCACTCAAGTTTTTTAGGAGTAAAAACTCCCCCTAAAAGTCAACTCCCCCTTGACTAATAGGTAAAACTCCCCCTAAAGGTCAACTCCCCCTTGACCATTGCACCAACAATGTCTTGGAGAGTTTCAACCCTTTAGAAATCCAAAACACCAACTTCATTGCTGAAATTTCAGAAATTTCAGACAGCACAGTCGAAACTGGCACGCCCTGATTGGTCACAGTGACCGATCCACAACTGCCTGGACCGATCAGACTCCCTTCTGATCGGCCACAACCTCTGATATCAGTTTCTGAATTTCCTTCCGAAATTCAGAAACCCCTACAAAATTCCAGAAAATTCCAGAAATGATAAAACTTTGAGGATACATTCCTCATAACATATATTATCAAGAAAAAATAGTTTTCTATGAAAATAACTTCCATTTTCAAATCTTGATACAAAGTTCGAAAAGTTTTGAAATAGCTCAAAGTTTCAAAACTTTGTATCAACTTGCTCAATGATGAATGCTATCACTAGAAAAGCTTCATCAAGGTTTTTCAAATCACTTTTGAAATGATTTTAAACCATTTAATTTAGGACCACAATCTTAGGGCTAAATGTACATCACTTGTACACAAGCTTTCCCTATGATCCTCAATTTCGAATTAGGCTCATCTAGGTGCAAGAACTATGCACCTTGATCCTAACTCATAATCCTAATATCTCACACACATCTAAGGTGTATCAAACACATCCAAGTCAATTTTGATGTGAGATATGGGTTTAGGTCATCTTAAGCTAAGTTCTCATGCATTTTCTAAACAACAATTTGATTTCCATATCAAATTGAGTTTTTTATCCTTAAATCAAATTAATTGATTTTAAATGCATGAGATGATGACATGGCATAAAATAATATCATAAATGGAACATGTGCCAATGTCATGATGTCATAGCATAAAGTGTGAAACTCTAACTAAGGCATGACATATAAATAACCTAAGCATTATCATGACATTTCAAATGATACTAAATTAAATATGATGTCATGACATGGCATATGGCAAACAATACATGGCAAATAATATATAAAGGTATAGAAAATACCTAATTCTAGCCTTAGTTGCCATTTTTGATAATTTTGATCATTTTGCCATAGGTTCTATATTCCTAAGTGTAATAGACCTAGCATCTTATACCAAAGATTTTTAGATCACTATGTGCCAATTAGATTGACTCTAGAAAACTCCTCAAATTTGATTGGCACATTCTAATCACCTTAGGAATAATTCTTAATTTCATTTTCAAGGCTTGATCACACCTTGAAAATTCCTAAAGTGCTACCTTTTGCCATGATTAGGTTAACTACCTATTCAAGTAAGGTCGGCACACCCTAACTCATCTAGCGTGATGAAATCACGCTCCTAGGAACCCAATACCTATTTGAGCTCATTGGGTTCACTAAATATTCACTAGGGATGACTTCCCTAGCAACCCTCCTAATGACCCTCCTAAGCTTTGAAGCCTTGGTCATTTGGGACTCATCAAGATCAACTCTAGGGGTGACTCCCCTTGTGACCTTGGTGATGGTCTTCCTAGCCCTAGATTTTGTTCCATAATTGAATGGAACATTGTGATAAGTGGCCTTGACCACTTGGGACTTAGGTTTGTGACCCAAACCTTTCATGTCCTTGGACTTGGGTTTTTGACCCCTAGACCCTAGAGTCAAATCCTTAAGAGCCTTTTCTAGAGAGTCAAGTCTTGACCTCAAGACTAGATTTTCTTTCTCTAATACCTCAAGCTTTAATTTATCCTTTTTCTTTAAGGTATTCCTAGGCATGTGTCTAGTTGATTTGGGATTTCTACCTAGGTTCTCCCTAACCTTAGATGAGTTAATCCTAGGATTGACATTTCTAGTGTTGTCCTTACCTAGGCTAACATGTTTAGCACCTAAACACATATATTGATTCATATAATTAACATGCTTATCATTATTAACAATTGCAACAAAACTACTAGCATGTGTCTTATTGCAAGAGTGAGACTTAAATGTTACCTTAGGGTTTGCCTTCGCTCCCCCTATTGACGTGCTCGGTCTTTTGTCCTTGTGAGGTTGCCTCCCCCTCGGACATTGACTCCTATAGTGTCCCCTTTGCTTGCATTAGAAGCACACCACGTGCTCCTTGCCCTTGCGTGTTGGGACTCCGGCTTCCTTGACCTTTGGCGTCGGTGGAGTCTTTCTAACCCTCTTTGGACATTTACTCTTGTAATGTCCAAGTTCCCTACACACAAAGCATAATATATGCAATTTACTAGAACTTAAATTGCTTGAGTTACCTAGGGTTGAGGTGGGATGTAAGCTCTCTCTTTCATCCCTTCCGGAGGTAGAAGCTTCTTCTCCTTGCTCCGAACTTGAAGAGCAACTCTCCTCCTCTTCTTCTTTAGATGTTGAGTAGCCCTCAACTTCTAAATCCATCCCTCCATGATGTGAACTCCTTGGCTCACTTGACTCCTCTTCATGGCTTGAAGTGGAGTTTCCCTCATGGAACTTAGCCAAGTTGTTCCACAACTCCTTGGCATTGTTGTATCCACCAATCTTACATAGAATGTCATTAGGTAATGAGAATTCAAATACTTTCATTACCTCATCGTTGATTGTGGAATGGTGGATTTGTTCCCTTGTCCACTATTTCTTCTCGAGTGGTTTTCCTTCCTTATCCATTGGAGGCTTGAAACCTAATTGAACACAACTCCAATTTTCAAGATTAGTCATAAGAAAATACCTCATTCTTACCTTCCAATACGCGAAGTCGTCGCGGTCATAGAAAGGTGGAATGGTGATGTCTTCTCCGAGTTGATCCATCTCTAGCTTGTGCTCCCTCGGGTGTTAATCCAATGAAGAGCGACCTCGCTCTGATACCACTTGTTAGGATCGTCGTACTCGCGGCTAAAGAGGGGGGTGTGAATAGCCGCCCCAAATTCTTCGTGTTTCTTCCTACGATTAGGGTTAGCGCAGCGGAAATGAAACCGTAGAAACAAAAAGGAAGAAGACAAACCTCAAACTCGATGGATGTAACGAGGTTCGGAGGTGATACTCCTACTCCTCGGCGAGTCGGTAAGGTGGACAAGCCCAATCAATCCGTCGGTGGATGAGTCCCCGGAGAACCGGCTAATAAATACTCCTTGTGGGTGGAGAAACCTCGCCACAATAGCTTGTAACAGCAATATGGAAATACAAAGAAGAGCAAGAACAAAATACACAATGAATGTACAAATACTCGCTTGCCTTCTCGTCGACTGAAGTCCCGGATGAAGCACCAACTTCACAGAATGACAACAGCAACTCAAACCAGTCGAAGAAGCTCGAGGAAGCTCAAGAGCACAGCTTTCAGAAGAACAGCAGCTCAGTTCAGAGGAGGAAGAAGAAGAAGTTACACTGTAGAAGCCCTCGATCTCCTTTTATAACCTGCGAAGAAGAAGACACATAAACTAGCCGTTGTGTCGCAACGGCTAGGGCCTGGACCGATCAGGCACACTCCTGATCGGTCCAGGAGTGTTCTGATCGGTCTTGGGGACCGATCAGGCTAAGCTCGAACCGATCAGGCTATGTCACGATCGGTCCAGAAGACTCCCGATCGGTCCCGGGACGGATCGAGCTTCCTCGATCGGTCGAGGACCGATCGCATCATGTCCTTCCTTTTCTCCCGAACTTCTTGCCTTCGATCGTTGTTTCACGATCGGTGCGCAGATCGATCGAGATAACACTCGAAGAGCTCTTGTTTGTTCCGATCGGTCACCACCCGATCCGGATACCATGTATCCGGATCGATCCATCGATCGATCGAGCTTGGTTTTGCCCAAACCAAGTCTCAAGCCTTCCCAACATCCGGTCAACCTTGACTGTTGGTACATCATGCTTAGCATCCGGTCACTCCCTCGACCTGCTAAGACTCCCAAGTGTCCGGTCAATCCCTTTGACCCACTTGGACTTTTCTCTTCGTGTCAAGTATCCGGTCACTCTCTTGACCTACTCGACCTTCTCAACACCGGATGTCCGATCACCCTTGATCCATCTGGATTTTCCTCCCGGCTTCACTCACGGGACTTTCACCTACCTTCACTCACTAGGATTTTCACCGCCTTCACTCACCAGGATTTCCATCTGCCTAACTCCACTCACTTTCTAACCGCCTCGCTTCACTCACCAGGACTTATCCGTCTGGCTTCACTCACCGGGACTTTCCATATCCGATCCGAGAACGAGCTCGAGCCCTCTCGACCACGAGTTCGAGGGCGAGCAGCAACCGAGCCCTCTCGACTTCCATCCGGTCGGAGAACGAGCTCCAGCCCTCTCGACCACGGTCAGGAGAGAGCCAGAGCCCTCTCCGACTTCCTATGTGCCAAGCTTCCATACTTGGACTTCTCCGTGCCAAGTCTCCATACTTGGACTTTTCCCGTGCCAAGCTCCCTGCTTGGACTTTTCACCATGCCAAACTCCCTGCTTGGACTTTTCACCATGCCAAACTCCCTGCTTGGACTTTTCCCATGCCAAGCTCCCTGCTTAGACTTTTCCCGTGCCAAGCTCCCTGCTTAGACTTTTCCGAGTCAGGTCAACTCACCTTGGGTCAACTCACCTCGGGTCAACCAGGTCAATCTTGACCACGGGTTGCACCCACAATCTCCCAAGCTTGTATCCTTGTAAAACATCAAGATACAACTTTTCTGTTCACGTCAAACATTGTCAAACATAACTCGTCAAACATCAAAACACAACTCGAGTCAAGTCAACTTGAGTTTGGTCAACCAGGTCAACCTTGACCTAAGGTTACAACAACACGTCCGTCCTTGCTCCTCAAGGCCCAACTCGAAGAAACCCTGAATCAAGTCTGTGACCATAACTCGGTGGTAAGCTAAAGTCCCTCTGGACTTCCGACTAAGCACATCGGCAACCACATTGGCTTTCCTTGGGTGGTAGCTAATAGTATAGTCATAATCCTTCAGGAACTCCATCCATCTCCTCTATCAGAGATTAAGCTCCTTCTAAGTGAAAAGATATTTGAGACTCTTATGATCAGTTTGAATCTCAAATATAATACCATAAAGGTGATGCTGCCAAATCTTCAAAGTAAATATAATGGCGGCTAGCTCCAAATCATGTACTGGGTAGTTCTTCTCATGCTCCTTCAATTGACGAGAAGCATAGGAGACTACCCTACCTGTTGCATCATGACAGCGCCCAAATCCTAAAGAGAAGCATTGGTGTAGAGTACGAATCTGTCCTCTCCAGAAGGTAAAACCAAAACTGGTGGCGACACTAATCTCCACTTCAACTCCTGAAAACTGGTCTCGCAAGCTTCTGACCAAGTGAATTTCATGCCTTTCCTGGTCCGGCATTTCAGTGGCATAGCGATACGCGAGAAACCCTTGACAAACCGTATGTAATATCCGACCAGTCCCAAGAAACTGTGGATCTCCTGAACTGATTTCAGCTGCTCCCAACTGGTGACATCCTCGATCTTCTGAGGGTCTACTGAAATACCTTGGCTGGACACCACGTGCCCCAAAAAACCAACTGAGGTTAGCCAAAAAGCACACTTGCTGAACTTCACGTATAGACGATGTCATCGTAGACTCTCCAAAACTATATGAAGATTTTGTGCATGTTCCTCCTCGGAACGCGAGTAGATCAATATGTCGTCAATGAAATGATAACAAACTGATCTAAATACTCCAGAAAGATATGGTTCATCAAATCCATAAACACCGCTGGAGCATTGGTAAGCCCAAATGGCATTACCAAAAATTCATAATGTCTGTATCTAGTGCGGGATGTCATTTTCTGAATATCAGAATCTTTAACTCTCAGCTGATGATATTCGGGCCGTAGATCAACCTTAGAATTCACAGATGTACCTCCGAGCTGATCAAACAAATCCTCAATCCGTGGTAAGGTGTACTTATTCCTGACGATCACTACATTCAACTATCTGTAATCGATACACAACCTCAGAGTACCATCCTTTTTCTTGACAAATAATACCGAAGAACCCCACGGAGATATATTAGGGCAAATAAATCCCCTGTCCAATAACTCCTGGAGTTGGACCTTTAGCTCATCCAACTCTTTCGGTGTCATACGGTAAGGAGCTTTCGATGTTGGCGCGGTCCTCGGAATTAGCTCAATAGTAAACTCCACTTGCCTTCGGGGAGGCAAGCCTGGTAGCTCATCTGGAAATACATCTGGATACTCGTGGACCACTGGCACATCTGAGAGCTGAGTACTCCCGCTATTGTCAGCATTAATTAATGATAAAAGAAATCCCTGACATCCATGTGACAATAACTTCTGAGCCTGCATCGCAGAAATGATCGATATGTCATCGTCCTTGATGCCAGTGAAATCCCACGAGGGTTGGTTTGGAGGTCGGAATATGACCACCCTCATTTGACAATCAACCATGGCATGATATGCTGATAGTCAATCCATACCTAGGGTAATGTCGAACTTGACCATTTCCAGGACTAATAAATCAACCGTGAATATAATGTTGCCAAAGTCTAACGGGCAATCTCTGACATCCTGAGTGACATCTAATGTATTCTCAGACGGTAGGGAGATGGTCAGTCGATGCGGTCTAAGGGTAGGTAGTCTACCTATGTCCCTCATAAAGCACGAGGAATAAAGGAATGCGAGCTACCGGTATCTATCAGCGGATAATGCATAGAGTAAAACCATACTGCAGAAAATGGATCTGTCGGCCCGCTGCGCATCCTTTCTAGTAACCGCATGAATTTGTCAAGTCTCTGGCCTACCATGCTCAGTGAATTAAATATCGATACCAAAACTTAACTTGTTAAGGGTCTGCTACAATGCATTTCATTTGCTCCTAACCAAGATAGGTTTTCAATCCACTATCAGAATGAGACATTTCGAGTGTCCGAGGTGCTAGTATTGGTCCCTAACACAACTCTAAGTGGAGGAAACCACTGAATTTTAGTTGTTGTACTAATCACCAACCCTAGACGTAGGAGGAGGAGGACTAGGCAAAGGAAGAGGAATCACATAACTCATGTAAGTGTGTTGTAGAGGAGGTAAGAAAAGGTAGGGAAAATAAAGGAATGAATGGCGGAATCAAATACAAGAAGAAAGGATATTTTAGGAAGTCCAACCGGTTATCCTTGTGGAATAGTACAGGTATAAGCCCATACCAAACAAACCCAAATGAATGCATGGTCCATTATTCTAGATTTATATCATACTATGGGAGTGGGTACAACGGGTACAGTCAAGGTAGGTACCCCTGAAACCGTCGGAGTCTGAGAGCCCGACGCTCCCACAGTACCAGGTGGAGTCTGTCCCTGACTGACAGGCTTAACCCCAGCAGACATCTCTGGAGACTCCATCGCCAGGGATTCCATTATCCTCTTTCGTGGTCATCCTGCGCCACATCTCGGCACGGGAACACGTGTAGATCTCGTCATATTTGTTAAATTATTACCCAAATATTACAAGTACCAAAAGTAATCATCATACCTATTTACCGGCTGGAGATGTTTTGTCACTATCCCATTCCAAAATATGACCTTTCCTTGACGAGGTCAAATAATACCTCGGAATTCCGAAACATAAAAAAAATAACGAAAATCTGTATAAATTCAAAAATACCCAGATTGACTCGCAAAAACCTGGGCTCTGATACCAAATAAATTGGTATCAGATTAATTCGAAAATCCAGATCACGAAAAATAACACATCATAAGCCTGCTCTGATACCAAAAATATTGATATCAGATTAACTCAAAAAAAAAATCCAAAATGAAAAGCAAGTATCGTATACCTTGCTCTGATATCAAAAATATTGGTATCATATTAACTCTAAAAATCCAGAACATGAAAAAGACAGGCATCGCAACCTGCTCTGATACCAAATAAATTAGTATCAGATTAACTCAAAGATCCATAACATGAAAAAGTAGGCATCGTAAACCCGCTCTGATACCAAAAATATTGGTATCAGATTAACCTGAAAATCTAAAACACGAAAAACAAGTATCGTAAACCAGCTCTGATACCAAAAATATTGGTATTAGATTAACTCAAAAAATCCAAAACGGAAAACAAGTATCGTATACCTTGCTCTGATACCAAAAATATTGGTATCAGATTACTCGAAAATCTATAACACATCAGACAGGCATCATAGACCTGGCTCTGATACCAAAAATATTATCACGCCCCAGGTAGTCCCTGCCAAAACAAATTTCGGCAACATCTCCCTTATATGGGTGACAATATGAAACTATTCTACAAAGCCCTCAGGGCCACATATACCTCGGCCAACATGACCGGAACAATAACAATAAACATAACTAAACAACGACACAGTTTCTATATATTTCAGCCTCTGGCTGACACAATCATGCAGTTTATATTTGAAAACCGCCTACTCCACTACATTGACGGAAACCTTAAAACCACGACAGAGAAACCAACACAGTGGAAAAAGAAGTGTAGTAGACCAAAAACACGATAAAACTCCTCGAGTACAAACATACAAATCACACATATATATATGAAATGTAACAGAGAACCAAAAGACTAAAGAGTAGAAAACTGACACGACGCGAAGTGGGGAATAGTGACTGGAACCTCCTGACAGCATCAACTTGAAATGGTAATATCATCGGGGTGAGTCAAATCTTCAGCGGATACCAAGTTGACATGCATAACAAGTAATAACTAATAGTAATAAATATGTGTACAGTCTCCTGAAATAATGAACAATGCAAGACTTGAAGTAAAGGGAGAAGTTGCACTCACCAGGACCTCCTATCAAGATAGGTCGTCAAACCGAAAATAGCATGTCCCTGTATGCATGTCAACCATATGCATTCATCCAATATGCAGTAATAAAGTACAACAACCACAAGCAATAAATACAATCATGCATATGATACAAATGGCATGACCACCTCTAACACCAGTCAGCCATCTCACACACGATAGTGAGACCGAGTGGGTAGGGCTATGACAACTGTGCACTCTGCCGTCACTACTCCTGATAAGTGACCGAGTGGATAGGATACTGTCGAAGTACACTTATCCTCCTACACCAAATCATAAGTGGGGGAGCTCAATGCTCTCATCTCCCTGAGACAGTCCAGAGGAGGGATCCCTGTCGGCTACCACGCTGCGTCACACTACCCATGAGCGGACCAACGGATCCTAACAGAGCAAAACTGCCACACACCCTAACTGATATACCACTAACCCATGAGTGGTTATGTGTTCAGATCCATGTAACTGGCGATGTGCTCAACAATAATGGAGCTGCCAATCACTCAGCATGCAATCATGCGAGATTGTGCATGACACTAAGCATGAAATAAGCATATCTAGGTACATATGTCAGATGTGGTAAATGACTAGTCCGGTGTATCATAAGGCATAGTATGTCACTACCTCTATTAGCATAAATAATCATGGCAATAAACACGATGGTATAAAACATAAATGCAGAATAGATAAAAGCATGCAACAGGTATCATGTTGAGACATACTAAAGCAAAGATAAACATAATTATTACTAAAGGTTATAACCTACTACGCATATCATCATGATGTATCAAAAGAGATAAGTCAAGGTACCCGCCTCAAAAATAGAGATCGTATCCAAAAGATCCCACATCGAGACACACGTCTTGAATCAAAGTCCTGTAAATCATAACATACAGATTTAGCTAATTACTTATGAGTTAAATATCTAAATCAAATCCTCAACCCTGTTTAGGATAATCATAATCGAATGTGATTATTGATTAACCACCCAAGCTAAATTAAACTGATTTAACCCTAATTATCACATAATAACATGTTTTAAAACAAATTCCAAATCTTCCTGATTCCAATTCTAGGGGTAAGCTACAGTAAGGATTAAATTTCCCTACACCTTACTGTAGGAGATCGGTGGCCGGCTTGAAGGGGGTTGGATAGCTAGGCCACCCCTAAATCGATTTCTTCACTACAAAAGGATAGTGCGTAGCGGAAATACAAAAACTAAAGCAATTAGAAACAAATAAGAATACAAACGCTAACACGCTCAATGTAACGTGGTTTGGAGATGATGCTTCTACTCCACGACATGTCCTTGAGGTGGATGAGCCCTTGATCCTTCGGTGGATCAGTCCCCGACAATCTCCGGCTAAAGCTTCTCCTTCTCGGTAGAGAAAACCTCTCACAAGATGATCTCTTCCTCTTTACAAGATGGAGTTTAGATTGGGAGGAAGATAATTGAACTTGGAAGCTTTGGGCAAGACTAAGAAGGTTTACAATTAGCACTAGTAACCCTCTTCAAGCCCCAAAGCATTCCTTAAATAAGAGGAGAGAGTCGATCACAAATCAACTCAAACCCCGACACCAGTCGACTGGTCCAAGCACCAGTCGACTGGTGTACCGTTGGACATAACCAACGGCTCTTTGCAGAAAGTCAATTTTTGCTAACGACCATATACCAATCGACTGGTCTCAGGACCAGTCGATTGGTCCCTGAAGCCGACAACACAGAATGCTTCTGTGCATTCTGTGAAGCTGGATCAGTCGACTAGTCCCATTATAGTCGACTGGTCCTAGTACATTCACTCTTCTCATCCTTTCCGGAGTCGCCTTTGAAGTCCTTTTCCTCGGCCTTCGTCCCTCAGATGCACCCGATCCCGTGGCTCCTCTCCGTGTCATCCTTCACGCTGCCTTGAAGTCCACTTCCCTCGACTCCACTCCATTGCTCCTCATATCCCTTGGATGTCTTCCACACCATCCTTCACCGACTCAAGGATCTGAGCCCTTGGATGAGTTTTCCATACTTGGCCGCACCAAGTTCTCATGTGTTCCACCAAGTCCTGCAAGACTCAAACACATATCAAATACATATGAAAGCCTAACTTAAACTCTTTGACACACACATCAAAACCTAGGTTGATTGCACCAACAATCTCCCCCTTTTTGATGTGTGGCAATATCTTTAAGTTAGGCATACATAGCAACTTTGAAAGTTTGAAGCAATATGTAAACATGAAGCATAAAAACCAAGCTCCCCCTTAACATATGCTCTCAACCTTAATTTTCAAAGATTTGCACACAAGTAAACCAAGTAGGTTTCTAACTTAAACCTTCCCTTTTCTCCCCCTTTGACACCATCAAAAATATTATACCAGACACGTACACATACTATGGTATCAGTTCTAACAAAATTTGGAAAAAAAATTGATTTTGAGAACCAACAAAAGGCTGGAAGGTTGGTACTAGTCGACTAGTACCTGTCACAGTCGACTGGTACACTTCGAACCTGATTCAACTTTTTTTTCAATCAACTTCAAAAATTCATAAAAAATTCTAGAAAATTCAAAAAATCTAGAAAATTCAAAAAATCATGAAATTTTGAACACATATTTCTTATAATGTTCTTTAATTAGGAAAAATATGTTTTCATGAAAAGTCTACCTATTTTTGAAATTTTGACCAAATCTCAAAAGTATCAAAAACATGCAAGTTTTGTATCAAAGTGAAACATAGTTTGCAATCATATGTTTTAATATAGCTATACCATAGTAAATAAAACATAGAATTATTTTCAAAAACATTTGAAATGTCCAACTATGATCTATGGGCAAGATATCCATTAATTAAACATTTGCTTTCCCCATAGTTGGCCTATGATCACTAAAAATTTGATACATTTCATAACTCATCAAAATGCCATAAGCATAAGCGGATTATTTGTATCATCTTAGTATCTCACATTTATGGTTAGAAAATAATGCAAGTTATTGTGAGATAAAGGTAACTTCTACTTAGCCCTCTTGATCATGAATTTCTATCAAGGCTAAGTGCTCCCCCTTAAGGTCTCAAATCAACCATTTTTCAAAGATTTGAATTATTATTTCAATGGTTGACTAACCAAAAATCCTCTAACTCTTAAGGATTGATTTTGGCACCCAATAGAAATTATTTCTAATTGAGTTGACCAAATACTCTTTGGGGATCCATTTCCTATCTATGGTCTTTGTCTTGGATTGCCCCTAGCAAGTAGACAATGATAGGTCTTTTCATTGTTTGGTTCATTGTATCCTATCCCATTTTTCTTAAAACTTGCCCTTTGGCTCCCAATGATCATATTTAGGGTTTTAGAGCCAATTTCAAATTTCTTAAGGGCATTGGTAAGGTATTCTACCTTTTCCCTTAATTTCCTATTTTCTTCTTCTAAACATGAATCATTTGAAGAATTAAAAGAAGCATGCATATTGTTGTCCTTAGAGCACATAGATTCTAATATTTCTTCAAGCATGCTAATATCATGTTTCAAAGACTTGTTTTTCCTTTTTTCCATGAACAAGTCATCATTTGTGCTTGAAATAATTTTAATTAAAATATGAGGAGGAAGATTATGTACCTCACTTACCGAGAAGTCCGAATCCGAAGTTTGACCTCCCCCTTCACTTGAGCTCCCCTCTTCATCTTCACTTGAGCTTCTTCCTTCTTCTTGTTCGGATGAGGTGGAGGCTACATCATCAATTCCCATTAGAGCAAAATTTACCAAATGATGCTCTTCTTCCTCCGATGGCGATGAAGGATCATCCCATGTTGCTTTTAGGTTTTGGACCTTCTTCCCTTTTTCTTTTGTCTTCTTCTCCTCCTTCTTCTTCCCTTCCTTCTTCTTCAAGAGAGGACAATCATCTCTTATGTGTCCCTCTCCTTGGGAATTGTAGCAAATTACTCTCCTTGTTCTACTTTTGCTTCTTGAGCTTTTCCTAGCACGAGATTTGTTAGTAGAAAACCTTTTAAATGCCCTTCTCATTTTTCTTACCATATACGCCTCTTGATCACTATCCATTGAGGCGCTTGATTCTTCGGAGTCGGATGATGGTGGGGATGAAGACTTCTTCTTCTTACCCTTTCCCTTGTTTGCCAAAAGAGCTACTCCTCTTGATCTATTTGCTTCTCCTTCTAATCCTTCAACCCTTATTTCGTGAAGCTCCATTGTTGAGAAGAATTCATCTAGAGAGCTCTTCTCTAGATCCTTTGAAATGTAGAATGAATCTACAATGGAGCTCCATGTTGAGGTTCTTGGGAAAGCATTGATGGCTTTCATTATGATGTCTCGGTTGGAGAGTTTCTCACCTACACTTGTTAGTCCACTTAAAATTTCTTTAATTTTAGCATGAAGTGTAGATACCTTATCTCCCTTCTCAAGTTTTACATTGTTGAGTTGAGTTCGGAGAAGATCTCTTCTTGCCAATTTAGCCTCCGATGTGCCTTCATGAAGCTCCACTAGCTTTTCCCATAACTCCTTGGCGCTTGAGTAGGTTCCCACCCTTGTTACTTCTTGTTGGGGAAGAACATTTAGTAGATGATGGATGGATTTCGAATTCGCTAAATGTTCTTCCCTTTGCTTCTTGCTCCACCTTGTTTTCTCAAGTATCTTATTGTCTTGATCCCTAGGCACTTCAAAACCATTTTCCATGATTAGCATAATATCAAAATCAGTTTCGAAGAATACCTCCATTCTCTTCTCCCACCAAGAGAAGTCGCCTTCGAATTTGGGTGGATGAATGTTTGAGTCGGCCATTTGATGATGTTGTTCTTCTTGGCGATTAGTCTGTTGAAGAGCAACCTCGCTCTGATACCACTTGTAGGAGATCGATGGCCGGCTTGAAAGGGGTTGGATAGCTAGGCCACCCCCAAATCGATTTCTTCTCTACAAAAGGTTAGTGCGTAGCGGAAATACAAAAACTAAAGCAATTAGAAACAAATAAGAATACAAACGCTAACACGCTCTATGTAACGTGGTTCAGAGATGATGCTCCTACTCCACGATATGTCCTTGAGGTGGACGAGCCCTTGATCCTTCGGTGGATCAGTCCCCGGTAATCTCCGGCTAAAGCTTCTCCTTCTCAGTGGAGCAAACCTCTCACAAAATGATCTCTTCCTTTTTACAAGATGGAGTTTAGATTAGGAGGAAGAGAATTGAACTTGGAAGCTTTGGGCAAGAATAAGAAGGTTTTCAATTAGCACCGGTAACCCTCTTCAAGCCCCAAAGCATTCCTTAAATAAGAGGAGAGAGTTGATCACAAATCAACTCAAACCCCGACACCAGTCGACTGGTCCAAGCACCAGTCGACTGGTGTGCCGTTGGACACAGCCAATGGCTCTTTGCAGAAAGTCAATTTCTGCTAACGGCCATATACCAGTCGATTGGTCCCTGAAGCCGACAAGCACAGAATGCTTCTGTGCATTCTGTGAAGCTGGATTAGTCGACTGGTCTCATTACCAGTCGATTGGTCCCAGTACATTCACTCCTCTCATCCTTTCCGGAGTCGCTTTTGAAGTCCTCTTCCTCGGCCTTCGTCCCTCAGATGCACCCGAGCCCGCGACTCCTCTCCGTGTCATCCTTCACGCTGCCTTAAAGTCCACTTCCTTCGGCTCCACTCCATTGCTCCTTGTCCAGCGGTCCCATAGATGTCTTCCACACCATCCTTCAGAGACTCAAGGATCCGAGCCCTTGGATGAGTTTTCCATACTTGGCCGCACCAAGTTCTCATGTGTTCCACCAAGTCCTGCAAGACTCAAACACATATCAAATACATATGAAAGTCTAACTTAAACTCTTTGACACACACATCAAAACCTAGGTTGATTGCACCAACACTTACCTCAACTCGAAGCCACTCCTGTTGATCCTCAGCCAGGTAGGGCAGTCGTCGAAATTGAGTAGCTGCTGGAAACCACCTGCCCAGCTCTGTTTTGGTTATCCACTTTATTAGAACAACACCCAAACTCCTAAATCCAGGTCTAGGAGGGAAAACCTACCTCAAATTTGGTCGTCGTAAACCCTAGATCGGCAATGGCAGCAAGCAACCAGCGGTGATGTGCGTGTGGTGCTCGCATGAGGAAAAGAGGATGTGTCTGGCAGATCAGTTTACTGGCAGCGTCTCAAATTTCCGACGGTGATCGGAGTAGATACCCCCTTTCCCTAGGCATGCTGGTGGTGGATCGCAGTGGCGTGAGAGAAAGAGGAGACAGTTTGCTGTCTAAACAAATGGAAGAGGCGATCGTCGCGACTGTCGTATAGTGGTTGATGTCGTGCACAAGAGCTGATCGGTAGGGAAGGGCGTCGTGTCAAGATCGGCGACAAGGCAGAGCAAAGAATCGGGATTTGGGGTAGGAGCAGCGTCGGGTGGATTGTGTTGACGGTGCTGTTCTAGCCTCACTCGTAGTAGTGATGACATCCTGGTGATTGGTCGAAGCGATCGGCAGCAGTAGCCAGTGGAGATAGCTAGGGCACGGGGAAGAGCAAAGGCGATGCGTGAGGGAGAGGAGGGGTTCGGACAGTGGCGAGAAGAAGGAACTAGACTCCTTGGCTGAGGGTTTTGTAAACGGGGGGAGAAGAGGAAACGACGAGGTGCGGCGCCGTCGGTTGAGGAAGGCGATCAGTTCGGCGCCGCATAGAGGAGAGGAGGTGGAAGGGATCGGGAGGTGAGGGGTTCGGGTGAGAAACGGAGGAAAAGAAAAGAAAAGAAAAGGAAAAGGAAAAAAGAAAAATAAAAAGAAAATTTTTCCTCGTTTAAATGGGGTAGCCTAAACAGGCTTTCCGTGATCCAATATTTATCCTTGTAACCTACACCATACGACCTCCGAAAAATTCTGAGAAAATTTTTAAAAATTTTGAAAAATTCCTTTAAGGTTATTCCTCTATTTAACCTTATTATTTAATTAATATTTGTTTCCATATTTTACAGCATTGTAGTTATTCGAATAAAATAGTAGGTTGTTACTATCTTATACTTTTTCATTGTATGAATTGCTTCTTTCCGAAGGTTTAAAAAAGAAGAATTATAATGGATTGCCCAACGATGCGATCAAGAGATCATGGGTCTTGGAGTAGGAGTTGCCCTAGGCTTCGAACTAAGTTACCAAAACGAGTCATTTATTTTCCACTGCACTGCTCTTATTTTTACGTTACGAAAAGAAAATTTTTTAACATGCGATATTCACCCCCCCCCCCCTCTATCGCATCTTTCGATCCTTCATCTGGGTGATTGTGTTCTAGAATTGGGCTCACCCCAACTCAATTCTAGTCTTCTCGAGCAGTCTTCCTCTTGTTGGTGCAAGGTGCACCAAAATCGAACCTGAGTTTCGATGTTGTCAAAGGTTCAACTTAAGTCTTGTTGTGATCTGATGAATTGACTAAGTGTGTAGGTTTTTTACTCAACTGGGAAAGTCCTAGTCGTGGCTAGGTAGGGAAGTCTTAGCAGATTATGAAAGCTAAGCAGAAAAATCCAGGTGGATCGTGGACCTGATACTTAACAAATGGACTTGACAGGACTGGAAGACTTGATATCGAGGGGAAGTCCTGGTGAGTTGATCTAATGTTAAGCCGAAGTTCAAATAGATCTAGAGGACCCAATGTTTGGTAGGTAGGTTGAGGTAAGTGTTAGTCCCTTTGGAGGCCGGCAAGAGGGGAGGGGTGAATTGCCCTACAAAATAAAACTCGAACGTTTCTCGGATTTCAACTATATAATGAACACTTGTAATAAATAAATAAAAGAGACTAAGTAAAGAAAAGCAGACACCAGAGTTTTACTTGGTTTGCAATCAGGGGATTGCTAATCCAAGGAATGTAAGCGCACTATCTGATTCTCCTCTGGGCAGAGTAGCATCTTTACAACGTTGACAGCATAAATGAAAAGAACAGAGTTGAAAGCACAGAAGGATTTGATTACAAGTTGGTTGTTTTGAATGTACGGATCAGTACTTTATTTATAGTACTGGTCCGGGCGCCTGGAAGGGGTTCCAGGCGCACCCGGGGGGATAAATTTTATCCCCCAACGGTCAGCTCGCGATCAGCTTCGATCTGGTCAAATATGAACCCCCGGGCGCCCGGAATGGTTCCGGGCGCCCGGAGGTCCGGGTGCCCGGAATTGATCCGGGCGCCCGGAGGTCCGGGTGCCCGGAATTGATCCGGGCGCCCGGACCTGTCAAGTCAACAAAGTTGACTCGTCCGAGCTCTTGCTCCGGCTTACCCCCGCCGGCTCGTCCTTGGTCCGGGTCTGCTCGCTCGGCCCGCTAGCTTGGGTGATCTCGCCTGAATAGGGCTCACCCAACCCATGTTCCGCCTTCTCCGCAGAGCCCTTCCTTCCTTTCTGTCCACCGAGCGCGCGCTTTCTCGCCCACCGGCACTGTCTCATGGACACCTCGCCCTGACGGACCGAGCCCTTTCGGCTCTCTCCCGTGCCGTCCTTCTCGCTAGCCACGTCTTCCGCTCGACTTCCTGTGTTCCTAAGCTCCTGCACACTTAGACACAAGGGTTAAACAAACGTAGGACCTAACTTAGCTTGTTTGATCACATCAAAACACCTTGGGGTTCCAACAATCTCCCCCTTTTTGATGTGAGCAACCCAAGTTAAGTTAGGGTAACCATATGCAATAAAAACGATTTATATTCCAGTAAGTCCAAATATTTTTCAATTGAAAAATTATAGTACCTCCCCCTAGACTTAACATACCTCTCCCCCTTTGATCACATAAAAATTGGGGTTATAAATAAGTCTAAGGTAAATTCAAAAAAACTTTAAGTGTAAAATATTTAATAATGTCTAAGTAACATTCAATTTAAAGACACTTTTCAGAATTTTTCTTTCGAAAAAAGAAATTTAAGTAAGACATTTTTCAGATAAAACAGTCATAAGTGTTAAAAAAAAATTTAAGTTTGAAACTTATCTCAGCATCCCCAAAAAAATCCTAAGTTAATATTCATAAGAAACAATTCTAAGTCAAAATCTAAGTCAATTTTCATAAAAATTTCTAAGATGATAAAAAAAATTCTAAGTTAAGTTAAAATTTTAAATATTTTCTAACACAAATTGAATAACTCTTTTAAAGCATTAAGTAATTTGAATTAATGCTTTTTCAGTTAGTCAATTAAACTTTTCATTTCGATACTTGGCTTCCAAGTCGTGGCGAGGCACTAGGCCTTCTTGGTTATTGGAGCAACAACCACTTCCTTAGACAAAGCCTCATAAAGAAATTAGTTGTTTAATTTCCTTGCTGAAAATGCTAAGTCTAATTTTAATTTTAAATTAAATAGGTTTTTGGAACCCAATAGAGGTTCCTACCTACAGAATTAACCAAGTATTTCCTAGGTATATAGATTTTTGATATATTTCTAATTTGACTTTGATGAAATCTATAATACCAATTTAAACCTCTATAATTTCTAAAAGTAGAAATATTTGAACCATTAGATTTTTTCAATCTTTCTATTTCTTCTTTTAGTTTTTCATTTTCAATTTTCAATTTTTCAAAATCCTCTATAAGACATGATTTTTCCAAAATTCTCTTTGTTTCTAAAATTTCATTTTCTAATTTGGCATTTTTATTTTCTAATTTATACATGGATTTAGTCATAGCTTTGATACCAAAGTAAAGTTCATCAGGGGGTAAGAGGCATACCTCACTTACCATATCAGACTTGAAGCCTGAATCACCCCCTGCTTCGCTACTTCCATCTGAGGTCGCTCCCCCTTCATTGATGGTGGGTTTTGATGTACTTTGTCCTTTGTGGCTTGCCATCAGTGCAATCCCCGCATATTCTTGAGCTTCTGATTCAGATGAAGAAGTGTCATCCCAAGTTGCTTTTAGGTTGTATTTCTTGGGTGTCTTCATTTTGACCTTCTTGAGTTCTGGGCAGTCTTCCCTTAGGTGTCCCTCCTTCTGACACTGGTAGCACCGTACCTTTCTTCTACCTTTTTGATTCTTTTTATTCTGCATTTTAAATTTATTAGATCTAAAAAACTTTTTAAAGTTTCTTACCATGTACGCTTCTTGATCGTCTTCGGAGTCTGACTCAGGTTCATCCTTGTTGGTTGCGTTCAGCGCCATAGTCTGGGTTGTGTCCTTTGATATCTCTGTATACCTAGTTTCGTGTAATTCAAGGGTAGAAAACAACTCTTCTAAAGTACTTACCTCCAGGTCTTTTGAGATGTAGTAAGCATCGACGATTGATGTCCACTCCGGAGTTCTTGGAAACGTGAGCGAGTAGCGTATAGTGTCCCGGTTTGTTACTGTTTCACCAAGGTTTTCGAGACCAAGAACTAATTCTTTCACCTTGCATGTAGACCACCTACTTTCTCACCTTTCTCCGATTTGATGTTCATCGCTTGTTATGGGAGGATGTCCTTCTAGCGAGCTTTGCTTCGGACGTGCCTGTGGAGTTCCAAGAACTTCTCCCAAAGTTCTTTAGCAGATAAGTAGTTTCGATGGTTGACCTCTCGAGGCGGTGAACACGCTAGGTGATGTTCCGCACTACTGCTTGCTACCGACTCATTCTCGCTCCTTCTTTGTCCAATCGCTTCTTCTTTTCTTTTCCATCTTTATCTATTGGAGCTACAAAACCATATTTCATAATAAACCGAATTTCAAAATCTGTTTTTAGGAATACCTCCATACGACGCTTCCAGTCTGCGAAGTTCCCCTCGAATTTTGGTGGGACGATACTTGGTCCGGCCATCTTTGTTGCTTCGATCGGCGGTTAGTCCTCCTAAAGCACCTTGCTCTGATACCACTTGTTGGTCCCTTTGGAGGCCGGTAAGAGGGGAGGGGTGAATTGCCCTACAAAATAAAACTCGAACCTTTCTCGGATTTCAACTATATAATGAACACTTGTAATAAATAAATAAAAGAGACTAAGTAAAGAAAAGCAGACACCAGAATTTTACTTGGTTTGCAACCAAGGGATTGCTAATCCAAGGAATGAAAGCACTATCTGATTCTCCTCTGGGTGGAGTAGCCTCTTTACAACGTTGACAGCACAAATGAAAAGAACAGAGTTGAAAGCACAGAAGGATTTGATTACAAGTTGGTTGTTTTGAATGTACGGATCAGTACTTTATTTATAGTACGGTCCGGCGCTGAAGGGGTTCCGGCGCCTGGGATAAATTTATCCCCAACGGCCACCGCGATCGCCTGATCCGTCAACATGAACCCCGGCGCCTGACTGATCCGGCGCCGGACCATCAAGTCAACAAAGTTGACTCGTCCAGCTCTCTGCCCGGCTCAGCCTGCCCCGGTTCGGCCTGCCTCTTGGTCCGGTCTGTCGGCTCCGCTAGCTTGGGTGATCTCGGCCTTCCGGAATAGGGCTCACCCGAACCCATGTTCCGGCCTTCTCCTCGAGCAGCCTTCCTACCCAGTTTCTCGTCCCTCGAGCGTCGCGCACGCTCTTCTCGTCCACCGGTGTACTCTTCCGTGGACACCTCGTCCCTCGGACGCACTGAGCCCGTCGGCTCTCTCCCGTGCCGTCCTTCTCGCTAGCCACGTCTTCCGCTCGACTTCCTGTGTTCCTAAGCTCCTGCACACTTAGACACAAGGGTTAAACAAACGCAGGACCTAACTTAGCTTGTTTGATCACATCAAAACACCTTGGGGTTCCAACAGTAAGCAATTGGAGTGGAGCGATGAGGAGGTCATGTGCTAGGAAGGGACAAACCCTAGGTCGCTAATCCAACTAAAGAAGTTGGGAGGTTTCTAAGTTGAGTTCAAGACAAATTCTACTACCTTTCTTACTCATGCATTATTTGATACTATGCTAACTTTGTGTTATAGGGATAATTTATATACACTGTGGAGCTAACTTTATTTTACAGAATCTAAAGGGATCGGCCAATTGAATAGGAGGTTTAGTCAACTGAACCAAGCTAATGTGGCAGAGTTCAGATCGCACAAAAGCAAACTTTGAAGTCAAGCTGATCGGTTGACCAAATCAAGGATCGTTCGACCAAACATTAAAAGCATTAATGATGAAGAATATTCAAATCTCAACGAAGAAGGAAAATAAGCTAATCGGTCGATCGATCGAGGTTATCAGTTAACCAAACATTAAATGGCATTAATGACATGAAGATTGGATCTCGACAAAGAAGGAAGGCTAGTTGATCAGTCGACTGATAGGAGACTGGTCGACCAAACTGATCAATCTATCGAACATCTTTTCGATCGACTGAACATGACTTATAAAAGGACCTCGAGATTAGCATCAAAAAACAACAATTGTCGTGTGACTTTTTATTCCTCTCTGTTCGTGCTACTACTGCTCTATACTTCAATTCCACGTGAAAGCTACAACAGATAGAAGCTCCAATGATCTTCATCTTATTTCTTAAGTTCAATATATTTATTTTAAGCTTGCATATTACTCTATAAATTTCATTGTATAAATTACCTCTTTTCTAAATGTGTTGGAAAGGAAAATTTTAGTAAATTACCTAACAGTACGATCAAGGATCGTAGGTCTTGGAGTAGGAGTTGACATAAGCTCCGAACCAAGTAAATAATTGTGTCTATTGTTGTTTGCTTTTTCACTGCTTAATCTGATTCAATTTTACGAAAAAGGAAAAGAATTTTTACGAGAGATATTCAACCCCCCTTGTATTGCGTTCTCAATTCTTCAATTGGTATCAGAACCCGGTAGTTTTAAAGTTGCTTAACAGTTTTTCGAGCAATTTCAAAATCTTTTTCTTTTTCTTTAAAAGTGTTTTCTTTAATCATAGTCATATATATTTGTTTTCTTGCACTACTCATCCCAAAATGAGAGTCTTGAAAATCTTCTTTTGTTAATTCCTTTGTGCAAGAATGTCGAATTCCTACTAAGAGGGCTACAACATGGTTCATCCCCCACTATTCAAGAGAGAAAACTTCAGCTCCTGAAGAATAAAATGGAGTGATACTTTAAGTTCAACATCAAGCTCTGGTTTACTATATTGAAGGGATACACACCACCAATGGAAGATGGAAAGTCTATAGAGCCGAAAGATTAGACTCCACCAATGATCAAGAAAGCACAAATGAATTATAAGGTCATAAACATTATCCAGTGTGGCCTAACCATGGAGGAACTAAACCAAGTTGGACCCTACAAGAATGCGAAAGAGCTTTGGGATCTCCTGGTAAAATTGTACGAGGGAACAGATGACTCCAACGAAAAGATATCTCTTGCTGAATAATCTATTCAATATTAAAATGCTTCCCAGAGAAACTTCCACTCAACTGCATGCATAACTCAAAGACATTCTTAATTGACTCCACCTAATTGGACATCACCTGGAAAATCGTGGCACTATAGGGTATGCCTTGAATGCTTTCCCTCGAAACGCATTATGAGTATCAATAGTAGATGCTCACCAAGTTTCTAGGGATCTTCAATTATTAAGTTAAATGAACTCTTTTGTAAATTAGAATTACACGAATAATCTAACTTGAGTCAAGTTGAGAAAGGAATTACCTTGTATACAGGGCCAAGCAAGAAGACAAAAACTAGAACAAAAAGTGAACCTGAAAGTGAGTCAAACTCATACTCAACAAAGGAAGAAGAACTAGTAAACATGGTCTAAAGAATGCTCATCAAAAAGAAGTTCAAGAGAAGCACAAAGAAAGTACCATTCAACCAAAACCAAACCAAATTAGAAGTGACTTTCTATGGATGCAACAAGAAGGGCCACTACAAACACGAGTGTCCAAATCGGAAGGAGGAGAAGTCAAAATCCACAAGAAGAAAGAAAGCTCTCCAAGCAATTTAGGACGAATCGACTTCCAAGGAATCTGACGCAGAAGAACCAAAGAACTTGAGTCACCTTGCTTTTATGGCAAGAAATGAAGAATCCAAGTCTGAGGAAGAGTACGAGTCCGAGTGCGACACCGGGTCTGAGAGAAGTCATTAATCCATATCTATTTCCAAAGGTCCTAATATGGTAACATTTTCTTCCTAGTCAGACTTACGTACAGTTATAAAATGTTCGTTTAAAAAGTTAACCAAGTCCAAGGAATAAAATAACTAAGGAAATGGATCACCTTAATGAGCAAGTTAGATTGAGTCACTCGACTAACCAAGTTCAAGTTGGAACTTCAACTCAAGTTGTAAAGCTTGAGGAAGAAAATTCTAACTTGAAAGGTTAGGTGGAGTGACTCAAGAAGATGTTAGAAAAGTTTGATTTAGGATTCAAGTGTCTAAATATGGTAGTTGGATCACAACAAGCCATATACAACAGATCTGGACTCGGTTACAAACCAAACAGAATAAACAAATCATACTTTTCTTTACTTAATCAAAACATAAGAAAATTCATCCAAGCATAGGTACCTAAATCATGTTAACTAAACAAATTGAATCGGATCAATATTTGGTTTCCAAGAGTCAGATCCATCTCTTAGATAGACCATATATAAGCTATGACTCAGTTGGAACAAATAGAAAAATTGTTCACCCTACTTGATTGATTGAATATGCGTGTTTAGGTTTAGATTTATTTTTTTACTTAACTTAGAACAGTTAATTAAAAAGTTTAACAAACTCTAATAACACAGTATCATAATAAATTGAGATGATAGTTCGTCAAGAAAACTTTGTCGAATGAATGTCTAGGCTAAATCATATGTGTTCTACCTAATACACTGGACCCAGTGGATTTGGTCTAAGCTACCTCAGTCAAACATGAGCTAATTAGACTAAAATCTAGTATTAAGTTCTTTGGGTTAGTTGTTTTGGGGAAGTTATCTCAGATGTAGTTACTCTAATAATATCCATTGTGACTCACCATAGTCTAGAAGCTTACTATATAAACTCCTTCCTGATGAACCTAAAGCTAAGTTTGAATCTAATAGGGTTAAACAACCTTTTCAAAAAGTCCTAATAACTCAAACTAATTGAAATAATTAAATAATTTAATTGCTTAATCTTAATCAATTAATTAAAAATTAATTAAAAATTAAAATTAATCCAAAATTAATTTAATTTGAAAATAATTAAACTTAATTCAAAATTAATTAAAATTTTATTTGAGATTAATCATTAACTAAAGATAATAATAAGTCTAAATATAAATTTAAATTTAAATTAATCAAAACTAAAATTTTAACTTAATCACTCAAAGTTAATCATCTTAAACTTAAACACTCAAAATCATCTCATACAAACCATAGGCTAACCATGCATGATAACCTAGAAATGGTGAGATGATCTAGAAAAACTCCATTAGCTAAATTTTGGTCTAACTCCTACGTTATTTGTAGGAACCTAAAGCTTTTAACAAATGGATTTTGGACAACGGATGCTCTAGACATATGATTGAAGATCAACGCACATTCACAAGTATCAAGTTTAAAAACCTAGGATCAGTTACCTTTGAAAATAATAGCAAACTAAAAGTAATTAGTACAGGTGAAATTCAATTAAAGTCAAATATATCAATTAGGAAAGTATTGCTTGTTGAACACTTTCCTTATAACTTGTTTATTATAAGTCAATTATGCGATGCTGGGTTTAAAGTCAAATTTTTGTCATCTGAATGCCTAATAAGCTACATTGAATCAACTAACATATTATTGAAAGGATTTAGAGATAACAATATTTACTCAATAAATCTACTAAAACTCTCACCCAAGTATCTTTTGACACAATAAGAAGAAACATGGTTGTGGCATAGGAAACTAGCTCATGCCCATGTTAGAAATATACTAAAATTAAATAAAATGGATTAGTTAGAGGTCTACCTAAATTAGGAATCCCTAAAAATAAAATCTTAACCCTTGTCAATAAGGAAAAAAAATAAAATCAACACATAAACTAACTAACTAAAATAGAATAAATAAAATACTTCAATTGTTACACTTGGATTTATTCAACTCCCATGGAGTTAAATCATTAATTATAATTGATGATTACTCTAAATATATTTGGGTAAAATTTCTAACTCATAAAAATAAAAATTTTAAAATATTCAGTAATTTTTGTAAATAAATAGAAAATGAAAAAGATATAAAAATTAATAAAAATAGAAATGAAGATGGAGGAGAATTTAAAAACCAAAATTTTACAAACTTATACTTAGAAAATGGCAACTATCATGAATATTTATGCCCTAAAACTTTACAATAAAATGGACTAGTATAATGGAAAAATAGAATCCTACAAGAAGCTAAAAGAACAATGCTAAATGAAAACAATTTACCTAAATAATTTTAGGCTGAAGCCATTAACACGGCTTGTTATATTCAAAATAGAATTATAATAAATAAATTACTAAACAAAAGATCATATAAAATTTACTTCAATAAAATCCCAAACATAAAATACTTAAAAGTATTTTGATGCAATGTACACATTTTAAACTTTAAAGATTACTTAGGCAAATTTACCTCAAAAACTCAACAAGGATTTTCCTTAGATACTCATCTACCAATAGAGCCTATAGGGTCTATAACAAATCTACTTTAAAAATTGAAGAAACAACTAATGTTATTTTTGATGAAAATATTAATCCTAACTTAAATAAAGAGATAATTGATTTTAAGAAAATAAATAATCAATCTAATTCAATTCATCAAGAAGAAGAAGAAAAACTAAAACAAAATGAACAAATAGTAAAAACCAACCCAAGAACAATACATCTAAACCCAGATCATCCAATTAATCAAATCATAGGAAATCCTAAGTTAAGAGTTCAAACCCGACCAGCCTTTAGGAACCTAAGTCAAATAGCTTTAATATCTAAAATTGAACCCAAAACCATAGATGATACATTATCTAAGCCTGACTTGGTAAGTGTAATGCAAGAAGAGTTAGGTCAATTTGAAAGAAATTAGATTTGGGGCTTAATACCTCCATCTAAATATAAGTCAGTTATTGGCACTAAGTGGATATTTAAGAATAAATTAGACTACAAAGGAGAAATCATTAGGAACAAAGCCCAACTAGTTGCTAAAGGTTTTAGTCAAGTCATAGGACTCGATTATGATGAGACTTATGCCCCGGTAACTAAGCTTGAATCCATAAAGATGTTGCTAGCCTATGCAACATACAAAGGATTTAAGTTATACCAAATGGATGTTAAATCCTCATTCTTAAATGGGAAAATTAAAGAAGACGTTTATGTAAGTCAACCACCAGGATTTGAAAACTTAGAACATCCAAACCATATTTTTAAACTTAAAAAAGGTACTATATGGATTAAAACAAGCACCTACGGCTTGGTATGAAAGACTATCTTGCTTCTTAAGTTCAAAAGGGTTTAAAGAAGGTCAAAATGACCCTACACTTTTTATATAAACCCTTAACTCAGACATATTTATAGCCCAGGTATATATAGATGACATAGTATTTGGGTCAACCAACTCAAAATTTTTAAAAGAGCTTATAACTTTAATGAAAAACAAATTTGAAATGAGTTTAGTTGGAGAGTTAAACTACTTTTTAGGACTACAAATTAAACAAACTAAAGAAAGAAACTGTAGGATCGTTGGGCCGGCTAGGAGGGGGTTGTTGGATATCCTGCTAACACAAAAAGGAAAACAAACCCTCCTCGAACTCTTTAGGCTAACACTTGCACAAATAAACTAAGCAGTAAATTAAAAGCATAAAGAAGAAAACGAGGCACCAGATGTTTACTTGGTTACAACCGATGTGGTTGTTAATCCAAGGAAGATTAAGCTCAATAAAACTCCTTCTGGCGGAGAAGCCTCGTACAGCGTTGAAGTGCAGAAAACAGAAGCTTAGACTAAAAGAGAGTGTGCAAGCACTGGATTTACAATCAGTGAGTTCTATTTAAGCTTCTGGACCAAGGCTATATTTATAGTCTTGGTCTGGGCGCCTGGAAGGGTTCCGGGCGCCCTGGGGGGATAAATTTTATCCCCCAACGGTCGGATCGAGTCAAAACTCGATCCTGTTGAAAAGTCCATTCCGGGCGCCCGGATGGATAGTTCCGGGCGCCCCGGAGCCAAAAGTCAACCCAGTTGACTTTTGGTCCGTGCTCTCTTCTCCGGTTCAGCTCGCCTCTGGTCCGCTAGCTTGGGTGATCTCGGCCTTCCGGAATAGGGCTCACCCGAACCCATCTTCCGGTCTTCTCGAGCGTGCTTCCCTCCGGCTTCTCGTCCCTCGGAATTACCGCGTGTTCCTTCTCGTCCACCAGGGTACTCATCCGCAGACTTCGTCCCTCGGTCGCACCCCGTGCCGACCTTCGCGCTAGCTGCGTCTCTTGCTCCCCGAGCAATCTTTCGCTCCGGCTTTCGTACCTCGGAACCACCGCGCGCACTTCCTTCTCGTCCGCCGGTGTACTCTTCCGCAGCACCTCGTCCCTCGGACGCTAGTTGCGTCTTCCGCTCGAGTATCTGTGCTCCTAAGCTCCTGCACACTTAGACATAAGGTTAGAAACAACGCAGGACCTAACTCAACTTGTTGATCACACCAAAACAACCTTGGGGTTCCAACAATCTCCCCCTTTTTGGTGTGATCAACCCAAGTTAAGCTAGGGTCAACAATAGATATGAAATTAAACAGTTTATTGCAATAACATGCAACATGATAGAAAAAATTAAATTTCAAACATTCCAAATTTTAATTTTCAATGTTTTCTACCTCCCCCTAGACTTATACTTTCCCTTCTCCCCCTTTGATCACAATAAAAATGGGGTACAAACGAAATCTAAGGTTTGACAAAAAAAAATTTTGAAACTATATTTCAATAATTTTCAGGGAAATATTTCTAAGTCAAGATAAATTTCTAAGTCATTCGACATCAAGATTAAGAAGTTTCTAAACATAAAACTTTATGCAAGAAAATTTCAGAGAATTAATAACATAAAGAGAAATTTTCTATGCATTTATTTATTTATATATTTTATGCTTTTAATCAGAAGGTTTAAATTTCCATTTTAATTTATCAGAAATTCTTAAGTCACACTTTTTCATATTTAAAGCAAAAAATATTAAACATGCAACAATTTGTATCATGTTAATTTCTATTATTTTTTGAATTTCAAGTTCACAAAAATATTTCGATAGCATAGATTCTAACTTGATAAAATTTTTCGACAATATAAAAAATTCTTTCGGCAATGTGCAAAATTCGTTCGAAAGAATATTTTGTAATTTGCAAGAATTTTTTAACAACAAAAATTCTAATTTACAGGAATCTATTAACAGATTTCTTAATCCGTAACACCTTTTCGGTGACTCAATTTCTAAATCGTAAAATTCTTTCGAGAGAGAAATTTGTAATTCGAAACATTCTTCTGATTTGCATAATTCTTTTGTCAAAATATTTTTAAATTTGCAAATTTCTTTTGATAATATTTCTAATTTGTAAGAAAAATTTGACAATTGATTTTCTAATTCAAAAAACTTTTTCGATAATTCAATTTTTAAATCACAAAAATCTTCAGGCAAATTTTCTATTGAATTAACCGGTTGTTCAGAAGGTAGAGACCATACCTTACTTACCTCGTCGGTCGTTGATTCTCCCCCTGTTGAGTTGCTTTCTTCCAATATTTCTCCCCCTTCATTGATGCTCACTTGGGATGAGCTTTCTGTGTCCTCGGGATGGAGATCGATTATCTCGACAGTTTCCTCATTCTCGGACTGTTCTAGCGTTGAATAGGTGTTGGATTCATCCTCGACATTGGCTGGTTCTTCGTAGATCTTCAAGAACTTTTCCCACAGTTCTTTTGCATTTTTGTACTCTCCGACTCTGTCGAGATCTTCTTTTCGTATTACGGTTAGAAGATGGAATTCAGCTCGCCCGTTTGCCACAAACTCGTTGCATTGCTTCTTGTTCCAGAGGCGTAGATCGAGTTCTTCTCCATTCGTTGTCTTTGGTGCTTCATAGCCAGATTTTAATATGAAAGAAATACCAACATCAGAATTAAGATATACCTCCATTTGTTTCTTCCATGAAGAAAACTCCCCCTTGAATGCTGGTGGATATTCGCTAGCTTCGGCCATCATTTTGTTGCTTCAGACGGCGGTTAGTCCTTCTGAGGCGTACTCGGCTCTGATACCACTTGTAGGATCGTTGGGCCGGCTAGGAGGGGGTTGTTGGATATCCTGCTAACACAAAAAGGAAAACAAACCCTCCTCGAACTCTTTAGGCTAACACTTGCACAAATAAACTAAGCAGTAAATTAAAAGCATAAAGAAGAAAACGAGGCACCAGATGTTTACTTGGTTACAACCGATGTGGTTGTTAATCCAAGGAAGATTAAGCTCAATAAAACTCCTTCTGGCGGAGAAGCCTCGTACAGCGTTGAAGTGCAGAAAACAGAAGCTTAGACTAAAAGAGAGTGTGCAAGCACTGGATTTACAATCAGTGAGTTCTATTTAAGCTTCCGACCAAGGCTATATTTATAGTCTTGGTCAGGGCGCCTGGAAGGTTCCGGGCACCCGGGGGATAAATTTTATCCCAACGGTCGGATCGAGTCAAAACTCGATCCTGTTGAAATCCATTCCGGCGCCGGATGGTTCCGGCGCCGGACGCCCGGCGCCGGATAGTTCGGCGCCGGCCAAAAGTCAACCAGTTGACTTTTGGTCCGTGCTTTCTTCTCTGGTTCAGCTCGCCTCTGGTCCGGGTCCGCTTGCTTGGGTGATCTCGACATCCGGAATAGGGCTCACCCGAACCCATCTTCCGGTCTTCTCGAGCGTGCTTCCCTCCGGCTTCTCGTCCCTCGGAATTACCGCGTGTCCCTTCTCGTCCACCAGCGTACTCATCCGCAGACTTCGTCCCTCGGTCGCACCCCGTGCCGACCTTCGCGCTAGCTGCGTCTCTTGCTCCCCGAGCAATCTTCCGCTCCGGCTTTCGTACCTCGGAACCACCACGCGCACTTCCTTCTCGTCCGCCGGTGTACTCTTCCGCAGCACCTCGTCCCTCGGAAGCACAACGTGCCGTTCTTCTCGCTAGCTGCGTCTTCCGCTCGAGTACCTGTGCTCCTAAGCTCCTGCACACTTAGACACAAGGTTAGAAACAACGCAGGACCTAACTTAACTTGTTGATCACACCAAAACAACCTTGGGGTTCCAACAGAAACTACGTACACTAAAGCAAATACACAAAAGAACTAATTAGGAAATTTGGTATGGAAAGTTCTAAAGAACTAAAAACACCTATGGCAAGTAACATAAACCTAGATAATGACCCAAATGGTAATTTAGTTGACTTAAAACTTTATAGAAGTATGATAGGAAATTTACTATACTTAACTGCAAATAGACCTGATATATTATTTACAGTAAGTATGTGTGCTAGATATCAAACATACGCTCAAGAATCCCACTTATCAAATGTTAAAAGAATAATTAGATATCTAAAAGGAACCGAAAATGTAGGGATGTTGTATCGAAGAATATCACACTTCGAATTAGTTGGCTATTCTGATTCAGATTATGCTAGCTGTAAGTTAGATAGAAAGAATACAAGTGGAGGATGTCAAGTGCTAGACCATCCTTAGTTAGCTGATTTAGTAGAAAGCAATATTGTGTTGCCTTATCTACTACTGAAGCAGAATACATAGCAATGGGTGAATACGTAACTCAATTGTTAAGGATGTCTCATACCTTAAAAGACTTTAATCTAAAATACAAAAATATAAAAACTTTTATTGATAATATGAGTCCTATAAACCTAATTAAAAATCTAGTACATCACTATAGAGTAAAATATATAGAAGTCAAACACCAATTTGTTAGGGATCATGTCACAAAGGGTAATATAGAACTTAACTATATTGAATCTAAATATAACCTAACTGACATATTTACCAAACCACTACAGAATCTGAATTTAATAACTTAAGAAGATAATTTAGAATGTGTTTTATAGAATAGTTTTTTATTTTTTAAAAAAGGTACTTTTAAGAAAAATTACTACTTATTAGTATTCAAATTTTGTCTTCAAAATTCCCCTTTCAAAAATTTGTTTTCAAAATTAATTTACCAAATTGCTTTCAAAATATTTTCTCTTTATAGAGTAGCTAGGACTTACCATAAACAGCATGATCCTATAGATTTAACAGCCAACATCTTGCAAGCATAGTAGGATCCCTTGCTTGTATATTGTGAAACATAGAATGATGTGAGATACTTAGAACCTAGCCTAAGATTTTAGATGCTTATGTTAGTGAATCGATATAAATCTGGGCTTTAAACAAATACAATGATCAATTTGAATAATCTAGCTAGTAACAAACTAGTTGGAGACCAAAACTCAAATTGACTAACCTGACTCAGCAGCTACTATCTAGTGGTAGTCAGCTAAGTACGAAAGTTAGATATTTCTTTAAGGACTATTTTCTAGATTATTTTTTCCTTTCTTTAAAAATATTTTCAAAACTTATGCATTTCATATATGCTTGGACTTGTAGGAAAATATAAACTTAAGGGGAAGCATTAACATCATTTTTGAATCCAATTCAAAACTAAGTTTCTTTTCCTTAGAAATTTTCAAATTTTATATTTTCAAAACTTATTAATTCAAAATCTCTCTTCTTTAATTTTTTTAAATTTATTTCAAAATTCTCTTTACGAAACATTTCAAAACTTATATACTTTCCTTAAAAAATATATATATGTGCCCTAGAAGAGTCCCTGCTCGACAAACGGACAACAACACCCCTATAACTGTGACAATATGAATCATTATACATTGTCACACAGCTACTCATAAGCTATAATCAACAGCCCATATGGCAGGAACATACACAACCATACAGTTATATACACTACCTACTCGGCTGGAACAAAATAATCATAGCCATGTAGTTGTATAATAAACAGCCCACACAACTGTACTAAAAACACAACAAAAAATGAAACAATAAACCCATAAACCAAAACGACACACTGCTATCCAACCAAGCTTAACACTGTTGGTTAGTCCTAGGAAAATCGTACCGGTTCCACTGTACAAAAATTTTGTACAAGTGTTGAACCTTTCCTTAAATAACCTATTATGTTCTTTAGAAGTTAAATTAGGAATCACAGACGGAACTTAACATCATTGATTCAAAATTTAACTTATCTGTTCTTGATGGTTTAGATTTGGATCGCAAGCAGAACTTAACACTATTGATCCAAATCCACCTATGTTATTAATTCCATTAAATATTAATTTTCAAAATTGGCTTCTAGGACTGAATGGCGAGGCACATGGCCTTCTTAGATATGGGAGCAACCACCACCACCTAAACAAAGTCTTTTAAGGAAAGCTAATATTTAATTTCCTTAAATAACTCTAGGTCAACCAAAAAGAACAATCAAATCACAAATTCGAAAATAAAGAAAACACAAACTCGAAAAACTAATTCGAAATACTAGATCTAATGCCTCTTGTGTTTGAAATTCATACAAAGAAAATAACTAGCATGATGCGGAAAATAATTGCTAATTATACCTTCTCTTTGTATGCTAATGACCTCGAGATCTTCTGCCGTATTCCTCGCCTCGCCTTGGACGTCGTGTGGGCGACGATCCTCCAAGATGAACACCACCCAAAGCCTTCTTCTCCTTCTTCTAAATTTCGACCACCACCACCACAAAAGAAAAGAGAGCAAAGGGAAAGGGAGAAGAGAGAGGGCCGACCACACCAAGAGAGTCTCCACCAAGAGAATAAGAGTTGTATCTCATGAGGCCTCCTCACCCCTTCTTTTATATTACTTGCCCAAGGCAAATAAAGGAATAATTTTTACAAAAATTAAAATCTTCCTCTAGTTTTTCCTTTTCCCTTTTATTTTTCCTTTTTTTTCCCTCTTGATTGAATCAATCACCAAATCAAAGATTGATTAGGCCCCTTGCTTGGGCACCAAGCAAGGTGGCGGACCACCTCATCAAGGATAAGGAAATATATTTTTATAAAATTTTACAAGAAGAAATCCTCTTATAAAATTTACAAGCTCTCTTTCCTAAAGTGGATGTTAAAAAGGAAAGTTCTAAAAATTAAAATCATGTTTTAAAATTTAAAACTTCTCTTATAAAATTTCCTTTTTTAACATGGTGATAGAAAATTTAAATTTCAAAACTTCTCTTCCTTTTTTTTCTTAAACCATGAGGATGGTTAAAAAAGGAAAGTTTTAAAACTTTTAAACTTTCTTTTAAAACATGTGGCCTAATTCAAATAAGGAAAGTTTTTAAATTTAAAATCTCTCTTTTAAAACTTGTAGTTTTCTACAAAGAGAAGATTTTAAAAAATTCAAAACACCCCTCCTTATTTGAATTATTGTGGCCGACCCCTACATGTTTGGGCACCAAGCAAAGGGTCGGCCCTTTAAGAGGAGATGTGGCCGGCCATTGCTTGGTCACCAAGCAATGGACCGGCCCCCTTCTTGGACACCAAGATGGGCCTTTCTTTGGATGGACTTGAGGCTTTAATGAGGCTACGACAGGGACCTAGAGGAGAAATTGGTTTTGGCCTTCCGATGAGCTTGAGTATCCTGTGTTCATCCCGAACACACAACTCAAGTTCATCGATAATAACGCATTCCGCTAGAGAGTTATTATCGCACTACCGCACCAATCCCAAATTACATTATGGGTTGCTTCTTACCATGAGTGTGTTAGTCTCCCTGTGTTTAAGATAATGAATGTCCACTAATTAAGTAAGTTACTGACAGCTCACTTAATTAATATCTAGCTCCAAGAGTAGTACCACTCAACTTCATTGTCATGTCGGACTATGTCCTCCTGCAGAGTTTAACATGGCAATCCTTATGAGCTCCTCTTGGGGACATTCTCAACGTAGATTACTAGGACATAGTTTCCTTCTATAATCAACAACACACACTATAAGTAATATCATTTCTCAACTTATTGGGCATATTGATTTATCGAGCTAAATCTCACCCTTTGATAAGTCAAAGAAATAAATATTAAATATATGTGCTTGTTATTATATTAGGATTAAGAGCACACACTTCCATAATAACTAAGGTCTAATTCTTTTATTAAGTCAGTACAAAAAGAACTTACCTAAAATTGTCCTACTCAATACACTTAGAGTGTACTAGTGTAATTTATTAATCAAGATAAACTAATACTTAATTACACTACGACTATTCCGATGGTTTGTTCCTTTCTATCTTAATCGTGAGCAATTGTTTATAATTTATAAAGAACCAACAACATGATCTTTTGTGTGTGACACCACACACCATGTTGTCTACTATATAAATTAATTGAACAATTACATTTAACAAATAAATGTAGATATTGACCAATGTGATTCTTTTATTTCAAAAATAAATATTTACAAAAGCTAGGCTTTTAGTGTACACTCTAACAATCTCCCACTTATACTAAAACACTAAGCTACCATATCTGTTGCCATACATCTGATTCCCATCCCCTCCACATGTCGATCAAAAGCTTTCGTCGGAAGGGCCTTAGTGAAAGGATCTGTCAGGTTATCTGCTGATGCAATCTTGGCGACGACAACTTCTCCTCGCTTGACGATGTCTCATATCAGGTGGTACTTGTGCTCTATATGTTTACTTGCCTTATGGACTCGTGGTTCTTTCGAGTTTGCAACTTCACCACTATTATCACAATAAATTGTGATGATTTTGGGCAAACCAGGAATTACATCTAAGTCCATTAGAAAGTTCCTAAGCCATACAGCTTCTTTGGCTGCCTCAGAGGCTGCCACATACTCAGCTTCCATGGTTGAGTCTGAAACTCATTTCTGCTTAACACTCCTCCATGCAATGGCTCCACCTCCTAAAGTAAACACATAGCCTGATGTAGACTTACTGTTGTCTCTATCTGATTGGAAATCTGAATCCGTGTAACCCACAGGGAGCAAATCATCTACTTGGTAAACTAGCATATAATCTCTAGTCCTTCTTAGGTACTTCAATATATGCTTTACAGTAGTCAAATGTCCTTATCCAGGGTTACTCTGATATCTGCTAACCAAGCCCACGGTAAAACAGATATCAGGTCTCGTACACAGCATTGCATACATAAGGCTTCCTACAGCCGAAGCATAAGGAACTGCCTTCATATCCTCCATCTCCTTTGATGTCTTCGGAGACATCTCTTTAGATAAGGCTACTCCTTGCCTAAAAGGTAAGAAACCTTTCTTGGAGTTTTGCATGCTAAAACGAGCAAGGATTGTGTCTATATATAAAGCTTGAGATAGATACAATATTCTTTTCTTGCGATCCCTTAAAACTTTGATCCCAAGAATGTGTGCACATTCTCCTAAGTCCTTCATATCAAATTTAAGGTGAAAAAGTCTCCTCATAATCGATTCCCTCTTTCTGAGTATACCCTCATAACCTAGAGAAATACCAAGTTGGGATTTTGATATTCTCTTAGAAATTTAAGGCAATCCGGGCCTTGATTTATGTGATTATTCTTGAGGAAAAATGGAATATGCCAACATTTGAGGATATGCTTAATTTTTAAGTGGCATAAACAAATCAAGAGAAACAGAAATGTCAATTTAGGTTTTGGCATTTCTTTGAAGCAATTGGGCAATATAGGGTTTATGCTTTAGGATTAGCTAAGGGTTAAGGATATTTAGATAGATAATCTAGGTATATTTTAATTATGCAAAATCTTGCCATAATTGTTTGCCCATCATATGCCATGACATCATGTCTATTTTTGCATTCATGTTTTATTATGAAAAATACAAAAATACTATGTCATGTCATACATACATCATGTAATTATAGGAATCTTTCCTTTGAAAGTTAATTCATTTTGATGTATGCCATAACATAATCATGCATTAAGTTTAATTCCTTGTAATTAAGGACAAATGGCATTTAACAACACTTATTAACAAGTGACATCCTGGGTGGATGTCTAATATCTCTAAAATGCCTAGATAGATATGCATGATCCCTAGAATAGGGCAAAACCAAAATTTTACATCTCACAAAGACCTATAAGATGACTTGTATGTGTTTTGTCCACAATAGATACAAGTGAGATGTTAGGATGATGAACAAAACTCAACATGTTGATTTAGTGCATTCTTTTGAGTTTTAGGTTCATCAAAACACATAGTTATGTGTTTTCCCATCATTGGGAAAGCTAATGTACAAGTCATGTGCATTAAGCCCAAGGAACATGGTGGGATATTGGTTTTGAAAATGTTTTTAAAAAATAATTTTGGAAAACCTTGGTGAAGGCTATCTTTTGATAGTAATCACCATTGAATAGTTATACACAAACTTAAAGAAAACACTAAAGTTTTTGCAAGTTCTCAAGTTTGTGTCAATCTTTGAAAATATGATGTATTTTCATAGAAAACTATTTTTCCATGATAAAGTATGCCCTAAATAATGTCTACACGAAATTTCATGATTTTGTAGAATTTTCTAGGGGTTTCTGAAGTTGGCTGAATTTGAAATTCAGCAACTATCAAAGCTCCAATCGATCCATGGATCGATTGGAGTGCCTGAATCGATCCGTGGATCGATTCATAAGGCAATTCTCGTGAGCAGAAGCTCGCTGGATCGATCAGCCGATCGATCCACACATCCTGAATCGATCAGTGGATCGATTCAGATAGGTTGAATCGATTGAACCCAACTCCAATCGATCCAAGATGCTGATTTTGGCTGGGAAGGCCTGATTTCAGCACTCTAAACCTATTTTAGTCTAGGTAACCATTCTAAACCCCTGAAAATACATTTGTATACATAAAAATGGTGTTTTCGTGTGGAAAACAAGGATGGATTGGTTAAGGAAGGCTAAGTTGAAGTTTAGGTTGAGGTTTGTTTCAAATTTTGAATATTTGAACCTCAAAACTTCTAAATTTGGGTTTCCTAAAGTTTTGGGGATTCCAAGTCATTGTTGGTGCAATGACAGAAGTTACCACCATGTCTTTAGGGGGAGGGACTCTTTAAAGACATGAAAATTATTTTTCATGAACCTTGGAAGGTGGTCAACCTTCCGTTAAGAACATGCTCAAGGTTGAGCGTTTGAACTTTAATGGGGAGTGGATATCCTCATTGTTCAAGTAGCTTCAAGTGAATAATTCTCAAGGATGGGCATTTGACTACATTGGGGGAGAATGTAGGGTTAAGGTTAATGAAGGGTATGGGACCTTCATTATCGTGTTGATCACAACGAGTGAAGTTGTGAACAACGATGAGCAACTCTTCAGGGGGAGAGTTTTCAACGAGTGAATTTGTTGATATGTGCCCAAAAATGGGGCATGGTTTGATGTGTGCCAATAGGGGGAGAATGAAAGGGAGTAAGTTAGGCTTTCATTACCTAGAGGGAGTTTGCCCTCTTAGGGGGAAAATGAAGGGCTTAACTTATGTATTCATTACCTAGTGGCATGAAGAAGGTTTAGGCTATGGGATTAGCCTAACTTACATGTGGTATTATAAGTGATAGTGTTGGTATTGTCAAACATCAAAAAGGGGGAGATTGTTGGTGCAACATCCCTCAGGTCAAGGTTGACCTGGTTGACCAAGCTTGAGTCTTGGTTTGGGTTTCGATGTTTGACAATGCAAGGTTGATTGAAGAAGAGTCAAGTAGGTCAAGGATGACCGGATTTCCTAGTGAGTGAAGCTAGGCAGGAGGAAAATCCTGGTGAGTGAAGCCAAGTGAAAGACCTAGTGAGTGAAGCTAGGCAATTGGGAAGTCCTAGTGAGTGAAGCTAGGCAGGAGGAAAATCCTGGTGAGTGAAGCCAGGTGAAAGACCTAGTGAGTGAAGCTAGGCAATTGGAAAAGTCCTGGTGAGTGAAGCCAGGCAAGAGAAATCCAGATGGGTCAAGGTTGACCAGACATCTGGTGAGAGTCCAAGTAGGTCAAAGGGATTGACCGGATACTTGGCACGAGAAAGAAAAGTCCAAGTAGGTCAGAGGGACTGACTGGATACTTGGCAAGAAGAGAAAAGTCCAAGTGAGTCAAAGGGATTGACCAGACACTTGGTGAGAGAGTCCTAGCTGGTCAAGGGTGACCGGATGCTAGGTCTTATGTACCAACAAGTCATGGTTGAATAGATGTTGGTTTAGGGGGCTTTGGACTTGGTTTTGGGCAAAAACCAAGGTTTGGATTGATCCGTGGATTGATCCAGCAGGTTTGGATTGATCCGTGGATTGATCCAGCAGGTTTGGATTGATCCGTGGATCGATCGAGTCCGGATCGATCGGTGGATCGATCCAGGAAGATTCGATCGATCCGCCGATCGATCCGGTGAGTCCTCGCGAATAGAACCCTCCGGATCGATCCGTGGATCGATCAGAGTCCCAATCGATCGCTGGATCGATTGGGACGCCATCGATAAGCGCCGGATCGATCCGTGGATCGATCCGTGGATCGAGGAAATGGTCGGATCGATCCGTGGATCGATCCAAAGCCTCCCCGATCGATTGGGAGCAATCCAATCGATTGGGATTCGACCGTTGGCGTCGTTTATAGCTGTTGGCGTGCGATTTCTTCAGCATCTCTTCACAGATTCATTTCAGATCTTCACCAGCTCCTCCACAACTCTTCTCAAGCTCGAGATCACCAGTTCTTGAAGGTTCTTGGAGGCTCTTCCAAGTCAAGAGGCGGATCAAAGCAAGAAGAAGAAACTAGGGTTAGGGTTTATGCACTCATTGTAAGCTTGTAAGCTTGTATTTCTTTACTACCCTTTCTTCTTCTTGTATTGAGTTTTGTAGGGCTTCTCCGCCCTTGGTAGTTACCATAAAGGAGAGTTTCATTAGTGGAGGGTGTGTGCGTTGTGTGGATCCTTGGATTAGTCATCTCCCGTGGAGGTGGATACCAAGTAAAATCCAAGTGTTAGCGTGTTTGTATTTGTTTCTTTGTATTTCCGCTGCGCATCCTTGAAGAAACAAGCAACGCCGAGCAACGAGCACGCGAAGAGCTATTCACCTCCCCCCCCTCTAGCTACTTTTCGGTCCTAACACCATATTCAAAATGTACACTGCTGTTTCCAGAGCATATCCCCAAAACGAATTTGGTAATTCTGAATAACTCATCATCGATCTAACCATTTCCATAAGAGTTCTATTCCTTCGTTCTACCACACCATTCTGTTGGAGTGTACTAGGTGCAGACAATTGGGATTGAATCCCGACTTCTGATAAGTAACTCCTAAACTCTTTAAAGAGGTATTCGCCACCATGGTTAAACCGTAGTGTCTTGATACTTTTACCAAGACATTTCTCCACATCAGCCTTATATTCTTTGAACTTATCAAAGCATTTAGACTTACGGTGCATCAAGTAAATGTATCCGTATCTTGAATAATCGTCTATAAAGGAGATGAAGTATTCATAACCACCTCTTGCCTGGATAGACATAGGACCACACAAATCAGAATGAACCAGTTCTAATACATCTTTGGCTCTATACCCCTTGACCTTAAAAGGTCTCTTGGTCACTTTACCTTCCAAGCAGGATTCACATGTTGGAAAGTTTTCCAACTCTAATGAACCCAAGAGTCCATTGGCTACAAGCCTTTGAATCCTACTTAAGTTAATATGACCAAACCTTAGATGCCAAAGATACGTTTGGTTCATTTCAGAAGGTTCTTTTCTCTTATTAGAGTTAGAAGATATGTTATTAATTTTCATATTTTTCTTTGTGGGAGAAATTGGATTTAAAGTATATATATTGCCAACCAATGCACCAGAACAGATAATCACCTTATTTCTCTTTATAACGACATTGTTACTAAAGAAAACAAAATATCCATCCATATACAGTTTAGAAACTGAAATTAAATTATTTCTAAAACTGGGTACATATAGATAATTTCTTAAAATCAAACTTCTATTCCTATCATAAGATAAGTAGATTTCTCCACTGCAACAGCCGCCACCTTAGTAGCATTGCTCATGTATACGGTTATCTCTCCTTCAAATAGTCGTCGGGTTTCCTGGAACCCTTGCAAAGAATTGCAGACATGATCAGTGGCTCCCGTATCTACACACTAGGTGCTGGTAGATAACACTGCTAAACATGTTTCAACTACTAAAGCATGAGATACACCTTTATTGTTCTGATTCCTACGAGGGCAGTCCACCTTCCAATGTCCTGACTACTTGCAGATGAAGCACTTGCCCTTCGACTTCTTCATTCCAGCTTTTTATCCTGTACTCTGAGGTTGATTCACTCTCTTTACTGAAAAGACATGTTTCTTCTTCTTCTTGCCTTTCGACTTAGAAGTAGAACCATTTTCAGCATAGTGAATCTAAGAACTGTGACGAAATATACCTTCTGTTGCCTGTAGTTCTGTCAGAAGTTCCGCCAACGTATACTCTCTTTTGTTCATGTTATAGTTTAGGCGGAACTACTCAAAACTTCTGGGTAGCGTTTGGAGAATTATATCGATTTGGGTTCCCCATCGATTTCTCCTCCAAGGACTTGTATTTCGTTCAGATAAGCCATCATTTTGAGGATATGATTCTTTACGGGTGTCCCCTCAGACATGGTGCATGTCATTAACTTTCTCATTGCCTCTTTCCTAGTAGTCCGACTCTGGTGCCCAGAGAGTTCTTTGAGATTGTTCATTATATCATAAGTCGTTGGTAAATCTTGATGTTGATGTTGCAATACATTTGACATTGAAACCAAAATGTAACACCGCACTATCTCATCTGCTTTTACCTATTTCTTATGATATTCAATCTCCTCTGGAGTAGAGTCACCGTTAGGTGCATCAGGGCAAGCCTCAGTCAGTACAAACTTATAGCTCTCAGCAGTAAGAACAATGTCCAGGTTCCTTTTCCAATCTATATAGTTTGGACCAGTAAGTTTGTTCTCTTTCAGTATAATGGCCAGTAGGTTGAAAGTCATCCTAAGAATCACAAAATAAATTTTGTTCAAGACTCTAAATTTAGAATAATATTGATTCCTCAAACAATACTATTTAAATTTACCAACACCTCAAAACACCGTGAATATTACATGCCACATTAGTGTGGACGTATACAAATTCAACATTTGTAAGAGGAGGGTGTAACACATTAATTTTATTATCTTGTCATCCTAACTTTATGACAAATAAAATTAATAGTTGGTTTTCATTTAGTCACACAAAACAATAGCAGTGACTCCGTTGGGGAGGATACTATTGAATGTGTCTAAGTGTATACCATTACTTGATACTTAGTCCATTAAATAGGATTGTGCCCCTTCAGTTGGAGAAGATCACACGCTCCTAAATAATTTCCTATAACCATCCATAAAGGAAGTTTGATCTAGTGATCCGCAACAAACCCATCCGTTGTGGAGGGAGGCACTCAAAGCCAACACGCAAGCTTGTTGCATCACTTACAAACCAGTAATGGAGACCGTGGAATTTACTAAAATCCCTCTCCCACTTAGTTATTTAAAAATGAGGATTTTAACCTATGCTAGCATACATCACATGTACATAAACATCACAATAAATAAAAGCAATAAATTTGGAAATTAATTTTTCAACTATTATGGTCTTTTCCATCACTGTCTTTAGTATGCTCCAACCCTAGCTGCTGCCATCTTTAGCCACCGCCATCGGGTCAAGTTGTCGCATCTATCTTGTGTAACGACCCAATTTTTCCTATTTCAAGTTCTAAAAGTCCATAAAAATATTTGGAAATACTTTTAAAATATTCTAGAGATTTTTAGAAATTTTTAGAGTATTTTTACGTAATTTTTGGAGGTCGTTTAGTAGGGTTACAAAAAGAAAGAAGTTTTTAAAAAAATGTTGAAGGTGAGATTCGAACCCACGATCTCGGGTCGGACGGACCCAAGCAAAACCAGCCCAACCAGCTGAGCTACATGGTTTTTGTTAATCATATATGGAGCGATATATATTTAACTAGTAGTTAAGAACAGTAAAATAAATTGGAAATAAAAGGGGCGCGGCTGAGAATCGAAGCCCAGACCTGTGGCTTCGAGCAAAACTCAACGGACCAACTGCGCCAGCGATCTTTGCTGCTCAGATATGCAGCGACAAGTATATAAGGTAAAGTTAGAAACGAAAATAACCTAAAGTATAAGATTTAAATCTTATTTCGAAAACCTAAAATTTTCTCTCATAATTCCCGATCCTTCACGCGCGACGGCGTTCCTGTGCTCAGGCGGAAACAACGCCGAGCCTAGGGCATCGATTTCGACGACCGGCCGAGTATCTTTTTGTGAGATCTTCACACGGTGGTGGTCACCTCGTCGAGGAGAGTACACGGGTGTCAAGGGCTCGCCGAAACAGCCACACCTCCGAAGCCCTAGAGGTCGTCTCCGTCGGTTGTAAGTGCAAGAACAAGGGGTGAGTTGCTTCTCACCTGCAGTAGGAGTGGTTCCGAGCTTCGATTTGTTTTCATGGTTTTCGGATTTTTGGTTGTAGAGAAACATGATGTTAGGGATCTTGGGATAGATTTAAGATTTTGCTTGCTCTGTTACTAATCTGTTGAAGCATGTTTAGAGTTTAGAACAACTTTTCCTTTAACTTCATATTTGAAAGCAAGAACAAGGGGTGAGTTGCTTCTCACCTGCAGTAGGAGTGGTTCCGAGCTTCGATTTGTTTTCATGGTTTTCGGATTTTTGGTTGTAGAGAAACATGATGTTAGGGATCTTGGGATAGATTTAAGATTTTGCTTGCTCTGTTACTAATCTGTTGAAGCATGTTTAGAGTTTAGAACAACTTTTCCTTTAACTTCATATTTGCAAGCAAGAACAATTTTGTATAGGGCTGATAACAGTCATAGCCGATTACCTCAAGCCAAAGTGTGCAGTTCCGGTACCTTTTAGTTACTGCCGTGCATGAATAGCCCTCATCTTAAGCCTACTGTTTAGATCTTGGGCAGCATTTTAGTTTTGATTTCTTCTTGTTGTTTTAATGAACATGAACAGCCCTTATATTAGCATTTCAGTTTGCTTGGATTTCCTTACTAGCTTGTCAAGCAGATAACAGAATTGTTTCCAGGTTCTAATCATAACCATGTGCTTAGTTGAAAATTAGTATTCCAGGAAATACCCTAGATTATTCAGATGATATGCTCATAGTATGCAAATTTTAGTGCTTTGTTATTAGATATACATGAGCAGATTTTCTAGATTTCATTGCATGCCTGGTAGTTGAATTTGTTTTACTTTCGCAGCATGCTTAAGTCCTCATTACTACTTGCTTAGTTGGGATATTTCACAGTTTGATCTTCTATAGCATTTCTAAGCATTTCTTAAATTGCATGCTTAGCTTTACTTTCACAACAGGTTTAAGATGATTTATTTCCCATTGCCATTAGATGTGCACGGTGATACTTTCTAGTCTCTTTTGCTATTAGAATATCTTGAGCATGCAATTATTAGTTTCTTTGCTATTACATAAGCATGAGTTTTTGTCTTTAAGAACTATAAGCAAGAAAGACTAAGGTCTAGACTTGATTTCAATTCCAGAAGATTGAATATCAAAAGCGCACACAAGGTGTTTGCTTAAATGTCAAGTAAGGGCAAGTATAAAGAAGTTATAGTTAAAAAGAAAGTATTTTACTTTTTAATGGCATGTACCGGACACGAGGTCCAGGACACAAGGTCCAAAGGGTGGGCTCCTAGAACGCCCCTAGGCACAAGATCGCCTAGAAGAACCTTAGTAGATTCGGGATTAGCTACCTCGACTCTTATTAAGGATGCGCGCAAATTGGTACAATGCCGGGCCCAAAAGAAGTTTATTATTATTTTGAAGTATTAAAGTATAAATTTTGAAACAAATGAAACAAGCTTCATATATGTTTAGAATTAGAAAGTTTAGTTTCTTGTTATTTGAAGCATGCAGTAGTAGTTTCAATTGTTTCCTTGCTACTAGATTATTCAGCATGTTTAGCTTTACATGTTTAGTAGTTTTACATGTTTAGTAGTTTTACATGTTTAGCTTTACATGTTTAGTAGTTTTACATGTTACATGTTTAGTAGCTTTACATGTTTAGTAGCTTTACATGTTTAGTATGCTTCTCTTATTGGTTTATGAGCATATTTAGCTATACAATGATTAGCATTTCAGTTAGCATGATTTCCTTTGCTATTTATGAGCATGAGTAATTTTATATGTTAGCATTCAGTTTTAGCATGTTTTTATTTATATACATGCATATCGAGTTTTTGTGAGTAGATAGCGCTCACTAAGCTTTATGCTTATAGACTGCATTTCCTCCTACTGCAGATAAAGGGAAAGAAAAGATACAGTGAAAGAAGGCGACAAGGAGATGCAAGAGGAGTGTGTGATGTGTGGACTATGGAGGTCCTTGGGACTTAGCTAAGGAATTCATTTAGTTTAAGAATGTGATTAGTTTGATTTCTTATTAAGTTGATAAGGAAAGGATGTAGTAAGAAGTTATGTTTTCGGTTTTTCATTATTTGCATGATTTGAATTATTAAACTGCGTGGTTATGGTTAGTTTTCATTTCTTATTAAATTGCGTGGTTGATAGAAATATATTTCCAGCCGCCTGTGGCTGAGTATATTATGCTTGTATTATGGAAAATGGTCACCGGTACAAGGGAGACTCTGCCGAAATTTTTCGGTAGGGTTTTCCTAGAGATTTTTAATAAACCGGTTAATTAGAGTTAGTAGATAAGTAACGGTCACTCTTAGAGAGTAGTAGTAGTAGTAAGAAGGGTGGTCGTTACATCTTGCTTCTTATTTCGCTGTGTCTCTGGTCCTCCAATAGCACCACTCCTCGCAAAGATACGATCCATGACAAATATATAATTTTTTATATATTGATCCTATATTCCATAAAGGAATGTACATGTATTCTAGATCGTACAAGAAATAAAATTCTAAAAATAATACAGCTCCTGCTATATTTGATACATACAATCACGCACACAAAATAATACCCTTGACATGTCCAAGAGTCCAATAACACACAATATCTAAATGCCATAATAGTTGGAGCCTACATCCACAAAGTTAGCACATCCTACTATTATCCTACCTAAATTATGTATGACATGTGCATAATTAATTTGAAAACCAAAACACACAGAGGCAAACCCTAGCTCTGATACCAATTGTTGGTTAGTCCTAGGAAAATCATACCGGTTCCACTGTATAAAAATTTTGTACAAGTATCGAACCTTTCCTTAAATAACCTATTGTGTTCTTTAGAAGTTAAAATAGGAATCACAGACGAAACTTAACATCATTGATTCCAAATTTAACTTATCTGTTCTTGATGGTTTAGATTTGGATTGCAAGCGGAACTTAACACTATTGATCCAAATCCACCTATGTTATTAATTCCATTAAATATTAATTTCCAAAATTGGCTTCCACGACTGCATGGCGAGGCACATGGCCTTCTTGGATATGGGAGCAACCACCACCGCCTAGACAAAGTCATTTAAGGAAAGCTAATATTTAATTTCCTTAAATAACTCTAGGTCAACCAAAAAGAACAATCGAATTACAAATTCAAAAATAAAGAAAACACAAACTCGAAAAACTAATTCAAAATACAAGATCTAATGCCTCTTGTGTTTGGAAATCATACAAAGAAAAATAACTAGCATGATGCGGAAAACAATTGCTAATTATACCTTCTCTTTGTATGCTAATGACCTCGAGATCTTCTGCCGTATTCCTCGCCTCACCTTGGACGTCGTGTGGGTGACATCCTCCAAGATGAACACCACCCAAAGCCTACTTCTCCTTCTTCTAAATTTCGGCCACCACCACCACAAAAGAAAAGAGAGCAAAGGGAAAGAGAAAAGAGAGAGGGTCGGCCACACCAAGAGAGTCTCCACCAAGAGAATAAGAGTTGTATCTCATTAGACCTTCTAACCCCTTCTTTTATATTACTTGTCCAAGGCAAATAAGGGAAGAATTTTTACAAAAATTAAAATCTTCCTCTAGTTTTTCCTTTTCCCTTTTATTTTTCCTTTTCTTTCCTCTTGATTGAATCAATCACCAAATCAAAAATTGACTGAGGATTTAATTTGATTGACTGGCCCCTTGCTTGGGCACCAAGCAAGGTGGCCGACCACCTCATCAAGGATAAGGAAATATATTTTTATAAATTTTTACAAGAAGAAATCCTATTATAAAATTTACAAGCTCTCTTTCCTAAAATGGATGTTAAAAAGGAAAGTTTCAAAAATTAAAACCATGTTTTAAAAGTTAAAACTTCTCTTATAAAATTTTCTTTTTTAATATGGTCATAGAAAATTTAAATTTTAAAACTTCTCTTCCTTTTTTTCTTAAACCATGAGGATGGTTAAAAAAGGAAAGTTTTAAAACTTTTAAACTTTCTTTTAAAACATGTGGCCTAATTCAAATAAGGAAAGTTTTTAAATTTAAGATCTCTCTTTTAAAACTTGTAATTTTCTACAAAGAGAATATTTTAAAAAATTCAAAACACCCCTCCTTTTTTGAATTATTGTGGCCGACCCCTACATGCTTGGGCACCAAGCAAAGGGCCGGCCCTTTAAGAGGAGATGTGGCCGACCATTGCTTGGTCACCAAGCAATGGACCAACCCCCTTCTTGGACACCAAGATGGGTCTTTCTTTGGATGAACTTGAGGCTTTAATGAGGCTACGACAGGGACCTAGAGGAGAAATTGGTTTTGGCCTTCCGATGAGCTTGAGTATCCCGTGTTCACCCCGAACACACAACTCAAGTTTATCGATAATAACGCATTCCACTAGAGAGTTATTATCGCACTACCGCACCAATCCCAAATTACATTATGGCCTCCTTCTTACCATGAGTGTGTTAGTCTCCCTGTGTTTAAGATAACGAATGCCAACTAATTAAGTAAGTTACTGACAACTCATTTAATTAATATCTAGCTCCAAGAGTAGTACCACTCAACTTCATTGTCATGTCGGACTATGTCCACTTGCAGGGTTTAACATGGCAATCCTTATGAGCTCCTCTTGGGGGCATTCTCATCCTAGATTACTAGGGCATAGTTTCCTTCTATAATCAACAACACACACTATAAGTAATATCATTTTCCAACTTATCGGGCATATTGATTTATCGAGTTAAATCTCACCCTTTGATAAGTCAAAGAAATAAATATTAAATATATTTTCTTGTTATTATATTAGGATTAAGAGCACATACTTCCATAATAACTAAGGTCTGGTTCTTTTATTAAGTCAGTACAAAAAGAACTTATCTAAAATGGTCCTACTCAATACACTTAAAGTGTACCAGTGTAATTTATTAATCAAGACAAACTAATACTTAATTACACTATGACTATTCCGATGGTTTGTTCCTTTCCATCTTAATCATGAGCAACTGTTTATAATTTATAAAGAATCGACAACATGATCGATCTTCTGTGTGTGACACCACACACCATGTTGTCTACTATATAAATTAATTGAACAATTACATTTAACAAATAAATGTAGATATTGAGCAATGTGATTCTTTTATTTCAAAAATAAATGTTTACAAAAGCTAGACTTTTAGTATACACTCTAACAAACACAACAACCATCAGAAACATCAAAAGTAGTCACAAGGCCAAACACCAAGTTCACGACATCATTATTACAATAACAAGTATATAAATCTAAAGAAAAACTATATAAGCATAAAACAAAGTAAGAGCGAAGTAAAAACCGTCTTCTAATGTGACGTGCATACTCCAAACGACTCCACAACATCTACCTGCTACCTGAGGAAAAAGACAATACACATATGCGCTGGTGAGTATGAGCTACTCAGCGGGTAGTAGATAAAATAGTGCATAGTCTATATAAAATATGGAGACCAAACTCAGTAGAGAAATAAAAACATGGTCATACCAACATAGTCAATGCATTTAAACATAACTGGCAAAGTGAAGGCACATATCCAATCTGGATCTAACGCATAAGATTATGATCGAAAATGACATAACAAATGCACATACTCAATCTGAAATGGACACATATGATATAATGATTGGTAAACTCACTGGGAAACAACAACAGATCTGCTCGCAACACCTGAGCAATAAAACTGACAGCATATGCATGTATAATAAATAACATGTATGCAACATGGTAACCATATGCACTAATCATAGCTCAAACAAGTACAACATATCACAATCACATGTAGCTACTATCTACTAAACATGTTTGCAAATATATCTCTACAAGATGCACCGTGCATCATATGGAAAATGTGCATGCATGCTCCATGGTCACCCCCGCCACCCCTCTAGACATCATGACCCCTGTATGGTCGAGAGGCTTGGGTTTGTGAAAATTGTACTAGCCTCCAGTACAACCACTATAGAGCGGTCGAGGCAGACAGTTCGCTAAGTAGTTATCTAGTTACATAGCATCAGGGTCCCTAACTATTCACATCTCTAGACTCCTGACTACTGTACCCTCCAGATACCACTACTCATGAGTGGTCGAGGCTGCCAGAGTATAATACTAAGCGGCCAAGTGAGCACGGCAGGACTAGCTCCACTCCTAGCTACCACTCTCCTACAGTGGCCAAATGGGTAGCTATAAATGATTGATGACTCTCTCACACCACAAGGAAGACAATGGTCATCAATATGCAATGTATGATGATCATTATGTAAATAATCGTAATACAGAATAGTCATCATCAATGCGACACCTCAATCCATCATTAACATCTACAGTACAATGATCAATCTAACATCTATATCTTTAGATATGGGTAGATCCAACTGGTGTCTACTAAGCAACAAATACAATGAGTAACAACACCAAAATGTACACACCATACACGTACGCACCCTACAATGTAGGTATAATCAACACGATACCTCCAATATCACATTAGACACATACGATCATCAACATAGGCATTATCGACATGATTCCTCTAATAATACATATCAGATATGTGTACACATAACATAGATACAACCAACATAGTTCCACCAATAGAAAACACTGAACATGTGTACACATACAACATGCAAGTGGACAATCAACTAGGTAACTCCTACAATGCATACCAATCATGTGTAACTTAATATCAAATGCATAATCATCATGTTTACTCAGCCAACAAGATATCCCCTTCATTACACACTCTACATGTGTATACACAACAAAGTCTAGATATTCAAAAGGCAAGATTGTATGTGATATAAATAGATCAACTCAAAGGTCAAACATAAATATCAAGCAGGATAGCAACAAACATACAAATTTAAGGTAAAGCAACCTAATTCATCAATCAAAACAATCATGCACTAAGTTCAAATAACTAAAGAGGCCAAGGAAGAAATACCCTCCTTTAACTGTCGATCGTACCAAACAATCCCACGTCGAGATGATCATCTCAAATCAACGTCCGACAACTACATGATATACAGTTTAGCTAATCACATATACAACAACTAGCTAAGCCCAAACTCAAACTGTCATCTTCATTAGATTAGGTTTAATCTCTTCAATTAACCCCAACCATTCTATATCCTAATGAGATTAGGTTTATATATGCATATCTCCAAAACTCCCCCAAATCAACACATCACATTAGAATTTCAATTCCTTAATCAACCCATCATTTAATCCATTGTATAATGTATTAAACATCATGAATCAATCCTACATAATTCATCTAACTCAATTAACCCAGTCCACAATCAATCACCACTGATCCAATTCCATGTAGAAATGAATTCAACTCTAAAACTCACCCAAATCCATGGTGATCACTGGTGGCTAATGACTGGAGGGATTCACTTCCAAAATAGGATGACCGGAGCTATTGATCGCCGGTGAACAGTGCTAGACGGAGCTACAAAGGCTGGCAAACAACCAATCACACCCCCCAATATGAAAATGGAAATTAGATCATTACAAATCTGATACTAAACATATCTTACCCTAATTATGTGCAAGCGATCATTGACCATGCAAAGGATGGTAGCCTACGGTGGCTGCAGAATAGTGCTGTGAAGGGTGGTGCTCGAACAACGCTCGACTTGCTCACATCGATGGAGAAATAGCAAGGGCATCAACGGAGGATCAGCGCCGCTGCTGGACACTTAAAGCCCTTCTGACAGCAGTTGGATCGCGACCAATAAAGGATGAATGGGGGGTCAACGTCAAAAAAGGAAGAGCTATTGAGGTGCGCCCGCAATTGGATCTGAGGTGGCAATGAGATCCGACGATCGAGTGTGAGGAGTATGCTGGAACTGCGGCATTGATCTGATCTGGCGACGATGTTAGGGATCAAGATAAGGCTCAGACTGTGCACGCCATCTAACACTGGAGTTACGGTGATTGCTCGTGAGAGGGAAGGCATTGATGGATCAGGCGGCAACGACCGACGATTGGGCGTTGCAGCGAGATCGGGAGATGGGAGAGGAGGGTCAGCAGTGAGGAGGAAAAGGAGAGGGATCAGGAGAAGAATCATTTGAGATTAGGGTTTTATATAAATAAATAACTGAGGTTTAATTAATTAAAATCTTAGTTAATTCCTCAATCAACTCCCACTTAAATGGTATTTTAAACAGAATTTCTCCAAGCTCAATAAATCTATCCCCTTAAAACATGTCATACGACCTCCATTTAAATTATGAAAAAAAATTTAAAATTCCCAAAAATTCTTTAAGGTTATTTCTCCAATAACACTTATAATTTAATTATTATTTGAGTGTCATATTTTACACAAAGCTCCTTCTTCAAAAATTTTGACTTAGAAAATTTTCTAAAGACAAATTTTAAAACTTAGTTCTCCTATTAGAAAATTTTCCTTAGAAAAATTTTTAGAAAAAATCTCAAAACTTATGTTTTCTTGAAAATTTTCTAAATTTATATATCCATGAAAATTTTCAAATTGTTCTCTTAAACAAACATTTTCAAAATTTATCTTAAATCTTTTCAAGATAATTCAAAACTTTGAAATTTTGTGAGAAATTATTTTTTTCAAACTAAACTTTTTGGCATAATATTTTCCTTGAGAATTTCAAATCATGGATTCTAACTTATGCTTAGAAAATTTAGTTTCAAAATTTTTCTAAGTAAATTTTCTAACTCCAAAACTTAATTTTACTCTTGAAGTGCTTTAAACTTTTTGATTGGGTTTACCTCTATTTTTTATGTATGTCATAGGGGGAGAGAGTAAATTAAAGGGAAGTTATTGAACTCAAGTGAACTCAGGAGGAAAGTTAAGAAAAAAAATATTTGTTTATTTAACTCTATATATTTTAAACTTAATTGTGAACCTTGGTTGTCAAATATCAAAAAGGGAGAAATTATTTCTGCAAGGTGCACCAGAATTGAACCAGAGTTTTGATATTGTCAAAGGTTCAAGTTAAGTCTTGTTGTGATATGATAAATCGACTAAGTGTGCAGGCTATTTACTTAACAGGGAAAGCCCTAGATGTAGATAGACAGGGAAGTCCTAGCAGATCATGGAAACCAGGTAGGAAAGTCCTGATGGGTCAAGGACCTGACACTTGGAAGATGGAATCGATAGAACTAGAGGATCAGATATCGAGAGGAAGTCCTAGTGAGTCAATCCATTGCTAAGCCGAAGTTCAAATAGGTCTAGAGGACCCAATGTGTAAAATACAGCTCCCAGCTAATAATTTAATAATAAGGTTATTTGACGAAATAATCTTATTGGAATTTTTAAGATTTTTTAGAAATTTTTCGGGATTTAATCGGAGCTCGTATGGCGTATTTCAAGGGGATGCATATATAGGCTTGAGAAAAGCCTGTTTGGAATACTCGGATGTGGGAGTTGATTAAAAAATTGATCTAGGGTTTAATTTAAAAATCCCTAAGTTATAAAATTATGTGTTTATTTGTGCCCTAGCTCCCACACCGTCAAACTTCTGTTGGATCGAAAGCACTAGAGGGGGGGTGAATAGTGCTCGTGGCTTTCACTCGTTTCGGATTCGTAAAACAATCGAGAGTTTAAGCAGCGGAAATAATAACAGAAGAACAATCACATAGAACGACCCAAGGATTTACTTAGTTCGGAACCTAGGGCGACCCCTACTCCAAGGCCCACGCTCGTTGAGCGTTTACATTGGGCAACAACTATAATCTCGTAAAATTCAGTACAAGTATAGAATGAGTACACAAGAAATTTAAAGTAATACTGACACCTAAATTATAGAAAGCGGAGCGCTGGGTTGTCGGGAACTTGTCGTCGCTTGACCGAAAGCTTTTGTTAGTAGCACGTTGGAGATGGATCGCTTTAGAATTGTTTTGATCAAGTGCTGCTTCGAGTCTTCTTTTATAACATGCTGGAGGCGCCTCAAAGCCCCATTGAGGTGCCTCAAACCATAAGGTTTTATCCCGTCATTAACGCTGCGATGATCTTCTGGTCGCTGCCTCTTATCCGACTCAAGGCGCCTTTATCACTGGTCCAAGGCGCCTCCAAGAAGCAGTCCAAGGAGCCTTCAGTCTCCATGAAGGCGCCTCCAGCTTCACTTCACAGCCAGCTTCAGCCTTGTACTTGAGGCGCCTCCAAGCTCCATGGAGGCGCCTCGGGTACTGTTCATCTGAGGTGTAAAATGCACTTTGGTCCCTGCAAGATACGTTAATCCCCAAAAATATCCTGTAGCACAAAGTTAGCCCATAATAAATATAATAAATGACTATTAGACAGTCTCCGGACTGTTCGGGTCTGACTTTAGATTTCCTACCGGAAACCCTAGGTCGACCCGACGCCTACTGTTCCCTCTACGGAGAACGCATCCTCACCTACTCCTCTCAGGAGATTTACCTGTTGCCAGTGCGATCCTCTAGATTAACTGGACTTTTTCTCGATGTCCGATGCTTCCGGTCTTCATGCTGGATGTCCGGTCCTTGACCCATCCAGACTTCTACCCGGTTTGAGACACCAGGATTTTAACCTAGGGTTACCACCCCCTAGGATTTTTGTCCGAAGCTCCGACCCGCCAAGACTTTCCGCATAGGGCTACCACCCCCTATGACCTAGGGTGACCAACCCCTAGGGTTTTCCCCTTGCCTAACCACAGCTAGGACTTTCCTAAAATACTCAATCATACACATTAGATAATAATTAAACTTAACTTTGAATCCCTTTGCCATTATCAAAACTTGAGTTCAATCGTCGGATGCTTCCCGCACCAACAACTTCCTCTTCCCCCAAGACCTCACGCGACGCTCCCTCTCGCAAAGCCGCCCACTCCTCCTTCATCAAACCCTTTCTTCCCAAATCCACCACCAAGCTCTCCTTCCTTCCCTATCCCTCTCGCGAGTTCTCGCACCATAGCCACCGACTCTCCTCCTCACGCGAGCACCACAACTGCCACAGCTTCCAACCCCGTCACCTCCAATCGTGGGTTGACATTCGGCCAAGGAGGGGGCGCCCGAACCCTAGCTTCGACCGCCCCCCTATCGCCATCCCTACGGTTCCAGCCAGAGAGGAAGCTGTGGACACCGAGATTGGGTAAGTCCTTTGGTTTAGGTTCTAGATTCGAATAGCTTTGGGCTTTGATTTCAGTATGGAATAATATGTTACTGTGATGGAAGTTCCTGGCAAAGTTTCTGGGCAGCATCGGCTACAATTCCCTGGCAGCACAATTGCAAGACCTACATTCAATGAGATTCTTGAAATAGTTGGACTTTCTCCAACTTAGTTGGATTGTGAAATTGTCTCTATACCTATTTGTTATGTACTCACTAACTTGGTGTTAGTATGGTGACACTAAGTGAGTCAGCCTTATTTGCAACCATGGTTGAGAACGATCATGAGCATGACAAGTTGACATTACAACACCCGAGCCTAACACATAGAATATAGATTCTTCTATGACACCAACTAATATCAAGTTAGATTCAGGTGTCAGACTCGTCAATAATCTATTGGAGATCAAGGAACGCAGCCTCAGGAAGTACCAACAACCATACCGATTTTGCCATTACCATTTGGATAATGGACAATGAGCATATACCTATACTATCATAGTTAATCAGGGATCAATGTATCCTATACCATGAGGATTTTGACCATGGACCGCTCGTACTGACTAGATAACCTTGAAGGTACGTTCAAATGTATGACCCAAAGTGATGTGGAGAAGATAGAGATAGAGATAGATTGTCATCACTCGTGAGATGATGATATTATTGGTATAGTACTAAGGATTTAAGTATCTAGATTGATTCCTTCTTTGCGGTTTGAGTTTCTAGATTAGTGATTAGTCAACCAACATTACATATAGTAGTTGAATACTTACTAAGATTGATGGGAAAGAATCTAGACTTTCCTTAGTTTCTTCTGCATAAGGAGTCTACATTATTTCGCAGTGACTTTCCTTAGCTTCCTTTTACTTTAAATTATTCTAATAGAGGCAGAATATAGATTCTTGAATTATTGAAGGTGCTACTTTAGGGGCAATGGTCATGTTGTGAATTCCTGAACTTTTGAGTTGCTATATTAGATCTTTATGAGCAACACGGCTTTCGAAATATTACTTTGTTAATCTTTTACTAGTTATTCAAAATTTCGAACAAGAAAGTATAGTGTGGCATATTGAATGATCTATGCTAGTAATTTGGATCTTCAGACACAACTGGTTTTCTCTTATATTTCTTCCATGTTACCAACACCCATCATACCTGTTTAACTATAATGTGAACTTTTATGGGACCCCTATTCTTTGCATTTCTAACTAAACAGTTAGTAATTTACTAGTTTATGATGGTTTACCATTCCCAATCAATGTGAAGTGTGTGATGGTTAGGCTTGGAAGGAATGATTGACAATATTTATTTGTTTGGATCACCTTGAGTTTTATATGGGAACTATAATCCCTCATAGTTGGAGTTTTGATCATGATGCTAGGATAGACTAGTATATGAGTATGTTGCTTAGTTGATATCCTTATATCCCTGAGTTAAGTAGGAAATTTAGGGACTAAATTTTTGTTAATGGGGGAGAATGTAAAATACGGCTCCCAGCTAATAATTTAATAATAAGGTTATTTGACGAAATAATCTTATTGGAATTTTTAGAAATTTTTCGGGATTTAATCGGAGCTCGTATGGCGTATTTCGAGGGGATGCATATATAGGCTTGAGAAAAAACCTATTTGGAATATCCGGAGATTGGAGTTGATTAAGAAATTAATCTAGGATTTAATTTAAAAATCCCAAGTTATAAAATTATGTGCTCGTGCCCTAGCTCCCACACCACCGAACTTCCTCTTCCCCTAAGCCCTCACACGACGCTCCCTCTCGCGAAGCCGCCCACTCCTCCTTCACTGAACCCTTTCTTCCCAAATACACCACTGAGCTCTCCTTCCGTCCCTCTCCCTCTCGCGAGTTCCCGCACCACAACCTCCAGCTCTCCTCCTCACGCGAGCAGCACAACCGCCATAGCATCCGACCCCGTCGCCTCCAATCACGGGTTGACCTTTGACCAAGGAGGGGATGGCCGAACCCTAGCTTCGAACCCCCCCCCCCAATCGCCATCCCTACGATTCCAACCGGAGAGGAAGTTGTGGACACCGAGATTGGGTAAGTCCTTTGGTTTAGGTTCTAGATTCGGAGAGGTTTGGGCTTTGATTTCAGTATGGAATAATATGTTATCATGATGGAAGTTCCTGGCAGAGCTTCTAGGCAGCGTCGGCTACAATTCCCTGGCAGCACAACCTTTCGGCAAGCATTTTCTGACAGTAGTGCTTCCTGGCCGTGAATCAACAGGGAAGGTAATGTGAGTTGTGGGGAATTGGATACTTATTATAGCTTAATCTGTATCTGTTTACAAATAAGTAGGGGCAAATTCATGTTAGTAATCCTAATTGTGAAAGGGTATGGCTAGAATTGTATGAATTGAGGGCTTAACATAGTCTTAATGTTGAAGGGTTGAAATCAAGGTTTGGATTAATCCTAAGTGAATCAGTAAAGAGGATTAACAAAGGGTAATGAATGAGCTAGGGTTAGTTAATTGCTTTGAGAAATGATTTTAGTTATTTTGATTCATATGAGGTTAGTTAAATTGATACGCTGACGCAGGGTTTTGATTGAAGCGGGTGTCAAGACGAAGGTAGCATTTGATTCAGACTACGTTTAGAGGCAGGTACTTCTTACTTTGACTCTCTTTAGTTCTTTGGAACTTGGTGCATGAGCTATTTTTGGATAAGGACTGCTTTACCTTGACTCCACTCGTAATATTTTTTGTGCTTGATACTTCCACTTAAATCTTTGAGTTATTCATTTCTATATCCATACAGTCTCTTATTGTCATCTATGATATTTAGCAGATATTAGATACCAACCTTGTATGCTTTGATTGTTATTTATTTATGTACCGTATTAAGCATGCTGGCTTCAAGTAGAATACCTGATTCCTGATTATATGTATATGATGACTGTTGTATTTTGTGCGTCATATTATTGCATGCATGTTAACGACAAATTCTCCCTTGTGGTCGAGAGAGTCGTTGACCAGGGCCGCACGCTCGGCCACTCGAGAGAGTGGTAGCTGGAGCAGATGCCGCTTATCCTGTCGTGCCCCCACTCACTCACTCATGAGTAGAGAAAGCTAGAGTTGCGAGCAACAGTGACCCCGTCGCAGATGTAGCTAGTTAGCTACTATGCAACTGTTCACTCGGCCACTCGAGAGAGTGGTAGCTGGAGTGTTGTATAGTTTCTCACTGCCCGGCCTCTCGACCATACAGGGGTCATAGAGCAGAGGGGTGAGCGGGAGTGACCATCAATGCATACGTTTTTATTATTATTATACCTGCCTATGTTGTTGCTTTCTTATGTTTACAATTGTTCATTTGCCATGTGATACATGTATACTTGTTGAGCCATATATGTATTGATCACATGCTGTTCGGCTCCGGTTTACTTATTGATAGAATGTCTTTACCTCACATGATACCTTCGTAGTGATGAACAGTTCAGTAGTCGATCGATATTACTCCTGATCTTTTACTACCTAGCCTAGAATATAGTTTTAGGTATGAGCATATATTACAGTTTTATTTTAGTATATGTTATTTCCCTTATGAGACTGTATACTGTTGGCACTCTCTATTTGTATATTATGTTCATATACTATCTTTCCTTTACCCGCTGAGTCCCAGCACTCACCACCCCACAAACTGGTTTTTCTTTCACCAGGTAGCAGGTAGATGAATCAAGGATACTTGGAGAGTCCTGGCTGCCAGTCCCACATCATATTCGAGGATAATTTTTCTCTTCGATCTTATTTTCTGTTTGGATGGTATAGTGCTTTCGCGAGTTTGCATTGTAACTAGTTGATATGGATTTTGGAGTCTAGTCTGGTGATTTCAGGTATTTTGGGGTAATTGCTTTGTTGGTTTTACCTTCATATATTTTTTTGTGATTTCCACTGTGTTTACTTTCAGCCATGTGGGCTGCTTATAAACTACATGGTTTTGTTTACTTTCAGCCATGTGAGCTGCTTATAAACTGCGTGATTTTGTTTATATCCAGTTGTGTGGGCTGTTGAATATGTTTATATGTTGGTGTGGATGTATATTGGTTCCAATTGTCATTGTTACAGGGGAGGTGTGATAATGAGTATTTTTGTGGATTGTTTTGGCTCTTATACTTAGCATTTTTACCTTCTCACATACTTAATTTGGTGTTTATACTATGTGTTATGAGTAGGAGCTTATTTTGGACTTAAATGTAAATTTTCTTCAATTATGGAATTTAATTGTATGTTTTTATTTTGGATTTGTAGGAAATTCAAAGTCATTAATTAGAGTCGGATCAAATCGAATATGACTTGATTTGGAGGTCAAATAGAGGAGATCAAGCAAAATCAGTGTGGTCTGTTGATCAAGATCTAGTGAGATCCCGACCCTTCAATCAAATCAAGTGATTCAGCCTTCCATCCTGATTTAAAGTGATCTGGATCGTCCATAGAGATCATCCTCATCCAAAGAAGTAGAGCTCCAATTTAAACTCAATCCAAAGTCCACTTTTAAAAGCCCAATTCATCAACCCAATTTCAATCCTATTGGCTATTGGATCTGGATCGAAGCTTTAATGGGCCCAAACCCGAAACCCATTAAGAATCCTTACCTTTTCTCCTCAGGTGGACGAACAGAAGCCCCAATTCCTCTCTCTCGCGATCCTCTTCTCGCGTCGGCTAGGGCACAACACCTCCTTCTCCTCTCTTCTTCCTCACCACCGTCCAACGGCCTCTTCTCTTACCTACACCGTCGCCGGCCGGCCGGTCCTCCATTTCTCCTTTCTTCACATCCATTTCACTTCTCCGATCTGCTCAACTTGGCGATGACAGCAGTTCCGGCGGTCTCTTTGAGCAGACAGCAACGTGGGTCTAGGGTTCACTTGACGGCGGAGCGTTCTCCTCCGGCAAGGTATTCCTTCTTCATCCCTACCTCAACGGACATCTTCTGTGGACAGCGTTCCAAAAGCAGAGGATTCCAGCAGAGGTATCCGACTATGCCTTATTCTCCAGCGAGCTTCTTCTCAACTTCATCACTGACGTTGTTGGATCTTCTGGTGACGGCGTTCCATAAACAGAAGGGTCCATCTCAGTGCATACTCCAATTCCAGCACAAGTACTCCAATTCTGACAAATCACTCAAGCAAGCTGGTCGTGATCAGGGGCAGTCGTTGTGTGATGTTCACCAGTGATGGCGTTCCATATCTGGACCCTTTGTGTGATGGCGAAGGGTAGTTGAATTGGTGTATGATCCTAGAGGAGTGAATTTGGTGATTAACTTAGTTTGTTTCCATGTTTGATTTGTTTTGTCTTTGTTCTTATGCATTTTTGATATTGTAGTTACTATTTTGATTCATGCTTGAATTGCTTAGTTGTTAGTTTACCTTCATGTTAATTGTTTAAGGTTAATGTAGTTTACTTTCTTGCTTAATTAGATTGTTATGTTTTTTATTGCTTCTTAGATTGATAGTATGCACTTTGTTTAGTTCATTAATGCATGTTAGCTTGATTTATGTATGATCGTTGATCTTTTATCATAGGGTGACAAGGTGGTACAAGTTTGGATTTTATGCGTAATTAGGTTTTGTTTAATTGTTGGTAAGTTGTTTAGTTAATTGTCTTTAATTGTTGCTTTCTTTATGAATGTTTCTTTGATCCTCATAGTATAGAGTGACACTGCATTGTGAGTTCATATTTGTTGGTTAGTTAGGATTTCCTTATTTGCATTAGGTGTAAAAATTTCAAAACAAACCCCCATTATTCGATTTCGTCTGAGAGCAAACGTCCTATCACTGGTTCCACGTGAGAGATGACTCGGTCCTCCACTATACTACCTTAGTGTAGGTTAAGGGGTTCGGTTGAGTATAAATGAATTAATTTGATCCTGCACAAGTGACAGTTGCGCGCATAGTCAAATTTTGGCGCCGTTGCCGAGGAAAAAGTAGTAGTGTTTGGTAATCTTAGGATTATTTTTCTATTTTCTCTCTTTTCTTATTTCTATCTTTTGTGGTTGTAAAAAAATTCAAAAATATTGTTAGGGTTTAATTATTTCATCTCTTGTATGCATGTGTGTTATCTTGTATATTTCATGTGTCTTTTGATAATATTTACATGAGTGTTTCAGGTAAGACCACGAAATCTCTTTTGTGTTATCAGTAGTTCTAGAGTTTCAGTGTTATCAGAACCTCAGCTTTGGGCACTAGATTTGTTAGTTGATTCATTCTGCATTCATTATCTTGATTTAAAGGTAGACTTCGAGTTATGGCATATTGTTCATCTATTATCGAAGTTTTATAGATTATCTAGTGAAGATCCTAACAGACATCTGCAAGAACTAGATATGGTGTGCTCTTCATGGAACCCACATGGTGTATCAGAAGAAGATGTTAGACTTAGAGCATTTTCATTTTCAGTAGCAGATTCAGCAAAAAATTGGTTGCATTGTCTCCCACCCAACTCTATCACCAGCTGGATCAAGATGAAGAAATTATTTCTGATGAGGTTCTTTCCTACTTCTAGGATTGTAGCTATTCGGAGGAGTATTTGTGGAATCCAACAATTCACAGGAGAATTGTTTCAAGATTATTGGGATAGATTTAAAAGACGTGTTGCTAGTTGCCCTCAGCACCAGATAAGCAATCAACTACTGATTATTTACTTCTATGAGGGATTATGTCCCATGGACAGAAGTATGATTGATGCAGCTAGTGGAGGGGCTCTAGTAAACAATACATATACTCAGGCTAGAGAACTTATCGAGATTATGGCTTCAAATTATCAGCAATATGGGACTAGAGCGATGATTGCTAAAGATGTTCATTCCTTTGTCAGTGTATTCCTGACCAGGATCCAATATCAGCAACTTGATCCTCAGTATTATCAGACTCAATAGTAAGACAGGTATAATTCATTTGCAATCATTGGAGAATATCAGCAACCTGACCAGGATCCTCAGTATTGTCAGTGTATTCCTGACCAGGATCCAATATCAGCAACCTGACACATGGGTATGCATTGGAGAATGTATACTGAATGACCCGTCATGAGAAAGTATCATGGATCGTTATATGAGTGTCATATACTTTCTCATGTGGCTATTAGTATGACTATTAGTACTTGGACCTGAAGTCACCATGGTTCCCTACATAAGGAGTTACGTACTTTGGTTTCGTCAAACGTCATCTGTAACTGGGTGGACTATAAAGGCGATTACTGGGTATGTAACAAATTATGCGGAGGGATGTGAGTGATGTAGATGGGATCTATCCCTCCTATATGACGAGAGTAACATCGATATTCTTGATAGAGTGAGACCACGAAGTGCATGGCCATGCCCAAATGAGTCAATAAGAGATATTGAGCTCATTTGATTTAGTGAGTCTACTTGGAGTTCAAGATTTAGATTGATCAGAGGATGACACGGTATAAGCCTCACATTAATCAATATAGATGTCTAAGATAGAAGGACACTTGTCATATATTGTGAGGAGTCACAATTAGTAGTCACAAGGTGATGTTGGATCTCATAGGTTCCACTGTACAAAATTTTTGTACAAAGGTTTGAACCTTTTCCTAGCTACCATGTGTTCTTTTAAATTAAATTTTGGATCGCCTGCGGAACTTAACATGTTTGATCCAAAACTTAATCTATTTGTCTTTTAGGTTTTGACTTGGATCTCCTGCGGAACTTTACACGTTCGACCCAAGTCTCCTTAAGTTATTAATTCCATTAAATATTAATTTCCATAATTGGTTCCCAGTACTGACGTGGCGAGGCACATGGCCTTCTTGGATATGGGAGCAACCACCACCGACTAGACAAAACTTTTTATAGAAAGCTAATATTTAATTTCCTAAAATAACTTTAGGTTAACCAAAAAGAACAATCAAATCACAAGGAAAAGAAAAAACAAAAGAACACAGCATCGAAAAAACATATTCGAAATTCTAGAACGTAAGCCTCTTGTATTTGGTATTATTTCCATAAATAACTAGCATGATGCGGAAATAAAAATTACTAGTTATACTTTGTAGAAAAACCTCTTGATCTTCTACCGTATTCCTCTTCTAACCTCGGACGTTGTGTGGGCAACGATCTACCGAGATGAGAAACCACCAACCACCTTCTTCTCCTCCAAGCAAGGTTCGGCCACAAAGTAAAACTTCACCAAGGAGAAAAACCAAAATACTAACCAAGCTCCAAGAGATGCTAGCTTTCTCTCCTTCTTCTTCTTCTTCTTCTTCTTCAAGTAGTATCCGGCCACCACAAGAGCTCCAAGAGAGAGAGAGAGGTTCGGCCACCACAAGAGGAAGAGAGGGAGAGGATGGCCGGCCACACCAAGGAACAAAAGAGGGAGAGAAATAATAGATGTTGTCTCTCATGAAGGCACCCTCTCCCCTTCTTTTATATTCCTTGGCCTAGGCAAATTAGGAAATTTAATTACAATAAAATTTTCTCAATTTCCTTGACATGATTTAATTGAGAAAAATAAAATAAAATTTCTCAATTAAATCTACATTGGCCGGCCACATCATTGGAGAACAAATTTGACAAGTTTCAATCAACAATTAAAACTTCCTAATTTGTTTCCGGAAATTTTAAAATTAAAATTTCTCTTTAAAAATCTCTACATGGTTAATAAAAGAAATTTCTATAATTTTAATTTTATAACATGTGAATAATTTTTAAAGAGAAAATAAAATATCTCACCAATCTACAAATAAGGAAAGAGATCTAATCTCTTTCTTTAATCTTTTGTAAATTTTACAAGAGAGATAATTTAATTTAAATTCTCTTTAATAAATTATTTCTTCCACATAATAAAAATTAAAATTAAAATTCTTTTAATTTATTTTGGTCGACCCTACTAGCTTGGGTTCAAGCTAGGGCCGGCCTTGTTTCCCAAGCTAGCTTGGCCGGCCCCTATTGGGTGGGTATAGAAGGTGGGTATAGGTGGGTATAAAACTCTATAACTAAGAGGCTACGATAGGGACCGAGAGGAGGAATTGGTTTTGGTCTCCGATAACCGTGTTTGCCCCGAACACACAACTTAATTTTATCAATGATAATTCATTCCACTAGAGAACTATCATTGAACTACCGCACCAATCCCAAATTACATTTTGGGCTCTTTCTTATTATGAGTGTGTTAGTCTCCTGTGTTTAAGATATCGAATGTCCACTAATTAAGTGAGTTCTTGACAACTCATTTAATTAATATCTAAGTCCAAGAGTAGTACCACTCAACCTTATCGTCATGTCGGACTAAGTCCACCTACAGGGTTTAACATGACAATCCTTATGAGCTCCTCTTGGGGACATTATCAACCTAGTATCTTTAGGACACAGTTTCCTTCTATAATCAACAACACACACTATAAGTGATATCATTTCCCAACTTATCGGGCTTATTGATTCATCGAACTAAATCTCACCCATTGATAAATTAAAGAAATAAATATCAAATATATGTGCTTGTTATTATATCAGGATTAAGAGCACACACTTCCATAATAACCGAGGTCTTTGTTTCTTTATAAAGTCAGTATAAAAGAAACGACCTCAAATGGTCCTACTCAATACACTCTAAGTGTACTAGTGTAATTATACAATCAAGATAAACTGATACCTAATTACACTACGACTTTCTAATGGTTTGTTCCTTTCCATTTTGGTCGTGAGCTACTGTTTATAATTTATAAGATACTGACAACATCATCTTCTGCATGTGACACCACATACTATGTTATCTACAGTATAAATTAATTGAACAACTACAACTAAATGTAGACAATTTGACCAAATATGATTCTTTATTCATAATGAATGTTTACAAAGCTTAGGCTTTCAGTATACACTCCAACAATCTCCCACTTATACTAATGACTAAGCTGCCATATCTTCTACCATACATCTGATTCTCATTCCCTCCACATGCTGATCAAAAGCTTTCGCCGGAAGGGCCTTAGTGAAAGGATCTCCCAGGTTATCTGCTGATGCAATCTTGGCGATGATAACTTCTCCTCGCTTCACGATATCTCGTATCAGGTGGTACTTGCCTCTATATGTTTATTTGCCTTATGAGCTCGTGGTTCTTTCGAGTTTGCAACTGCACCGCTATTATCACAATAAATTGTGATGATTTTGGGCAAACCAGGAATCACATCTAAGTCCATTAGAAAGTTCCTGAGCCATCGCTTCTTTAGGCGCCTCGGAGCTACATACTCACTTCCATGGTTGATTCAAACGCATCGCTTAACACTCCACCATGAAATGGCTCCACCTCCTAAAGTAAACACATAGCACGATATAGACTTCTTGTTATCCCTATCGATTGGAAATCGAATCTGTAACCCACGGGAAGCGGATCGTGCTTGGTAAACTAGCATATAATTTCTTGTCCTTCTCGGTACTTTAATATATGCTTTATCGCATCCAATGTCCTTGTCGAGGGTTACTTCTGTGACCATTACTGTAAAGATATCGGGTCTCGTACATAGCATTGCATACATTAGGCTTCCTACAACAGAAGCAAACCGCTTTCATGTCCTCTATCTCTTTTGCGTCTTTGGAGACATCTCTTTAGATAGAGCTACTCCATGTCTAAAAGGTAAGAAACCTTTCTTGGAATCCTGCATGCTAAAACGAGCAAGGATTGTATCTATATATGAAGCTTGGGACAGACACAACATTCTTTTCTTACGATCCCTTATAACTTTGATCCCAAGAATGTGTGCACAATCTCCTAAGTCCTTCATATCAAATTGTTTGGACAACCATAACCTTACGTCTGATAATACCTTGACATTGTTGCCAATTAACAAAATATCATCTACGTATAGTACAAGAAATACCACCACGTTTCCGTTACACTTCTTGTATACACAAGACTCATCCGGACACTGAATAAATCCATACGACTGGATTACTTCATTAAACCGGATGTTCCAAGACCTTGAAACTTGCTTCAGTCCATAAATGGACCGATTGAGCTTGCACACTAGATGCTCTTTGCCTTTTTCAATGAACCCTTCTGATTGCTTCATATGAATGTTCTCTTTAAGACTTCCATTAAGGAAAGCTGTCTTGACATCCATTTGCCAAATCTCATAATCCATATGAGCAGCAATAGATAAGAGTATCCGGATAGACTTAAGCATGGCTACCGGTGAAAAGGTCTCCTCATAATCGATTCCCTCTTTCTGAGTGTACCATTTCGCAACAAGCCTAGCTTTGAAGGTCTCTACCTTCCCGTCTGTCTCTCTTTTCCTTTTGTAAATCCATTTGCATCCAACGGCTTTTACACCATCAGGTGGTTCTACAAGCTCCCAGACCTTATTAGAGTACATAGACTCTATTTCAGAATTCATTGTCTTTTGCCAAGATGCTGCATCTATATCTTGGAGTGCTTCGTCGTATGATCATGTTCACCAGGGATCAAGTCCAAGACTCTCCCAAAAACATGAATCTTCAGGTGCCTTACAACCCTCCCACTACGAGGATCCGTGGTTGTGTATCATGTGTGACACGTGTTGCGGTCTCTTGTGGTACTTCATCTTGTCCTGTTGATGCTGAAGTAGACATGTCCTCTCTAAGTTCTTCTAAAGAACTTTACTTGAGCTTGTGATCCATTATATAGTCTTCTTCTAAAAACTGGGCATTGGTGCTAACAATGACCTTCTGGTCTTTAGGACTATAAAATAAACCACCTTTCGTTCCTTTGGGATATCCTACAAACACGCGAACTTCTGTATGGGATTCTAACTTATCAGCATCTGGTTTCAGCACATGTGCTGGACTGGGTTTTGCCCATTCCACAATTCTATAGGAGTAGAAGAAACTGGTTTAGAAGGTACTAAGTTCAGAACGTATACTGCTGTTTCCAGAGCATATCCCCAAAACGAATTTGGTAATTCTGAATAACTCATCATTGATCTAACCATCTCCATAAGAGTCCTATTCCTTCGTTCTGCTACACCATTCTGTTGGGGTATTCCAGGTGCAGACAATTGGGATTGAATCCCGGCCTCTGATAAGTAATTCCTAAACTCTCCTAAGAGGTATTCGCCACCATGATCTGACCGTAGTGTCTTGATACTTTTACCTAGTCGTTTCTCCACATCAGCCTTGTATTCTTTGAACTTATCAAAGCACTCGGACTTGCGGCGCATTAGGTAAATGTATCCATATCTTGAATAATCGTCTATGAAAGAGACAAAATATTCAAAACCTTCTCTTGCCTGGACAGACATAGGACCACACAAATCAGAGTGAACCAACTCTAACACTTCTTTGGCTCTATACCCCTTGGCCTTGAACGACCTCTTGGTCATTTTACCTTCCAAGCAAGATTCACAAGTTGGAAAATTTTCCAACTCAAATGAACTCAAAAGTCCATCGACTATAAGCCTCTGAATCCTACTTAAGTTAATATGACCAAGCCTTAGATGCCAAAGATATGCTTGGTTCATTTCCAAAGGTTCTTTTCTCTTATTCGAGTTAGAAGATGAGTTATAAATTTTCATGTTTTGCTTTGTGGAAGAAATTGGATTTAAAGTATACAAATTGCCAACTAATGCACCAGAACATATAATCACTTTATTTCTTTTAATAACTACATCATTACTGAAAGAAACTGAATATCCATCTAAAAACAGTTTAGAAACTGAAATTAAATTCTTTCTAAAACTGGGTACATAAAGATAATTTCTTAAAATCAAATTTCTATTTCTACTAAAAGATAAGTAGACGTCTCCCACTGCAACAGCTGCCACCTTAGTAGCATTGCCCATGTAGACGGTAATTTCTCCTTCAGATAGTCGTCGGGTTTCCTGGAACCCCTGCAAGGAATTGCAGACATGATCAGTGGCTCCCGTATCTACACACCAGGTGCTGGTAGATAACACCGCTAAACATGTTTCAACAACTAGAGTATGAGATATACCTTTGTTTTGGTTCCTACGAGGATAGTCCGCCTTCCAATGTCCTGCCTGCTTACAGATGAAGCACTTGCCCTTCGGCTTCTTCATTCCAGCTTTAAATCCCGTACTCTGAGATTTATTCACTTTCTTTGCTGAACCAGCTTGTTTCTTTTTCTTCTTTCCTTTCGGTTTAGAAGTAGAACCATTTTCAGCATAGTGAATTTGAGCATTGTGACGAAATAATCCTTCTGCTGCTTGAAGTTCTGTCAGTAGTTCCGCTAATGAATAAACCCTCTTATTCATATTATAGTTCAGGCGAAACTGCTCAAAACTTCTAGGTAGCGTTTTGGAGGATCATATCGATCTGGGTTTCCCCATCAATTTCTCTTCCAAGTATTTGTATCTCGTTCAGATAAGCCATCATCTTTAGGATATGATCCCTTACAGGAGTACCCTCTTGCATGGTGCTGTCATTATCTTTCTCATGGCTTCTTGCCTAGAAGCCCTATCCTGATGACCAAAGAGTTCCTTGAGATTGTTCATAATATCATAGGCTGTTGGTAAATCTTGATGCTGATGTTGCAATACATTTGACATTGAAGCCAAAATATAACACCGCGCCATCTTATCTGCTTTTACCCATTTCCTATGATATTCAATCTCCTCTTGGGTAGATTCACCAGTAGGTGCATCAGGGCACTGCTCAGTCAGTATAAATTTATAGCTTTCAGCAGTAAGAACAATGTCCAGGTTTCTTTTCCAATCTATGTAGTTTGGTCCAGTAAGTCTATTCTGTTGAAGTATGATGGACAGTGGGTTGAAAGACATCCTAAGAATCACAAATAACTTTTGGTCAGAACTCTAAATTTAGAATAATATTGATTCCTCAAACAATACTATTTTAAATTAACCAACACCTCAAAACACCGTGAATTTTATATGCCACGTTAGTGTGGACGTATACAAATTCAACATTTGTAAAAGGAGGGTTTTAACCCATTAATTTTATTATCTTGTCAACCTAACTTTTTGACAAATAAAATTAATAGTTGGTATATTTTGGTCACACAAATAATAGCAGTGACTCCGATGGGAGGATACTATTAGGTGTGTCTAAGTGTATACCATTACTTGACATCGAGTCCATTAATAAGATTATGCCCCTTGGTTGGGGAAGATCACACGCTCTTAATTAATTTCCTATAGTCATCCAAAATGGAAGTCATTCTAGTGATCCACAAACAAGCTCATCCATTATGGAGGAAGGCACTCGAGCCAACGCCAGCTTGTTTGCATCACTTACAAACCAGTAATGGAGACCATGGGATTTATTTGAAAATCCCTCTCCCACTTAGTTATTTATAAATGAGAATTTTAACTATGCTAGCCTACTAAGCATGTAAACTAACACATACACACGACAATATAAAAGCAATAAATAGAAAATCTAATTTTCAACTATTATGACTTTTTCTATCCTTGTGTTGTCATCCCAAGCTTCCGCCATATTTGGCCACCGCCAACGGTCTCATTGTCGCATCCATCTTACTCCTAGTTCCGCGCCTCTGGTCCTTAGAAGGTTCCATGCTTTGCAAGATTCGATCCGCGACATAAATAGAATTTTACATTTTGATCCTATATTCCATAAAAGGAATGTACATGTATCTAGATCAAAAATAAAATCCTAATAAAACTAAATACAGCTCCTGCTGTATTTTAATACAATCATGCACACACATATAAATGCCCTTGACATGTCCAAGGGTCCAATCACACACATAATAACTAAAAGCCATAATAGTTGGATCCTGCATCCACAAAGTTAGCATATCCTACTATTATCCTGCCTAAATTATGTATGACATGTGCATAATTAAACTAATACCAAATACACAGAGGCAAAACCCTAGCTCTAATACCAATTGTTGGTTGCTACTCAGAAAACCTATAGGTTCCACTGTACAAAAATTTTGTACAAAGGTCTGAACCTTTTCCTAGCTACCATGTGTTCTTTTAAATTAAATTTTGGATCGCCTGCGGAACTTAACACGTTTGATCCAAAACTTAATCTATTTGTCTTTTAGGTTTTGACTTGGATCTCCTGCAGAACTTTACACGTTCGACCCAAGTCTCCTTAAGTTATTAATTCCATTAAATATTAATTTCCATAATTGGTTCCCAGTACTGACGTGGCGAGGCACATGGCCTTCTTGGATATGGGAGCAAGCACCACCGACTAGACAAAACCTTTTATAGAAAGCTAATATTTAATTTCCTAAAATAACTTTAGGTTAACCAAAAAGAACAATCAAATCACAAGGAAAAGAAAAAATAAAAGAACACAGCATCGAAAAAACATATTCGAAATTCTAGAACGTAAGCCTCTTGTATTTGGTATTATTTCCATAAATAACTAGCATGATGCGGAAATAAAAATTACTAGTTATACCTTGTAGAAAAACCTCTTGATCTTCTACCGTATTCCTCTTCTAACCTCGGACGTTGTGTGGGCAACGATCTACCGAGATGAGAAACCACCAACCACCTTCTTCTCCTCCAAGCAAGGTTCGGCCACAAAGGAAAACTTCACCAAGGAGAAAAACCAAAATACTAACCAAGCTCCAAGAGATGCTAGCTTTCTCTCCTTCTTCTTCTTCTTCTTCAAGTAGTATCCGGCCACCACAAGAGCTCCAAGAGAGAGAGAGAGGTTCGGCCACCACAAGAGGAAGAGAGGGAGAGGATGGCCGGCCACACCAAGGAACAAAAGAGGGAGAGAAATAATAGATGTTGTCTCTCATGAAGGCACCCTCTCCCCTTCTTTTATACTCCTTGGCCTAGGCAAATTAGGAAATTTAATTACAATAAAATTTTCTCAATTTCCTTGACATGATTTAATTGAGAAAAATAAAATAAAATTTCCCAATTAAATCTACATTGGCCGGCCACATCATTGGAGAACAAATTGGACAAGTTTCAATCAACAATTAAAACTTCCTAATTTGTTTCCGGAAATTTTAAAATTAAAATTTCTCTTTAAAAATCTCTACATGGTTAATAAAAGAAAATTTCTATAATTTTAATTTTACAACATGTGAATAATTTTTAAAGAGAAAATAAAATATCTCACCAATCTACAAATAAGGAAAGAGATCTAATCTCTTTCTTTAATCTTTTGTAGATCTTTTACAAGAGAGATATTTTAATTTTAATTCTCTTTAATAAATTATATCTTCCACATAATAAAAATTAAAATTAAATTTCTTTTTTAATTCAATTTGGCCGGCCCCCACTAGCTTGGGTTCAAGCTAGGGCCGGCCACCCAATCTTATACCTAGGCCGGCCCTAGCTTGTTCCCAAGCTAGCTTGGCCGGCCCCTATTGGGTGGGTATAGAAGGTGGGTATAGGTGGGTATAGAACTCTATAACTAAGAGGCTACGATAGGGACCAAGAGGAGGAATTGGTTTTGGTCTCCCGATAAAATTAAGCATCCCGTGTTCGCCCCGAACACACAACTTAATTTTATCAATGATAATTCATTCCACTAGAGAACTATCATTGAACTACCGCACCAATCCCAAATTACATTTTTGGGCTCCTTCTTATTATGAGTGTGTTAGTCTCCCTGTGTTTAAGATATCGAATGCCCACTAATTAAGTGAGTTATTGACAACTCATTTAATTAATATCTAAGTCCAAGAGTAGTACCACTCAACCTTATCGTCATGTCGGACTAAGTCCACCTGCAGGGTTTAACATGACAATCCTTATGAGCTCCTCTTGGGGACATTATCAACCTAGTATCTCTAGGACACAGTTTCCTTCTATAATCAACAACACACACTATAAGTAATACCATTTCCCAACTTATCGGGCTTATTGATTCATCGAACTAAATCTCACCCATTGATAAATTAAAGAAATAAATATCAAATATATGTGCTTGTTATTATATCAGGATTAAGAGCACGCACTTCCATAATAATCGAGGTCTTTGTTTCTTTATAAAGTCAGTATAAAAGAAACGACCTCAAATGGTCCTACTCAATACACTCTAAGTGTACTAGTGTAATTATACAGTCAAGATAAACTGATACCTAATTACACTACGACCTTCTAATGGTTTGTTCCTTTCCATTTTGGTCGTGAGCTACTGTTTATAATTTATAAGGTACTGACAACATCATCTTCTGCATGTGACACCACATACTATGTTATCTACAGTATAAATTAATTGAACAACTACAACTAAATGTAGACAATTTGACCAAATATGATTCTTTATTCATAACGAATGTTTACAAAGCTTAGGCTTTCAGTATACACTCCAACACTTATGCTCCTAAATGGGTTTAGGGGCATTGCCAACGTTACAAGAACCTATAGGGTCACACACTAAGGACAATTAAATGGAGATTAGGTTCATATGATAAACCAAGAGGATTAGATTTATGTGATGAATCAAATTGGATTAAGAGTAATCCTAATTGAGCTAATTGAGTTGGACTCAAGTTGATTCATATGTTCAATGAGTCTAATTTAGATTATGACTCATTGAATCAATTTAATTAAATGAATTAGATTCACTATATTAAGTTGGTTTGAATCAAATGGTTAGATTAGATCAACCATGAGAGAGATCTGGTCAAGTTTGACTTGACTTGAGAAGGAAGATGAAAGGTCAAGTTTGACTTGACCATTTGCCACCTCATTTGTGAGTTGGCATTAGGAGGACTAATGATGATGTGCCACATCATCATAGTTGGCACATGTGTGTACCACCTCATGGAGGTTACAAGTCTCCTCTTTAATGACCTCCACATTTAATGAAAAGGAGTTACACTCCTTAATGTGGCCGACCACTTTTGTGAGTGAATGAAATTCATTTTTTCATTCAAGCCAATTATTCCATCTTCTTCCTCAAGCTCTCTCCTCAAGCTCTCCCTCTCCTCTCTTGGTCGAACCCTACTAAGGTGCTAGCACACTTTAGTTTGGTTTTCTCCCTCTTTTGTTCATGTGGATACGTGTAGAGGATTGTCTACTTTGATAATCTTGAGATCCGACACCTTGGACGAGCGGGATTCGCGAAGGGCGCACATCAAGGGTAAAAACTCTTAACCATCTAGAACTCTAATGTAGATTTAGAGTTAGTAAACTCGTACTCGAAGGTTTTTCGAAATTTTATTCTTCGCACGGATCCGGTGATGGGGGTTTCGGGGTTTCCGCGACGCGAAAAAGCGATTTTCGCGGCCCGAAAAGTCCAACAGTGGTATCAGAGCCACGTGCGAAGTCTTGTACGAGTTTATTTTGTATTTTTATAAAAAAAATAATAGTTCTGTAATATTCTGTAAATTTTCTATTTTTATAGTTTTTATGGATATTTTTCTCATAGAAACGAAGCCCAAGTGTCACTTGTAGGTTTCGACTACCGAGAAGATTTTTCTGAAACGGCAAGGTTTCGCCCCAAATCTTTTTGGGACAGCGAGGTAAGGCGATGTAGGATCGCTAAGGAACACTTGCGATGGTTAGATCGCGGGTAGGGGCGTTGCCCCTGGCCCCGCAAGGGGATTCATTCCGCGATTGCGCCCGAAACCCCGCTAAACGGAACCGCCAGAAATTTTACTCATAAAAATTGTAAAAATTATAGAAAATGATAGAAAATACATAATTTAGACTTATGTATCATTTTGTGATAGTCATGGCCCAAAAAGACCCAATTTGATTGGAAATGTGTTGTAATTCATAATACGACCTGCGTGTCGTCATGTGATTTGCGTATTGTATATTTGATTCGCGACCTACGTGTCGTGCCTTTCTCTATTTTTTATTCTTGTTGTAAATTAGTTTAGACTCGAATGTAACTCGAGTTTCAAAAATTGTAATGTACAAAATTGGAGCGGTGGAAGGTCCACTCGAGACGGAGTTACGAGGAGGGCGCGAGCAACACAAGGTGGTCAAAGGGAGGAGCTTGAGAAGCTGTTGACCTTAAGTTGACCATCCGATCTTCTCATTGGCTTGAGAAGATCGTCGTAGGGCCATGACTAATCACAAATAATTTAATTAATTGCTTGAGTGTATGTTATGCATAATTAGTAATTAATTAGTACCTAACGATTAGATTAGATCTAAATCATGTACAAGATGCACCCTCTAGATTAGATTAGATCTCAATCGCGTTAACTCAAATGCCTACCGTGCCGTGATACCTATCACTACCTCGATCACATGTGTTGTTGAATCTGCCAAAGTAGAGCAACACATATTATCTTGATAGGGTACGGAGGGACAATCTTGGTCCCGCTTATCAACACATGGGTGAGTACAACTCAATTAGATTGAGTAACTAGTTAACTCAATTAGATCGAGTTTAACTATAGGCATTTTCCAATGGTTGGTAGATAGGTCAAAATCACATTTATATTAATTCTTGGGCGTATTAGCCTAAGCTAACTCGAGTTTTAATATAAATACGGATCTTGATCCTATAAATAAGAGTTGCATAGAGATGTAATTGGTAAATTGTTACCTACCGATCATATTAAGTCTTGGGCGATTTAGCCAAAGCTAACTCAAAGCGTAGTATGATGTGGATCTTGTCTCACATGAATTATAGAATTCAGTGGGAGCATCATTTAGTTAAAGGTCTAATTAAATGATTTAAAAGAATATGATATTTATTTTCTGTATTTTTTTGTTGTAGATAACCATGACGTCGAATACGAACTCTTTCTCCCTGCGTTCTGTCCTTGAGAAGGACAAGCTCAACGGAGCAAATTTCCTGGACTGGTATAGGAACTTTAGAATAGTTCTCACTCAAGAACGTAAATTGTACGTTCTGGACCAGCCCATTCCGGAGGCTCCTCCTGCCACTGCCACGCGAGCTGACCGAGATGCTTACAAGAAGCATCAAGATGACGCATTAGATGTGTCCTGTCTGATGCTCGCGACCATGAACTCTGAGCTTTAGAAGCAACATGAGTTGATGGGCGCTTACGATATGGTTGAACATCTTCGTCAACTGAATCAAGGACAAGCGAGGCATGAGAGATTCGAGATCTCTACGGGACTATTTCAGTGCAAGATGTCAGATGGGGCTCCCGTAGGTCCATATGTACTCAAAATGATTGGGTACATAGAAAACCTACAGAGGTTGGGATTCCCGCTTGGCCAAGAGATGGCCACTAACCTGATCTTGCAATCCTTGTCAGATAACTATAGTCAATTCGTTCTAAATTACAACATGAACAAAATTGACAAGCCACTGCCCGAGCTGCTTAGCATGTTAAGAACTACTGAGCTGAACCTTAAGAAGGTTAAGCCCAACTCTATTCTGATGGTTCAGAAACACAAGGGCAAGGGCAGGCCCAAAGGCAAAGGAAAGTCTGAAGCTAAGGCTACCTGCTTCCACTGCGGTCAGACCGGGCATTGGAAGAGGAACTGCAAGATGTACCTGGAAGATCTTAAGAAGAAGCGAAGTGAGACTTCCACTTCAAGTATATATGTTATAGAAGTCAATCTATCTATTTCTTCATCATGGATATTAGATACCGGATGTGCTTCTCACATTTGTACTAATGTGCAGGCGCTGAGAAATAGCATGGGTTGTTGCTGTTGCTGTAGGGACTTATTTTCTATCTCTGCCCTCTGGGCTTGTACTAGAGTTGGATGATTGTTGTTATGTGTCTGCTTTAACTAAGAACATAATTTCAGTTTCTTGTTTGGACAAGAAAGGTTTCTCTTTTATAATAAAGGACAAATGTTGTTCTGTTTATTTAAAAGATATGTTCTATTGTAGTGCACCTCTGATGAACGGACTCTACATTCTAGACCTTGAAAGCTCTATCTATAACATAAATACCAAGAGGTTCAAGTCAAATGACATGAACTAAACCTATCTCTGGCACTGTCGCTTAGGTCATATAAATGACAAGCGCTTATCCCAGCTCTATAAAGATGGTTTGCTGGACTTATTTGATTTTGAATCTTATGAGACGTGCGAGTCATGCCTACTAGGCAAGATGACCAAGACTCCCTTTAGAGGGCACAGCGAAAGAGCGACTGATTTGTTAGGACTTATACATAGTGATGTATGTGGTCCTTTCAATGTCGCTGCTAGAGGCTGTTATAGGTACTTCATTACATTTACTGATGACTTCAGTAGATATGGTTATGTGTACTTGATGACACATAAGTCAGAATCCTTTGAAAAGTTTAAAGAATTCAAGAATGAAGTATAGAACCAGTATGGCAAGAGTAGTAAGATAATTCGATCAGATCGAGGTAGGGAATACTTTAGCCATGAGTTTCGTGACTATCTAGCTGAGTGTGGGATCTTATCCCAACTCACTCCTCCTGGAACACCACAGTGGAATGGTGTATCCGAAAGGAGGAATCGTACCCTATTAGATATGGTACGGTCTATGATGAGTCACACAAATCTTCCTACATTTCTTTGGGGTTATGCTCTAGACACGGCAGCTTTTATACTCAACCGAGTTCCATCCAAGGCCGTGATAAAGACACCATATAGGATATGGACTGGGAGAGATGCCCAGGTGTCTTTTATGAGGATTTGGGGTTGTGAGGCTTACGTTAGACATCAAGTCTCAGACAAACTAGGACTCAAATCCGAAAAGTGCTACTTTATTGGATATCCCAAGGAAACTAAGGGATATTACTTCTACATTCCCAATCAACACAAGGTAGTTGTGGCAAAGACTCGGGTTTTTCTAGAAAGGGACTTTATTTCTAGAAAGGCTAGTGGGAGTACATTCGATCTTGAAGAAGTTCAAGATGCGGACCATAGCACAGAAGCCTCGATGGAAGTTGAACTGGAACCAAAAAGTGTTGTGGATGATGTTGTTCCATAATGAGTTGAGGAACAACAATCAGTTCAAGTAGACATACCTCTTCGCAGGTTTGATAGGGTACGTCGTTAGCCTGAGAGATACTCATTTCTCTTGTCTGACCATGATGACATTGTGCTCATAGAGAATGAGCCTACCACCTATCAAGAAGCTGTGATGAAACCAAATTCCGAGAAATGGCTAGAGGCCATGAGATCCGAAATGGAATCCATGTACACCAACCAAGTATGGACTTTGGTTGATCCACCTGAAGGGGTAAAACCCATTGGGTGTAAGTGGGTCTTTAAGAGAAAGACTGACATGGATGGACTTATCTATAAGGGTCGCTTGGTAGCTAAAGTTTTTAAGTAAATTCATGGTATTGACTATGATGAAACATTTTCTCCAGTAGCGATGTTTATGTTCATTCGGATCATGCTTGCTATTGTAGCATACCATGACTATAAGATATGGCAGATGGATGTCAAAACAGCGTTTCTGAATGGAAACCTGCTCGAGTATGTGTACATGACACAACCTGAGGATTTTGTAGATCCACAGCATACTAGCAGAGTATGCAAGCTGTATAGGTCCATTTATGGACTAAAGCAAGCTTCTCGGAGCTGGAATCTTCTATTCGATAATGCAATCAAACAGTTTGGTTCATCAAGAATGAAGATGAACCTTGTGTCTACAAAAATATTGTAGGGGATATAGTTGTCTTCCTCATATTGTATGTGGATGACATACTACTCATTGGGAAAGACATCCCTTTGCTACAGTCTGTCAAGACTTGGCTAGGGACTTGTTTCTCAATGAAGGACTTAGGTGAAGCATCCCTCATTCTAGGGATACAGATCTATAGAGATAGATCTAAGAGATTGCTTGGCCTAAGTCAGAGTACATACATTGACAAGGTACTCCTTCGGTTTGCCATGCAGAACTCCAAGAAGGGATTTCTGCCGATGTCACATGGCGTGAGTCTTTCGAAGACTCAAGGTCCCTCTTCTAGAGAGGAGAGAGACCACATGGATCAAATCCCTTATGCCTCAGCCATAGGATCTATCATGTACGCCATGCTATGTACTGGTCCTGACGTCTCGTATGCTTTGAGCATGATGAGCAGATACCAGTCAGATCCAGGTGAAAGTCACTGGATAGCGGTCAAGAATATTCATAAGTACTTAAAAAGAACTAAAGAATATTTCTTGATATATGGAGGTGATGACGAGCTAGCTGTAAAGGGTTACAATGATGCTAGCTTCCAGACTGACCAGGACAATTATCGATCACAGTCAGGGTTCGTGTTTTGCATAAATGGTGGTGATGTTAGCTGGAAGAGTTCGAAGCAGGACACAGTAGCTGATTCTACGACAGAGGCCGAGTAAATTGCTGCATCAGAAGAAGCAAAGGAGGCAGTTTGGATCCGCAAGTTCATCACTGAACTTGGGGTGGTTCCTAGCATTGCTGACCCTATTGAGCTCTATTGTGACAACAATGGAGCTATAGCACAGGCGAAGGATCCTCGCTCAAACCAGCGGACCAAACACATACTACGGCGCTTCCATCTCATTCGAGAGATTATCGAGAGAGGAGATGTGAAGATTTACAGAGTACCCACAGAGGCTAACATCGCAGATCCCTTAACTAAGGCTTTGGCATAGAGAAAGTATGATGGTCACACTTGGTCATTGGGGCTTAGAGCCTACACTGATTGGCACTAGTGCTAGTGGGAGATTGTTAGTTAGAGCCCTAGAGCTAATCATTTGATGATTGTATTATGGACTTGTTGTATCATATTCTTATATAAATAAAGGCATTTGTTTTGGTTATTATACTTACTTGTATTGGTGCCAAATAACTAAGTATTATAGCATCCTTGAGTAGAGGGGTCTTACCTATATCAATCGGTTAGTTGAACTGATAGTGAGATGATATAGGGAACACTACTCTTAATCATTCCTAGTCGAGTATTAACATTCAGGGACAATGTTAATGCGACGAGACTAGCATGTAGGTCAACTCGATGACTTGATCTCAAAAGTCATGGATATAGAGATATCAAGTTGACACATGGGTATGCATTGGAGAATGTATACTGAATGACCCGCCGTGAGAAAGTATCATGGATCGTTATATAAGTGTCATATATTTTTTCATGTGGCTATTACTATGACTATTAGTCCTTGGACCTGAAGTCACCATGGTTCCCTATATAAGGAGTTACGTACTTTGGTTTCGTCAAACGTCACCCGTAACTGGGTGGACTATAAAGGCGATTACTGGTTATGTAACAAATTATGCGAAGGGATGTGAATGATGTAGATGGGATCTATCCCTCCTATATGATGGGAGTGACATCGATATTCTTGATAGAGTGAGACCACGAAGTACATGGCCATGCCTAAATAAGTCAATATGAGATATTTCGCTCATTTGATTTAGTGAGGCTACTTGGAGTTCAAGATTTAGTTTGGTCAGAGGATGACACGCGGTCTATGCCTCACATTGATCAATCTAGATGTCTAGGATAGAAGGACACTTGTCATATATTGTGTGGAGTCACAATTAGTAGTCACAAGGTGATGTTGGATCTCAACATTCTTGTAACTTGGGTAGTAATGATGTGTTGCTAGATAACGCTCATTACTTATGCTCCTAAATGGGTTTATGGGCATTGCCAACGTTACAAGAACCTATAGGGTCACACACTAAGGACAATTAGATAGAGATTAGGTTCATATGATGAACCAAGAGGATTAGATTCATGTGATGAATTGTTACGCTCCGCAAGTGTACGGAAATGTCGCAAGTAATATAAAAGATTATCGTATCCACAGGGACTGGAATAAGCACTAGAAATTTCTCAATGCGAATTAGCTAAACAACTATCCAATCGTTTCAAATGCAAAGTGAAGGTAAACAAATCTAATATTAAAGATCAACAAACAAGAGTTTAGTGTTTTGGGTTATGATAAAGGGAGATTCTAGGAGTTTCGGTTTCTTTGTAAGGTTTCTTGAATGTAAATGGTTCACCAATTCTTATCTCTCAATTGCCAAACACTTGTAGAAAGTTGCCGGTTCTCTCTTGCAATAGATAACTGGCTAAGGACTGAGAAATGTATCTAAATATGATCAATTAGACGTGAACCTACGTTGTCCTTACACAGAAGCGCACCTATTACTATGCCTTCCTCGGATATCAACATAGAAGCCCACAACTTATTAATCTATCAAGATACAAGAAACTAATCACAAAATCCATCCTACTCTCTTGAATATTCCTATTTCCTCTTCAAGATTATCTCTCAAACGTCCTTACACGGGCTTGCACCTGTCACGTGGATCCCTCGGATGATCGAGTGAGAGTTTATCTTTACAAAGTCCACAAGAAATCCAAACAATCAATCAAGAATGAGAATTAAGCACAAATCACCATTAATCATTCAAGATCTAATTGATACAAGCAAGACAATGTCATTGAAACAAGAAAATGGCAAATCCATAAGAGATTACATCAATCCATCATACAAATACTCCCTTAATCCTAGAATACAAGATCTACTCCATGAATCGAGGAAGAATACCCGAAGAAATAAAGATTACAAGCATTTCTTAAATCCCCAATCCAAGAAACCAAGAAAAGGGGAAGGAGAAAACTTATCTACGAAGAAGCCTCGTCTTCAGATCCAATCCTCGCTCCGGAGTCGAAATCGTCAAGAACTCCCTTAGAATCGCCCATAAATCCTCCCAAGAATGGGAGGAAACCACCAAATCTTGCCTTCACCCCAAGGGGGAGAGATCCCCTTTCAATTCATGAAGGAAGGTTTAAATAGAGGAGGAAATCGGGCGCCACACGGCCGTGTGAGATTCACACGGCCATGTCCAGTTCCTTCTCTACTGCCACACGGCCAGGACCCTACTGTTCTCTGGAAGTGCTACACGGCCGTGTGGTGCACACGGCCACCACCTGCTTGGTCTCTGGAAACTTCACACGGCAGTGTGATGCACACGGCCACCACCTTCTTGGCCTCTGGAAACCTCACACGACCGTGTAGATGCACACGGCCATGTAAGGCATCTGCTCTGATTTCTTTAAATCAAGACAAGGCCGTGTGAGATTCACACGGCCATGTCCTCTTCCATTCCTGTTAAGACTACACGGTCATGTGTGGTACACGGCCTGATGCTCTCTCCCTTCAATTACTTCCAAGCTTGCCCGAGGACGCATAATCTTCACCAATTTCGACTCCTGTGTACAGAAAATGCACAAAAAGCAGATCTCCGAACCAAAAGAGTAAATATGCTAAAAGGAAAGCTGGAAGTATAAAAATGCATAGATCAAGCATGCTCAAAGTATGTAAATGTGCGTAAAAACATGCGTAAAAGAGTATATAATCTACGCACATCACACCCCCAGACTTAAACCTTTGCTTGTCCTCAAGCAAAATGCTGCAGTTTAAATTCATATGTTCTACAACACATTCATAAAACCTAGTGCACTTTCCTAATTCTATCAAAAAGTTTCATTAACAAGCATGATCATGGAAACAAGTAAAGTATGGTTCAAACATAAGAATCTTGTGCACAGTGTAAAAGTAACTCAACACCCTTCAAGTTTCAATCCATGTCCTAGTCAAGTCGTCATCAAATTTGAATTCCTAATGTTTCCAGTGAAAGACAAGTAACCAGTGATAGGCACTTACTCACCATTCACTTGGTTCATATTTCTCAACTAACCCAAGGTCTCAAAGGTGTGCTCAATCTCAAGGGAAGCTAAGCAGTCATTTCCCCAGTAACCTAACTCGGTCTTAAAGGGGTGACTTGCTAGATTCCACTCATGACAACTATTTTTTATATCCCTTTTTTTTTTTTATAAGTGTTTGCATTGTGCAAAACTTATTCACAAATGTACTTTTAGCACACATGTTGGGATATTTTGATTCTTCCAAATGAGCTTTAATGATTTGAGCCTCATCCAGTAACCAAAATGAAAGTTGAGAAATCACCATGGAAACCAAGTACTAAGCAAACAAGATGAATCATGACTATTTCAATGACATCAACTATTCAAGCATCAAGCACAAGTGTAGTGAAGATAAAATCCTTAAGGTTGAACCAAAACTAAAACTCATCACCATAAGATTCTTAGCTTATTAATGCTTCCCAAGATAGAAAAAAGAACTACACAAAGTTTACTACTAGCATCATTCGAACATCATGAATCAAGACAATAATTGTGCTAACATTTCACTTGAATCCAAGAAAGCATATAAGTGAAGATTTGATGTTCTCAAAAAAAAATTTTTTGCCATGATTATTTCAAAAACAAGCACAATAAAGCAACAAGCAATGAAAATAAGAACCAACATGAAAAACTAACAAAAACTAAACAGTACATGACACCCCCCCAGACTTAAACTTTTCATCGTCCCGATGAAATCAATATGGTGGAGGAGGTGGAGGTGGACGAGGAAAAGGGGGTCTACGACGTGGTTGGCCAATAGGAAAACTAGGAAAACCTGGAATCTCACCCAAGGATCTATGATACTCATATAAAGCATCTACTTGTTGGCTAGTAAGTGTCATGCTCTACATAAAATCTCTCATCCTAGCCTGATCAGTATCATAATCCTGCACAAACTCAGCCACTTGACCTTGAAAATTCCTCGTAAACTGAAAATGATTTTGTACCTCCCTAAACTGATCATCAGATAAAGAGAAGCGACCCTCCAACATTTTTCATTGGGCATCTTGCTTCTCATGAAGTGATTCTAGAGACGTACGAAAATCTGAAAAATCAAACCTAGAAGATCCCGTGCCATATGCAAAAGAATGCCTAGCAGGCTCCATAAAACTAGAAGGCTGCGGGTGTCCAAATGACGAGGGCTCATGATGTGGCTCAGTGTCTCCAGGTATAGAAGGGTTATCCTCAAAATCTGACTCAGAAATTACCCAATTAGCCGGGTTACGAATAGTAGTTCGTTCAGGAAAAGGAAGGGGTAAAGGAGAACCACTCCTCCTAGGAAACGCGAAACCATTCTCATCCCGAACGATCATTTTCATAGCAAGACATGCATCAATGTCAATCATGTCATTACCATGAATTATTTCCAACCCATCAACATCAAGATTTAAATTATAAGCTATTCGGGTAATCAAACCACCAAAAACAATTGATCCCAATGATGCCCTAGCAGATCTTAATAAGGTTTGAACAAAATAGAAACCAGAATCAAATTCAACCTTATAAAGCATAGCCCATAAAGCATAAAGCTCTATCTTTTTAACTACCCCATCACTCTCTCCCCTACCAAAAATAGTTTTACTCATGACTCTATGTAGATACCTAAAGATGGGGTTTTGCATATTGGAGGCCTTAGCTCTTGAAGGCTCATAAGGTTGATCTAACCCAGTTATTGCATTCCAAAAATGATTCCAATTAAACCTTGGATCAAACCTACGAGGGCTCCCGGTGGTTAATCCAAAACAAGAATTAAAGTCACTAAATGTCCATAGAAATTCTTGATTCATTAGTCTAAATGAGATATTTCCAAAATAATCATCTTCATTAGTAAAATAGACATCTAATGAACTTAAAAATTCCAAAACAAGACGAGGATATGTAGGCAAATGTGTGTGCATAATATCACTCCAATCCAAAAACCCAATCATCAAATATACATCTTCCCTAATTCCAAGCATATCAAGAACAGTTGGGTCCATATATCTAGTACACACTATCTTTCTATTGAGAAGAATTGCAAATCTAGTTACTTGATCATCATTTCTAAACACAATATTGAATTCATTGTCATTACCTTCGTTGCGTGAAGTCCTTTTGCCTTTTCCCTTCACTGGTTGTTTTCCTTTGTCCCTTGATGGCTCCTCCTCTTTGTCCCCACTGGATCCACCACCTCTTTTGCGAAGTTTCTTCAAAATGTTGGACATCTTGATGAGTTTAGATAGGGGAAGAATTATCTAGGGTTGGAAGAATGAAACTCAAAGAACACAACTTCAAAGAGCAAAGATCTTAGGTTAGGAGAATGAAAAGTCCAAGTCTTAGAGAGGAAGAGAATCCAGATCTAAGAGATCTTGAGAGATTAGAGAGGAGTTTTTAAGAGATTGGGAGAGAAAGAGATGTTTTGGAGAGTTGGGGGTGTGCGGAACACGGCCAAGATCTGGCCGTGTGAGGTAGAAAGAAGACTTTAATAGCTCCCCTACACGGGCCGTGTAGATCCACACGGCCTCCCCCTCTTCCTTCTCTGGATTCTTCGCACGGCCGTGTCTGGGACACAGCCTCTCCATCTTTCTTCTCGGGATTCTTTACACGGCCGTGTTTGGGACACGGCCTAGACCTTTTTCTCCTCGGGAGATCCTACACGGCCGTGTCTGGATGACACGGCCCAAGCGCTTCCCTTCTCTGCAACTTTTGCCTGGCCGTGTATAGCACACGGCCGGGCTCTGTTTTGCACCTAACCTGAAAACAAAATCAAAAGAATGCATCAAACTAAAAGAAATTAAAACACAAATCCAAACTAACTAAAAGAACCCTTGGGTTGCCTCCCAAGAAGCGCTTGTTTAGGGTCTTTAGCTCGACCAATCCAACTTATTCTTCTCTTTTCCTTGCCCTTGGAGGGCAGACATATTTTCCATTTTTGTTGGGAGTTCTCCTCCCAACATCCTCCACCAAATTATTCTTTTCATTAGGTGGCCTTCCATGAGGATGGAAATTCCATTCCTCAAGTTTGTAAATGCTTGCCCTGATACAAGCATTTAAAAGAGAAGAAACATGGTTAGAGACATTAGATAAATCATACTCCAACCGTTCCTTACCAACTACCAATGACAACTTATGATTTTTAACATCAATAATTGCTCCAGCTGTAGCAAGGAATGGTCTTCCCAATATGATAGGAACCTTCCATGTCCAACACAACAAAATCTGTGGGAATAATACTCCCACTAACTTCTACTGGCACATCTTCAATAATACCCATAGGGTACCTGCAAGAATGATCAGCAAGTTGTAGTGCCATAGTAGTAAGTTTAATGTTTTTGAGACCTAACTTATTACAAATTGAATAGGGAATGAGGATAACACTTGCCCCCAAATCACAAAAAGCTTTTTCAAAATTTCTTTTCCTATCTTGCAAGGAATATAAAAGCTCCCTGGTCCTTTAGTTTTGGGGAAGTGTTCTTCTCAAAAATAGCACTACATTCCTCACTAAGCGCAATGGTCTCAACCTCTCCTCTTCTTCTCTTGTTTGACATGAGATCCTTCAGGAATTTGGCAAATCTAGGCATTTGAAGAATAGCATCAATAAGAGGTACCTCTACACAAATTTCCTTAACTTTTTCTAAAAACTTGCCAAATTCTTCATCTTTCTTGAGCATTGTAAGTCTCTGAGGAAAAGGGACAACTTTGCTCTGATGGTTCAGTGGAAGAGTCTCTTCAACCTCAATGGTACTCTCCTCATTAGCTTGAATTCGATTTGGTATAGGAGGAGAGAGCTCTTCTTCTTTTGTATCCCTTTTGGAGCAGTCACTTGGGAGTCTCCCAAGGTCCGTCCGCTCCTAAGCTCAATTCTATTGCAATGCTCCATAGGATTCACATCAGGTTTTCCTGGAAGTTGTCCTGGTGCTCTGGATGATGAGGAAGCTAGTTGGGCAATTTGACTATCCTGGATCTTTTGATGCTTTTCAGAATTATCCATTCTCTGAATGAGCTTTGCTAAATCTTGCTTCATTTCATTCTGACTTGAGATAATTTCTTCAAGCATCTTTTCAATATTTGACTTTGGTAAGCCTTGAGAAGATAGATGTTGAAAATTTTGTTGCCCAGCTTGAAAATTTGGTCTTGCCCCCATAGATGGTCCTTGATCTTGATTATTTCTGTAAGAAAAATTGGGATGACTCTTCCATCCAGGGTTATAAGTATTTGAGTATGGGTTGTTCTGCCTTTGATTGTAACTCATGATTGCATCACATTGTTCAAGTTGATTGATTTGTGCAGTGATAGCTCCCAATGGACATGAGTCATTTGAATGCTCTGAACTCCCACATACTTCACAAGATGTACTAATAGCATTGACCATATTAGCACTAGTCCCCATATTCTCAAATTTCTTTGTAAGAGCGTCCAATTTTGCAGACAAAAGAGTGACTGCATCTACATCAAACTTCCCTGATGCTTTAATTGTTGGGTTTACAGAAGAATAGCCACCACTTCTTTCATTTGCCCATTGATGATGATTTTGTGCTACACTTTCAATGATTTCTTCGGCTTCATCTAAGCTTTTGTTCATAAGTGCCCCTCCAGCAGCTGAATCAAGGGACACTTTGGTATGATAATTGATACCATTATAAAAAGTGTGCAACACTAACCATCTTTCCAACCCATGATGTGGGCATTGTCTGAGCATACTATTATATCTATCCCATGCTTCAAAAAGAGATTCTGAGTTAGTCTGCTTGAAGCTTGCAATTAAATTCCTCATATGAGCTGTTTTGCTTGGTGGATAGAATTTATCAAGAAACTGTTGCTCACACTGCTCCCAAGTGGTGATGCTATTAGGGGCCAAAGAATTCAGCCATTGCTTTGCCCTATCTCTTAGAGAAAACTCAAATAATAATAATCTAACTGCATCTGAAGGAACTCCATTCATTTTCATGGTACCACATATTTTATAAAAGACCTCTAAGTGTTGATTGGGGTCTTCATGAGGTCCTCCACCAAATTGGTTCTGCTGCACCATAGATATAATTGCGGGTTTGATCTCAAAGTTATTAGCTTCCACTGAAGGTCTTGAAATACAAGATCGAAAACCTCTTGCATAAGGTGCTGCATAATCCTTGAGTGGTCTATTCGCCATTTTCAAATGTTCCTGTTCTTCAATTTGCCTTTGCAGAATTCTTCTTTTATGGAAAGTTCTGTCAATCTCAGGGTCAAAAGGAAAGAATTCCCCTGCAAAGTTCGATCTTTGCATACACAAGAACAAGATAGCAAATGACAGTTCAACAGAAAAAGAGAAATAAAAGAATCAAAAATGCAGAATTGAATTTGTACAAAAAGAATTAACAAGAAGTAAAAGTTATACAAGAAAGTAAAAAGAGAAATCTAATGATTAGTTACAACTATGCAATATGAAAGGAAAACAAATGTTATGTTTAGTCTAACTCAATTGATAATTCCTAATGTTATAGCGCAGTCCCCGGCAAAAACTTATTACGCTCCGCAAGTGTACGGAAATGTCGCAAGTAATATAAAAGATTATCGTATCCACAGGGACTGGAATAAGCACTAGAAATGTCTCAATGCGAATTAGCTAAACAACTATCCAATCGTTTCAAATGCAAAGTAAGGGTAAACAAATCTAATATTAAAGATCAACAAACAAGAGTTTAGTGTTTTGGGTTATGATAAAGGGAGATTCTAGGAGCTTCGGTTTCTTTGTAAGATTTCTTGAATGTAAATGGTTCACCAATTCTTTTCCCTCAATTGTCAAACACTTGTAGAAAGTTGTCGGTTCTCTCTTGCAATAGATAACCGGCTAAGGACCGAGAAATGTATCTAAATATGATCAATTAGATGTGAACCTACGTTGTCATTACACAGAAGCGCACCTATTACTATGCCTTCCTCGGATATCAACATAGAAGCCCACAACCTATTAATCTATCAAGATACAAGAAACTAATCACAAAATCCATCATACTCTCTTGAATATTCTTATTTCCTCTTCAAGATTATCTCTCAAACGTCCTTACATGGGCTTGCACCTGTCACGTGGATCCCTCGGATGATCGAGTGAGAGTTTATCTCTACAAAGTCCACAAGAAATCCAAATCATCAATCAAGAATGAGAATTAAGCACAAATCACCATTAATCATTCAAGATCTAATTGATACAAGCAAGACAATGTCATTGAAACAAGAAAAATGGCAAATCCATAAGAGATTACATCAATACATCATACAAATACTCCCTTAATCCTAGAATACAAGATCTACTCCATTAATCGAGGAAGAAAACCCGAAGAAATAAAGATTACAAGCATTTCTTAAATCCCCAATCCAAGAAACCAAGAAAAGGAGAAGGAGAAAACTTATCTACGAAGAAGCCTCGTCTTCGGATCCAATCCTCGCTCCGGAGTCGAAATCGTCAAGAACTCCCTTAGAATCGCCCAGAAATCCTCCCAAGAATGGGAGGAAACCACCAAATCTTGCCTTCTCCCCAAGGGGGAGAGATCTCCTTTCAATTCATGAAGGAAGGTTTAAATAGAGGAGGAAATCGGGCACCACACGGCCCCACGACACGACCGTGTGAGATTCACACGGCCATGTCCAGTTCCCTCTCTGCCACACGGCCAGGACCCTACTGTTCTCTGGAAGTGCTACACGGCTGTGTGGTGCACACGGCCACCACCTGCTTGGTCTCTGGAAACTTCACACGGCAGTGTGATGCACACGGCCACCACCTGCTTGGCCTCTGGAAACCTCACACGGCCATGTAAGGCATCTGCTCTGATTTCTTCAAATCAAGACACGGCCGTGTGAGATTCACACGGCCATGTCCTCTTCCCTTCCAGTTAAGACTACACGGCCATGTGTGGTACACGGCCTGATGCTCTCTCCCTTCAATTACTTCCAAGCTTGCCCGAGGACGCATAATCTTCACCAATTTCGACTCCTGTGTACAGAAAATGCACAAAAAGCAGATCTCCGAACCAAAAGAGTAAATATGCTAAAAGGAAAGCTGGAAGTATAAAAATGCATAGATCAAGCATGCTCAAAGTATGTAAATGTGCGTAAAAACATGCATAAAAGAGTATATAATCTACGCACATCATGAATCAAATTGGATTAAGAGTAATCCTAATTGAGCTAATTGAGTTGGACTCAAGTTGATTCATGTGTTCAATGAGTCTAATTTAGATTATGACTAATTGAATCAATTTAATTAAATGAATTAGATTCATTATATTAAGTTGGTTTGAATCAAATGGTTAGATTAGATCAACCATGAGAGAGATTTGGTCAAGTTTGACTTGACTTGAGAAGGAAGATGAAAGGTCAAGTTTGACTTGACCATTTGTCACGTCATTTGTAAGTTGGCATTAGGAGGACTAATGATGATGTGTCATATCATCATAGTTGGCACATGTGTGTGCCACCTCATGGAGGTTACAAGTCCCCTCTTTAATAGCCTCCACATTTAATGAAAAGGAGTTACACTCCTTAATGTGGTCGGCCACTTTTGTGAGTGAAGGAAATTCATTTTTTTCATTCAAGCCAATTATTCCATCTTTTTCCTCAAGCTCTCCCTCTCCTCTCTTGGCCGACCCCTACTAAGGTGCTAGCACACTTTAGTTTGGTTTTCTCCCTCTTTTGTTCGTGTGGATACGTGTAGAGGATTGTCTACTTTGACAATCTTGAGATCTGGCACCTTAGACGAGCAGGATTCGCGCAGGGCGCGCATCAAGGGTAAAAACTCTTAACCATCTAGAACTCTAATGTAGATCTAGAGTTAGTAAACTCGTACTCGAAGGTTTTTCGAAATTTTATTCTTCGCACGGATCCGGTGACGGGGGTTTCGGGGTTTCCGCGGCGCGAAAAAGTGGTTTTCGCGGCCCGAAAAGTCCAACATCAGCACCATCAGCCTGAGCAGGATCTTAGGGACCAGTCACAACAATATTTGCAACATCAGGAAATACAATTCCAGCCAAGAACACATTCATTGACACAGTTACAGTTACACTCAGATCAACCTACTGCATCAATTCCTAAGGAGATGGATTATAGAGTTTGTGATATTCCTGACTTTGATTCTGTTAGTTAGAGCCCTAGAGCCAATCATTTGATGATTGTTGTATGGACTCATTGTATCATATTCTTATATATAAAGGCATTTGTTTTTTTGGTTATTATGCTTACTTGTATTGGTGTCAAATAAACTAAGTATAATAGCGTCCTTGAGTAGAGGGTTCTCACCTATATCAATCGGTTAGTTGAACCGATAGTGAGATGATATAGGGAACACTACTCTTAATCATTCCTAGTCGAGTATTAACATTCAGGGACAATGTTAATATGACGAGACTTGCATGTAGGTCAACTCAATGACTTGATCTCACAAGTCATGGATATAGAGATATCAAGTTGACACATGGGTATGCATTGGAGAATGTATACTAAATGACCCGCCATAAGAAAGTATCATGGATCGTTATATGAGTGTCATATACTTTCTCATGTGGCTATTAGTATGACTACTAGTCCTTGGACATGAAGTCACCATGGATCCCTACATAAGGAGTTACGTACTTTGGCTTCGTCAAACGTCACTCGTAACTGGGTGGACTATAAAGGCGATTACTGGGTATGTAACGAATTATGCAGAGGGATGTGTTTGATGTAGATGAGATCTATCCCTCCTATATGACGGGAGTGACATCGATATTCTTGATAGAGTGAGACCACGAAGTGCATGGTCATGCCCAAATGAGTCAATTTGAGATATTGAGCTCATTTGTTTGAGTGAGACTTCTTGGAGTTCAAGATTTAGATTGATTAGAGGATGACACGGTCTATGCCTCACATTGATCAATCTAGATGTCTAGGATAGAAGGATAATGTCATATATTATGAGGAGTCACAATTAGTAGTCACAAGGTGATGTTGGATCTCAACATTCTTATAACTTGGGTAGTAATGATGTGTTGCTAGATACCGCTTATTACTTATGCTTCTAAATAGGTTTAGGAGCATTGCCAACGTTATAAGAACCTATAGGGTCACACACAAAGGACAATTAGATTGAGATTAGGTTCATATGATTAACCAAGAGGATTTGATTCATGTGATGAATCAAATTGGATTAAGAGTAATCCTAATTGGGCTAATTGAGTTGGACTCAATTTGATTCATGTGTTCAATGAGTCTAATTTAGATTATGACTCATTAAATCAATTTAATTAAATGAATTAGATTCATTATATTAAATTGGCTTGAATCAAATGGTTGGATTTGATCAACCACGGGAGTTATAATGTCAAGTTTGACTTGACTTGAGAGAAAGAGAAAGAGTCAAGTTTGACTTGACTATTTGCCACCTCATTTGTGAGTTGGCATTAGGAGGACTAATGATGATGTGCCACATCATCATAGTTGGCACATGTGTGTGCCACCTCATGAAGGTTACAAATCTTCTCTTTAATGGCCACATTAAATGAGAATGGAGGTTACAACTCCATTGTGGCCGGCCACTTATTGTGAGGAAAAGAGTTGATTTTTTCATTCAAGGCATTCACTCCATCTTCTTCCTCTTGCTCTCAATTTTCTTCTCCCTCTCCTCTCTTGGACGAACACTTCATAGGTGCTAGCACACCTTTTGTTTGGCCTCTCCACCTAGTTTGTTCGTGTGGATACTTCTAGAGGATCGTATGCTTGACGATCTCGAGATCTGGCGAACCGTTGGACGAGTGGGATTGCGAAGGGCATCACATCGAGGGTAACTTCCTTCTCTAGTGTAGATTTAGTCTTTAGTAAACTCATACTCGAAGTTTGTTTATAAACTTCGCACGGATCCGGTGGCATGGGAGATTCGGGGTTTCCGCAACGCGAAAAAGCGGTTTTTGCGGCCCGAAAATCCCAACAGTGGTATCAGAGCCACGTGCGAAGTTTTCATTTTTATGAAAAATGTAGGTTCAGTAACTTTCTATAAATTTAGGTTTTTTATGGTTTTTATGAGTATTTTTTCGTAGAAGCGAAGCACAAGTGTTTAGACACTTGTAGGCTTCGACTATTGAGAAGATTTTTCCAAAACGGCAAGGTTTCACCCCAAACTTTTTGGGACAGCGGATTAAGGTGATGTAGGATCACTTAGGGACACTCGCGATGGTTATATCGTGGGTAGGGGCGCTGCCCCTGACCCCGCAAGGGGATTCGTTCTGTGATTGCGCCCGAAAATCGCTAATCTACACCGCAGGGAATTTTTACTCATAAAAATTGTAAAAATTGGTATTAAAATTACAAAAAATTATGGAAATTGCATAATTTAGAATTATGTATAATTTTTGATGGTCATGGCCCAAAAAGACCCAAATTGGATTTGAAAAATTGTGTTGTAATTCATATTACGGCCTGCGCACCGTCATTTGTGTTGTGTGTGTTGTATACTTGTTATGCGTCTTGCGCGTCGTGCCTCTCTTTTATTATTATTGTAAATTATTTTAGACTCGAATGTAACTCGAGTTTAAAAATTGTAATGTACAAAATTGGAGCGGTGGAAGGTCCACTCGAGGCAGAGTTAAGAGGAGGGTGCGAGCAACACAAGGTGGTCAAAGGGAGGAACTTGAGAAGCTGTTGACCCTAGGTTGACCATCCGATCTTCTCATTAGCTTGAGAAGTTCGTAGTAGAGTCATGACTAATCACAAATAGTATAATTAATTACTTGTGTGTGTGTATTTGATGCGTGCTAGTAAAGTAGTTAATTAGTGCCTTAACGATTAGATTAGATCTAAATCGTGTACAAGATGCACCCTACGATTAGATTAGATCTCAATCACTTTAACTCTAAAATGCCTACCATGCCTTGATACCTATCACTACCTCGATCACATGTGTTGTTGAATCTACCAAAGCAGAGCAACACATATTATCTTGGTAGGGTACGGAGGGACAATCTTGGTCTCGCCTATCAACGCATGGGTGAGTAGAGACTCAATTTGATTGAGTACAACTAGTTAAATCGAGTTTAACTGTAGGCATTCTTCCAACGGTTGGAAAGATAGGACATAAATCACATTTATATTAATTTTTACGCGTATTAGCCAAAGCTAACTCAAGTTTTAATATAGCTACAGATAATGATCCTATAAACAAGAGTTGCATAGAGATGTAATTGGTAAATCGTTACCTACCGATCATACTAAATCTTGGGTGTATTAGCCAAAACTAACTCAAGGGTTAGTATGATGTGGATCTTGTCCCACATGAGTTATAGAATTCAATGGGAGCATCATTTAATTAAAGGTCTAATTAAATGATAAATAGAATATGATGTTTATTTATTTTCTGCATTTTTCTATTGTAGATAACCATGATGTCAAACACGAACACTTTCTCTCTGCGTTCTGTCCTTGACAAGGACAAGCTCAACGGAGCAAATTTCCTGGACTGGTACAAGAATCTGAGAATAGTTCTCATCCAGGAACGTAAACTGTACGTTCTAGAGCATCCCATTCCGGAGGCTCCTCCTGCCAATGCCACGCGAGCAGATAAAGATGCTTACAAGAAGCATCAAGATGACGCATTAGATGTATCATGTCTAATGCTCGTGACCATGAACTCCGAGCTATAGAAGCAACATGAGTTAATGGGTGCTTATGATATGGTTGAACATCTTCGTCAACTATATCAAGGACAAGCACAGCACGAGAGATTTGAGATCTCAAGGGCACTATTTCAGTGCAAGATGTCAGATGGGGCTCCCGTAGGCCCATATGTACTCAAAATGATTAGGTACATAGAAACCTACAGTGGTTGAGATTCCCTCTTGACCAAGAGCTAGCCACTGATCTGATCTTGCAATCCTTGTCGGATAGCTATAGTCAATTCATTCTAAACTACAACATGAACGAAATTGACAAGCCACTGCCCAAGTTGCATAGCATGTTAAGAACTGCTGAGCTGAACCTTAAGAAGGTTAAGCTCCACTCTGTTTTGATGGTTCAGAAACACAAGGGCAAGGGCAAGCCCAAAGGCAAAGGAAAGTCCCAAGCCAAGGGCAAAGGCAAGGCACTGAAGCCTAAAGGAGTGGTCGCCAAGGATGCTACCTGCTTCCACTGCGGTCAGACCGGGCACTGGAAGAGGAACTGCAAGGTGTACCTAGAAGATCATAAGAAGAAGCGAAGTGATACTTCCACTTCAAGTATATATGTTATAGAAGTCAATCTATCTATTTCTTCATCATGGGTATTAGATACCGGATGTGCTTCTCACATTTGTACTAATGTGCAGGCGTTGAGAAATAGTAGGGCATTGGTAAAGGGCGAGGTGGACCTACGCATAGGCAATGGAGCACGGGTTGCTGTTGTTGCTATAGGGACTTATTTTCTATCTCTGCCCTCTGGGCTTGTACTAGAGTTGGATGATTGTTGTTATGTGTCTGCTTTAACTAAGAACATAATTTTAGTTTCTTGTTTGGACAAGAAAAGTTTCTCTTTTATAATAAAGGACAAATGTTGTTCTGTTTATTTAAAAGATATGTTCTATTGTAGTACACCTCTGATGAACGGACTCTATATTCTAGAACTTGAAAGCCCTATCTATAACATAAATACCAAGAGGTTCAAGTCAAATGACATGAACCAAACCTATCTCTGGCACTGTCGCTTATGTCATATAAATGACAAGCGCTTATCCTAGCTCCATAAGGATGGTTTGTTGGACTCATTTGATTTTGAATCTTATGAGACGTGTGAGTCATGCCTACTAGGCAAGATGACCAAGACTCCCTTTAGTGGGCACAGCGAAAGAGCAACTGATTTGTTAGGACTTATATATAGTGATGTATGTGGTCCTTTCAATGTCACTGCTAGAGGCGGTTATAGGTACTTCATCACATTTACTGATGACTTCAGTAGATATGGTTATGTGTACTTGATGACACATAAATTAGAATCCTTTAAAAAGTTCAAAAAATTCAAGAATGAAGTACAAAACCAGCTTGGCAAAAGTATTAAGACACTTCGATCAGATCGAGGTAGGGAATACCTAAGCCATGAGTTTCGTGACTATCTAGCTGAGTGTGGGATTCTATCCCAACTCACTCCTCCTGGACATCACAGTGGAATGGTGTATCCGAAAGGAGGAATCGTACCCTATTAGATATGGTACGGTCTATGATGAGTAACACAGATCTTCCTACATTTCTTTGGGGCTATGCTCTAGACACGACAGCTTTTATACTCAACCGAGTTCCATCCAAGGACGTGATAAAGACACCATATAGGATATGGACTAGGAGAGATGCCCAGGTGTCTTTTATGAGGTTTTGGGGTTGTGAGGCTTACGTTAAACGTCAAGTCTCAGACAAATTAGGACCCAAATCCGACAAGTGCTACTTTATTGGATATCCCAAGGAAACTAAGGGATATTACTTCTACATTCCCAGTCAGCACAAGGTAGTTGTGGCAAAGATGTGGGTCTTTCTAGAAAGACTAGTGGGAGTACGTTCGATCTTGAAGAAGTTCAAGATGCGGACCATAGCACTGAAGCCTCGATGGAAGTTGAACTGGAACCACAAAGTGTTGTGGATGATGTTGTTCCACAAAAAGTTGAGGAAAAACAACCAGTTCAAGTAGATATACCTCTTCGCAGGTCTGATAGGGTACGTCGTTAGCCTGAGAGATACTCATTTCTCTTGTCTGACCATGATAACGTTGTGCTCATAGAGGATGAGTCTACCACCTATCAGGAAGCTGTGATGAGACAAGATTCCGAGAAATGGCTAGAGGCCAAGAGATCCGAAATGGAATCCATGTACACCAACCAAGTATGGACTTTGGTTGATCCACCTGAAGGGGTAAAACCCATTGGGTGTAAGTGGGTCTTTAAGAGAAAGACTGACATGGATGGACTTATCTATAAGGGTCACTTGGTAGCTAAAGGTTTCAAGCAGATTCATGGTATTGACTATGATGAAACCTTTTCTCCAGTAGCGATGTTTATGTCCATTCGGATCATGCTTACTATTGCAGCATACCATGACTATGAGATATGGCAGATGGATGTCAAAACCACATTTATGAATGGAAACCTGCTCGAGGATGTAAACATGACACAACCTGAGGGTTTTGTAGATCCACAGCATACTAGCAGAGTATGCAAGCTGCATAGGTCCATTTATGGACTAAAGCAAGCTTCTCGGAGCTAGAATCTTCGATTCGATGATACAATCAAATAGTTTGGTTTCATCAAGAATGAAGATGAACCTTGTGTCTACAAGAAAGTTGTAGGGTGCATAGTTATCTTCCTCATATTGTATGTAGATGACATACTACTCATTGGGAAAGACATCCCTTTGCTGCAATCTGTCAAGACTTGGCTAGGGACGTGTTTCTCAATGAAGGACTTAGGTGAAGCATCCCGCATTCTAGGGATACATATCTATAAAGATAGATCTAGGAGATTGTTTGGCCTAAGTCAGAGTAAATATATTGACAAGGTACTCCTTCGGTTTGCCATGCAGAACTTCAAGAAGGGATTTCTGCCGATGTCACATGGCGTGAGTCTTTCGAAGACTCAAGGTCCCTCTTCTAGAGAGGAGAGAGACCACATGGGTCAGATCCCTTATGCCTCAGCCATAGGATCTATCATGTACATCATGCTATGTACTCGTCCTGATGTCTCGTATGCTTTGAGCATGATGAGCATATACCAGTCAGATCCAGGTGAAAGTCACTGGTTAGAGGTCAAGAAAATTCTTAAGTACTTTAGAAGGACTAAAAAATATTTCTTGATATATGGAGGCGATGACGAGTTAGCTGTAATGGGTTACAGTGATGCTAGCTTCCAGACCGACCAGGATGATTATCGATCGCAGTCAAGGTTCATGTTTTGCATAAATGGTGGTGCTGTGAGCTGGAAGAGTTCGAAGCAGGACACAGTAGTTGATTCTATGACAGAGGCCGAGTATATTGCTGCATCAGAAGTAGCAAAGGAGGCAGTTTGGATCCGCAAGTTCATCACTGAACTTGGGGTGGTTCCTAGTATCGGTGACCCTATTGAGCTATATTGTGACAACAATGGAGCTATAGCACAGGCTAAGGATCCTCGCTCATACTAGCGGACCAAACACATACTACGGCGCTTCCATCTCATTCAAGAATTATCGAGAGAGGAGATGTGAAGATTTGCAGAGTACCCACAGAGGCTAACATCGCAGATCCCTTGACCAAGGCTTTGGCACAGAGGAAGCACGATGGTCACACTAGGTCATTGGGGCTTAGAGCCTACACTGATTGGCACTAGTGCTAGTGAGAGATTGTTAGTTAGAGCCCTAGAGCCAATCATTTGATGATTGTTGTATGGACTCATTGTATCATATTCTTATATATAAAGGCATTTGATTTTTTTGTTATTATGCTTACTTGTATTGGTGCCAAATAAACTAAGTATAATAACGTCCTTGAGTAGAGGATTCTTACCTATATCAATCGGTTAGTTGAACCGATAGTGAGATGATATAGGGAACACTACTCTTAATCATTCCTAGTCGAGTATTAACATTTATGGACAATGTTAATGCGACGAGACTAGCATGTAGATCAACTCGATGACTTGATCTCAAAATTCATGGATATAAAGATATCAAGTTGACACATGGGTATGCATTGGAGAATGTATACTGAATGACCCGCCATGAGAAAGTATTATGGATCGTTATATGAGTGTCATATACTTTCTCATATGGCTATTAGTATGACTACTAGTCCTTGGACATGATGTCACCATGGATCCCTACATAAGGAGTTACCTACTTTGGCTTTGTCAAACGTCACCCATAACTGGGTGGACTATAAAGGTGATTACTGGGTATGTAATGAATTATGCAGAGGGATGTGAGTGATATAGATGGGATCTATCCCTCCTATATGACGGGAGCGACATCGATATTCTTGATAGAGTGAGACCACGAAGTGCATGACCATGCCCAAATGAGTCAATATGAGATATTGAGCTCATTTGTTTGAGTGAGTCTACTTGGAGTTCAAGATTTAGATTGATTAGAGGATGACACGGTCTATATCTCACATTGATCAATCTAGATGTCTAGGATAGAATGACAATGTCATATATTGTGAGGAGTCACAATTAGTAGTCACAAGGTGATGTTAGATCTCAACATTCTTATAACTTGGGTAGTAATGATGTGTTGCTAGATACCGCTCATTGCTTATGCTTCTAAATGGGTTTAGGAGCATTGCCAACGTTATAAGAACCTATAGGGTCACACACAAAGGATAATTAGATAAAGATTAGGTTCATATGATGAACCAAGAGGATTAGATTCATGTGATGAATCAAATTGGATTAAGAGTAATCCTAATTGGGCTAATTGAGTTGGACTCAATTTGATTCATGTGTTCAATGAGTCTAATTTAGATTATGACTCATTGAATCAATTTAATTAAATGAATTAGATTCATTATATTAAATTGGCTTGAATCAAATGGTTGGATTTGATTAACCATGGGAGTTATAATGTCAAGTTTGACTTGACTTGAGAGGAAGAGGAAGAGTCAAGTTTGACTTGACTATTTGCCACCTCATTTGTGAGTTGGCATTAGGAGGACTAATGATGATGTGTCACATCATCATAGTTGGCACATTTGTGTGCCACCTCATGGAGGTTACAAATCTTCTCTTTAATGGCCACATTAAATGAGAATGGAGGTTACAACTCCATTGTGGCCAGCCATTTATTGTGAGGAAAAGAGTTGATTTTTTTCATTCAAGGCATTCACTCCATCTTCTTCCTCTTGCTCTCAATTTTCTTCTCCGTCTCCTCTCTTGGCCGAACACTTCATAGGTGCTAGCACACCTTTTGTTTGGCCTCTCCACCTAGTTTGTTCGTGTGGATACTTCTAGAGGATCGTACGCTTGACGATCTCGAGATCCGGCGAACCGTTGGACGAGCGGGATTGCGAAGGGCATCGCATCGAGGGTAACTTCCTTCTCTAGTGTAGATCTAGGCTTTAGTAAACTCGTACTCGAATTTTGTTTATAAACTTCGCATGGATCCGGTGGCATGGGAGATTCGGGGTTTCCGCAACGTGAAAAAGCGATTTTTGCGGCCCGAAAATCCCAACAGATTCTGCTACTCTACATACCTTTTCTAGTTGTTTGTATTGTGATATTATAGTTGATCCTGATAATATTTTTATTGATGATATTGTTGTTCCAGATATTCTTGATGTTGCAGGTGTTATTGATGATGATGGAAGTGTAGAAGAGACCCAAGAATCACTTCCTTTGACTATTCTATCACCCGTGTCAGCTGAGCCAGTTGAGCCTGCTATTGTACTTATTGACGATGGAAGTGTAGGGGAAACTCAAGAATCACTTTCGTTGATTGTACCTGATTCAGAGCTAGATCTTTTACCTGATTAAGATGATGTCACATTCACTATTTTAGAGCCTCTAGGTACCTATCAAAATGGTAAGGTCAATGTTTCTTCTGAATCTTTAGGAAATTCCATGGAGTTAGTTCATTTTGATTGTAGTGGATGTGACATATTTACTTTTTCGCTTCTTAATCTGATTCAATTTTACGAAAAAGGAAAAGAATATTTACGAGCGATATTCAACCCCCCCCCCCCCCTCTATCGTGTTCTTGATCTTTCACCTCCTTACTTTTTGTCCCTTAAATACATCCCTTGTGTCCTTCACGTTCCACCAGAGTACTTTTTCACAGCTCCTCTTACATCAGATGCACCGAGTCCTTCAGATTTTTTCCCATGTCATCCTTCTCGCTAGCTTGTGTCTTCTATCATCTCTGATGCTCCTTAGTCATCGAGTATTTGTATGTTCTCCTAAGTCTCTGTACACTTAGACATATAGATTAGATCTATAAGATCTAACTTAATCTGTGTTAAACTCTCATCAAAATTGTGGCTCAACCACTTGGAGTACTTACACGTAACATGTAATCTGTATGATGGATGAAAAAACATTATTCATACATACCTTAGCTAGATGTTAAACTACAGCTGACTCATCTAGACTTAGTTGTCAAGACTCAACTCCTAGCTAACTTACTTGGACTTATTTGTCAAGACTTCAACTCCCAACTAACTCCCGTTGGATTCGAATCACCAAGTTACTAACTAAGATTTCCTTGCCTATTCCCAACTAGGTCTTCTACCGCTTAGCCCCGTTGGAATTTTCATCTTTCTTGCCTAGTCCCACTAGGTTTTTGCCTCTACCTAGTTCCCAACCAATATTTTTGTTGCCTAGTCCCACTAGAACTTAGTCATTGCCTAATTCCCGACCAAGACTTCACCTCTTGTCAAGTAACCTACACCAACATACTTGACAGCATCCATCAGTACAAAACAAGACTAACTTTAAAATTAGTCATACATCAAAATATAGGTTCGATGTAGTGCTCCCAGCACTAACAATTTCCTAAAAATACTCTAATTTGTTTTAAATAGACCAAAGCACCCTCACTTTGTGTTCAATAATTTCATTCGTCTAACTTTTCGATCGATGATAGAAATTACGTATGAAAAAAGATCCCGGATTAGTCATGAATTTTAATTTAGAGATTTAAAACTCATCAGATGAACAATTGAAAGGTTAGCCCTCCCTATGCTCTTGAGGAGATGAGTCAGCTACAGGCCACGGGATGAGAGGGACAAAGTTGATAAGCGATGATATGTGTTTCGACGTTTCTGAATGAGAGGGAAAGGCGATGAGCTATGAGTAAGGTTTTTGTGTCTCGAGGTTTCCACATTTCGAGTTGAGAGAAGAGATCTCCAAGGTTCCGCATATCTAAGCCCAAAACCTTTTTTTCTATTTCAAAATGTGACTTGGGTGGTCTAGAAGGTACAACCTTTGGCAAATTGAGAAGCCTCAGCACATCATTTAGGAAAATGCTGAAATTTTCTTTATTTATTTAGTAATCCAAGTATGAAGGTATGACGATCCGACTAATATTGAAGGTGATTGATTCAATCCTATAAAAATTTTTAACTAGCCATTAGGTAAATCTAGAAATGTAAATAGCAATCCACACAATGATGTAATGATTCCAGTGATTCAAACGCAGAAGACAAATTTCTTATGCTCCATAAATTTTAAATTCTAAGTGCATAAAAACCCCAAAATATACTTATCACTACATAGCCCGAGGGGCAATACTGAAAGGGGTAATATTGGACAATGCTGAAGTTATATAGGATCATGTATTCATGTGTTGGAAATTATAAAGAAAATGGATTAAGGAAAAAATACTCCATAAAATAATTTCATATTAGAAATTTTATGATAAATAAAATAGTTTATATTAAATGACACAACTAAAATAATGTTATTACTAAATACAAAACTCTCTATACCTTAAAATAATGAAAGGAGTAACTCTCATTTTGCATTCTACTACATTTTAAATTTTGTATCCCCCACCCAATACCTTGATTCTTGAACATGTTTTTTATTGAAACAAAAACATGTTGATATTCATGATTCAGGAAACAACCATCCTTTAATTTTATGATAGATTAAATTGAAAATTTATCAAAGATATAAAAACATATTTTCTTACATATCAAATAAAGCTAGTGAGATTAATTGGGTCAATCGAGTGTAATATACAAGAAAGATCAATCAAGTGGATCCTCTTGGTGGGCCAATTGGATCAATCATCTTGATTGGACCGATCAACTTGGTTGCAACCATGCATTTGTAAACTCAATTAGGCCGAACAAGCATTTCAGCCAGTCAACTTCAGTTAGATTAAGTGTCACGGACCAAGTAAATCATGCAGACTAAGCACGATTTGATCATCAATATGGAGGAAAAGGTGTTCACATAAGTAATATTGTTATACTTGTTGGTGCAATATTTCCTAGGTCAAGATTGACTTCGTTGACTGAGCTTGAATTGGGTCAAGCTCGAGTCTTGATGGTTAAGTTTCGATGTTTGATAATACATGTGGACAATACATGGAGATTGCAAGTGCAATTGTTCATGTGTGAAGGAGAGTCAAGTAGGTCAAGGTTGACTGGATACTTGACTAAAAAGTCCTGGTGAGTGAAGCCAGGCATTTGGAAGTCCTGGTGAGTGAAACCAGACATTTGGGAAGTCCTGGTGAGTGAAGCTAGGCAGATGAGAAGACCTAGTGAGTGAAGCTAGGCAGTTGGGAAAGACCTAGTGAGTGAAACCAGACACGAGGAAATCCAGATGGATCAAGACTAATCGGACATCTGGTATTGGGAAGTCCAAGTAGGTCAAAGGGATTGATCGGATACTTGGCACGAGGAAATATAGATGGGTCAAGGTTGACCAGACATATGGTGGAAGTCCAAGTGGGTCATGAAGGACCGGACACTTGGCACAAGGAGATAAGTCCAAGTGGGTCAAGGATGACCGAACACTTGGCACGAGGAGAAAAGTCTAAGTGGATCAAAGGAATTGACCGGACACTTGATGAGTGGATCCTAGCAGGTCAAGGGTGACCGGATGCTAGGCATGATGTACCAACAGGTCATGGTTGATCGGTTGTTGGTTTAGGGGACTTTGAACTTGGTTTTGGGCAAAAACCTTGAGCTGGATCGATCAGCCGATCGATTGGCTCATGCCCAATCGATCGGCTGATCGATTGGGTGAGTCCCCGCGACAAACCTCCTCCCAATCGATCAATGGATCGATTGGGGAGAAGTGTCACGCGCATAGAATGGCTCTAGATCGATCGGCCGATCGATTCAGAGCCTCCAATTGATTAGCCGATCGATTGGGAGTCGCGATTCTATGCGATAAGCCCTGGATCGATGGGCCGATCGATCCAGGCATTTCCTGAGAGCACAGAAGCGCTCTGGATCGATCGACCGATCGATCCAAAGCCTCCCCAATCGATTGGGAGCAATCCAATCGATTGGGATCTGACCGTTGGCGCAGAATATAGTTGTTGGCGTGCGTTCGTCTTCGGCAGAGCTCACGATTTTCATCTCAGATCTACACAGCGCTTCCAGGGCTTCTTCACAGAGTTCTCACCGCCAGTTCTTGAAGTTCTTAGAGGTCTTTCCAAGTTAAGAGGCGGATCTACATAAAGAAGAAGAAAGCTAAGGTTAGGGTTTTCTTGTGCAAACTTGTAAGCTTTTGCTTGTATTTTGTTTCCTTTCCCTTTCTTCTTGTAGTGTGAACTTGTAGGGCCTCTCCGCCTTTGGTAGTTACCATAAAGGAGTGTTTATTAGTGGAGGGTGCGTGAGTGTGTGGATCCTTGGATTAGTAACCTCTTCTTGAGGTGGATACCAAGTAAATCCTTTGTGTTAGCATTGTATATGTTGTTTCTTGTATTCCCGCTGCATATCATTAAAGAAAGAAGCAACGAAGAGCATGATGAACGTGAAAAGCTATTCACCCCTCCCCTTCTAGCTACATATTTGGTCCCAACAAGTGGTATCAGAGCGAGGTCGCTCTTCACCGGAATCATCGCCGGAAGGGGCAACAAGGTTAGAGGGTGTAGAAGTTGGAGCAAATTCTATCAAGTCAAAGACTTCATCATCAAGCTCAACTTCAAATGGAATTCCAAGATGGCCTTGGATTCGACACAAGGGTGCCTCCACCATATGTAGCTACAAGTTTTGATTCTTGGAAATCAAGGATCAAGAATTTTCTTATGATGGAGATAGAGCAATGGTTTGCTCTAATGGAAGGCTTTGAAGCTCCAACAAACTCCAAGGGCAAGGTTATCAAGAAGAATAAATGGAGCCAAGAGCAAATTCAAAGGCGCGAGGCAAACGATAAAGTGATCAAGCTATTGGTCAATTTATTGCCAAGCAACATTTTAGCTCAAGTTGGAGAAGTTCAAGATGCTAAGGATCTATAGAGTAAATTGTCAAAGCTTCATGAAGAACCCTCCACTATACCAATTCAAGAAAAATCCAAAGAGAGCGACTCATTGGAGAAAATACAAGAAGAAGAGGACTCCGAAGTTGAGAGATGCTCAACTTCCAAAGAGGAAGTCCAAGAAATCTCATCTTCAAAGGAATGCAATGAGAAGAGCAAAGAGGGAGCATACTCTTTGTTCCATATACAAGATAAGGATGAAGAAGCTTCCACCTCCATAAGTCAAGTCAAATCTATTGGAGGAGCACCATTATCGGAACAAGAGGAAGTTTCTATCTCCGGATCAAAAGGAGAAGATGTCATCCCTACACATGAAGGTATAAATATTTCAATTAAAATTAAAAATCATATTACATGTTTTGAGTGTAGGGAACATAGGCATTATAAGAGAAAATGCCCTAAATTGGCCAAGAAGAAGGGCCAAGTGGCACCTAAGGGCAAGAAGAAGCCTAAGGAGACCGCTCCCACAACAAGGAAAAACAAGGAGCACATTGTGTGCTTCTTGTGCAACCAAAAGGGGCATTATAGAAGTCAATGTCCTAAGGGGAAGAAAGCGGGCAAGGCTCAAGGAGGAAGCATGAGTCAAGGGGGAGCCTCCAAGGTAAAACGAAATGTATCATTTATTGAGTCTACCCCTTTAAATAATGGTAGAAAGCATGTTAGTTCTAATTTATACCATTTTAATGCTATTTACCATAAGAATAGGGAGCATGATAGCATTAAAGAAAAACATATGGCTCTACATGCTAAAACTATCACACCTAGGGTTAGGAAGGTAAATGAAAATCTATGCAAGAAAACTAAGAGTTTTAGTTATAGGTCTAAAAATAAAAATGCTCATGGATTTAATGAAACGCCAAAAACTAAGAACTTAATAATGGAAAATCAAGTTTTGAGGTCAAGACTTGATAAATTAGAAAAGACCCTAAAAAGGATGGAAAATATCCTAAAAGGGCAAAATGAGCAAAACCTAGGTTTAGCACAACAAGGGTCATCCAAGGGCTATAAGGGTTTGGGATACAAACCTAAAACCAAAAAGGATGTGCCTTCTTACCATATAGTTCCATATAGTTATGGAACCAACCCTAGGTCAAATGGTCAACTCAAAAATACTAGGGAGGTTATCCCTAAGAGTATTTTTACAACAAACGTGACTAAGACTTCTAAGAAGTCCAAAAAAGTCACTAAGAAGGTCACAAGGGAGGCAATTCCTAGAGTTGACCTAGAAAAGGTGACCAAGGCTTCTAATAAGCCAAACAAGGTCACTAGGAAGGTATCTAGGGAAGCTATCCCTAGTGAGTACCTAGAGCATCCAAGGAGCACCAATAGATTTTGGGTTCTCAGGAGCATTTTCTCTATCCCTTAGATGGGATAGAGAGTGTCAACTCTAATTGAAAGGGTAGTTAACCCAATCATGACGAAGTTGGTACTCTAAGAGCATTTTCAAGGTTATTATTGACCTTTGAAAATGAAGTGGATATTTGAATTACTCTTGGGAAGAGTAAAACGTGTCATAATGTGAGAAAATTGATTTTAAGATTAAATTGGCACAATTGGGAAAATCACAAGAACTACCAAATTGGGTTTTTGGTATGTTCTTAGGAAGTTAAAGGCAAATCTAAGCCTTATTTTATTTGGTTACTCTTGGAAGAGTAATTTGTGCCAAAATTTGAGGAATATACTTAATTTAAATTGGCAAAAATTCAGAAAAGCAAAAGCAATGTCAAAATTAGATTTTGGTATTTTCTTGGGAAATAGTGGGCGACCTAGGGTTTAAATTTTTAAGTTAGCTAAGGTTTTAGGATACTTAGATAGATAATCTAGGTATATTTTATTTATACTAATTTTTCATGCATTGTTTGTCCATCATATGTCATGACATCATATTTATTTTGCATTCATGTATTATTATGAGAAATACAAAAATATCATGTCATATCATACATACATCATGTAATTATAGGAAATTTTCTTTTAAAAATTATTTCATTTTGATGTATGTCATAAAATATCATGCATTATGTTTAAATCCCTTGCAATTAAGGATAAAATGACATTTACTAACAAGTAACATCCTTGATGGATGTTTATATTTCAAAATGCCTAGATAGATATGCATGATCCTTAGATTAGGGCAAAACCAAATTTTACATCTTACTAAAGAACTATAAGATAACTTGTATGTGGTTTCATACACATAAAATACAAGTGAGATGTTAGGATGATGAACAAAACTCAAGATGTTGATTTAGTGCATTCTTTTGAGTTTAAAGTTCATCAAAACACATAGTTATGTGTTTTCCAAACATTGGGAAAGTTAATGTACAAGTCATGTGCATTGAGCCCAAAGAACATGGTTGGATATTAGTTTTGAAAATGATTTTAAAATTCTTTTGGAAAACCTTGATGAAGACTATCTTTTGATAGTAATCATCATTGAAGAGTTAGGCACAAACTTGAAGAAAACACTAAAATTTTTACAAGTTTTCAAGTTTGTGTCAATCTTTGAAAATATAAAGTATTTTAATAGAAAACTATTTTTCCTTGATAAAGTATACCCTAAATAATGTCTACATGAATTTTCATGATTTTTCGAATTTTGTAAAATTTTTGGGGAGTTACTAAAGTTGACTGAAATTCAATTTCAGCAATTTCAGGCCTCCAATCGATCACCCGATCGATTGGAGTACCTCACTCGATCGGGCAATCGATTGAGAGGAGTTTTCCCGCGAGCAGAAGCTCGTTGGATCGATCAGCCGATCGATCCACCACCCTTGAATCGATCAGTGGATCGATTCAAGCAGGTTCAATCGATTGGGACCCAACTCCAATCAATTGGGGATGTTGATTTTGGCTGGGAAAGTCTATGTTCAGCATTCTAAATCATTTTTAGTATATAAAACCATTTCTAACCCCTTGAAACATATTTGTATACATTTATGGGGAGTTTTCATGATGAAAATAAGGATGGATTGGTTAAGAAAGACTAAGTAGAGGTTTAGGTTGAGGTTTGGTTTCATTATTGAATTTTTGAACCTCAAAACTTATAAATTTGGGTTTCCTAAAGATTTAGGGATTCCAAGTCATTGTTAGTGCAATGACAGAAGTGACGTGCATGTCTTTAGGGGGAGTTACTCTTTAAGGACATGAAAATCTATTGTTCATACACCTTGGGAGGTGGTTAACCTTCCTTAGCGTAAATGCTCAAGGTTGGGCATTTACCTACAATGGAGAGTGGATATCTTCATTGTTCACGGGGTATATGCTCAAGGTTGAGCGTTAAGAATAATGAAGGGTATGGGACCTTTGTGATTGTGTTGTGAACATCGAGTGAAGTTGTGAACAACGTTGGGTAACTCTTCAGAGGGAGAATTTTTTTATGTGTGCTAATAGGGGGAGAATGTAGGGTTAAGTTAGGCCTTCATTACCAAAGAGGGAGGTTGCCCTCTAGAAAAGGAGGAGGATGGAGGGAATCCTCATTCATATATTGGCATGAAGGAGGTTAAGGCTATGGGATTAGCCTAACTTAAAGGAGGTATTGTCAAACATCAAAAAGTGGGAGATTGTTGGTGCAATATTCCCTAGGTCAAGGTTGACCTGGTTGACTGAGCTTGAATTGGGTCAAGCTCGAGTCTTGATGGTTAAGTTTCGATGTTTGACAATACATGGAGATTGCAGGTGCAATTGTTCATGTGTGAAGGAGAGTCAAGTAGGTCAAGGTTGATTGGATACTTGACTAGAAAATCCTGGTGAGTGAAGCCAGACATTTGGAAGTCCTAGTGAGTGAAACGAGATATTTGGGAAGTCCTGGTGAGTGAAGCTAGGCAGTTGGAAGTCCTGGTGAGTGAAGCCAGGCAGATGAGAAGACCTAGTGAGTGAAGCTAGGCAGTTGGGAAAGACCTGGTGAGTGAAACCAGGCACGAGGAAATCCAGATGGATCAAGACTAATCGGACATCTGGTGTTGGGAAGTCCAAGTAGGTCAAAGGGATTGATCGGATAGTTGATACGAGGAAATTCAGATGGGTCAAGGTTGACTAGACATCTGGTGGAAGTCCAAGTGGGTCATGAAAGACCGAATACTTGGCACGAGGAGATAACTCCAAGTGGGTCAAGGATGACCGAACACTTGGCACGAGGAGAAAAGTCCAAGTGGATCAAAGGAATTGACCGGACATTTGGTGAGTGGGTCCTAGCAGGTCAAGGGTGACCGGATGCTAGGCCTGATGTACCAACAGGTCATGGTTGACCGGATGTTGGTTTAGGGGACTTTGGACTTGGTTTTGGACAAAAACCTTGAGCTAGATCGATCAGCCAATCAATTGGCTCATGCCCAATCGATCATCTGATCGATTGGGTGAGTCCCCACAATAAACCTCCTCCCAATCGATCAGTGGATCGATTGGGGAGAAGTGTTGCGCGCACAGAATGGCTCTGGATCAATCGGTCGATCGATTCAGAGCCTCCAATCGATTAGCCGATCGATTGGGAGTCGCGATTCTGTGCGATAAGCCCTGGATCGATCGGTCGATCGATCCAGGCATTTCCCGAGAGTACAGAGGCGCTCTGGATCGATCGATCGATCCAAAGCCTCCCCAATCGATTGGCAGCAATCCAATCGATTGGGATCCGACCGTTGGCGCAGAATATAGCTGTTGGCATGCGTTCGTCTTCGGCAGAGCTCACGGATTTCATCTCAGATCTACACAGCGCTTCCAGGGCTTCTTCGCAGAGTTCTCACCGCCAGTTCTTGAAGTTCTTGGAGGTATTTTCAAGTCAAGAGGTGGATCTACAGCAAGAAGAAGAAAGCTAGGGTTAGGATTTTCTTGTGCAAACTTGTAAACTTTTGCTTGTATTTTATTTCCTGTCCCTTTCTTCTTGTAGTGTGAACTTGTAGGGCTCTCCGCCTTTGGTAGTTACCATAAAGGAGTGTTTATTAGTGGAGGGTGCGTGAGTGTGTGGATCCTTGGATTAGTCACCTCTTCTTGAGGTGGATACCAAGTAAATCCTTTGTGTTAGCATTGTATGTGTTGTTTCTTGTATTCCCGTTGCATATCTTTGAAGAAACAAGCAACGCAGAGCACGACGAACGCGATTCACCCTCCCCCCTCCTCTAGCTACATATTTGGTCCCAACAATACTGAAAGATGAAATCTATCATCCCAGTCATCTCATACAGTCAATCTTATAACCATCGATGAAAGACATTCACACAAATATATCGTGAACCATGTAATCATGCAGACTAAGCAAATAATGCTATTTAAATGGGAAAGATAAAATATTCAATTGTGAAAATCAAATTTTTTTATCTATTGTTATAACTTTCTAACAAATCAAACATAATAAATAAAGAAACTATTCAGTATCTTTCTAAGCGTACATAGGTTAAACGAATAGAAGGAGAAGTGTTAGTTAGAGCCCTAGAGCCAATCATTTGATGATTGTTGTATGAACTCATTGTATCATATTCTTGTATATTAATAAAAGCATTTGTTTTGGTTATTATACTTACTTGTATTGGTGCCAAATAACTAAGTATAATAGCATCCTTGAGTAGAAGGTTCTTACCTATATCAATCGATTGGTTGAATCGATAGTGAGATGATATAGGGAACACTACTCTTAATCATTCCTAGTCGAGTATTAACATTCAGGGACAATGTTAATGCAATAAGACTAGCATGTAGGTCAACTCGATGACTTGATATCACAAGTCATGGATATAGAGATATCAAGTTGACACATGGGTATGCATTGGAGAATGTATACTGAATGACCCGCCATGAGAAAGTATCATGGATCGTTATATGAGTGTCATATACTTTCTCATGTGACTATTAGTATGACTACTAGTCCTTGGACCTGAAGTCACCATGGATCCCTACATAAGGAGTTACCTACTTCGGCTTCGTCAAACGTCACCCGTAACTGGGTGGACTATAAAGGCGATTACTGGGTATGTAACGAATTATGCAGAGGGATGTGAGTGATGTAGATGGGATCTATCCCTCCTATATGACGGGAGTGACATCGATATTCTTGATAGAGTGAGACCACGAAGTGCATGGCCATGCCCAAATGAGTCAATATGAGATATTGAGCTCATTTGATTGAGTGGGTATACTTGGAGTTCAAGAATTAGATTGATTAGAGGATGACACGGTCTATGTCTCACATTGATCAATCTAGATGTTTAGGATAGAAGGACAATGTCATATATTGTGAGGAGTCACAATTAGTAGTCACAAGGTGATGTTGGATCTCAACATTCTTATAACTTGGGTAGTAATGATGTGTTGCTAGATACCGCTCATTACTTATGCTTCTAAATGGGTTTAGGAGCATTACCAATGTTATAAGAACCTATAGGGTCAAACACAAAGGACAATTAGATGGGGATAGGTTCATATGATGAACCAAGAGGATTAGATTCATGTGATGAATCAAATTGGATTAAGAGTAATCCTAATTGGGTAATTGATTTGGACTCAATTTGATTCATGTGTTCAATGAGTCTAATTTAGATTATGACTCATTGAATCAATTTAATTAAATGAATTAGATTCATTATATTAAATTGGCTTGAATCAAATGGTTAGATTAAATCAACCATGAGAGAGATTTGGTCAAGTTTGACTTGACTTGAGAGGAAGATGAAAAGTCAAGTTTGACTTGACTATTTGCCACCTCATTTGTGAGTTAGCATTATGAGGACTAATGATGATGTACCACATCATCATGTTTAGCACATGTGTGTGCCACCTCATGGAGGTTACAAATCTCCTCTTTAATTGTTAGTTAGAGCTCTAAAACCAATCATTTGATGATTGTATTATGGACTTGTTGTATCATATTCTTATATAAAGGCATTTGTTTTTGGTTATTATACTTACTTGTACTGGTGCCAAATAAACTAAGTATAATAGCGTCCTTGAGTAGAAGGTTCTCACCTATATCAATCAGTTAGTTGAACCGATAGTGTGATGATATAGGGAACACTACTCTTAATCATTCCTAGTCGAGTATTAACATTCAAGGACAATGTTAATGCAATAAGACTAGCATGTAGGTAGACTCGATGACTTGATCTCTCAAGTCATGGATATAGAGATATCAAGTTGACATATGGGTATGCATTGGAGAATGTATACTGAATGACCTGCCATGAGAAAGTATCATGGATCATTATATGAGTGTCATATACTTTCTCATGTGGCTATTAGTATGACTACTAGTCCTTGGACCTGAAGTCACCATGGATCCCTACATAAGGAGTTATGTACTTTGGTTTCGTCAAACGTCACCTGTAACTGGGTGGACTATAAAGGCGATTACTGGGTATGTAACGAATTATGCAGAGGGATGTGAGTAATGTAGATGGGATCTATCCCTCCAATATGATGGGAGCGACATCAATATTCTTGATAGAGTGAGACCACGAAGTGCATGGCCATGCCCAAATGAGTCAATATGAGATATTGAGCTCATTTGATTTAGTGAGTCTACTTGGAGATCAAGATTTAGATTGGTCAAAGGATGACACGGACAATGCCTCAAATTTATCAATCTAGATGTCTAGGATAGAAGGACACTTGTCATATATTGTGAGGAGTCACAATTAGTAGTCACAAGGTGATGTTGGATCTCAACATTCTTGTAACTTGGGTAGTAATGATGTGTTGCTAGATACCGCTCATTACTTATGCTCCTAAATGGGTTTAGGGGCATTACCAACGTTACAAGAACCTATAGGGTCACACACTAAGGACAATTAGATGGAGATTAGGTTCATATGATGAACCAAGAGGATTAGATTCATGTGATGAATCAAATTGGATTAAGAGTAATCCTAATTGGGCTAATTGAGTTGGACTCAAGTTGATTCATGTGTTCAATGAGTCTAATTTAAATTATGACTCATTGAATCTATTTAATTAAATGAATTAGATTCATTATATTAAATTGGCTTGAATTAAATGGTTGGATTAGATCAACCATGAGAGAGATTAAGTCAAGTTTGACTTGACTTGAGAGGAAGAGGAAGAGGAAGAGGAAGAGTCAAGTTTGACTTGACTTTATGCCACATCATTTGTGACTTGGCATTAAGTGGCCAATGATAATGTGTCACATCATCATAGTTGGCACATATGTGTACCACCTCATGGAGGTTACATATTCCCTCTTTAATAGCCACTTAATGCAAAAATGGGGGTTACACTTCTTGAGGTGGCCGGCCACTTTTGTGGTGAATGAGAAATTCATTTTTCATTCAAGGCTCATTCACATCTTCCTCTTCCTCAAACTCTCCCTCTCCTCCTCTTGCTGTGGCTGATCAAGGGTGTTAGCACACCTTTGTTTAGTTTTTCTCCACTCATTTGTTTGTGTGGATACTTCTAGAGGATCGTACGCTTGACGATCTCGAGATCCGGCACTTCCTTGGACGAGCGGGATTCGTAAAGGGCACGCATCAAGGGTAATTCCTTCTCCTAGTTTAGAACTAGCATAAAACTCGTACTCGTAATGTTTTCAAACGTTTTTACTTCGCACGGATCCGGTGGCTGGGGGTTTCGGGGTTCCGTGACGCGAAAAAGTGATTTTCGCGACCCGAAAAATCCAACATTAATGGCCACATTAAAGAGAATAGAGGTTACAACTCCAAGAGGTGGCCGGCCACTTATTGTGTGGAATGAAAATTTGATTTTCATTCAAGGCATTCATTCCATCTTCTTCCTCTTGCTCTCAATTTTCTTCTCCCTCTCCTCCCTTGGCCAAACACTTCATAGGTGCTAGCACACCTATGTTTGGTCTTCTCCACCTAGTTTGTTCGTGTGGACATGCATAGAAGATCATACACTTGACGATCTCGAGATCCGACGAATCTTTGGACGAGCGGGATTGCGAAGGGCATCGCATCGAGGGTAAATTCCTTCTCCTAGTGTAGATCTAGGCTTTAGTAAACGCGTACATGAAATTTTGTTTTATAAACTTCGCACAGATCCGGTGGCATGGGAGATTTGGGGTTTCCGTAACGCGAAAAAGCAGTTTTTGCGGCCCGAAAATCCCAACAGTGGTATCAGAGGCACGTGCGAAGCGTGTACGAGTTTAGTTTGTATTTTTATGAAAATTGTAGGTTCTGTAACTTTCTGTAAATTTAGGTTTTTTATGGTTTTTATGAGTATTTTTCTCGTAGAAGCGAAGCACAAGTGTTTAGACATTTGTAGGCTTCGACTACCGAGAAGATTTTTTCAAAACGACAAGGTTTCGCCACAAATCTTTTTGGGACAGCGGACTAAGGTGCTGTAGGATCGCTTAGGGACACTCGCGATGGTTATATTGCGAGAAGGGGTGCTGCCCCTGACCCAGCAAGGGGATTCGTTCCACGATTGCGCCCGAAAACCGCTAATCGGGACCGCCGGGAATTTTTACTCATAAAAATTGTAAAAAATAGTATTAAAATTACAGAAAATTATGAAAATTACATAATTTAGAATTATGTATAATTTGTCATGGTCATAGCCCAAAAAGACCCAAATTGGATTTAAAAATTTGTGTTATAATTCATATTACGGCCTGCGCACCGTCATTTGTGTTGTGTGTGTTGTATACTTGATATGCGACCTGCGCGTCATGCCTTTCTCCATTTATTCTTGTTGTAAATTAGTTTAGACTCGAATGTAACTCGAGTTTCAAAATTGTAATGTACAAAATTGGAGCTGTGGAAGGTCCACTCGAGACGGAGTTACGAGGAGGGCGCGAGCAACACAAGGTGGTCAAAGGGAGGAGCTTGAGAAGTTGTTGACCCTAGGTTGACCATCCGATCTTCTCATTGGCTTGAGAAGATCGTAGTAGGGCCATGACTAATCACAAATAGTATAATTAATTGCTTGTGTGTGTGTATTTGATGCATGCTAGTAAAGTAGTTAATTAGCGCCTTAACAATTAGATTAGATCTAAATCGTGTACAAGATGCACCCTACGATTAGAATCGATCTCAATCGCTTCAACTCTAAAATGCCTACCATGTCGTGATACCTATCACTACCTCGATCACATGTGTTGTTGAATCTGCCAAAGCATAGCAACACATATTATCTTGGTAGGGTACGGAGGGACAATCTTGGTCCCGCCTATCAACGCATGGGTGAGTAGAGACTCAATTTGATTGAGTACAACTAGTTAAATCGAGTTTAACTGTAGGCATTCTTCCAACGGTTGGAAAGATAGGACATAAATCATATTTATATTAATTCTTGGGCATATTACCCAAAGCTAACTCAAGTTGTAATATAACTGCGGATAATGATCCTATAAACAAGAGTTGCATAGAGATGTAATTGGTAAATCGTTACCTACCGATCATACAAAATCTTGGGCGTATTAGCCAAAGCAAACTCAAGGGTTAGTATGATGTGGATCTTGTCCCGCATGACTTATAGAATTCAGTGGAAGCATCATTTAATTAAAGGCCTAATTAAATGATTACTAGAATATGATGTTTATTTATTTTCTGCATTTTTCAGTTGTAGATAACCATGACGTCAAACACGAACACCTTCTCTCTACATTCTGTCCTTGACAAGGACAAGCTCAACGGAGCAAATTTCTTTGACTGGTACAGGAATCTGAGAATAGTTCTCACCCAAGAACGTAAACTGTACGTTCTGGAGCAGCCCATTCCGGAGGCTCCTCCTACCAATGCCACGCGAGCAGACAAAGATGCTTACAAGAAGCATCAAGATGACACATTAGATGTATCATGTCTAATGCTCGCGACCATGAACTCTGAGCTTCAGAAGCAACATGAGTTAATGGGTGTTTATGATATGATTGAACATCTTCGTCAACTATATCAAGGACAAGCGTGGCACGAGAGATTTGAGATCTCAAGGGCACTATTTCAGTGCAAGATGTCAGATGGAGCTCCCATAGGTCCATATGTACTCAAGATGATTGGGTATATAGAAAACCTACAGAGGTTGGGGTTCCCACTTGGCCAAGAGCTGGCCACTGACCTGATCTTGCAATCCTTGCCGGATAGCTATAGTCAATTCGTTCTAAACTACAACATGAACGAAATTGACAAGTCACTGCCCGAGCTGCTTAGCATGTTAAGAACTACTGAGCTGAACCTTAAGAAGGTTAAGCCACACTCTGTTCTGATGGTTCAGAAACACAAGGGCAAGGGCAAGCCCAAAGGCAAAGGAAAGTCCCAAGTCAAGGGCAAAGGCAAGGCACTGAAGCATAAAGGAGGGGTCGCCAAGGATGCTACCTGCTTCCACTGCGGTCAGACCGGGCACTGGAAGAGGAACTGCAAAGTGTACCTGGAAGATCTTAAGAAGAAGAGGAGTGAGACTTCCACTTCAGGTATATATGTTATAGAAGTCAATCTATCTATTTCTTCATCATGGGTATTAGATACCGGATATGCTTCTCACATTTGTACTAATGTACAGGCGCTGAGAAATAGCAGGGCATAGACAAAGGGCGAGGTGGACCTACGAGTAGGCAATGGAGCACGGGTTGTTGCTGTTGCTATAGGGACTTATTTTCTATCTCTGCCCTCTAGGCTTGTACTAGAGTTGGATGATTATTGTTATGTGCCTGCTTTAACTAAGAACATAATTTCAGTTTCTTGTTTGGACAAGAAAGGTTTCTCTTTTATAATAAAGGACAAATGTTGTTCTGTTTATTTAAAAGATATGTTTTATTTGTTAGCTAGAGCCCTAGGGCCAATCATTTGATAATTGTATTTTGGACTTGTTGTATCATATTCTATATAAATAAAGGCATTTGGTTTTTGGTTATTATACTTACTTGTATTGGTGCCAAATAAACTAAGTATAATAACGTCCTTGAGTAGAAGGTTCTTACCTATATCAATCGATTGGTTGAATCGATAGTGAGATGATATAGGGAACACTACTCTTAATCATTCCTAGTCGAGTATTAACATTCAGGGACAATGTTAATGTAATAAGACTAGCATGTAGGTCAACTCGATGACTTGATCTCACAAGTCATGGATATAGAGATATCAAGTTGACACATGGGTATGCATTAGAGAATGTATACTGAATGACCCGCCATGAGAAAGTATCATGGATCGTTATATAAGTGTCATATACTTTCTCATGTGACTATTAGTATGACTACTAGTCCTTAGACCTGAAGTCACCATAGTTCCCTACATAAGGAGTTATGTACTTTGGTTTCGTCAAACGTCACCCGTAACTGGGTGGACTATAAAGGCGATTACTGGGTATGTAACGAATTATGCAGAGGGATGTGAGTGATGTAGATAGGATCTATCCCTCCTATATGACGGGAGCGACATCGATATTCTTGATAGAGTGAGACCACGAAGTGCATGGCCATGCCCAAATGAGTCAATATAGGATATTGAGCTCATTTGATTTAGTGAGTCTACTTGGAGTTCAAGATTTAGATTGATTAGAGGATGACACGGTCTATGCCTTATATTGATCAATCTAGATGTCTAGGATAGAAGGACACTTGTCATATATTGTGAGGAGTCACAATTAGTAGTCACAAGGTGATGTTGGATCTCAACATTCTTGTAACATTGGGTAGTAATGATGTGTTGCAAGATACTGCTCATTACTTATGCTCGTAAATGGGTTTAGGGGCATTGCCAACGTTACAAGAACCTATAGGGTCACACACTAAGGACAATTAGATGGAGATTAGGTTCATATGATGAACCAAGATAATTAGATTCATTTGATGAATCAAATTGGATTAAGAGTAATCCAAATTGGGCTAATTGAGTTGGACTCAAGTTGATTCATGTATTCAATGAGTCTAATTTAGATTATGACTCATTAAATCAACTTAATTTAATGAATTAGATTAATTATATTAAGTTGGCTTGAATCAAATGGTTAGATTAGATCAACCATGGAAGAGATTGGTCAAGTTTGACTTAACTTGAGAGGAAGAGGAAGAGGAAGAGTCAATTTTGACTTGACTAATTGCCACATCATAAGTGAGATGGCAAGATGTGGACCAATGATGATGCTCCATATCATCATGGTGTGCCACCTCATGGAGGTTACAAGCCTCCTTTCCCATTAATGTGGCCGGCCACATTAAATGAGTGGGAGTTACTCAAGTGGTCGGCCACACAAGGGGATGAATGGGAATGAATTTTCATTCAAGACTCATTCACTCTATCTTCTTCCTCTAGCTCTCCCTCTCCCTCTCCTCCTCAACTTGGCCGAACCACACAAGGTGCTAGCACACCCTTTTGTGTGGTTTTTCTCCACCTACGTGTCCGTGTGGATACTTCTAGAGGGGTATCTATTTTGATACTCTCGAGATCCGGCACCGTTTGGATGAGAGGGGTATAACTTTTCTTTTGTAGATCTAAGTGTAGATCTAGGTAGAAACTCGTATTTGTATGTTTTTCAAATTTTTCTTTGCACGGATCCGTTGGCTAGGGGCTTTCGGGGTTTCCGCGATGCGAAAAAGCGATTTTCGCGGCCTGAAAATCCAACAGTGGTATCAGAGCCACGTGCAAAGACGAATACGAGTTTATTTTGTGTTTTATGAAAACTTTTCAATTCTGTAATATTCTGTAAATTTATGATTTTTATAGTTTTTATGGGTATTTTTCTCGTAGAAGTGAAGCACAAGTGTTTCGGTACTTGTAGGCTTTAACTACCGAGAAGAATTTTCCAAAACGGCCAAGTTTCGCCCCAAAAACTTTTGGGACAGCGGGCTAAGGCGCTGTTAGATCGCAATGGAACCCTCGCAATGGTTAGATCACGGGTAGGGGTGTTTCCCCTAGCCCCGCAAGGGGATTCGTTCCGCGATTGTGCCCGAAAACCGCTTAACGGAACCGCCGGGAAATTGTACTCGTAAAAATTGTAAAAATTATAGAAAAATTACAGAAAATTATAGAAATATATAATTTTGAATTATATATTATTTTTGTGATAGTAATGGCCCAAAGACCCAATTCGATTGGATAATTTGTGTTGTAATTAATAATACGGCCTGCGTGTCGTGATGTGATGTGCGTGTTGTATTTTATTTTTATTTCGCGACCTGCGTGTCGTGCCTTTCTCTTTTATTCTTGTTGTAAATTAGATTTAGACTCGAATATAACTCGAGTTTCAAAATGTAATGTAAATTTTGAAGCGGTGGAAGGTCCACTCGAGACGGAGTTACGAGGAGGGCGCGAGCAACACGAGGTGGTCAAAGGAAGGAGCTTGAGAAGCTGTTGACCTTAGGTTGACCATCCGATCTTCTCATTGGCTTGAGAAGATCGTAGTAGGGCCATGACATAATCACAAAATTATTTAATTAATTGCTTTTGTGTGTATGTGATGCATGCTAGTTAATTAAGTAATTAATTAGTGCCTAACAATTAAATTAGATCTAAGTCGTGCACATGATGCACCCTTCGATTAGATTAGATCTATTGAGTATATGATACGCATCATCGTTTAGATTAGATCTAAATCGCGTCAACTCGTAATGCCTACCATGCCGTGATACCTACCACTACCTCGATCGCATGTTGTTGTTGAATCTGCCAAAGCAGAGCAACACATACTATCTTGGTAGGGTACGGAGGGACAATTTTGGTCCCGCCTATCAACGCATGGATGAGTACAACTCAATTAGATTGAGTAACTAGTTAACTCAATTGGATTGAGTTTAACTATAGGCATTATCCAATGGTTGGTAGATAGGTCAAAATCACGTTTATATTAACTCTTGGGCGTATTAGCCAAAGCTAACTCGAGTTTTAATATAAATGCGGATTTTGATCCTATAAACAAGAGTTGCATAGAGATATAATTAGTAATCGTTACCTACCGATCATACTAAGTCTTGGGCATATTAGCCAAAGCTGACTCAAGGGTTAGTATGATGTGGATCTTGTCCCACATGAATTATAGAATTCAGTGGGAGCATCATTTAGTTGAAGGCCTAATTAAATGATTTAAAAGAATATGATATTTATTTCTGCATTTATTTCTGTTGTAGAATTTCCATGACGTCAAACACGAACAACTTCTCTCTGCGTTCTGTCCTTAAGAAGGACAAGCTCAACGGAGCAAATTTCCTAGGCGATGCAGGACACGAGAATAGTTCTCACCCAGAGCGTAGCATGCGTTCTAGAGCAGGCTCATTCAGGCTCCTCTTGCGCCGAGCGAGACCAAGATGCTTACAAGAAGCATCAAGATGACGCATTAGATGTGTCCTGTCTTATGCTCGCGACCATGAACTCTGAGCTTCAGAAGCAACATGAGTTGATGGGCGCTTATGATATGGTTGAACATCTTTGTCACCTATATCAAGGACAAGCAAGGCACTGGAAGAGGAACTCCAAAGAATACCTGGAAGATCTTAAGAAGAGAAATAAGATTTCTACTTCAGGTATACATGTTATAGAAGTCAACCTCTCTATTTCTTCATCGTGGGTATTAGACACCGGATGTGCTTCGCACATTTGTACTAATGTACAAGTGCTGAGAAATAGCAGGGCATTGACAAAGGGTGAGGTAGACCTACGAGTAGTCAATGGAGCATGGGTTGCTGCTATTGCTGTAGGAACTTACTATCTATCTCTACCCTCTGGGCTTGTACTAGAATTAGATGATTGTTGTTATGTGCCTGCCTTGACTAAGAACATAATTTCAGTTTCTTGTTTGGACAAGAAAGGATTTTCGTTTACAATAAAGAACAAATGTTGTTCCATCTATTTAAACGATATGTTCTATTGTAGTGCACCTCTGATGAACGGACTCTATATTCTAGACCTTGAGAGCTCTATCTATAACATAAATACTAAGAGGTTCAAGTCAAATGACATGAACCAAACCTACCTCTGGCACTGTCGCTTAGGTCATATAAATGATAAGCGCTTATCCCAGCTCCATAAGGATGGTTTGCTGGACTCATTTGATTTTGAATCATATGAGATATGCGAGTCATGCCTACGAGGCAAGATGACCAAGACTCCCTTTAGTGGGCACAGCGAGAGAGAGACTGATTTGTTAGGACTTATACATAGTGATGTATGTGGCCCTTTCAATGTCGCTGCTAGAGGTGGCTATAGGTACTTCATCACATTTACTGATGACTTCAGTAGATATGGTTATGTGTACTTGATGACACATAAGTCTAAATCCTTTGAAAAGTTCGAAGAATTCAAGAATAAAGTACAGAACCCTCTTGGCAAGAGTATTAAGATACTTCGATCTGACCGAAGTGGAGAATACCTTAGCCATGAGTTTCGTGACTTCCTAGCTGAGTGTGGGATTCTATCCCAACTCACTCCTCCTGGAACACCACAGTGGAATGGTGTATCCGAAAGGAGGAATCGTACCTTATTAGATATGGTACGATCTATGATGAGTCACACAGATCTTCCGACATACCTTTGGGGCTATGCTCTAGACACGGCAGCTTTTATACTCAATCAAGTTCCATCCAAGGCCGTGATAAAGACACCATATAGGATATGGACTGGGAGAGATGCCCATGTGTCTTTCATGAGGATTTGGGGTTGTGAGGCTTACGTTAGACGTCAAGTCTCAGACAAGTTAGGACCCAAATCTGACAAGTGCTACTTTATTGGATATCCCAAGGAAACTAAGGGATATTACTTCTACATTCCCAGTCAGCACAAGGTAGTTGTGGCAAAGACTGGGGTCTTTCTAGAATGGGACTTTGTTTCTAGAAAGACTAGTGGGAGCACGTTCGATCTTGAAGAAGTTCAAGAAGCGAACAATAGTACTGATGCCTCGATGGAAGTTGAACTGGAACCACAAAGTGTTGTGGATCATGTTGTTCTACAAAGAGTTGAGGAACAACAACCAGTTCAAGTAGACATACCTCTTCGCAGGTCTAATAGGGTACGTCGTCAGCCTGAGAGATATTCATTTCTCTTGTCTGACCATGATGACGTTGTGCTCATAGATGATGAGCCTACCACCTATCAGGAAGCTGTGATGAGACCAGATTCCGAGAAATGACTAGAGGCCATGAGATTCGAGATAGAATCTATGTACACCAACCAAGTATGGACTTTGGTTGATCCACCTGAAGGGGTAAAACACATTGGGTGTAAGTGGGTCTTTAAGAGAAAGACTGACATGGATGGACTTATCTATAAGGATCGCTTGGTAGCTAAAGGTTTCAAGCAGATTCATGGTATTGACTATGATGAAACCTTTTCTCCAGTAGCGATGTTTAAGTCCATCGGATCATGCTTCCTATTGCAGCTTACCACGATTACGAGATCTGGCAGATGGATGTCAAAACCGCGTTTCTGAATGGAAACCTGCTCGAGGATGTGTACATGACACAACCTGAGGGTTTTGTAGATCCACGGCATACTAGCAGAGTATGCAAGCTGCATAGGTCCATTTATGGACTAAAGCAAGCTTCTCGGAGCTGGAATCTTCAATTCGATGATGCAATCAAACAGTTTGGTTTCATCAAGAACGAAGATGAACCTTGTGTCTACAAGAAGGTTGTAGGGGACATAGTTGTCTTCCTCATATTGTATGTGAATGACATATTGCTCATTGGGAAAGACATCCCTTTGCTACAGTCTGTCAAGACTTGGCTAGGGACTTGTTTCTCAATGAAGGACTTAGGTGAAGCATCCCGCATTCTAGGGATACAGATCTATAGAGATAGATCTAAGAGATTGCTTGGCCTAAGTCAGAGTATATACATTGATAAGGTACTCCTTCAGTTTGCCATGCAGAACTCCAAGAAGGGATTTCTGCCGATGTCACATGGCGTGAGTCTTTCGAAGACTCAAGGTCCCTCTTCTAGAGAGGAGAGAGACCGCATGGATCAGATCCCTTATGCCTCAGCCATAGGATCGATCATGTACACCATGCTATGTACTCGACCTGATGTCTCGTATGCTTTGAGCATGACGAGCAGATACCAGTCAGATCCAGGTGAAAGTCACTGGATAGTGGTCAAGAATATTCTTAAGTACTTAAGAAGGACTAAAGAATATTTCTTGATATATGGAGGCAATGATGAGCTAGCTATAAGGGTTACAGTGATGCCAGCTTCCAAACCGATCAGGATGATTACCGATCGTAGTCAGGGTTCGTATTTTGCATTAATGGTTGTGCTGTCAGCTGGAAGAGTTCGAAGCAGGACACAGTAGCTGATTCTACAATAGAGGCCGAGTACATTGCTGCATCAGAAGCAGCAAAGGAGGCAGTTTGGATCCGCAAGTTCATCACTGAACTTGGGGTGGTTCCTAGCATTGCTGACACCCCATTGAGCTCTATTGTGACAACAATGGAGCTATAGCACAGGCGAAGGAACCTCGCTCACACCAGCGGACCAAACACATACTATGGCGCGTCCATCTCATTCGAGAGATCATCGAGAGAGGAGATGTGAAGATTTGCAGAGTACCTACAGAGGCTAACATCGCAGATCCCTTGACCAAGGATTTGGCACAAAGGAAGCATGATGGTCACACTAGGTCATTGGGGCTTAGAGCCTACACTGATTGGCACTAGTGCTAGTGGGAGATTGTTAGCTAGAGCCCTAGAACCAATCATTTGATGATTGTATTTTGGACTTGTTGTATCATATTCTATATAAATAAAGGCATTTGGTTTTTGATTATTATACTTACTTGTATTGGTGCCAAATAAACTAAGTATAATAACATCCTTGAGTAGAAGGTTCTTACCTATATCAATCGATTAGTTGAATCGATAGTGAGATGATATAGGGAACACTACTCTTAATCATTCCTAGTCGAGTATTAACATTCAGGGACAATGTTAATGCAATAAGACTAGCATGTAGGTCAACTCGATTACTTGATCTCACAAGTCATGGATATAGAGATATCAAGTTGACACATGGGTATGCATTAGATAATGTATACTGAATGACCCGCCATGAGAAAGTATCATGGATCGTTATATAAGTGTCATATACTTTCTCATGTGGCTATTAGTATGACTACTAGTCCTTAGAACTGAAGTCACCATAGTTCCCTACATGAGGAGTTATGTACTTTGGTTTCGTCAAACGTCACCCGTAACTGGGTGGACTATAAAGGCGATTACTGGGTATGTAACGAATTATGCAGAGGGATGTGAGTGATGTAGATGGGATCTATCCCTCCTATATGACGGGAGCGACATCGATATTCTTGATAGAGTGAGACCACGAAGTACATGGCCATGCCCAAATGAGTCAATATAGGATATTGAGCTCATTTGATTTAGTGAGTCTACTTGGAGTTCAAGATTTAGATTGATTAAAGGATGACACGGTCTATGCCTCATATTGATCAATCTAGATGTCTAGGATAGAAGGACACTTGTCATATATTGTGAGGAGTCACAATTAGTAGTCACAAGGTGATGCTGGATCTCAACATTCTTGTAACATTGGATAGTAATGATGTGTTGCTAGATACCGCTCATTACTTATGCTCCTAAATGGGTTTAGGGGCATTGCCAACGTTACAAGAACCTATAGGGTCACACACTAAGGACAATTAGATGGAGATTAGGTTCATATGATGAACCAAGAGGATTAGATTCATTTGATGAATCAAATTGGATTAAGAGTAATCCAAATTGGGCTAATTGAGTTGGACTCAAGTTGATTCATGTATTCACTGAGTCTAATTTAGATTATGACTCATTAAATCAATTTAATTTAATGAATTAGATTCATTATATTAATTGGCTTGAATCAAATGGTTAGATTAGATCAACCATGGAAGAGATTTGGTCAAGTTTGACTTGACTTGAGAGGAAGAGGAAGAGTCAAGTTTGACTTGACTAATTGCCACATCATAAGTGAGATGGCAAGATGTGGACCAATGATGATGCTCCACATCATCATGGTGTGCCACCTCATGGAGGTTACAAGCCTCCTTTCCCATTAATGTGGCCGGCCACATTAAATGAGTGGGAGTTACTCAAGTGGCCGGCCACACAAGAGGATGAATAGGAATGAATTTTCATTCAAGACTCATTCACTCCATTTTCTTCCTCTAGCTCTCCCTCTCCCTCTCCTCCTCAACTTGGCCGAACCACACAAGGTGCTAGCACACCCTTTTGTGTGGTTTTTTTCCACCTACGTGTCCGTGTGGATACTTCTAAAGGGGTATATATTTTGATACTCTCGAGATTCGACACCGTTTGGAGGAGTGGGAACGCGAAGGGCTTCGCTTCATAGGTATAACTTTTATTTTGTAGATCTAAGTGTAGATCTAGGTAGAAACTCGTATTCGTATGTTTTTCAAATTTTTCTTTGTACAGATCCGTTGGCTAGGGGCTTTCGGGGTTTCCGCTACGCGAAAAAGCGGTTTTCGCGGCCCGAAAAACCCAACACTATTGTAGTGCACCTCGGATGAACGGACTCTACATTCTAGACCTTGAAAGCCCTATCTATAACATAAATACGAAGAGGTTCAAGTCAAATGACATGAACCAAACCTATCTCTGGCACTGTCGCTTAGGTCATATAAACGACAAGCCCTTATCCTAGCTACATAAGGATGGTTTGCTGGACTCATTTGATTTTGAATCTTATGAGACGTGCGAGTCATGCCTACTAGGCAAGATGACCAAGACTCCCTTCAGTGGGCATAGCGAGAGAGTGACTGATTTGTTAGGACTTATACATAGTGATGTATGTGGCCCTTTCAATGTCGCTGCTAGAGGCGGTTATAAGTATTTCATCACATTTACTGATGACTTCAGTAGATATGGTTATGTGTACTTGATGACACATAAGTCTGAATCCTTTGAAAAGTTCAAAGAATTCAAGAATGAAGTACAAAACCAGCTTGGCAAGAGTATTAAAATACTTCAATCAGATCGAGGTGGTGAATACCTTAGCCATGAGTTTCGTGACTATCTAGCTGAGTGTGGGATTCTATCTCAACTCACTCCTCCTGAACACCACAGTGGAATGGTGTATCCGAAAGGAGGAACCGTACTTTATTAGATATGGTACGGTCTATGATGAGTCACACAGATCTTCCTACATTTCTTTGGGGCTATGCTCTAGACACGGCAGCTTTTATACTCAACCGAGTTCCATCCAAGGTCGTGATAAAGACACCATATAGGATATGGACTGGGAGAGATGCCCAGGTGTCTTTTATGAGGATTTGGGGTTGTGAGGCTTACATTAGACGTCAAGTCTCAGACAAATTAGGACTCAAATCTGACAAGTGCTACTTTATTGGATATCCTAAGGAAACTAAGGGATATTACTTCTACATTCCCAGTCAGCACAAGGTATTTGTGGCAAAGATTGGGGTATTTCTAGAAAGGAACTTTGTTTCTAGAAAGACTAGTGGGAGTACGTTCGATCTTGAAAAAGTTCAAGATGCGGACCATAGCACTGAAGCCTCGATGGAAGTGGAACTGGAACCACAAAGTGTTGTGGATGATGTTGTTCTATAAAGAGTTGAGGAACAACAACCAGTTCAAGTAGACATACCTCTTCGCAGGTCTGATAGGTACGTCGTCATCCTGAGAGATACTCATTTCTTTTGTCTGACCATGATGACGTTGTGCTCATAGAGGATGAGCCTACCACCTATCAGGAAGTTGTGATGAGACCAGATTCCGAGAAATGGCTAGAGGTCATGAGATCCGAAATAGAATCCTTGTACACCAACCAAGTATGGACTTTGGTTGATCCACCTGAAGGGGTAAAACCCATTGGGTGTAAGTGAGTCTTTAAGAGAAAGACTGACATTGATGGACTTATCTATAAGGGTCACTTGGTAGCTAAAGGTTTCAAGCAGATTCATGGTATTGACTATGATGAAACATTTTCTCCAGTAGCGATGTTTAAGTCCATTCGGATCATGTTTGCTATTGCAGCATACCATAACTATGAGATATGGAAAATGGATGGTAAAATCACGTTTTTGAATGGAAACCTGCTCGAGGATGTGTACATGACACAACCTGAGGGTTTTGAAGATCCACAGCATACTAGCAGAGTATGCAAGCTGCATAGGTCCATTTATGGACTAAAGCAAGCTTCTCGGAGCTGGAATCTTCGATTCGATGATGCAATCAAACAGTTTGGCTTCATCAAGAATGAAGATGAACCTTATGTCTACAAGAAGGTTGTAGGGGATATAGTTGTCTTCCTCATATTGTATGTGGATGACATACTACTCATTGGGAAAGACATCCCTTTGCTACAGTTTGTCAAGACTTGGCTAGGGACATGTTTCTCAATGAAGGACTTAGGTGAAGCATCCCGCATTCTAGGGATACAAATCTATAAAGATAGATCTAAAATGATGCTTGGCCTAAGTCAAAGTACATATATTAACAAGGTACTCCTTCGGTTTGCCATGCAGAACTCCAAGAAAGGATTTCTGCCGATGTCACATGGCGTGAGTCTTTCGAAGACTCAAGGTCCCTCATCTAGAGAGGAGAGAGACCACATGGATCAGATCCCTTATGCCTCAGCCATAGGATATATCATGTACGCCATGCTATGTACTCGTCCTGATGTCTCGTATGCTTTGAGCATGACGAGCAGATACTAGTCAGATCCAGGTGAAAATCACTGGATAGCGGTCAAGAATATTCTTAAGTACTTAAGAAGGACTAAAGAATATTTCTTGATATATGGAGGCGATGACGAGCTAGTTGTAAAGGGTTACAGTGATGCCAGTTTCCAGACCAACCAGGATGATTATCGATCGCAGTTAGGGTTCGTGTTTTGCATAAATGATGGTGTTGTGAGCTGGAAGAGTTCGAAGCAGAATACAGTAGCTGATTCTACGACAGAGGCTGAGTATATTGCTGCATCAGAAGCAGCAAAGGAGGCAGTTTGGATCCGCAAGTTCATCACTGAACTTGGGGTGGTTCGTAGCATTGCTGACCCTATTGAGTTCTATTGTGACAACAATGGAGCTATAGCATAGGCGAAGGAACCTCGCTCACACCAGCGGACCAAATACATACTACGGCGCTTCCATCTCATTCGAGAGATTATCAACAGAGGAGATGTAAAGATTTGCAGAGTACCTACAGAGGCTAACATCGCAGATCCCTTGACCAAGGCTTTGGCACAGAGAAAGCATGATGGTCACACTAGGTCATTGGGGCTTAGAGCCTACACTGATTGGCACTAGTTCTAGTGGGAGATTGTTAGTTAGAGCCCTAGAGCCAATCATTTGATGATTGTTGTATGGACTCATTGTATCATATTCTTGTATATTGATAAAGGCATTTGTTTTGGTTATTATACTTACTTGTATTGGTGCCAAATAACTAAGTATAATAGCGTCCTTGAGTAGAAGGTTCTTACCTATATCAATCAATTGGTTGAATCGATAGTGAGATGATATAGGGAACACTACTCTTAATCATTCCTAGTCGAGTATTAACATTCAGGGATAATGTTAATGCAATAAGACTAGCATGTAGGTCAACTCGATGACTTGATCTCACAAGTCATGGATATAGAGATATCAAGTTGACACATGGGTATGCATTGGAGAATGTATACTGAATGACCCGCCATGAGAAAGTATCATGGATCGTTATATGAGTGTCATATACTTTCTCATGTGGCTATTAGTATGACTACTAGTCCTTGGACCTGAAGTCACCATGGATCCCTACATAAGGAGTTATGTACTTTGGTTTCGTCAAACGTCACCCGTAACTGGGTGGACTATAACGGCGATTACTGGGTATGGAACGAATTATGCAGAGGGATGTGAGTGATGTAGATGGGATCTATCCCTCCTATATGACGGGAGTGACATCGATATTCTTGATAGAGTGAGACCACGAAGTGCATGGCTATGCCCAAATGAGTCAATATGAGATATTGAGCTCATTTGATTGAGTGGGTATACTTGGAGTTCAAGATTTAGATTGATTAGAGGATGACATGGTCTATGTCTCACATTGATCAATCTAGATGTCTAGGATAGAAGGACAATGTCATATATTGTGAGGAGTCACAATTAGTAGTCACAAGGTGATGTTGGATCTCAACATTCTTTTAACTTGGGTAGTAATGATGTGTTGCTAGATACCACTCATTACTTATGCTTCTAAATGGGTTTAGGAGCATTGGCAACATTATAAGAACCTATAGGGTCACACACAAAGGACAATTAGATGGAGATTAGGTTCATATGATGGCCCAAGAGGATTAGATTCATGTGATGAATCAAATTGGATTAAGAGTAATCCTAATTGAACTAATTGAGTTGGACTCAAGTTGATTCATGTTTTCAATGAGTCTAATTTAGATTATGACTCATTGAATCAATTTAATTAAATGAATTAGATTCATTATATTAAGTTGGTTTGAATCAAATGGTTAGATTAGATCAACCATGAGAGAGATTTGGTCAAGTTTGACTTAACTTGAGAGGAAGATGAAAAGTCAAGTTTGACTTTACTATTTGCCACTTCATTTGTGAGTTGGCATCAGGAGGACTAATGATGATGTGCCACATCATCATGTTTAGCACATGTGTGTGCCACCTCATGGAGGTTACAAATCTCCTCTTTAATGGCCACATTAAAAGGAATGGAGGTTACAACTCCAAGAGGTGGCCGACCACTTATTGTGTGGAATGAAAATTTGATTTTCATTCAAGGCATTCATTCCATCTTTTTCCTCTTGCTCTTAATTTTCTTCTCCCTCTCCTCCCTTGGCCGAACTCTTCATAGGTGCTAGCACATCTTTGTTTGGTCTTCTGCACCTAGTTTGTTCGTGTGGATACGTATAGAGAATCGTACACTTGACGATCTCGAGATCCGACAAATCTTTGGACGAGCGGGATTGCGAAGGGCATCGCATCAAGGGTAAATTCCTTCTCCTAGTGTAGATGTAGGCTTTAGTAAACTCGTACATGAAATTTTATTTTATATACTTCGCACGGATCCGGTGGCATGGGAGATTCGGGGTTTCCGCAACGCGAAAAAGCGATTTTTGCGGCCCGAAAATCCCAACAAGAAGGTCATCCACCTCAGATTCAAAAAAAAAACATTTAATATCTAATAATATTTTATAAATCAAATAAAAATATTTAATCATTGTATATCCTATTATTATTGCATGTTTTTTTTATAGTAGGTATCAAAGTCATCGCTCGACTAATATTAGAGATGATTAATCTAACCCTACGAAAATTTTCTATCGCCCATCAAAACAAATCAGGGAAACACATGTGAAAGATCATTCTAACAACCAACGTTCTCAAAATCACTACCCATTGAGGGAAAAATCTTCCATAATATGTCGTTGCTAAGTCTCAAACTCTAGGTGTATATATGTCGTTAGAGGGCCTAACCACGATACCCAACTCCTAGCGGCATTTATCATCAAGTTTAGTAGAGGTATGAAGTGAAGAAATTACCCCTGGGGCAATGGTGTATCGACAAGTCACCTTCTCATAAACTTCATAAAAAAAATTTTATTTCCTTGAGAAAATGGTACAACGGCAAGGTGCCTTCTCAGTTCCAGATATTTAAAAATTAAGTCCTAATTTCAGTAAATTAATAAATAATTTTTTTTTAATAGATGATCGATTAACTTAAGAATAATGAATTATATATTATCTATTATGAACGCTTCTTAATTTATTCAGATAATTGGTTGAAAATTTCTATGGGCTCAATCAATATTCCAATGATTAGTGAAAACCTTGTGCCAATAAAAAAACACAAAAGTCAACAAATAACCGCAACGCAGTGACTGCCATGTCCTTAGCAAACTTGGAGCAAAATGAAAAAAATCAACTCTATTTTAACAAGAATGTGGAGACAGTCGAGATGGAGATGCGTCAGGTATCAAAGAAACCAACAATGTAGCAAGTGTCGAGGCATCAACCTCACACCTACATGGAAGAACAATTAAATCATAACTCGAAAGCTTAAGGCAACATAATAGAACAAATTGAGAGAGTGGAGCAGCTCAGACTCTTTTTCCCCGAGAACGTGGAGACATTGAAAATGGATATGCGTCAGATTTCAGAGAAACCAACAATGTAGTATCTTGACATCAACCTCATGAGGTTGAATCACAAATCAAACAATTGGAACAAATTGTGAGAGTGATCAGCTCACACTCTCGCTTGTATGCTGAATCACAATGTTCTACAATGGTCTGATTAGTGAATTCAATGACCACATGCTACACTAAAACAATACCATTCCTCTGCCAGATTCCATCGGATCGCCCTCCTCGAAGCTTACAAAGAAAGCATGACTAAAACTTCTCAGGGATTGACCGTTGGTCATAGCAATTTGCTATTTTTAAATGAAAATTAAAAGATGTTCTAATTGAGATGTAAATAATGTAACCAGTGAGTGTAACTAATTGTTGATAATTTTCTTATTTTAAGAGAACAAATTGCTCTAGAAGGCAGCTCCGATGCACCATTGACAAACAACTTAAGCAAGGTACAGATGCCGATTAAAATTGGTCCCGACATAGCTGACATGGTAAGTTTACATGATTGAGCAAGGGTTATTCCTAACAAAGCCGACAGTAATACCCTCTTAGATGGTGGCTTGCTTCGATTTTTTTAATTTACTCTCGTTCAATAATATATAATATGAATGAGGAGCCGTCAAATTGAGGAATTTCACCGTTTGCATAATGCCGACTAAAGCTTAATTGGCAAATACAAAGGGAAAAGGTGTTTTATTTTACTATAACCAATGAAAACGAAACCTAACAGTGTTTAAAACTGATAACTCATCCAGCATGCATGCAATCCAACATAAATATCGAATTCAAGAATTTTAATGTAATGTTCAAATCCTCATATTGTACTAGGTGTGAATAACCCCAAAATCCTGGTTACTTCTGCAAACCTCGACACAGACCTAAGGCAGAAAATGTAACAGTGGCTATGATACTACAGCAGCAATCATTGTAATGGTTTCATTACTTGGTAAATTCAGAAAATCAACCCTAGTGATTTAGGGTTGTTCCTCAAACCACGGCCTAAAACTGACATACATGGAATCACAATTGAAAAAGAACCTGAAAACATAATGAAATTTTATAGATTGAGTTAAATTTTAGGCATCCCGAATTAAAATGTTTTCAAGCAAGCACGTCACCTTCAGTGACTATTCCATTCAGCTTATCCAAATGAGAGGTCATGACAGCAATTCCCATATTGCAAATATCAAACTTGACTACTAATTCTGCATATTACAGAAAATTCAGCCATTCATAATCTTTGATTTCCCTTGCATTTACTTGAGAAACTTTAATACCAGGATTTGGAAAAACATGTTTTCTTTGTTGCTCATAGATTTAATCAACCTTGATAAACAACACCATGAACAAAAAGAAAAGGGGGAGTGGATGAGCCGAGTGAAATGGTCAAGCCAACAAACCAGATTCCATTCTCCAAAGGATCCTATTCCCAGTCCATTCAATTCTCTAAAAGATGCATAGAAAAACTGGTCAAGGGAGACTAGCGGCAGATCGAGCAAACTTAAGGAACTAAGTGGGCCAGCAAACCAGACAGGCAAGGCAAACTGAAGGAGTTGAGCAGGCTAAGTAGGCCAAGTGAGTCATGCAGACAGCTTGGCAAATTGTGGACCAAGTGAGTCAGTGAGCAGGTAGCACAGACCATGATAGCAAGGCAGATCAAACAGAACAATTTGAATGGATAGACCGAGAGAGAAGGGTGAGCCAAATAGGTTGAACTAGTCAGACTAGGCCAGTTAAATAGGCAATCCAGATTGAGTTAATCAAATAGATTGGCAAACCATTACGTGTTACATAAAGGTATATTTCATCATTATGGAGATTTATTCTTTATCTATTACTTATACCATTCTAAAAACCATAGGAAAGAAAATGATTTAATTTTATGAACCAAAGTCGGGAATAAATTTCCTATTTCATTCCCCATCAATTTAATTACATTGGAATAATTGTTCGATTCCATAAATCAGCAATCTCAAGTGTTAGATGCTTTGCTAGTGATCACATGACAAGAATTATTGAGAGAATTGAGGACAGCATTTGAGTCGGCAACTGAAGAATTGGATCCCGTTGATGATTGTTATCAATCGATAAAAGCTGCAGGTCAACCTATAGAAAAAAAAAAAGACAAAAGGTATGAATTTATATGAAAAGGACATTTTGTCTGAAAAATTTGTCCAAACTCTACAAAAAAAAAAAAAGAAGTCAAATTTATGTCCCTAGCAATTCAATATCATCCTCAACCATTAATCACAAAGCAACAGATTAAACCCGTGATCAAAGATGCACCCGACTCATTACTAATAAAATGCCACAGGTTTCCGAAAAGATTTTAGACGATGGCCATTTTCTGTATTTCCAGCCCTTTAAATAACAGACTATCGAAATTTTGTTGTAATGATTAATATGTATCATTTTTGGTGAACAATAAAGGCACTTCACTACCCTACATCGAGGCAGCAAGTATCAGCTAGATGGCTTTCTATTTCTTTATTCTTTTCTGTGGTCATCTTTTCATAAGCACTTCGTTCAGAATTATTTTATAGTGAGAGATTCTCATATGCCTTTTCCAGTCCTAATAGTCTGCCTATTAGTCATCATCTACAGGATGGGTTAGCTGTCAAGCAAGTATTCTCAGGGTAGATACAACTTAAAATAGTTCAACGAACACAAGGCTGAAACAGAAAGATATAGTTAACAATTCATTAAATTCTCTCAGTTGATATGCATACCATTTATATTCCATTTAATCACAAGAAAAGGATAAGACAGATAATGTTTACCTAAAGCTATAGTTGAAATGGAATTATTTGTCTCCCAGGCCACGTTTCTATCTTTTCAAAGTATTTGGCTGGTACAACACCATCAAAGCCTTCGGTCAAGATCACTTTGTTATCAGAAATGTAGAGTTTCATTCCCTCTGTGAATCAGTCATAACAAATGTTGTCAAAACATTGATGGAAGGCAAGGACCCAGAATAAGCTTCAGGTGACATGACGGATTACCTTGTAATGCCTTTTTAACATCCAAATGGATCAAGACATTGACATCCCGTCGCATTCCTGAGATGACAAAGGCAATAATAGTAATAGTAGATTTGTTGATAACAATGCAAGTTGTTAAAAAAAACAACGAACAAAAACCCAACTATAATATCACACGCATCAATTACTATGGAAATGACAGGAAAGACCACGATAACCAAAAACAAACTTGCTGGATTCAAAGATTTTGAATGTAAACATAGAATCTCACCAACATCAAAATAAGGGATATATCACAAGCTCAAAATTTGTCTGAAATCTTCAATGTTTTGGTGTCCTATGCAAGGTTTGAAATATCGTGGCATGCCATCCGAAAAGATGGTATTTATCATTCTGATGTGGGATCGGCACCGGCAGTGACTGCAAGGTTGCCGCGAGCTGCGGGGGGAGTAGCGACCTCCCCGCATCCCTCAATGGGGGTCACGAAGGACCCTACAACCCTTTGCGAGGGTCATAGAGGGCGCTACGCAACGACCTCGCAGCGTCCCTCAATGGGGGTCGCGGAGGGCGCTGTGACCCTCTACGGGGGTCGCAAAGGGCGCTGCGACACTCTGCGGTGGAGGGCGCCGTGACGGAAGTTGTGCCTATGTGGCAAGACGCGCGAGAGTGGAGGAGACAGATAACCAAAGCAGTGGGGAGACAAGGGAAACAGCGTTGACATCTTCGGCTCGCTTGGACAATGCCGACGATCGGGTGGATAGAGGAGATCAGCTCCCAACTTAAATCGATCAACACCTAACTTTAATAGTCCAAACTGACTCCCTAAAATCCTATTATCCTATTAAAATATATAAAAATTTATTTAAAATTCTAAAAAGTTCTAATAAAATTTTGTATATTCCTAAAATTTAATTGTTTTGGTTTAGTTAATTTTTTATTTTTAAATATATATTTTGTATAGGTAAAAAATTATTAATAATAGCTATAAAATAATAAAAAAATGAAATAATTTTAAAATTTAATAAATATATTATAAAATAATTAAAAAATTTTAATAATTTTAAAATTAAATATAAACTTAAACTAATCTATTTTTTTAATATAATTCATAACATTTCAAATAAATTTTTAAAAATTAAAAATTTACAACTACAGTAAAAAAATAATTTTATAATTATTTTCAGCCTCTCAAATGTTTTTATATAATTTTAGATTTAGTTTTGAAATTTAGGAATTATTTATTTTTTAAAAAAAATAAAAATTTAATAGGCATTATCTTATGAGAAAATATTAAAATATAAATTCAACATCTCAAAATCTCAAAATATAAAACATATTTAATAATCAAATATTAATAAATTAATATACATTTATATTTGAAATTTTAGAAAAATATATTGAATTTGTATCGGCATGATATGATAGGATACCAGAATCATATCGTTCAAATTCGGGATCGAAACTCGACGGGTCGAGATTTTAAACCTTGGTCTCATGTCTCATTATTAGAAGGTGGTCAAGAAATGGTTCTCATGGTACTTCTGAGATACCAATACCAGGTTATTATCAGAGTAAAGGGCAAAAGAAGTTAGGTATCAGACAGTCCAAAATATATAAGGATAAACCTCAAGACTCCTATCCGAGAATTGAAAAAAGGAAGCACTTATTGAGAAATAAGAAATGTAGGTGCTATTTCTGTGGTCAAGAAGGACACTTCGCTAGGGAATGCCCAAATGAGTGAAGAAATATCAAAAGAGTTGAGTTATTTGAACAACTAGATATTCCTGATGACTGTGATATCCTATCTGTACAAGAAGGAGAAGCCCAGAGTGATGCAATTTTTAATATTTCAGAAGGAGAAGACGATGCAAATGACTTACAGAGGTCTATCCAAACCCTACATTTAAACTCTATATATATGCTTGGGCAAATAGATGGCGGGTATAGACCACAAATTAAAATCTCCGAAGAACAATCAAATTGTCTTCATGACTGGAAATTGAATAAGCAGATCGTGTCTCCCCAATCTACAATTTGTACCTGCTGCAAAAGAGCAACCCTACAGAGGGTTCCTTATTACTTCAACAAACAGGTACTAGTTGCTCCATCACCTCCTACCCCTTTTTTTTCCCAAAAATTTAATTACAGGAGCAAAGATATTATATAGCCTGGTGTGAAGGAGAGATAGAAAGGTTACAAAGGGAGGTAGCCTACTATAAAGCGCAAGTTGAAGAACTATTGTTAGAAAAAGACCTAGAAGAAGAAGAAGTGAACGAAGTTGCAAATATGCTTCTTGAAGAAACAACCAGTAAAGTAACTGCATCAGTACAAGGCCCAAGAATGGACAAGCAAGGAAGTGAGCAAATTGGAGCTTATAACACTAGCCCTACAGGAGCTCAAGGGGCATCCAGACCCAAAGGCACAGGACCAAATGACGAAGGCCCTACAGGCCCTCTGTATCTCGCTCAACAATACCAGCAACAGCTCAACTCCTTGCACAACTCATACCAAATCACGTTTGACGAAGGACAACGGATTGACCAAACTCTCCGTGAATTACAACAAAGAGCGGTAATCAAAGCAACAAATTTCCTCCGGCAGCCAAAGTTGCTTCATGAACTAAAAAAGCAAGAATGCCTACGAAGGAGTTCTAAGGATAACTGGTGGGGCGATTAGTACCCAGCTATCAAACAGGTTGATGGACAACTTGCCCAAGTGGCCCACCTATTGCAAGATGATGTTTCTAGAATGAACTCCTTCCACCTTTGATTCAACCGATGTGGTAGAGCCTTCAAATCCAATGACGCATCCCAAATCTTTAAAGAAGATTCGCCCTTATCTATGCTTTTTCTTAGGCGTGCTAAAGAAAAGATTCCCTATAAGTGGATAGTGTACTGTAAAGTAAAGCATATGTGTAGTGTGCTGTAAAGTAGACGCATATGCGTAGTGTGCTGTAAAGTAGAGATTCCCTCTTATCTTGATAACGGAGCATGTGACGATGGGGCCCAATGAGCACCCGACATCCCTGCTATAAATAAGAGAGGTTTCCAACCCTTGCAAGGCATTCAAGCAATACTTGAGCCCTACTTGGGAAACTTGTAAGAAGATCCTTGAAAGTAATAATATTTGTAAGTTCTCTATCTCTCTCATTATTATTATTTTCCCTATTCCACACCACACCACCCATAATCCGTTCTACACCACGCTACCAATAATCCACCTACTTGGTATCAGAGCTCATACAAAGAGATGTTTGGCTAATTACCCACGTCCAGGTAACAAGCTTGTAACCAGGCACTTTACCCCTTTTGTTCTTCTGAATTGAAGGTATTAAACAACCCAGAATTTACAAAAGAACAGGTCCTAACTTGGCTATAGGCACAGAGAAGCCAGAGTAAGTCCAAGGGCACACCTATGTGAGTAAACCTGGGAAGGAACTACCATGATTCAACTAGCAAAAGATAAAGAGGCCTCGATTATAAGTAGTTACTTTGGACTTCCTCATCCTACTCCATCTTGTTTTTATGAGCAATTATATCATAACTAGAAACACCTACTCCTACCGAGACGCGATTGCAGCCACTGATCAAATTGAAGCCCCCGTTGTTGGTTTTGCAAAACCAACTAACTACCAAGGCACCTCAACAATCTTAACCATCATCAAGCAAAATAATATGCAAATCCAACTCCTTATCCAAATAGCAGAAGCGTTACGAGAGATACAAGAAGAATTAAAGACTACTGAAAAAAAGTGGAAAGCCTTCAACACCCCCTTTGCCTGAAGATTTAATTGAAAAGCTTAAAAATCTATCCCTTGGACCAGCAGCAAGGCCAAAGGAGAAGCAAGGCAAGTTCAGGGTTTTTATTGATCCGTATAAAATATTAGAAGAACAAGAAAAATGGCCACCAGAACAAGAACTGAGCAGCAAGTCACTGCAACTCCTTTATTTGAAGATCAAATTCGAGATTACCGAAGGAATCAACGAAGATTCTACAATACAAGACAGGCAATCAGTTGACTGGGAAGACGCCTTATGGGAAGAACAAATCAACGTAATACACTTGAACAACAAATTGATCCACAAGCACGGTTACAGCTATCCATGCAGGAGAGAGCTGTCATAGTTCCAGCAGAAGTACTCTATCATTCCAGATGAGATGACACCCATCATCGAGTATATGTGCATAGGTCAGAAGAAGCCCTTCTAATAACCGATGGCAATCAAGTGGATCGAAGTTTTAACCAAGGAGAAAGCTTTAATCAGCTGCAACGAAGCAGGATGCAATATATACACCTTGGCGTTCTTCAAGTACGCATACAAATACTACACATGCAAAGGGAAGGCACTATGGCGTTAATAGTATTTCGGTATAATCGATGGCAAGGAGACCAAGACCAAGCTATTTTGGCTACTATAGAGGTGGACTTAACCCAAGGAAGCCAAATGATTTATGTTATCCCTGAAATTATGCTTATTATTGGAGACTTTTTCAGAATATTCAAGTCTCAATACTTACTAGGGGCTATGAAGCTTGGCACAATGGAGAAGCCAACCTCCTTATCACAAGAGGACTGGTAGGTAGGCTTTCTAATACCCCTAATGTTGGCTTTGCATATGAAATATAAGGAGTGGTTGACTACCTTATTACCCATGGAGTAAATGCCTTACCGAATCGCAACCTATCCACAAGAAGCCTATAAGGCTTAAATTGGGGCATACAACCCACCCGGGCAATAATTCTCATGCAACCATCTGAAGTAAATAGCCGAAATCTGATGGACGGGAGAATTTCATTAAGTTTTCATAACTACAAAACGGCACAACCATCAAAACCACCTACATATAATGTGAAGGATGAAGAAATTCAGGGCAATTAAGATGCATCACATGCTATAGTTGTCCTTGTTGAACAAGCACCTGGTGTATTCGTTTATCAAGATAACCCTGGGCCATTATATAATAACAACAATACGGAGGAAGCAACGGTTTCTAATAACTTCCCCTTTGTTTTGGCACGCAAGTTAACTCCTAATGCAGTCATCCCTATCCAAAGAACTCTTGGAGCTGTTGGTTTTGATTTAGCAGCCAGTGAAGCAGAAACGATAGAGCCCAGAGGGCGCGGTCTAGTGTCCACTGGACTATGCCTCGAAATTCTCTGGGAATCCTATGGACGAATTGTAGCAAGATCAAGTGCAGCATGGAAGCTCAGCATTAATATTGACGCCGGGGTAATTGATAGCGATTACAGAGGTGAAATCCTCATCATGGTTTTAATCATTCTGACTTTCCTTTTCAAATTAACCAAGGTGATTGTTTAGCACAAATTATTTTTGAGCAACTTCTTATGCCAACAATTTATGAAGCGACAAGCCTTTCTCCAACCACACGAAGCCATCAAGGTTTCAGACTACCACTTACAACTAATAAGGACCATCATAAAAGGCATCTCATATGGGACACCTTAGGAGAGCCTAGTGGTAAGTTCGACTACTATGTTAATTATGCACTCCCTGACCCCTTGCCAGATCTAGAGCTCCCAGCACCATCTTGGGATGATGATACAATCACTACAACTCCATCCATCCTTAATCAACTGCTACCGCGAGAAAAACATTTGGCCTCAGTCTGCCTTGAGGATACTATACTCCAACAGGAACGTTCACCAGGAAACCATGCAGGGACTACAAGCCCATGGGCCAATGTACCCCGGTCCATAGACCTTTCTGGCGAAAGTACTGACATAGAGGACGAGTTCTTTGACCATATCCAATATTTGGCAGACTTAACCATACCATTTGCTGAACCACCAGTTTGGGACCCCTCTCATACTACGGATTGGATCAACCCATTCGCAACGAAAGATGGTAGGGATGAAGGAACCCAACTTCTTGCGACTGGTTTTGAAACAACAGAAATGGAATACCCTATTCTAAAAAGACTAATGGAAGTAACAACAACCCAAGATGTGGAAAATCCATTACAACAAGTATATGCAACAAGCGCGGTTATCTCACCCTACTGACCCTAGAAGATACAACTGTGGGACCATCTGGCTACCCCCAGCAAGAGCCCATTATGGGTGTCGTGGTGTGGAACAGATTATGGGTGGCGTGGTGTGGAACAAAGAAAATAATAATAATAAGGAGAGAGATAGAGAACTCACAGTTATTATTACTTTCAAGGATCTTCTTACAAGCTTCCCAAGTAGGGCTCAAGTATTGCTTGAATGCCCTGCAAGGGTTGGAAACGTCTCTTATTTATAGCGCGGATGTCGGGTGCTCATTGGGCCCCATCGTCACATGCTCCGTTATCAAAATAAGAGGAAATCTCTACTTTACAGCACACTACGCATATGCGTCTACTTTACACCACACTACGCATATGCTTTACTTTACAGTACACTAACCACTTACAGGGAATCTTTTCTTTAGCACGCCTAAGAAAAAGCATAGATAAGGGCGAATCTTCTTTAAAGATTTGGGATGAGTCATTGGATTTGAAGGGTCCACCACGTCTGCAGAATCAAAGGTGGAAGGAGTTCATTCTAGAAACATCATCTTGCAATAGGTGGGCCACTTGGGCAAGTTGTCCATCAACCTGTTTGACAGCTAGGTATCAATCGCCCCACCAGTTATCCTTAGAACTCCTTCGTAAGCATTCTTGCTTTTTTTAGTACATGAAGCAGCTTAGGCTGTTGGAGGGAATTTGTTGCTTGGATTGCTGCTCTTTGTTGTAATTCATGGAGAGTTTGGTCAATCCGTTGTCCTTTCATCAAACGTGATTGGGTATGAGTTGTGCAAGGAGTTGAGTTGTTGTTGGTATTGTTGAGCTAGATACAAAGGGCCTATAGCGCCTTCGTCATCTGGTCCTGTGCCTTCGGGTCTGGATGCCCCTTGAGCTCTTGTAGGGTTGGTGTTATAAAGCTCCAATTTGCTCATTTCCTTGCCTAGCCATTCTTGGGCCTTGTACTACAGTTACTTTATTGGTTGTTTCTTCAAGAAGCATATTTGCAGCTTCATTCTCTTCTTCTTTTCCATCATAGTTTGAAAATCCTTCCGCAAGTCTTTTTCTAACAATAGTTCTTCAACTTGCGCTTTATAGTAGGCTACCTCCCTTTGTAACCTTTCTATCTCCCCTTCACACCAGCCTATATAATATCTTTGATCCTGTATTAAATTTTTGGGAAAAAAGGGGGTAGGAGGTGATGGAGCAACTAGTACCTGTTTGTTAAAGCAATAAGGTCCGCAAAGATTGCAGACTGTTAAAAAGCATCCAGGCAATGGATCCTAGCCCTCTGTGGGGTTTCTCTTTTGCAGCAAGTACAAATTGTAGATAGGGGAGGCACGATCTGCTCATTCAATTTCCAATCATGAAAACAATTTAACTGTTCTTCGGAGATTTTAATTTGTGGTTTATACCCGCCATCTATTTGCTCAAGCATATATATAGAGTTTAAATGTAGGGTTTAGATAGACCTCTGTAAGTCATCTGCATCGTCTTCTCCTTCTGAAATACTAAAAATTGCATCACTCTGGGCTTCTCCTTCTTGTACAGATAGGATATCACAATCATCAGGAATATCTAGTTGTTCAAATAACGCAACTCTTTTAATATTTCTTCGCTCATTTGGGCATTCCCTAACGAAGTGTCCTTCTTGACCACAAAGATAGCACTTACATTTCTTATTTCTCAGTAAGTGCTTCCTTTTTTTCAATTCTCGCATGGGAGTCATGAGATTTACCCTTATATGTTTTAGACTGTCTGATACCTAATTTCTTTTGCCCTTTACTCTGATAATAAGCTGGTATTGGTATCTGGCTGCATAAAGAGAGATTTTTAAGTGATCTTTTGAACGCCGCATCTTTACATTCTTGCTCAAGAAACTTATGTGCAAAGATAACCTTGGGGAATACTCCTACTGTTAATCCAGGGTATTTTTCATCAAAGGCCAATTTGATTCGGTTGCTCAAGTCTCCTGGCATTTTGAATTAGAATTTCTCTGATAGCTCTATTGCTGCATAAAGACGTCCTATTTTGGCTGCTAGCCGTATGTAATCATTAATGTATTGGACAATATTTTTTACGTTATCACAAGAGAATTTTTCTAAATCTTTATATGTAGTATCTTGTATAACAGTTGATCCTTGTGATGGGTCTTCTGCAGAAAAAACTCTTCGTATTTGTGATAAAATGTTTTGCGTACCTTCTCTTCCTTCTCCTGTTTGGATGAGAGCATCATATTCGGCTGTATAACTCATTCTCCATTGTATCCATGTAATTTTTTCTATTTCCCTAAGTAAATTTTCAATGTACTCAATTTTGTCTTCGGTGCCCGTAAATACATGGTTGGATATATGATTTTTGGTAATTGATTCCCATCGGGTGAATGCATCATCAAAAAGACCCAATTGTTCTGGAATAACGAATAGAGCTCCTCCATGTTGCTGAGCTAATGGGAGTGTCCATAATTCATTATTAAGCCCTCCTTTGAACTTAGCTTTTGGAGGTTGTTTGTATATGGTTTGAAACTTTGGTGGGCCATCCTGGGCTCTTGCTGGGGGTAGCCAAGTGGTCCCATAGCTGTATCTTCTGGGGGTCGGTAGGGTGAGATAACCGTGCTTGTTGAATATACTTGTTGTAATGGATTTTCCACATCTTGGGCGGTTGTTACTTCCATTAGTCTTTTCAGAATAGGGTATTCCATTTCTGTTGTTTCAAAACCAACCGCAAGAAGTTGGGTTCCTTCATCCCCACCATCTTCCATTGCGAATGGGTTGATCCAATCCGTAGTATGAGAGGGGTCCCAAACTGGTGGCTCAGCAAACGGTATGGTTAAGTCTGCCAAATATTGGATATGATCAAAGAACTCGTCCTCCATGTCAGTACTTTCGACAGAAAGGTCTATGGACCGGGGTACATTGGCCCATGGGCTTGTAATCCCTGCATGGTTTTCTGGTGAACGTTCCTGTTGGAGTATAGTATCCTCAAGGCAGACTGAAGCCAAATGTTTTTCTCGCGGTAGCAGTTGGTTAAGGATGGATGGAGTTGTAGTGATTGTATCATCATCCCAAGATGGTGCTGGGAGCTCTAGATCTGGCAAGGGGTCAAGGAGTGCATAATTAACATAGTAGTCGAACTTACCACTAGGCTCTCCTAAGGTGTCCCATATGGGATGCCTTTTATGATGGTCCTTATTAGTTGTAAGTGGTAGTCCGAAACCTTGATGGCTTCGTGTGGTTGGAGAAAGGCTTGTCGCTTCATAAATTGTTGGCATAAGAAGTTGCTCAAAAATAATTTGTGCTAAACAATCACCTTGGTTAATTTGAAAAGGAAAGTCAGAATGATTAAAACCATGATGAGGATTTCACCTCTATAATCGCTATCAATTATCCCAGCGTCAATATTAATGCCGAACTTCCATGCTGCACTTGATCTTGCTACAATTCGTCCATAGGATTCCCAGAGAATTTCGAGGCATAGTCCAGTGGATACTAGACTGCGCCCTCTGAGCTATATCGTTTCTGCTTTACTGGCTGCTAAATCAAAACCAACAGCTCCAGGAGTTCTTTGGATAGGGATGACTGCATTAGGAGTTAACTTGCGTGCCAAAACAAAGGGGAAGTTATTAGAAACCGTTGCTTCCTCCGTATTGTTGTTGTTATATAATGGCTCAGGGTCATCTTGATAAACGAATACACTAAGTGCTTGTTCAACCAGGACAACTATAGCATGTGATGCATCTTAATTGCCCTGAATTTCTTCATCCTTCTCATTATATGTAGGTGGTTTTGATGGTTGCGGCGTTTTGTAGTTATGAAAACTTAATGAAATTCTCCCGTCCATCAGATTCCGACTATTTGCTTCAGATGGTTGCATGGGAATTATTGCCTGGGTGGGTTGTATGACCCAATTTAAGCCTTATAGGCTTCTTGTGGATTGGTTGCGATTCGGTAAGGCATTTACTCCATGCGTAGCAAGGTAGTCAACCACTCCTTGTATTTCATAAGCAAAGCCAACATTAGGGGTGTTAGAAAGCCTACCTACCAGTCCTCTTGTGATAAGGAGGTTGGCTTCTCCATTGTGCCAAGCTTCATAGCCCCTAGTAAGTATTGAGACTTGAATATTTCTGAAAAAGTCTCCAATAGTAAGCATAATTTCAGGGATAACATAAATCATTTGGCTTCCTTGGGTTAAGTCCACCTCCATAGTAGCCAAAATAGCTTGGTCTCCTTGCCATCGATTATCTCGAAATACTATTAACGCTATAGTGCCTTCCCTTTGCCTATGTAGTATTTGTATGCGTACCTGAAGAACGCCAAGGTGTATATATTGCATCCTGCTTTGTTGCAGCTGATTAAAGCTTTCTCCTTGGATAAAACTTCGATCCACTTGATTGCCATCAATTACTAGAAGGGCTTCTTCTGACCTATGCACATATACGTCTGGAATGATAGAGTACCTTTGCTGGCACTATGGCAGCTCTCTCTTGCATGGATAGCTATAACTATACTTGTGGGTCAATTTGTTGTTCAAGTGTATTACCTTGATTTGTTCTTCCCATAAGGCGTCTTCCCAGTCGACTGGTTGTTTGTCTTGTATTGTAGAATCTTCGTTGATTCCTTCGGTAATCTCGAATTTGATCTTCAAATAAAGGAGTTGCAGTGACTTGCTGCTCAGTTCTTGTTCTGGTGGCCATTTTTCTTCAATTTTTCTTGTATCTCTCGTAACGCTTCTGCTATTTGGACAACGAGTTGGATTTGCGTATTATTTTGCTTGATGATGGTTAAGATTGTTGAGGTGCCTTGGTAGTCAGTTGGTTTTGCAAAACCAACAGCGGGGGCTTCAATTTGATCAGTGGCTACAATTGCATCTCGGTCGGAGTAGGTATTTCTAGTTATGATATAATAGCTCATACAAAGAGATGTTTGGTTAATTTACCCACGTCCAGGTAACAATCTTGTAACCAGGCACTTTACCCCTTTTGTTCTTCTGAATTGAAGGTATTAAACAAACCAGAATTTGCAAAAGAACAAGTCCTAACTTGGCTATAGGCACAAAGAAGCCGCAGTAAGTCCAAGGGCACACCTGCGTGAGCAAACCTAGGAAGGAACTACCTTGATTCAACCAGCAAAAGATAAAGAGGCCTTGGTTATAAGTAGTTACTTTGGACTTCCTCATCCTAATCCACAGAACACCAACACTTCCAATGAAATGAATGACGAGTCCAAAAAGTAGAATACCCCATACCCAAATATTTCAGTAAGAAACAAAATTACCAGAGCAAGAAAATTTTTATTTAAGCATACCACTAATTACTTCTCCATCTGAAGGCAAACCACTTGAAAAGTGTACATGTAGCCGTGTCATTCGCTTAAGACCAGATTGTAAAATTGACTCCAGGTTTCTTCTGTAAGTTCCATGAACACAAACTATAAAGTAAATTAATTAGCAATTGGGTTCACAATCTCAGGATCTTTATAATAAAAACCAATGGTCATTATGTTTATTGTCTTTACCTGGAACTCGATCGGCTGACAGGATTAGCTTTAGTAGACTTTCTGAGCTGATAGTCTACCAAAAATTAAACAAAAAACAAACAAGTAAAAGGCAAGAACCCAAAGCATGTGATAGACAGTGTTAACTGATATAGCATCCAGACTGGGGAAAAACTTAAAACAAGCTTTTGTTAAGTAGAAAAGCATGGATGCACTTATTCAGCTTGCCCACCCAAAAGCAAAACTAGTAGGCATCTCATACTTGATCCTTCAAGTTCATATTTGCCCATTTTATGCTTCTTAGAGTCACTAGGAGGCTTTCTAGCAAAAAAATATAATTGCAAAAGAGTTCAGTTGTCTGTGATGGAGTGATAGTTTCTTGCCTTTTAGAAGTGATGGAAGTAGAGAAGAAGATAAAGGAGCAAGTAGTAAGTATTTAATCAGTGGGCTTGATGTGGTTCTTAAACATCAGGCCTGAGACCTCATGCCTATCATAATCCTTTCGTGCATTGCACTGAGGAATCGCACAGAAATATGATTTACTATGGATATAAACAAGGATCTTTTTAAGCAAACTTCAAATAGTTGGGATACACACATTATTGTTGTTGGTGTACAAGAGCTTTTCGGCTTTACAAAAATAATAACAATAAATATAAAAAGAAGCTAGAATGTACCAAACTAACTCTAGCTCCAAGCTGTCTCTTGAAGCCCTTGCCTCAGACAAATGTGTCCATGCACATGTTGCCAAGCTTTCAAGAATAATAACAAAATTTACTTTGTCATTTCAACAATGTGGGTTGCATCACTCATGAAAAGCATTCTATTCTCATGGGCTTACACTTGAATTTTCTTGAATAACATGAAAATACTTACCAAGAGAGGATCTTCAAAAACATAAACCTTAATATATTTTTGGGTGATAAACCTTAATTTGATTTACTGTATCCTTATTTTACTTGATTTTATCCAATGGAAATCCAGGCAAGTATTTAAATATGCATACGACATTGTATATGGCATACCTCATTTGCAAGCTCCCTTAAAGTACTAAAATTACTAACTAATTAAGAAAATGATCCTGACGTAGAGCATACACGAGTTTTGTTTTTTTGTTTTGGGATAATTTGACGTAACTATAACATAAGAGACATGAATAGTTAACTAACGGCATTTCTTAGCACCTACACATCACATGGTGGTACTAGCCATGCAACCGGATATGCCACAAACAAATGATAATCTCACGTTATTAGGGTATAAATATAGGATCCCAAATGAACAAGGTTTAAAATCTCAACTCATGTCGAGATTTCGGTCCTGGATTGGAACGATATAGTTTTGGTACCGTATCGTGTTATGTCAATATGGTTTCGATATTTTTTAAATATAAAATATATAAACTAACAATAAAAAATTAATCTAAATATTTAAAAATATATAAAAAAAATTAAAATATATATTAAATTAACATAATAGTTTTATTAGAGTTTAATTAAGATTATTTAAATTATACTAACTATAACTGGGAGTTGATTAAACTTATTAACATAAGTTTTTTAATTAAAAGCATTGTTCCTATTCTGCCTTTGTCGTTGTTGTGCGCCGCCTCCACGGTGACCGCAAGGCCATCGTGAGGTCATGGCATGGCCTCCGCAGTAGCCGCGAGGCCATTACGTGGTCTCCGTAGCGGCTGTGAGGCCATCGCGTGGCCTCCGCGGCGGCTGCGAGGTCATTGCGTCGCCTCCGCAACAGCCATGATGCTCGCACGTGGCCTCCACGCCCACGCGTGGCCTCAATGGTTGCTGCAACGGCCACGCGTGACCTCCACAATGTGCGCACAATGCCTTACCGCGGTACCTTAGGCGTGTCGGTGCCTATTTCAGTAGTGGAATGAATTTTTTCACACGTGTGGAGCAAGACAGCATGATATTTTAAACCTTGCTAATGAATATAAACTAAGAATCAGAGCCAAGGGGATGATTTTTAACCATATCGGCTCGGTGTGGAAGAAAATTAACATTTAATTACCATTTTTCATGAATGTGAGTTAGACCTCAAGTAAAGTTACAACTCATAAAATCATACTCCAAAATTTTAGAAAGACCAATCAAAAACCTTACCTGATTTGATTTCCACATAAGCTTGAGAAATCTTTCCTTTTAAAATAGTCAATAAAGTACTAAGGCATTTCAAGTAAAGTCAGACTATTAACTTAAAAAATCTTCATCATCTATTTGAAATCAACTAGAATCATATCCATCTACCATCGATTAATACTATTTATAATCTATCTTAATCCCTCACATCTCTCTTTACCCCTAATACCTTCCAATCTAATAGAGTTAACTTTTCTATCGAATTAATTAGTATCTTAAAAAACTTCAATACCATCTACAGCCTATTTTCTCTCATATTTTTATATATCAGAATTTCATCTAATTATTTTCATAATTTCCATTTTATCCTTTCTAATAGCTTTCTGTGCCCATCTTAGCATTATCATCTCTACTACATTAAGTTTTGATATGTATTACTCAGCAATACGTGACTCTGATCTAAAGTATAGGGAATTATACCAGAATTGTAAAATATTCAAATTAATGATCACGCATGAACTCTAGATGCTCTTCTCCATTTTAATGACACTTTTTTTATCCTAGTAATTATATCTTCATCAACATTGCTTCTTATCGAATAATGGGTCTAAGATATTTGAATCTCTTACAAGGATTTCATGCTTACCATCTTAATTATTCGATTGATTCTTTCCTTATTACTAAAACTTAATTTTACATATTCATTTTTCTCTCTACTTGCTCCTTTAATTTAAACTTTTTCTTCATGGTTCATACCTTGAATCTAATTCAATTATACTCATCAATTATCATCTATGATAACATACGCCAAAGATGTTTATTTGTTACTCTATCTAGTACAAGCATAAAGAAGTAGAGACTTAGACATGACCATTGATGTGGAAAATCATCTACAATAATCTTAATAGCTCAAACACTAGTAATAAATTTACATATCTTATATCACATTGGCATACAACAACAAGAACCAAGCATTTTCCTACTAGGTGGGATCGGCTGTATGAATCCTTTTACGTCATTGAGCTCTATCTTCTACTATATCATCATCTATATTTAAATAAATTTTATCTTGTTTTATTGTTGCTAACCAAGTCTTTTTTGGTCTTCCTCTTCCTCGTTTGATATACATGTTTATCATAGTTTCACATCGCATAACTGGAGCATTTATTGGTCGTCTAAATACATGTCCGTACCATCTTAATCGTGTCTCTTGAAATTTTTTCTCAATAGATGCAACTCCGACTTTCTCTCTAATGCTCTCATTTCTTATTTTGTCCATCCTCGTATGTCCACGCATCTACCTTAACATCCTCATCTCTGCAACTCTCATCTTCTGCTCATGTGCTCGAGTCATACCCCAACATTCAGCTCCATAAAACATAGCAGGTCTAACTGCGGTTTTATATAACTTACCTTTAAGTTTAAGAGGTACTTTACGGTCACATAAAACACTCGATGCTCTCATCCATTTCAATCATCGCTTGTATTCTATGTAAGACATCTCTCTCAATCCTTCCATCGTTTTGCAAAAATGATCCTAAATATTTAAATCTCTCGGTTCCCGGCAACTCGTTCTCTCCTATTTTAACAATTGTCTCATTACTTCTAATATTGTCAAACTTAAATTCTATATATTCTGTCTTTAATTTACTAAGCTTAAAACCTTTCCCTTCTAGTGTTACCTGCCAAGATTCTAGTTTAGCATTTACTCCTTCACATGTTTCATCTACCAAAATAATATCATCTGCAAACAACATGTACCACGATACTGTGTCTTGAATGTGCGCAATGTGTTCGTTCATAATTAGTGTAAAAAGATAGGAACTTAGAGTTGATCCTTGATGTAACCCTATCTTTATTGGAAATGCTTCAGTTACTCCGTCTGAAGTCTTTACTCTGGTCGTTACATCCTCGTACATATCCTTAATTAGTTCAATATATGTTACGCTAACACCTCTTTTTTTAGAATTCTCCATATAATTTCTCTTGGAACTCTATCATAAGTTTTTTCTAAGTCAATGAATACCAAGTGTAGATCTTATTTTTGCTCCCGATATTTTTCAATTAATTGTCTATGAAGATGTATAGCTTCTATTGTCAACCTTCCATGCATGAACCCAAATTGATTTTCAATCACTGTGGTCTCCTTCCTTAATATTTTTTCTATCACTTTTTTCCAAAGTTTCATAGTATGACTCATTAGTTTAATACCCCTATAGTTTGCACAATTTTGTATGTCTCCCTTATTCTTATATAAGAGAACTAGAGTACTTATCCTCCATTGATCAGGCATTTTTTTCGTTTTCAATATCATATTAAATAATTTTATAAGTCATTCAATACCTTGTTTCCTAGACACTTCCATACCTCTATCGGAATATCATTTAGTTCAATGGTTTTTCCATTGTGCATCTCATTTAAAATTTGTTTTACTTCTAAAGTTTGAATTCTACAATAAAAATTAAAATTTTTATTCTCATTTGACCTACTTAAATTACCTAAAGTTAAGTTGGTTACTTAAACCTTCATTAAAAAGTTGATGAAAATACCTCTTCCACCGCTCTTTTATTTCTCCATCGTTTACTAATACCCTATTACATTCATCTTTAATACATTTTATTTGGCTAAGATCTCTTGTTTTCCTTTCCCTCACTTTAGCTATTCTATAAATATCTCTTTCCCCTTCTTTTGTATCCAATTTTTGATATAATCGTTCAAAAGTTTCATTTTTTGCTTCACTCACTACTTTCTTAGCTTCTTTCTTGGCTATTGTATATTTTTTAAAGTTTTCCTCGTTCTTACAAATATATAATTCCTACTCACCTAAAAATCAATAACAATGTAGAAAAATATTTTTTTAATTCATTGCTAAAATTGTGTTTCTCTATTTGCAAATTTATAAGACTTGCATACAAAGCTTTTAACTAGGTTTAAACTAGATTTTTTAAGCCACAATAATTGCAAGTACCCAAATAATATAATTACAAGTTTTGTTAAAACAAATATATTTATTTGCAAACACTATTTGAAGACATTATTTAGCCCACACAAATTCTCCCTCTATTTGTTCTCCATAGGGAAATTACATTTGCAAAGACATTGCAACATCCCAAGGGAAATTAAACAAAAAATTCAATTTAGAATTGTAATAGCCATGTCTAGACAAAGAAAAAAAAGTTAGTAAAACTCTATGGTGGTTTAGCATAACATTCAATCCTTTATATAATAATCATATACCCATGTGATATTTGCATAAATCTAAAATTATAATACAATTTTAAAAATAATATTGTATTTAAAATTTAACTTAGAAAGGGTTAGAATTAAAAAATTGATTTCATTGTCATTTTATATTTTATAAAGAAAATTTAGATAATAATGTCTAAAAAAATTTTATTTTTATATTAAACTTTTTAACCAATTTAGATTGCAATTAATCTACCATCTCTCTAGGACTATATAATTTTTATATTGTTATAAGTATAGTCAAATGTAAAAAAAATATTGTAAAAGATATTTTTGTTGATACTAATACTTTGATTTTTATATCTACCATTTAATTTGATATAATTAATTTAGAACTAGATATTTTTATAATTATTTAAATTATAGATTAGAAAACTAAATATATATTTTAGATCGCTTTGCAAGTTCACAATTTATATAATAGTGAGAATTAAATTTTAGTATTAATTGAGTTGATGTGTTATAATTAATATTTTTAAATTTATAATAAAAGATTTTATAATTTGTTAGTGCAAGTAAGCAACAAGTAAATGAACTAGAGAGTTTTGATATATGAAAGAATTTAAAGTTAGTTATTATATGATCTAACAAGTATTCTAAGAGTAGTGTTCTAAATGGTGGTCGCTTGATAGATGGGCATCAATCACACTGCAGTGCTTTAGGCGGTAACTCACCTCCTTCCGCAACCATCGTGCCTGGAACTGCCACCGTTGTTGCTGCCATTTCGCCACCGCAACTCCTCCAGACACATAGCCTAGGCCCAACGACAAGTCTGGATGCATCGTGCAAGCCCGAATGCATTGTCTATGCTTAACAACAAGCTCGAAAGCATTACGCGACCCGGTGATGCAGTGACGCGCATGGGCACGTCATGCGAGCCCGACGATGCATCCGGACGCGTCACGCGAGCTTGACAACGCTTCTAGACACATCGCGCGAGCCCAGCGACACGTCCACACACGAGCCTGAACGCATCGCCCAAGCACGGGCCCGTAAGGGTCGCCTGAAAGCATCGCCTAAGCCCCATGATGTCGCCGTGGCCGTGCGACGGGTCGCACGGCCAAGGCGATGCGTCACGTGGCCACGGTGACGCGTCACACGGCCACGTCGATGCGTCGCACGGCCACGGCGATGCGTCGCACGGCCACGGCGATGCGACGCACGGCCACGGCGACGCGTCGCACGGCCACGGCGACGCGTCGCATGGCCACGGCAACGCATTGCACGGCCACAACGACCCATCAGACTCACCGCCCTGCCGAAATAGGGTACGCGGTTTACTTGAACATTAAATTAATAATTTTAATCAACTTTTAATCAACTTCTAACTATGATTGGGATAATTTAAGTAGACTTAAAAGCATAATAAAATTATCTCATTAATTTAATACATATTTAAAAATATTTTTTTATTTTCAAATATTTAGATTAAATTTTTTATTTTTAATTAATATATTTTATTAAAAGTAAATATAAGAATAATGACTATTTATAATATTATATATAAAAAATAATAAAAAAAATTAACCGCATAAGCACCACCTAGGCGGCCAAGGTGATAGGTGGTCATTGACCGCCCTACCACCGCCTACCGTCATTTACAACACTAGCCAAATGTAGAAGAAAACTTGACATATACATTGCAGGAGCAATACAAGAGGAGAAGTCGAAGGAGTGGACATTTGATAAGTCAAAAAAAAAAGTTCAAATAGGTTAAGCGGACATTTAGCAAGAGGAAGAAGTCCCGGTAGTTCAAGGACAACAATATACAAGTAGGTAAGAAGTCCTAATAGGTCGAGGACAATCAAATACCAAAATAGGACCTTTTTAGCAAAGAAGAGTGTGAGGGAGGGGGAGCAACTTTTATTCTGAAACGAGACTAGCCTCTTACAACCTAGGCACTTGACCAAGAAACCAACAAGTGTTTTGGAGCTAAAGTCAAATAAGCAATTGATTGAAATTAACTGGGCAATAAATAGTTAACTAAATTTGGCTTCTTAAACCATAATAATAGTTGATCAAAATGATTTTTATTTTTATTCTTCTCTCGTTTTTATCCAATTATTTTATCTCAAACATTCTATACTAGAAAAATAAAAACTTAGTGACCAGATTTCAAGACTTAATTAACCACATTAACAGCAGTCAAAAGACAAGTCAAAATTCAAAAAACTCAATTTTGTCTTGAGCTAGTCAACTAAATTCACTAAGGTGATCGACCAAAATGAGTCTTACCAACAATATTTTTCGACATAAAATAAGATATTCCGATTTATTCAAAGTTGGTCGATCATATGGTGACAAGTGGTCTACCACATGATAAAGTCATATTTGGTTTACCACGTGTAAACTTAGTTGACCACTTTCTCAGTCAGCAATTGCCAGAGACAAGGTTAGTGATAAAGATCAAAATTCGAAACTTACTTAAGTTAGTCAACCATTTGCTCAGTCAATAGCCAATAAAGCAAGAAGATAAAATCTGAACAAAATTGATCCAATTTAGTTAACTAGCATGTGCAAAGTGGTCAACCAGATGACATAATTAGAAACCGACCCAGATAAAGCGGCATACGTGGTAACCAATTTAGCCAACCAATATGCAAAAAGTGGTTGACCACAAGATTTAAAATCTCAATCCGTGCCAAGATTTTAGTTCCCGACCGGAACGATATAGTTTCAGTATTTTTTAAATATAAATATAAATGTATATTAATATTTGATTATTAAAGATGGTCATATTTAGAATGGTTAATTTTTATTTTAATATTTTTTCATAAGATAATGTCTATTAAATTTTTATAAAAAAATTTTAAAAATAAGAAATTTTTAAAATTCAAAACTAAATTTAAAACTATAAAAATAATTATAAAATTATTTAAAAATTTTAAATTATTTTTTAATGCATTTGTAAATTTTTAATTTTAAACATGTCATTTGAACTGTTTAAGAATTATATATTTTTAATTTTTTAGATTATTTTAAATTTATGTTTAATTTTAAAATATTTTAAATTATTTTGTAAAATATTTATTAAAATTTAAAATTATTTAAAAAATTTCGAAATAATTTTTAATATTTTATAATTATTATTAATAATAGTTTATTTATAAAAAATAGATATTTAAAAAATAAAAAATTAACTAAACCAAAAAAACTAAAAATATCGCAATTGCGATGACCGCAAAGATCATCACTATATAACAATTACTAAAGAGAGTTTTAGGAACATATAATTTTTATATATTTTAATGGAATAATTTAATTAGGATTTTAAATTTTTTTTATTATTTATTTAAATTAGATCATTAAAAAAAATTAATAATAAAAAAAAGGTAGCCCAGTGCACGAAACTCCCGCGATATGGGTTCCCAAAGAAGGATCCATTGTAAGCAGCCTTACTGTTTTTTATAAAAGGTTATTTCTAGGATTCAAACTCGTAAATTTTATGTCACAAAGCACAACTTTATTGTTGCGTCAAAGTTTCCCTTCAAAAAAAAATATTTATTTATTTATTAAAAAAATTAATAACATAACTAAATAAATAAATAAAATATTTATTATATATTTTTTAAATTAAAATAAATAAAATATTTAATTAATTAAATAATTTTATTAGGATTTAATTAAGTATATTCCAATTATCCTCATCTATCATGGGAATTGTTTTAATTTTAAAAAGCATTTGATTGAAAAAATCGACCAAGACCGATGCGGCCACAAGGGTCGCGCGGGCGCGAGGGTCGCATGGCCCTCCGACGTGGAAGCGATGGTCGCGCGGCCCTCTGGCGCGACCACGAGGGGCACGTGGCCGCGAGGGTCGCGTCGCGGCCGCGCGGCCCCTCCAATGTTACCACAAGGTTCGCGCGACCCCTCCGTAGCGGCTGCGAGGTTCGCGCAGCCCCTCCAACACAGCCGAGGGGTTCGTGCAGCCCCTCCGGCACGACCGCGGGGTTCGCACGGCCCCTCCGGCGTAGCCCCTCCTATGCGACTACAGGCATCGCGATGCCCTTACTGCGCAGCCACTGGCATCGCGACACCCCTCTACACAGCCGCAGTCGTCGGGATGCCCTTCCTACACGGCCGCCGACATCGTGACACCTCCATAGTAGCAGCGAGATTGGTGCCAAGTTCGTGCCAGTGAGGGTCGACGGGTAAAACAAAATGTTCCGCCCGTTTCGATCAACTCAGCATGAGATCTCATATCTTGGTTGGCCATATAGGCTATCAGACCAGAATAACAAAGTTAGTTAATCAAAGTACGTTGCGGATAACAATAATCTCTTGAATTGGTTGACTAGAATGGACAAATTGATTAACCAGATCATACTAAACTGCAACTATAAATAGAGGCTTCTTGTGTTCATCCAAGACATTCACAAATAATCAAAAATCATTATGAAATCATACAAATGCCCTCAATCCTTCTATCTAGAAGCTCTCTACAGGCAACTACTTGCCTATTGTCATATTATTATTACTTCCCTCTTACGTTGTTTTCTATGTTTTATTTTGTTTTCTATGTTTTATTTTAAATTTGTTCCTGAAAGGTATTAAGAGAGGAGAAAGTATAGCGGTGATTTGACAAAGAGTGATTCACCTAAATCATTGTATCCTTTTTATCTTCCTATTGCACTTAGTCCATTAACACAAAATTTTGAAGAAAAAAAACATATTTAATTTAAAAATTAAACTTAAGCTTGAAAAATCAACTTTATATTATGTTGCATACATGATTTCAAGACAATCTTTCAAACAATATTAGTGCTTTTAAAATTAATTTTAAAAGCACTATTCAAAAAAACATGATCCTACATAATTAACAATTATATTTATTTAATTTAAGCTATATAATATTGGAGGTTTAGAAACTATATAAGTTTTCCATATCCTTCCCTCAAAAATTAACATAAAATATATATTATTCACCTCATAGATAAAGTTAATTATTTATTGTTCAAAGCTTCTAAATTTCAAGCAGACTTATGGATCACATGTACACTCAAGAGAATGACAAAAAAAAAAAGATAAATTACCCCAATAGAGTGTCCTTGGTTTGCACGAATTAAGAGCTCCCCATCTTCCTCCAAAAGGCTGAACCGTTGTTTATTATCCCTCTTGACAGCCTGTTCTTAAATGACACAAATATTAGCATGTATAAGACTGAACCAGTAAGGTCAAAACAAAATCCATTATCACCTAAGGTTGAGCATGAAATAAAAGATTCATTAAACAATAGATGAATAACCCAATTATTTTAACGATCAAAGAAGAGGATACCAGTTCAAGCAAAGAAGATCATTTTAATGATGGAAACAAAGTGATATAATTTAAGCTAAAGTATCTGATACTAGTTCAATAGTGGTCTCAATAATTTGCTGAACTAGTGAACAATACTTCAAAAGTAAAGGGTAAAAAAATAGCGATTGTGATATTTATTCCATGCAAAATATCAAATTTTAATGAAAATAAATAGACAATGTAATGTTCTTTTCTTCAAAATTTATTTATCTTCTATTCTAATTGTAGATTGTTTGAGCATGAAAGAGCTTCATTACTACTCATCCAGCAATTAGATATTCTATGATCTATAGAATTGAAAGAAATGACCGACAAAAGCAAGCATTAGAATGCAGGAATATAGGAATATAGAGATCCTTTTTTGTCCTATAATAAATATCAACATTTTGTAGACACATCCAACAAAAAAGCATATATACAATCTATCAGAAAAAAGAAACTAGGTAGCTAGGGGAATAAGTACAAAATATAAACAAATACAGAAAAATACAAATCAGCTCTGTTCTACTATTGAAACACACTCCAACAGGTTGTCATTTCTTCAAAAATCATATTTCGCAAGTTCAAATTTTGTACTGACATCACCTTAGCATCATCCCATCAGCAAGAATAGTAGACCTACTTAGTAGGAATTGATTGGGTGTTGGTCAGGACTAGGAGGCCAAGGTTAAGGATGCTACTATCTCTAATGCGCAGAAGGTCAATTTACTGAAGAAGTATGAGCGCATTTGGGTGAGGCCCACTCTCATCATCCTATGTAAAGGACAACAAGAACCAATTACTAGAAATGGCAATAGGTACCCCATATTTGGGTATCCTCGGGAACCCAACCTTTTTTTAAGACAGGCACACATCCCCATTTTATCATCCAGAGACTGATATTTAAATGCATTTGAGTGGCACATATTTAAAAGAGTACAGGTAGTACCCAAAAAATGTGGGTACCCACCCCATTACCATCCTTAGCAACACTAATGTCCTATGATAATGACTGGAGTCTCCTAGAGCAAGATCTGATCTCATTCTCCTCATTCCAAAATCCAAGTGAGCCCACCAACACATTCATGCTACATCACCACCAAAGGTTTACCTAAGATTTGTTGCCATTATTATGTAGGAGGCTTAATCAACACAAAACAGACTAGTTCTCGAATGAGGCTCACTCCTCCGTATCAGGGACCCAAGGGTTTAGCAATGTGAGGTTAAGGTGCCTGGTCTGCCTCACTAGGTGCAATGAAAGTCTTTTGTGTCAGTCTTATGGTAATGACCAAAATCAGGATCAGCCTCAAGCAAATCCAGATTCATATTTGCAAGCAGCAGTAAAATTAGAGGATCAGGCTCCAAAACCTAGAGTCTTGAATTGAAAAAATCTTGGGAGGCAACAATTCACTATCTATTAATATAGTACAATCAAACTTAAGACAAGACCACAGTCCCTTTACTAATCACAATCGAGAATCATAAAATCAAAGACCTCAGGTTTTTTTTAATCCAACTGCTTCCCTTTCAAAGAATTTGCATCCATGTACTAATTGCAGTACTTTTATTTGGTACTGTTTAGCCAAAATCACAATTAGAATATGAACTAGGGTTCAAATACCAATCAAACTTTTGAAAAAAAAAAAAAAAAAGACAGCCTGGTGCATGAAGCTCCCTCCAATGCAAAATCTTGAGGAAGGGTATTGTACGCAGCCTTATCTTTTATTACAAGAGGCCCTTTCCACGACTCAAACCCATGACCACAAGGTCATACGGCAACAATTTTACTGTTGTACTAAGGCTCCTCTTCTTCATACCTACTAAATGGTAACAACATTTATTTACTTGTTAACTATATACTAATAGAATTGATTGGAAAAAAGGGGTAAGCTATGACTAATTTAGAAACTGGGATTGTGGATGACAAAATCAGGAAACCAACATTAACTTCAAAATGGGTTATTAGGAAAGTCAAACAGAATAATTGAGAGATGAAAAAATTACTGTAAATATGTATAAGAGAACTTGTCAAACAATATATAAAAAGAAAAAAAAAACATAAAGATGTTTATAAAAACGGTAAGACTTTAAATGGTAAGCTTTACAACACATGGAAATGGTCCTGGCAGAGAAGTGACAAAAACTTATACATTGCAACTAACCAACTCCCGACTCAACTACCATACTCGTGGAATAGAAATTGATCCTTGCAGCAAAATCATTACTGTTTTTCACTCAACTAGGCACTGACTATGATAGTCTAGGTCAGCCAGACTTTTGAACATGAAAAGCCTGATCCATAACTTGTTTGAGCTCAGCAAGGGTCAGATGCCTCAAGGCATTTTTGTATGTCTGCTACAGAATGAGTAGATCATACTATTTTGGTGGGATTATTTAATAATCTATGCAGATGATAATGAGGCCAAAAGATCATCATGGAAAAACACCAATCAAACAATTGAAGATTACCAAATTTTAGGAGTTGACTATTATACAAATGTGTCTATTTTTTTTTTCTGTTTCATCAAATATTTTCATTACTTTTCCCACGCAAGCTTGATTAATTCTCTGATGGATCTACATCTGCAATGAAAACTTTAGATTAGTCAAATATGCAAATAACTCTTAGATCAGGAATCATATTAGAAGGCTTTTGCTACTGCAGATATGTTTAACATTAAGAACTAGAATGATTGATTTACATGATTAAATTTTTGTGATTTTTCGCCTTCCTAGTTTTTATAAGTCTGCCCTTACAGGTCCTTATTTAGAACAGTCAAAAGAAAAGAGTAACTTGATCGCCATAAAGAAAATCTATAAAATTCCCAGATATTTGCAGTAATTAATAAATAGTATATATTCAACAAATATATGGGGAGTTGTTCCATTAGTTATAACATTCCCCTTAAGCTAAGCATAAATTGCAATCATGCTTGGTTTGTCACACAAAATGGAAGATCCAATCTCACAAAACAACTTGGTGGAGATATGAATAATTTATTCTTCAGAAGGAAATAGGTGTCTAAAGTGCTAATTTTCTTGAGCATGCGGTTTTGTGTGTTAAAGAAACATTGTGTTCTTTGCAACATTGACAGTAGCGTGGTTATTGTGGTGATTATCATTAACCAGAACATAAAAATTTGAGATAGTAAGAAGTTCCATTTCTTAAAAAAAGATAAATCTTGATCCACATAATTTAGTAAGTAGTACCATGGTCTGATATCCAACTTCTGCACTAGAGCAATATCCCTACACAGTCAATAGCAGACCCAACATAATTTGCATCAATAAATGCAACATAGCCCACATAAAAAAATAAATAAATATATGAAACCGAATATTTAGATGTTTTGCTTCTCATAAAACATATTTCACTAGTGATCCTTTGATATACTAAAAGTTCTCCGCATTGTATAGTAATGGTAGACTTCAGATCAGGCTTCTGCATGAATAGTCTTGCCATACTAGATTACTTTTCCTATAAGTGAAACATTATTTTTCCTACAAGTGACAAACAACTGGAACAAACTTCAAATGGGTATCTTCTAAAGGGCAAAGTAAATGTTTTGGATAATTTGGATGTCTAATATCTGGATCTAAGTTGGCATGTCTCTTCAGATGAGCCATGGCATAATTCCTATGAGATAAAATATGGAAAAAATAAAACAGCCTTTGGTATTGTAAGCAATTTTATCATCATTAAGTCATGTGCATTCAAACTATTTGGGGTTGGTTGCATGGATCTTAACCTGCATTGAGCTCTATGCAAAATCATATCACTAATAGTACTCAATTCAATCAAATTTTATAACAATAACTGGAATTTCCTCAGAATTCCCTATTGCTTAGGCCTTTCACTCTTGTCAATTCAACTGAACTAATTATAAAATTCTATTGATCATCGCCTTTGGACATGTCATTATGTTTGAACTTTTTTCTCTCATTTTATTATATATATTAGAGGTTGTTCCTAACTGCCATAGAATAACAATATTTTTTATTTTCCTCATTCAAATAATCTCACACATCCATGTTAAAATTCCCATTTATGCTAACTAATTTTTTTGTGTTATTTCCTAATAATGTAATGTTGTGTGCTAAAAAGTATCATAGGTCACACTATAATGTTATAGAATTATGCTTTTAGCTGTTGGAGCACACAAAGATCATACAAGACCTGAAAAGCTCCTCTCCATTTTACTTCCTATGTTTCATCATATTAAATGATTTCTTCATCAATATCCCTTCTTGTTAAAGAATAGATGCAATGTATCAAAAAATTAAAAAGTTCATCTTCATCCATCTTAATGGTTCCTAGGATTTTGTTCTGATTATTGAAACTATATTTTACGTATTCAATTTTAGTTCTACTCAACTTTGAACCTTTAGTTTTAGTTTTTTTCTCTAAAATGATTGAGTTCAATTTATTTACAATTACATCAATTAGCATAATATTGTCCACAAATAAGATATATTTGGTGATAAGATATATTTGGTGAGTTCTAGTATTGCCATCAAAAGGTAAGGAATTAGAGCTGGCCTATGATCAACATTAATAAGCTATCTTTGTCCTAACTATTTAAATCTCCTATTAACCTCTATACAAGGCCAATAACTAGTAATACTCAAACTAATTAAATTAATTTTTTATATGTATTGTTTCCTGGAACAGCCTTTTGCAAAAAACAGAATAAGGTTGCGTACAATAGATCCTTTCCCGAGACCCGCATGGCGGGAGCTTCGTGCACCGGGCTGCCCTTTATATGTGTTGTTTCCTAGTAGCCTAACACTTTAATCCATAAAGTACGGCAAGTAGTACCACAATCTTATAAAAGTTTTGATTAATTCTAAGAGGAATATGACCACCACACAAGACCCCAAAATCTCCTTTTTCATTCCTTTTTCGTTCAGATCATTCCTTTTTAATCCTACTAAAGATATATCTATAGTAATGCTTCAATGACTAAAGATCTAGGATTCCTAGAACTCTTACAAGAATTCCTAGAACTCTTACAAGGACATATTATCAGAGAGAAAACATAAGTTATATGACACACAATAACAATAAATGGGTCAACTTGACCCATTTGATAAACAAATTATTTATGTAAAAAAATTTAACAACATTTTCTATCATACAAGAAATAGATGCATAGATTTACTAGAAGAATAAGAACAAAAAATACTAATATTCAAGAGTAAATAGGTGTAGTTCTAACAAATAATAAAATGGGGAAAAATAGGTTATGATAGTTTAGCAATGTTCGAAACTACTAAAGTGGAATCTATTAGGGTGGATAGTGTAAAAGATGAGGGAAACCAAAAAATAACATTAGTAAATGTAAAAAAATGGTTTACTCAATTTGAATATTGCTAGTATGTTGTTTTATATAGGATTCAACTTGTCTAATTTTACATTGGCAAAATAGCAAGGCTGTCTTATGACATGATCACCATACAACATGAATTGTTAATTTTATTTACCACATCAACATACTTAGCAAATATTTGTCTAATACATCTATCATATTTTTTTAAGCTAATAAAGTCCATATGCAAGAAGAGGAGCCTTAGCACAATGGTAAAGTTGTTACCGTGTGACATGGCGGTCACAAGTTCAGGTTGCGGCAGTCTCTTAAAATGTAGGGTAAAGTTGCGTACAATAGACCTTTGGACCCGCATTGGCAAGAGCTTCATGCACCGGACTGCCCTTTTAATAAAGTACATATGCAAATTCTTCTCTTTTTTTCAATACCTTCTATTAATTTTCTTACTAAATGAAAATATGAGAGGTCTTTTGAAGATAAAACCAAATTGATTTTTTGCTTCTTAGACCTCATTCAATTTAGTATTATGAACAAATTCCTTTTAGTCTGTAGAATCAAAAACTAAATATATTTGAGTGTTCATTGAATAATTTGTAAATAATTTTCTTCTCTTCTTTCTTTGATGCATTATCATCAACAAGAATCTTTTATCTATGGTTTTCATGTATCCCATGCAAGAAGGTGCATTTCACATTATCTGGAATATTTGTCTACCTTGATCAATGACCAAAGTGATGTAGGAAATGGCAAGTGAGAAAACACTCATAGATAACATAAAATTTTATTGAAAATTTTAATTTAATAAAAAAAAGGTGAGGTTCTTTTTATAGACTCAACTTAGCCAAATTTTCTAAAAACATGGTCTAGTATTTACCATGTCTAATAGAATTAGTGAAAAAAATAGCCTTGTCAAAAATGGCAGACTTTCCATTGGTTTATTTTATAGGAGAGATTTACTTAAAAATACCAACATGTTAATAATAATCTGCATCTTAAAAAGAACAATGCATGAGCAACCGTGTTAGACAATAAGAGACAAGCCATGGAGATAGGTAAAACAGGTTTCAAATGTTGGATTAATAGGAAAAAAATAACCATAGAAATAGAGCATGTATTTAGTAAATAAATTTATAAGATTTATATTCATGAAGTTAAAGTTGATAGAATTTGAGATAGAATCAGAGAGAGTAGAAAATACAGAGAGAATAGAGAAAGGAAAAAAGAAGGAATTAAAACAACAATAGATTTCTAAATTACATAAAAATACCTCCATATGGGAACAACTGTGGTTAATTATAGTTCCATTTATTTGACTCAAAATTCCAAAAAATTGATGTAGACTTTAAGGCTTCAATTACTTGGATGGAAAATATGAGGGAGAGAAGGAAAAGTAACAACAATATATACACAAAACATAGAACTCCATTTGCAATTTTGTGATCCTTTTTGTTCTTTCCCTCATAACTTCCATCCAAGTAATGAGACCGAAGGATGATAATTCATCCTAAATTTGCAATGTCAAACCAAGGTCTAATACAACTTTTCCCATAATTACAATAAATCAAATTAAGTTGCATGGCTACAATTATTGGGATTAAGGTGCCTGAAATTTGCATCATGTTCTACAAATCATAGTTCAACTAATTTCAATGAAAAGTGCAATACCCTAGTCCTTGAAACTCAAACCTAGACTAAATTTTTTTCAAGACCTTTTAGTTAGGCCTACATTAGACTGACAATGGGGGCATTCAAGGAAGACATGAGAGTAACTTGCAGAAAGACTGACATGAAAACCTTCATGTAATACATCACTAACAGTAGAAAATACTAGAGATGTCTTATATTGTAACTATGAACAAGATTAGGCAACAGATTGCCAATTTGATTTGTTTAATATGCTGAAAGGCAATTTAAGTTTCATACACTAGATGCACTCCTTTTCTTTCAGAGTTCAAATAATTCAAAAAAAGTTGTTCTGCATAAATAAAAATTTGTGGTCGTAGGCTACAAAATAGAGATGATCAAGTCAATACAATCAAATTATCAGATCTGAACTAAGTATAAGACACAAGCATGGAAATCAATAAAATCTAAAGAGGATTTTTGTAAGTATACAATGAACACAAACTCAGTGCAAAATTCTGATATCAGAAGCTCAATGCCATGAAACATATTAACTATGACTAGGATAACTATCTGACAAAAGTTTAAGAAACTCACCTCCCTAATTTCATCAACTGAATGAGACCTCAATGGAACTTTCGCAAATGTTGATAAATTCAACTTTAATAGGTCAGCAACTCTAACATACCCATCACTTCGTATATCCAGACTTAGCTCAGAAGCCATATGGCGTAAAATCCGTGTCCTGAAATTATTTAAGAAAAACTGAGTTAGTGGGAAACTTGCTGACACCAAAACCTGGTAACGCCACGAATACAGTGCCGCGTAGCACCGAGTCATCACATTTGCCAAAAGAAACATTGTTCAACAGAAAGTTCATATAGAAACATTGATGGGGAAAGGAGAACACAGAAGTTTAAGGCAAGTTGGGTCACTCCACAAAAAGAGTAAAGGAAAGGAGGAGCAGATTACAAGAGACGACCAAGAGCATCGATGCGATCACTGTCAGCAACAGCTCCGTTCCCCCTCCCTCCGGCGCCTCTTCCCCTTCCTCTCCCACTGCAATCAAGCAATCAATTAGACAAAGAGATACATCTTCAGAAATTTCCCTGATGTAATTCCGAGGGGCAGATACCATTTCTTGGAGGGATGCGAGAAAGAAGCCGCGGCGGAGAACGGTTTGGAAGAAGAGGCAGCAACTGAGTTGCGATCAGCCATGCTAAAGAGACTTCGACGGGGGAAACGGTCCGGCAGCAGGAGACGGGAATAAGCAGGCGAATGGTGGAGAAGCGGAAGGCGGCAGCGCAGCACGCGGGCGCAAATCCACATCGGATGGGAGGAGCACGGCCTCACGGGCGGGGATTGATCGATCCAACCCGATCAACAAAAAACCCTTATAAAGCCATATTCGGGCCCAGCAACGCACGGACCTATAAAGGCCTATAAACCGAGGCTGGCGCATCAACGTCTCAACGAAAATATTCCAAACAAATCCTTAATATAATAAATATCTTGCCACATGCATGTCGATACATAACAATTATAATCTCATGGATAATTTATTTAAGAAGCGTTTGATTTGGGGGAATATAAGTAGAGAATGAGAATAACAATCAATGTTAGTATTTAGTTTACAAGAATGGGAATAAAAATAAAGGAATGATTCTTGATTAGTGGGTAATGGTTCATTTCCGTATCCCACACCTTCAATCATCTATTCTTTTATTTGCAGTAATCAACATTTCCCCTTAATACCAAAAGTGCCCTTAACCTAATATTTCTAATCGCACCTCTCCGCTGTTTGCAGCTCCTCTCGAACGAAGGCGATGCCGCTCTCGAATGACGCTGACGCCGAACGCCGACACCATGCTAAGAAATGGCGAAGAAGGACAGCTCTCGTCACGGCCTCGTCGACACCATGCTAAGCGACTCCAGATGGCGAACCCTAATCCCCCTCTGCTGCTCCCTCTCCATGGCCGCCAACCACTCCCGTTCCTCCCCTTTCCTCCGCCACCACTCCGCTTACTCCGCCGTCTTCGCCTTTCCCGCCTCCTGGTCCTCCGACGACTGGATCCTCCCCGGCGCCCGCTCCCACTTCGACGAAACCGACATCGATGCCGCCCTCTTCCCCTCCATCAAGAGCGTCAGGAACGACGCCGCTGTCGCCGTAAACGGAGCCTTTCTCCGCTTCTTCAAAAATCTGCTCGAGATTTCTCCGCTTTCAACTGAGGTGACCTATTTTTGATTTTTTTTAAAAAAAACCCAACTTTTGTCCAGATTTTTGTCTAGAAGTAATCGCTTCGAGTTTTTCTCATCTTTTCCAAACTTTTCAGGCTTAATAATTTGAAAAGATCTTACTCTCTGTGATTGTAAGTGAGAATAAAAATCCCAAGTTTTTACAAATTCTAGCAAATAATTACTTGCTGAGATTGTAAGCTTGTCTATTTGATTTACTTGCCCATCACCTGTTTGTTCTTTGCCACAATGAAATTTACATTTTTTTTTCTTGCGCAACATGGAATCATTGGATTGAATTTTCAACCTATAGGTGCAACGAGCTGCTTCTGAAAAAAAGCAGATCGTGTTCGTAGGGCATTCTTCTGGAGTCTCAATTGCAGTCCTTGCAACCATCTGGTTCCTCGAACAAAATCGAAAATTCAACATCTCACATGGTCAGATGAACGAGAAATCTGGAAATCTTACAAATAAAATCTTGATCCAGTGGATGGATTGTAATAGCTCTACAAGAGGAACGAGAAATCTGATTATAGATCTGATTAAAATATCTTTTGCAATAATTTTAACATATATGTTATTTAAAAAAATAGAGATAGTAATTTTTTAATAATTTTTAATGCATTAACTACTAAGGGTAAAACTGAAAATTTATTTGATTCCCATTACTAATGCTGATTGAAACAAACATTATCAATTATAATCATATTCATTCCGGAATTTGAACCAAACATTGATAATGAAATTTTGATTCTCATTCCTATTGACCCTATAATCAAACCCATTATCATTCCGATTGATAAATTTGAACCAAACGTTCCCTTAATATAATCAATAATACATAGCATGTAAGTAAAAGATGTAGCTTATTTTGCTAAACCACCATTAATATTAAACTTCAATAGATATAAATAACATGAATTAATCACTTAACTAATAATAAATGCATTGATTTTTAAAATAAATTAATTTTAATGTCAGATTAATTGGTAGTAATTTATCGCATTATAAAATTTAATTTAGCAGTTTTGGTTATGTTCCAAATTACAAGAGGTTTGAAGTAGCATAAAATATGTTTATTTATGAAATTTAATAGGAATATAACAGTTTTGATTGAATTTATTTATTAAAATATTTAATAATTTTTATTATATTCTGAAAGTGTAGAAAAATATAATAGTTTATCGTTTTGAAAGTTTAATTTAGTTTTTTTAGATAAAATTATTTACTTTTATTAGAAAAATTTATTGTCATTAATGTATAATAGGATTATACATAATCAATGATTTAGAATTTAATAAATTTTAAAATTAGTTTTTTTCCCTAAACCCTAGATCTCGACTGACATCTACTCTACCTCTGAATATCGTTAAATATTAAATCATACTTTTTACCTAAACGTTAGATCTCGACTGTAGCAACAAGCAAAGAAAATCGCGGGAACAAAGCTGAGTTTCTATTTTAGCATTAAAAAAGATGTTTCTCTAATTGCTTGGTATGAGTAACAAAGCTGAGTTTTCTTGCACTTTCACGTATTTTATATTTTTAGCATTAAAAAAGGCAGTTTTTTACTAAATCCAATAATTAAGTTTATCAAATTCCCATTTCAGGTATATTACTTTAAAATTTACCAAGTCATATATGTGTTGTCCGATTTTACCGTTTCTCCACATTGCTACTCATCCACATAGCCGTCTGATCCTGTCTGAAAGCTAAATCAACGGATGCTGGGCACGTGGCGCTCTCTGAGTGCTGACGTGGATCTCCGACCGGTCATATGGTCCTCCGGCGAACCTGCAAAGAAGTCGGGCCGGGAAGGGGTTCCCAGCGACGACCCTCCGACGTTCAAGTCAGGTAAGCAGATAACAAAGAAGTGGCTCTTAATCTCGTAGAATGCGTACCTCCGGTGAAGTGCGAGACTCCTTATATAGAGCTGGAAAGGAGCTCATGCACACATACCGAGGCGAATACGTGTCCTCAGCCCATACCTCAGTAAGGGCTTGTCAGAAAGCTTACCTGACACCATACTGCTACAGTCCAAGCATGTCTTTGATGGGACAGCGGAACCCTCTATCGTAAGGTTTGGAGTATGGCCTGGTCATAGAACGTGCCCGCTGTCAGAAGATGTTCCTTGTCCTTTTCTCTTCTTACTCCATTCCGGGGCATCCGGCCGGTCGGCACTCACCTCACGTCCGGCCGGTCATATGTACTGGTATACTTAGGAGATTCCCGGTAATGTGTTCTGTGGAGACTGTTCGCAGTATGCTACTTTATGCCTTCGGCCGAACGGGCTATCCGCCCGGCCATATGATCTTGTTCAACCCGAGCGTCGGAATTCCTAGTCGGGTCGTCTTCGGTTCAGCTGGGACCCCGTTCGGTCGAGCGGTCTCCCCTTCGCTGGTCGGACGTCTGGTATTTTGACCTCCACGTGGCGTTGACTCCCCAGAAAGGGGGTCCCCCGTTCTTACCGCCGGATCACCGTCCATCTTGACTGATCTTCCGAAGTAAGTCCTGAACCAATTTTCGTTTTCCCATAAAAATATTTGAGATGTCGTCTCACTCATCTTTAAAAATGTAAAACCCTAACTCCCCCCTTTCGACCTGCTCTTCCCATGTTCGAGACGAAGCCTCGTCCTGCTCATCTTCAAAAATGCAAAATCTTAACCCCTTCCTTTTGACCTACTCTTCCCAATGTTCCTTTTGAACCATGTCACCCCTTTCAAACCACGTCGTCCCTTTCAAACCACGTCACTTGCTCTTCCCGGCGCTCAGTGTTTCATCGACGAAGTCTTGCTGCTCTTCCTAACGCTCAGTGTTTTACCGACAAAGTCCTGCATCACAAATGCTTAGCGTTTCGTCGGCGCAGTCCTACATCACTGATCCTCCTGATATTTGGCTTCTTTACCTCCATTGGCGTCTCCATTGGCTTGTTTGTTCTCTGGTAGTTTTGAAGTTCAAATCATATCCTTCACTGGTTACTATGTTTTCGGAAACTTCTAGGTCAAACTTTGGCTTCACCAGCATCACTATGTTAGCACCTTCTTGTCACGTCACGCTGCATTAACACATCTACAAAAATGTCTAAGCATATATTATCATCTCTAAAGGTAAAAACTTTTAGAGTGTAATTTTTTTTTCCAATTGTTCATTTAGTTCTTATTATAACTTTATTTATGAAACCACATTCTTTATATTTAACTTTGTTAATACTATCAAGATGAATTATTAATACTATTTAACTTTGGTACAAAGTCCATTTTGATTTCTTCTATGTCATACTTTCTACCTAAAATATGTTAAGGATCTCTTAATTTAAATAGGTTATACCATCTCTATCCTATCCCTTATGTGTATATATATATCATCATGTTGTTTGTCATAGTTTATCAACTTTGTTTACCTTATCAACAAATTTAATATTTTTTAAATTATATGTTATTTATGTTTAAATTCATTCCAATTTCAGAATTGTTATTTATGTTTTAATTTGTTGTATAGACTTAGTAACTAAATTTAGTTTAATTTTGTTTTACTAAAGATATTTGATTGAATTACATAAAACTTAATTATTATTTATTATATGGCAGGAAAGTAAAAGAAATATATCAAGTCCAGCAAGTGAGATACAATTATCAATTTTGGAGGACAAATTACATTGGATGAGTAAATTGGAATATTTTATAAATTTTTATTCTGAAACTTCCATAAGGGGAAAGATAAAGGGTCATTTAAGAAACATAATATATTTATACTCCACGAAAAAACACATCAGTGTTATAAGTAGTCCCTGTAAAATACGACAATTTAATAATAAGTATTGATCCGGTGGTAAGGACGGGGGACCCTTGTTGGCGGAAGGTCAATAGCACATGGAGGTCAAAGGTCAAGAGATTCAACCCTGAGACCCGATCGACCGGACGAAGCAGGCCGACCGATCGGACGAAGCAGGCCGACCGACCATGAATCCCCCGAGTCGAATGAAAGACAACCCACCTAGGGGTCGGGTTTCCGATGCTCAAGGTAAAAAAGTTTCAGGGCCGAGCAGGCAGTCCACTCGGCCAGGCGCAAGGCAACAAAGACAGGTAGGAGCAATCTCATCCGAGCATACGACCGCGGCAGAAGTGATATGCCTGCCGAGCGACCGAATCGGTCGGCCCTGGAGTAGACAGGAGGCGCAAGAGGACAAAAGAGACAGGGGATAACATCATCCTTGAGACGTCTGCCGCCGACAGGCAGCAGGGTTGGCAGCCGAGCCGTACACAGGATCATATGGTGGAAGCTTCCACCGTCACATCCGGGATATGCTCAGACGATTGCGGAATGACGTCAGGGGTACTTTTCTGACATGGGCTCGTTAAGGTATGTTTGGGGAAGCGTGCACGCATCAAGAAGCGTGTCCGCGCCTCCCCGGGGTCCTATATAAGGGCCCCAGACATCGACGAAGGTATGCGCAAATCTTCACTGTAGCCACAGTGACGCTTCCTCTCACACTTCTCGTTGCCTGATTTGAGCGTCGGAGGGCCGTCGCCGGGAAACCCCTCCCGGCTCGGCTTCTTTGCAGTTCACCGGAGATCTACACCACCAGTCGGAGACAGCAGAGCGCGCCACATCCCCAGCGTCCGTCGACTCAGTGCTCGGACAGGATCAAATTGGCGCCATCTATGGGAACACACCTGAATCCGAGCAGGGACGATGGAAGAAGTTGGACGCCAACTTATGGTGACGCTCTCTCCCGAGAATTAGACACGCTCATCCAAGCACGGGCGGCCGAGATGGTCGAGCAACAGCAAAAGGCTCAAGTCGATCGGATAGTGCAACAGGCAACGTCGGCTTCAGGCAGTCAGGCGGCACCAGCCGACCGGCCGGAGCAACTCTCAATATGGGGCCAAAACAAAGGACCGATGGGAACGCACCTGGTCTGGAATGTGAAGACGGGCGACCCGGAAAGTTCCGCCCTACTCATGACTTTGAGGTGTTTCGACGAGTATATTGTATTCTCCTCACTCCACGGGTATTCGGGAGTCGAGAAATTGAGTCAGATTTTCTGCTAGTCGGCAGGTCAGTTTTTTAGTTATATTTTTTTTTTCGATCATAAAAGTTATCATAGTTTGTCGAGCAAACACTCCCGTGTCGACCGACTGGGTTTCCATCATATCCGAGCTACGGGCTCGATGTCGATCTGAGCCACGGGCTCGATGTCGAAGACCCAGTACCGTTCGGCGGGGCGTATATTATCTGAGCCACAGACTTGATGACGAAGACCCCGTGTCGTTCGGCTGGGCGTATATTATCCGAGCCACGGCTCGATGTCGAAGACCCTGTGCCATTCGACCGGGCGTATATTATTCGAGCCACAGTCTCGATGGCGAAGACCCTGTGCCGTTCGGCCGGGCATATATTATCAGAGCCACGGGCTCGATGTTGAAGACCCCGTGCCGTTCGACCGGGCGTATATTATCCGAACCATAGTCTCAATGGCGAAGACCCCGAGTCGTTCGGTCGGGTGTATATTATCCGAGCCACGGGCTCGATGGCGAAGACCTCGTGTCGTTCGGCCGGGCTTGTATTAGCCGAGCCACAGACTCAATGTCAAAGACCCCATGCCATTCAGCCGGGCATATATTACCCGAGCCACAGGCTCGATGGCGAAGACCCCCATGCCGTTCGGCCGGGCTTATATTATCCGAGCCACATGCTCGATGTTGAAGACCCCGGGCCGATCGGCCGGGCATACATTATTAAAGCTAAAAGCTCATTGTGGAAGATCGTCGAGCTACGACGTTAAATCTTAGAGTCAGACCGGCGACTATAAACCCCCTGGCTTGAAGACCGTCGAGCAGCGACGTTAAATCTTAGAGTCGAACTGGCGACTATAAACCCCCGGCTTGAAAACCGTCGAGCAGCGACGTTAAATCTTAGAGTCGAACCGGCAACTATAAACCCTCCGGTCGAAAGACCGTCGAGCAGCGATGTTAAATCTTAGAGTCGAACCGGCGACTATAAACCCTCCGGCCGGAACACCGTCGAGCAGCGACGTTAAATCTTAGAGTCGAACCGGCGACTATAAACCCTCCGGCCGGAAGACTGTCGAGCAGCGACGTTAAATCTTAGAGTCAGACCGGCGACTATAAATCCTCCCGCCTGAAGACCGTCGAGCAGCGACGTTAAATCTTAGAGTCAGACCAACGACCATAAACCCCCCGGCATGAAGACCGTCGAGTAGCGACGTTAAATCTTAGAGTCGAACCAGCGACTATAAATCCTCCGGCCGGAAGACCATCGAGCAGTGACATTAAATCTTATAGTCGAACCGGCGACTATAAACCCTCCGGTTGGAAGACCGTCGAGCAGCGACGTTAAATCTTAGAGTCGAATCGGCGACTATAAACCCTCCGGCCGGAAAACCGTCAAGCAGCGACGTTAAATCTTAGAGTCGAACCGGCGACTATAAACCCCCCGGCTTGAAGACTGTCGAGCAGCGACGTTAAATCTTAGAGTCGAACTGGCGACTATAAACCCTTCGGCCAGAAGACCGTCGAGCAGCGATGTTAAATCTTAGAGTCGAACCAGCGACTATAAACCCTCCGGTCGGAACACCGTCGAGCAGCGACGTTAAATCTTAGAGTCGAACCAGCGACTATAAACCCTCCGGCCAGAAGACCGTCGAGCAGCGACGTTAAATCTTAGAGTCGAACGGGCGACTATAAACCCTCCGGTTGGAAGACCGTCGAGCGGTATCTAGAGTCGAACCCGCGATTATAAACCCTCCGGTCGGAAGACCGTCGGCGACGTTAAATCTTAGAGTCGAACCGGCGACTATAAACCCTCGGCGGAAGATCGTCCGGCGACGTTAAATCTTAAGTCGAGGCCGATTATAAACCCTCGCACAAGACCGTCCGAGCGATGTTAAATCTTAGAATTGGACCGACGACTATAAACCCCGGCTTGAAGACCGCCGAGCAGCGACGTTAAATCTTAGAGTTGAGCGACTATAAACCCTCCGACAGGAAGACCGTCGAGCGATGACGTTAAATCTTAGAGTCGAACCGCGATTATAAACCCTCCGGGAAGACCGTCGGCGACGTTAAATCTTAAGTCGAACCGACTATAAATCCTCCGAGGAAGATCGTCGAGCGACGTTAAATCTTAGAGTCGAGCCGACTATAAACTGACTTGAAGACCGTCGAGCGACGTTAAATCTTAAGTCGAATTATAAACCCTCCGGCCGGAAGACCGTCGAGCAGCGACGTTAAATCTTAGAGTCGAACCGGCGACTATAAACCCTCTAGCCGGAAGACCGTCGAGCAGCGACGTTAAATCTTAGAGTCGAACCGGCGACTATAAACCCTCCGGCAGGAAGACCGTCGAGCAGCGACGTTAAATCTTAGAGTCAAACCGGCTACTATAAACCCCCCGGCTTGAAGACCGTCGAGCGACGACGTTAAACTCTAGAGTCGGACCGGCGACTATAAACCCCCCGACTTGAAGACCGTCTAGCGACGACGTTAAACTCTAGAGTCGGACTGGTGACTATAAACCCCCCCAGACGAGGCAGCGTCACGTTAAAGCACTTCAGCGAGACACTATCAGAAAATCCATATAAAATGGAGAGTCATTTAACCGATCGACGCAGAAAAGAAAAATACTCCAGCGACAAACTCATAAAAATCCCAAGTAGAGTGGGAGGTCGGGGGACCGATCGACAAAGTTAAGAAATTCCCTACGGGAAAAAGGTCGAGAGACCGGTCGGCATAGTTACAAGGAATGCTCAAAACTAAAGGTTAACAGTGCAAAAAGTTGACATTATAAAATTACACTTAAAATCTCGCCGATCAAGAGCAAAGTATGGAAAAAGCAAATCTTCATTAAAGATAAGGCTGCAGGAGCCGACCGGGAGAATTATAGAAAACACTTTTCATTCAAGAACGTCAAAAATGGGCTCGGGAATGTGCTCCAGCAGCCCGGCCAGATCCTTTGGGGGGGGGGGGGGATAGAAGACGCCTCCGGGAGTAGGCCCTTAGCCTTCAAATACGTAGTGGTGGCTTGGATGACTTCTTCAAAGGCAAGGACCAGCCGATCGCTGAACTTGTTACCAAAGTCATCCGACCGGAAGTAGTTGTGCCTCATCGCTGTGAAGCGCCCTGGTTCGCCTTCTTGATATTCTTTGAAAGCGGCTCGGGCGGCTACTAAGGCATCTTGGAGATCTTTAATGTCTCCTCGCAGTTTAGCTTCAGTAGCCGATCGACCCTCTTGCTGAGCAGAAAGCAGATCGGCTAACTCCTGGACGCGCTGCTCCAGCACTCGGGCCTGCTGATTCTTGGCCTCTAAGTCGGAGATGACTGTATTCTTCCTATTGGTCTCCAGCTTCATCTCCCGATCGTGCGACTTGACTTGGGCCTCAAGGCCGGCTACCCTGGTCTCCAAACCAGAAGACTTGTGTCGTTTGGCTTGCGGTAACTTCTCCAATTTGCTCAGTTCGGCTAGGAGCGTGGCATATGATGGCCCCTGAGCTGGCGCTCCTCCGAAAATTTGAAGCTTTTTCAATTCTTCTTCCAGGGCAGCCAGGCGATTGCTGACCGCAATATTTTCCACCCATCACTGTTCGGACGAAATAATGTCAAGAACCAAGATTAAGCATAAAGTAGGTTAAGGGCATACCCCGGTTGCTTGTTGCATATGGCTGTCGCCGAGCTATCAGGGGGTCATCAGGGCAACGCGAGCCCTCGCATCTTCCCATACTTTGGCGAGCGGTCCTCGGATGGTAATCTGATGTTCCGGAGCAGTTGGCTGATCGGCGGCCAAAAGGAACTCTTCAGTGGGAAGATGGAGGACGACCTTGATCGTTCGGAGTCCACTCGGATCGGATTGAGAAGAGGTGGATCGACCGGATGACTCATCGAGCGGAGCAGAAGCTATTCCTGAGCACCTAAGCCAGAGACGAACCCGGGGCAGGGAACTAACGGGTCTTGCTTCGAGGGAGGCCGCTAGTTGGTCGAGCTGGGAAGGAGTGCGGTCCGAAGAGATGGCCTCGGTTGGAGCAGGAACTGGGTTGACCGCTTCAGAGGGGGCGTCGGCTGGCCTGGTCTCTGGTTCCACAATTGTGAGATCCGTTCGGCACTGTTTGCGTGTTATCAAGGGGGAGTCGCCGGCCGACTGCCCCGCGTCTTCGGAGGTAGGCTGACCAGCTGATGATATAGCATCTCCGATCGCTCCGGTTGCAGGGATCCGACCAGTAGACTCGCGGGCTTCTGTTGGAGCTTCTTCGCTCTCGTCCTCACGCGAGCCGACCGACACGATCCCCAGATCGGCCATCTCCTTAGCCACTGCTACTTCTATTTCGACAACCTTCAATTTTATCCGCTCGGTGGCCTTGGCGCGCCATATGATTTCACCTGCATAAAAGAAGAATAAATCAGTTAGACCAAAAGGAGTGGGGACAGAGAAAGCACTTACCCATGCTGCTCGGAAGCTTCGTTCGGATCGGGCTCAATTCGAATATGTATAACACCCCCTCGTGAAGTAACTTATTGATGTTGAACCTCTGGCCGGCTAATAGATTGGCTGCATGAAGATAATCCGGCTGGCTCTTGTATTTACCAAGATCCGGCGGGCTCGGCATAGTGGTCTGCCATTGGGTACGAAAGGAGGGTCATTCGGGAAGGCGAAGGTAAAAATAATTTTCCTTCCAGTGCTTGTTCGAGGTCGGCATCTTGTCGAAAAAGACAAACCGATCCGGGATTGGAAGAGAAAAGTACCCCACCCGGATTGTTTGGGATAGTAGAAGTAATGGAAAATTATGGGGGCTAAGAGAATGCCATGCAGCTTGAAAAGGATTACTACGCCGCACAACAACCTAAAAGAGTTGGGGACAAGTTGGCCGAGCGGGATGCGGAAATAATTACAAACCTCACGGATAAAAGGATGTAGAGGGAAGTGCAGACCGGCCACAAATTGGTCGCGAAAGAAGCACATAGTGCCGGTCGGCGGATTGTGGGGCCGATCGGAAGAGGTGGCCAAAGCTAGTCTATGGTCAGGAGGAAGTTCAAATTTGTTAAGGAAGCGTCCCGCGTCATTCTCGTCAAATCGGCTTACCATGGTCATATACCATAGGCCAGGAGAGGGATCAGTAGGCTGCGAAGTGCTAGCCATCGCCGGAATAGTACCAAGGAATAAAGGATCGAGGAAAGAAGAATGAAAGAGTTGACGGAGGAGACCGAAACTATATTGAACGGATGCAAAGACCACCAGAAGGGAGAAAATAGAAGAAAGTAGAGATAGGAGAAGGCTTACTGGGAACAAAGCGTGAAGGAGGAGGTCGAAAGTTCGTCGGAGCACCGAGACAAGCGAGTGTCGGGAAGCTGGGCACGAGAGGAAGCACCAAAGGCACGAAGGTAGGAACGATGGAAGGGAAATCTGTGTCGGCGCTTCATAAACCCCGGACTCGGTCCACCACAACCGTCCGATCCAGGTCATCGAAATAAACGTTAGCATCGGACTGTCAGATTTGAACTGACGTCTGTTTAATCGAAGTTGACGCCCTCGCCGTAGGATGACGGCGGACTTGCCAAGTGGCGATCAGCTATTGGGTGGCATTTAATGAGCGCCATTACTCGCGCGTGGGCAGCTTAATGAGGATTGACACGAATTTCGAGGAGACCCGTCGACTCCGACCGCCCTTAGAAGTGGTAGCGCGATAAGCGGCAAATAAAAATCAAAACTACCAAGGCACAGCTATCAACTCGCCGGTCGGCTGAATGGACCTCCCAAGAGCCGAACGGAGGTACACTTTCAGGAGCGGCAGAGTGGATGTCGTTCGATCAAACTCATAGTCCAGTCAGTCGGACTTAGCGCCTCCTTCGACTAGACTTGAAGGGGAGGCATGTGATCCGGTGGTAAGGACGGGGGACCCTCGTTGGCGGAAGGTCAACGACACGTGGAGGTCAAAGGTCAAGAGATTCAACCCTGAGACCCGACCGACCGGACGATGCAGGCTGACCGACCGGACGAAGCAGGCCGACCGGCCGTGAATCCCCTGAGCCGAATGAAAGACAACCCGCATAGGGGTCGGGTTTCCGATGCTTAAAGTAAAAAAGGTTTCAGGGCCGAGCGGGCAGTCCGCTCAGCCAGGCGCAAGGCAACAAAGACAGGCAGGAGCAATCTCATCCGAGCATACGATCGCGGCAGAAGTGATATGCCTGCCGAGCGGCCGAACCGCTCGGCCCTGGAGCAGACAGGAGGCACAAGAGGACAAAAGAGACAGGGGATAACATCATCCTCGAGACGTCTGCCGCCGATAGGCATCAGGGTTGGCGGCCGAGCCGTACACAGGATCATAAGGTGGAAGCTTCCACCGTCACATCCGGGATATGCTCGGACGATTGTGGAATGACGTCAGGGGTACTTTTTTGACATGAGCTCGTTAAGGTATGTTTGGGGAAGCGTGCACGCATCAAGAAGCGTGCCTGCACCTCCCCAGGGTCCTATATAAGGGCCCCAGACGTCGACGAAGGTATGCACAAATCTTCACTGTAGCCACAGTTACGCTGCCTCTCTCACTTCTCGTTGCCTAACTTGAGCGTCGGAGGGCCGTCACTGGGAAACCTCTCCCGGCTTGGCTTCTTTGCAGGTTCGCCGGAGATCTACACCACCAGTCGTAGACAGCAGAGCGTGTCACGTCCCCAGCATCCGTCGACTCAGCGCTCGGACAGGATCAAGTATTATTTGAGAAATAATTCTATGAGATTTTTTGAAAATTTTTAGAATTTAAATGGAGTCCACATGACACGTTTAAGAGGGTTAAATCTACTAGGCATAGAGAAAACCTATTTGGAATATCAATTAAGTTGAGAGTTGATTAATATCACAACCTAAAGTTGAATTAATTAAACCTAAGTATAAAATAGTGCTATAGTGACCTAAAACTTATACGTCATTTCCTTCTCCTCTCCTCCTCCACCCCCCACTGTTCATCGCGTTCGCCATGTTTCCACTCAATCATCATCATCGCCGATCGATCGTTAGGTGTCGTAGGCACTAGAAGGGGGAAACGATGCAAGAGGGGATGAGCTACCCTCCCTCGGCTTAGGAACCTAATTAGAGTGGTGAATGTTGATGTAGGGAGCACTAGACGATCGAACTTGAGTATTGATTATGTTAAAGGGTTCAAAGTTAAGTTGTCTTATTGTCTAACAAGTTGAACTAAGTATGCAGGAAAATCCTATGTGGTCTAGGCAAAAGTCCTAGAGGATTCTAGGTATATGGAAAGTCCTAGTTATGGTTAGGCATCGAAGTCCTTATTCAGGGGACTGGGCAAAGCCTTGGCGGGTCGAAAATATTAGGCAAAATCTTAGAGACGGGGACTCTAGGTGAAAATAGCGAGGGTTGTGGACACCGAGTGGAAGACTGGATAGGTTAGGGATTGGACGTTCAGCATAAAATCCTGACATCTCGGAAGATGAGCAAAAATCCAGTCAATCTTGAGCACCGATATAGCAAAAGGTAATTTCTTCTGAGAGGAGTAGGTGAGGATGCATTCTCCGTTGAGGGAACAGTAGGCGTCGGTTCGACCTAGGATTTTCAAGAAATTTAAAAGTCAAAACTGGACAGTTCAGAGACTGTCAAGAAGTTCTATATTCACATTTTATTGTGCTAACTTTGTCTTGTTGGACTAACATGACTTGCAAGGAGTGAAAAACATAAAATAAGCTCAGATGAACAATGCTCAAGGCGCCTCCAGGGAGGTTAGAGGCACCTTGAGCACCTTGGCTGAAGGCTCGTGCGGAGAGGCGAGGAGGCGCCTTCCGTGTGCTTGAAGGCGCCTTGGAGATGGGATAGAAGGCACCTTCGGATAGATAAACAGTGCAGGTTGTGAAGTTTATCAACATGGAGTTGGGGATAACTTTCACAGCTAGAGGCGCCTTCCATAGGGTTGAAGGCGCCTTCAATAGCCCATAAAAGGTTGGTTCGAGTAGAGGGCTGACAAAAACTTGAATTCATGACTACTCTCGTGCGCGCTGCTCTAAAACCGATCTAACGAATCTATAGTTGGGACTTTCGGGCCGCAAAAACCGTTTTTTGCGTTGCGGAAACCCCGAGGTACCATGCGACCGGATCCGTGCGAAGATTAAAATTTCGTGTACATGTTTTCTAATCCTAGATATACACTAGATCTACATGGTAAAGAAGTTATACCTTTGATGCGAAGCCCTTCGCTTATCCCGCTAGTCCAAATTTGCTGGATCTCAAGGGTGTCAAGTGAACACCCCTCTATGTGTATCCACACTAGCAAAACAATGGAGAAGAAACCTTAGAGTGTGCTAGCACTCTTGAAGGTTTCGACCAAGGTGGAGGAGAGGGAGAGAAAAGATGAGAGGAGGAAGAAGGAGTGAATGAGCACACAAAACATTCAACACCACTTTCATTAGTCGACCACTTCAAGAGAGGTTTTTAAACTCCATGGAATACCAAGAGTCATAACTCTTGATCTCCCTCATGAGGTGGCATACACATGTACTATCATTGATGATGCGGAACATCATCATTGGTCCACTCTATGCCAACTCACAAATGAGGTGGCATTGGTCAAGTCAAACTTGACCTTTCATCTTTCCTTCTTAAGTCAAGTCAAACTTGACCTCTTCTCTCCCATGGTTGATCAAATCTAACTATTTGATTCAAACCAATTTAATTTAATGATTCTATATCCATTGAATTAAATTGACTCAATGAATCCAAATCTAATTAGACTCATTTAACACATGAACCAAATTGAGTCCAACTCAATTAGTTTAATTAGGATTACTCTTAATCCAATTTGGTTCATCACATGAACCTAATCCTCTTGGTTCATCATATGAACCTAATCTCCATCTAATTGCCCTTTGTGTGTGACCCTATAGGTTCTTGTAACGTTGGCAATGCTCCTAAACTCATTTAGAAGCATAAGTAATGAGCGGTATCTAGCAACACATCATTACTACCCAAGTTACAAGAATGTTGAGATCCAACATCACCTTGTGACTACTAATTGTGACTCTTCATAATATATGACAATGTCCTTCTATCCTTGACATCTAGATTGATCAATTTGAGCCATTGACGATATCATCCTTTGATCAATCTAAATCTTGAACTCCAAGTAGACTCACTCTAATCAAATGAGCTCAATATCTCATATTGACTCATTTGGGCATGACCATGTACTTAGTGGTCTCACTCTATCAAGAATAATGATGTCACTCCTGTCATATAGGAGGGATAGATCCCATCTACATCACTCACATCCCTGCGCATAATTTGTTACATACCCAGTAACCGCCTTTATAGTCCACCCAGTTACGAATGACGTTTGACGAAGCCAAAGTATGCAACTCCTTATGTAGGGAATCATGGTGACTTCAGGTCCAAGGACTAATAGTCATACTAATAGCCACATGAGAAAGTATATGACACTCATATAATGATCCATGATACTTTCTCATGGCGGGTCATTCAGTATATATTCTCCAATGCATACCCATGTGTCAACTTGATATCTCTATATCCATGACTTGTGATATCAAGTCATCGAGTTGACCTACATGCTAGTCTCGTCGCATTAACATTGTCCCTGAATGTTAATACTTAATTAGGAATGATTAAGAGTAGTGTTCTCTATATCATCTCACTATTGATTTAACCAATCGATTGATATAGATAAGAACCTTCTACTCAAGGACGCTATTATACTTAGTTATTTGGCACCAATACAAGTAAGTATAATAACCAAAACAAATGCCTTTATATACATAGGAATATGATACAATGAGTTCATACAACAATCATCATATGATTGACTCTAGAGCTCTAACTAACAATCTCCCACTAGCTCTAGTGCCAATCAGTGTAGGCTCTGAGGCCCAATGACCTAGTGTGACCATCATGCTTTCTCTGTGCCAAAGCCTTGGTCAAGGGATCAGCGATGTTAGCCTCTGTGGGTACTCTACAAATCTTCACATCTCCTCTATCGATGATCTCTCGAATGAGATGGAAGCGTCGTAGTATGTGTTTGGTCAGCTGGTATGAGCGAGGTTCCTTAGCCTGTGCAATTGCTCCATTGTTATCACAATAGAGCTCTATCAGATCAGCTATGCTAGGAACCACCCCAAGCTCAGTAATGAACTTGCGGATCCAAACTGCCTCCTTTGCTGCTTCTGATGCAGCAATATACTCGGCCTCTGTTGTAGAATCAGCAACTGTGTCCTGCTTCGAACTCTTCCAGCTCACAGCACCACCATTCAAGTAAAACATGAACCCAGACTGCGATCTATAATCATCTTTGTCAGTTTGGAAACTATCATCACTGTAACCCTTTACAGCTAGCTCATCATCGCCTCCATATATCAAGAAATATTCTTTAGTCTTTCTTAAGTACTTAAGAATATTCTTGACTGCTATCCAGTGACTTTCACCTAGATCTGACTGGTATCTGCTCGTCATGCTCAAAGCATACGAAATATCAGGATGAGTATATAGCATGACGTACATGATAGATCCTATGGTTGAGGCATAAGGGATCGTATCCATGCGGTCTCTTCCTCTCTAGAAGAGGGACTTTGAGTCTTCGAAAGACTCACACAATGTGACATCGACATAAATCCTTTCTTGGAATTCTGCATGGCAAACCGTAGTAATACCTTGTCAATATATGTACTCTGACTTAGGCCAAGCAATCTCTTAGATCTATCTCTATAGATCTGTATGCCTAGAATACGGGCTGCTTCACCTAAGTCCTTCATTGAGAAACAATTTCCTAGCCAAGTCTTTACAGACTGCAACAAAGGGATGTTGTTCCCAATGAGTAGTATGTCATCCACATACAATACAAGGAAGACAACTGTGTTCCCTACATCCTTCTTGTAGACACAGGGTTTATCTTCATTCTTGATGAAACCAAACTGTTTGATCGCATCATCGAATTGAAGATTCCAACTCCGAGAAGCTTGCTTTAGTCCATAAATGGACTTATGCAGCTTGCATACTCTGTCAGTATGCTGTGGATCTACAAAACCCTCAGGTTGTGTTATGTACACATCCTCGAGCAGGTTTCCATTCAGAAACACGGTTTTGACATCCATCTGCCAGATCTCATAATCGTGGTATGCTGCAATAGCAAACATGATCCGGATGGACTTAAACATTGCTGCTGGAGAAAAGGTTTCATCATAGTCAATACATTGGGTTTTATCCCTTCAGATGGATCAACCAAAGTCCATACTTGGTTGGTGTACATAGATTCCATTTCGGATCTCATGGCCTCTAGCCATTTCTCAGAATCTGATCTCATCACAGCTTCCTGATAAGAGGTAGGCTCATTCTCAATGAGCATAACGTCATCATGGTCAGACAAGAGAAATGAGTATCTCTCAGGCTGACGACGTACCCTATCAGACCTGCGAAGAGGTATGCCTATTTAAATTGGTTGTTGTTCCTCAACTCCTTGTAGAACAATCTCATCATCCACAACACTTTGTGGTTCCAGTTCAACTTCCATCAAGGCTTCAGTGTTATGGTCCATATCCTGAACTTCTTCAAGATTGAAGGTACTCCCACTAGTTTTTCTAGAAACAAAATCCCTTTCTAGAAATACCCCAGTCTTAGCCACAACTACCTTGTGTTGACTGGGAATGTAGAAGTAATATCTCTTCGTTTCCTTGGGATATCCAATAAAATAGCACTTATCGGATTTGGGTCCCAGTTTGTCCGAGACCTGACGTCGAACGTAAGCATCACAACCCTAAATCCTCATAAAAGACACCTGGGCATCTCTCCTAGTCCATATCCTATATGTTGTCTTTATCACAGCCTTGGATGAAACACGGTTGAGTATGAAGGCTGCTGTATCCAGAGCATAGCCCCAAAGTGAGATAGGAAGATCGGTGTGACTCATCATAGACCGTACCATATTTAATAGGGTACAATTCCTCCTTTCAGATACACCATTCCACTGTGGTGTTACAGGAGGAGTGAGTTGGGATAGAATCCCACACTCAGCTAGATAGTCACGAAACTCATGGCTAAGGTATTCACCACCTCGATCTGATCAAAGTATCTTAATACTCTTGCCAAGCTAGTTTTACACTTTATTCTTGAATTCTTTGAACTTTTCAAAGGATTGTGACTTATGTGTCATCAAATACACAGAACCATATCTACTGAAGTCATCAGTAAATGTAATGAAGTACCTATAACCACCTCTAGCAGCGACATTAAAAGGGCCACATACATCACTATGTATAAGTCCTAACAAGTCAGTCGCTCTTTCGCTGTGTCCACTAAAGGGAGTCTTGGTCATCTTGCCCAGTAGGTATGACTCGCATGTCTCATATGATTCAAAATCAAATGAGTCCAGCAAACCATCTTTATGGAGCTGGGATAAGCGTTTGTCATTTATATGACCTAAGCGACAATGCCAGAGATATGTTTGGTTCATTTCATTTGATTTGAACCTCTTGGTATTTATGTTATAGATGAGGTTCTCTAAGTCTAGAATATAGAGTCCGTTCATCAGAGGTGCACTACAATAGAACATATCATTTAAATAAATTGAACAACATTTGTTCTTTATTATAAATAAAAAACCTTTCTTGTCCAAAAAAGAAACTGAAATTATGTTCTTAGTAAGAGCAGGCACATAACAACATTCATCTAGTTCTAGTACAAGCCCAAAGGGTAGAGATAGATAGTAAGTCCCTACAGCAACAGTAGCAACCATACTCCATTGTCTACTCGTAAGTCCACCTCACCCTTCGTCAATGCCCTGCTATTTCTCAACGCCTGCACATTAGATCAAATGTGAGAAGCACATCCGGTATCTAATACCCATGATGAAGAAATAGAGAGATTAACTTCTATAACATATATACCTAAAGTAGAAGTCTCACTTCTCTTCTTTTTAAGATCTTCCAGGTACATTTTGTAGTTCCTCTTCCAGTGCCCGGTCTGACCACAGTGGAAGCAGGTAGCATCCTTGGCAACCCCTCCTTTGGGTTTCAATGCCTTTCCTTTGCCCTTGGCTTGGGACTTTCCCTTATCTTTAGGCTTGCCATTGCCCTTATGTTTTTATACCATCAAAATGGAGTTGGGCTTAATCTTCTTAAGGTTGAGCTCAGCAGTTCTCAACATGTTAAGCAGCTCGGGCAGTGACTTGTCAATTTCGTTCATGTTGTAATTCATGACAAATTGACTGTAGCTCTCCGACAAGGATTGCATGATCAAGTCAGTGGCCAGCTCTTGGTCAAGGGAAAATCCCAACCTCTGTAAGTTTTCTATGTACCCAATCATGTTGAGTACATATGGATCTACGGGAGTCCCGTCTTGCATCTTGCACTGAAACAGTGCCTTAGAGATCTCGAATTTCTCGTGCCTAGCTTGTCCTTGATATAGTTGACGAAGATATTCAACCATATCATAAGCACCCATCAACTCGTGTTGCTTCTGAAGCTCAGAGTTCATGGTTGCGAGCATGAGACAGGACACATCTAATGCGTCATCTTGAGGCTTCTTATAAGCATCACGGTCAACTCGCGTGGCAGTGGAAGGAGGTGCCTCGGGAATGGGTGTCTCCAGGACGTATAGTTTCCTTTCCTGAGTGAGAACAATTCTCAGGTTCCTGTACCAGTCCAGGAAATTAGCTCCATTGAGCTTGTCCTTATCAAGAACAGAACGCAGGGAGAAGGTGTTCGTGTTTGACGACATGACAATCTACAACAGAAAATGTAGAAAATAAATATCATATTCCACTAATTATTTAATTAGGCCTTTAACTAAATGATGCTCCCACTGAATTATAGAACTTTTGTAGAATCAAGTCATGGATGTGGTCAAACCACACCTACTAGATTCTAACCAACTAGCTATAATTCTTGCGGGACAAGATCCACATCATACTACGCCTTGAGTTAGCTTTGGCTAAATCACCCAAGACTTAGTATGATCAGTAGGTAACTAATTACCAATTACATCTCTATGCAACTCTTGTTTATAGGATCAAGATCCGCATGTATATTAAAACTTAAGTTAGCTTTGGCTAAATCGCCCAAGAGTTAATATAAATGTGATTTTGACCTATCTACCAACCATTGGAAAATGCCTATAGTTAAACCCGATCCAATTGAGTTTAACTAGTTTTACTCAATCTGATTGAGTTTGTACTCACCTAGGCGTTGATAGACGGGACCAAGATTGTCCCTCTGCACCCTACCAAGATTCAACAACAACATGTGATCGAGGTAGTGATGGGTATTACGGTATGGTAGGCATTTTGAGTTGACGTGATTAAGATCTAATCTAATCATTGATATGTATCATATACGCGATTAAGATATAATCTAATCGTCAAGGCACTAATTAATTACTCTACTCTAGCATGCATCACATACACACACACATGCAATTAATTAAACTGTGATTAGGTCATGGCCCTACTACGATCTTCTCAAGCCAATGAGAAGATCGGACGGTCAAACTAAGGTCAACAGCTTCTCCAAGCTCCTCCCTTTGACCGCCGCATGTTGCTCGCACCCTCCTCGTAATTCCTCCTCGAGTGGACCTTCCACAGCTCCATTTTGTACATTACAAAGATGAAACTCGAGTTACATTCGAGTCTAAACTATTTTACAATAGGAAATAAAATAGAAAGACACGACGCGCAGGTCGCGTATCACATATACAACACACACAATCACACAAAAATGACGCACATGCCATATTATGAATTACAACACATGTAACCAATCCAATTGGGGGTTTTGGGCCATGACCATCACAAATCATAAATAATTCTAAATTATGTAATTTATATAAATTTCTATGATTTTATTACTATTTTTACAATTTTATGAGTCGCAACTTCCCGACGGTCCCGTTTAGCGATTTTCGGCCACGATCGCAGGACAATGCCCCTTGCGGGATTAGGGGCAACACCCCTTCTCGCAAAATAAGTCTCATGAGTGCCCCACGACGATCATACATCACCTTTAGCCACTGTCCCAAAACATTTTGGGCGAGACCTTGCCGTTACGGAAAGTGTTTCTCGGTAGTCGAAGCCTACAAGTGTTCAAACACTTGTTGCTTTGCTTCTACGAGAAAAATACTCTTAAAAACCATAAAATTAATAAAATCATAGAAACTTACAGAACTATAATTTTTCATAAAAATTAAAAAAAAACAAGTACACATTTCGCACATGGCTCTGATACCACTGTTAGGACTTTCGGGTCGTAAAAAACACTTTTTGCGTTGCGGAAACCCCGAAGTTCCATGCCACCAGATCCGTGCGAAGATTAAAATTTTCATGTACATATTTTCTAATCCTAGATCTACACTAGCTACATGGTAGAGAAGTTATACATTTGATGCGAAGCTCTTCGCTTATCTCGTTCGTCCAAAATTTGCCGAATCTCAAGGGTGTCAAGTGAACAACCCTCTATGTGTATCCACACGAGCAAAACAATGGAGAAGAAACCTTAGAGTGTGCTAGCACTCTTGAAGGTTTTGGCCAAGGTGGAGGAGAGGGAGAGAAGAAGATGAGAGGAGGAAGAAGAAGGAGTGAATGAGCACACAAAACATTCAACACCACTTTCATTGGCCGACCACTTCAAGAGGGGTTTTTAAACTCCATGGAATACCAAGAGTCATAACTCTTGATCTCCCTCATGAGGTGACACACACATGTACTATCATTGATGATGTGGAACATCATCATTGGCCCACTCTATGCCAACTCACAAATGAGGTGGCATTAGTCAAGTTAAACTTGACCTTTCATCTTCCCTTCTCAAGTCAAGTCAAACTTGACCTCTTCTCTCCCATGGTTGATCAAATCTAACCATTTTATTCAAACCAATTTAATTTAGTAAATCTATATCCATTGAATTAAATTGACTAAATGAATCCAAATTTAATTAGACTCATTTAACACATGAACCAAATTGAGTCTAACTCAATTAGTTTAATTAGGATTACTCTTAATCCAATTTGGTTCATCACATGAACCTAATCCTCTTGGTTCATTATATGATCCTAATATCCATCTAATTGCCCTTTGTGTGTGACCCTATAGGTTCTTGTAACGTTGGCATGCTCCTAAACTCATTTAGAAGCATAAGTAATGAGCGGTATTTAGCAACACATCATTACTACCCAAGTTACAAGAATGTTGAGATCCAACATCACCTTGTGACTACTAATTGTGACTCTTCATAATATATGACAATGCCCTTCTATCCTTGACATCTAGATTGATTAATTTGAGCCATTGACGGTGTCATCCTCTGATCAATCTAAATTTTGAACTCCAAGTAGACTCACTCTAATCAAATGAGCTCAATATCTCATATTGGCTCATTTGGGCATGACTATGCACTTAGTGGTCTCACTCTATTAAGAATAATGATGTCACTCTCATCATATAGGAGGGATAGATCTCATCTACATCACTCATATCCCTCCACATAATTTGTTACATACCCAGTAATCGCCTTTATAGTCCACCCAGTTACGGGTGACGTTTGACGAAGCCAAAGTATGCAACTCCTTATGTAGGGAACCATGGTGACTTCAGGTCCAAGGACTAATAGTCATACTAATAGCCACATGAGAAAGTATATGCCACTCATATACCGATTCATGATACTTTCTCATGGCGGGTCATTCAGTATACATTCTCTAATGCATACCCATGTGTCAACTTGATATCTCTATATCCATGACTTGTGAGATCAAGTCATCGACTTAACCTACATGCTAGTCTCGTCACATTAACATTGCCCCTGAATGTTAATACTTGACTAGGAATGATTAAGAGTAGTGCTCTCTATATCATCTCACTATCGATTCAACCAATCGATTGATATAGATAAGAACCTTCTACTCAAGAACGCTATTATACTTTATTATTTGGCACCAATACAAGTATAATAACCAAAACAAATGCCTTTATATACATAGGAATATGATACAATGAATCCATATAACAATCATCATATGATTGGCTCTAGGGCTCTAACTAACATCTATAACGTTGCGCCGACAACTAGAAGCTTGCAATTTCAATACCGTCGTTGTCGGTATATTGTAATTAAATTACTGCAATTGTAATTTTGCTACTTGTAAAGATTTTTTGAAATTATAGTGATTTCCCAATGGAAGCAATCAACGATTGCGAGCTTTAGAGTAGGAGTCGTCATAGGCTCTAAACCAAGTAAAACTTGGTCTTGTTAGCGTTGCTTCTCTTTTCTTTCTTTCTAGTATGTTATTCTCTATTTTTCAAAAGTATGAAAAAGTTGCAAGTGATATTCACCCCTCTCCTCTAGCACATCTCGATCTTACAACAAATTCCTTGATTCCCTACCTCCGTCGCGCTGTTTCCCTTTGCTAAAGTTGTACATGGCCATCGTCCCCAGCACTCAGCCATAGCTATTGTAGTCATCGTCTCTCGCACTCAGTTGTTGCTGGCGTAGCGGCTAGTGACATCCATTGCACCCCCTTTGTAACATCCCTAGTTTTTTTATATTCATATAAATATATAAACTGTAGACATCACTCGTCCATACTTCTATAGTAGTTTCTTAGTTCAATGAAATTACATAGACGGTTCAAAAAAATATAGTTAAATGCGGAAACTAAACTAGAAGGTCTTCAGGTTGTACTGCAGTTATTCTGAGCTGGCTCACTGGTCAACGCCTCTTATCTCATTTACCCCATTGTCTAAAAAAAAGGTTAAAGTCTATGAGTCGAGAGACTCAGCATGTTAAAAACTATGTTACACAATAGTTATCGCCTATAATCTAATGTACTAAGGAAAACCCATACTGGATGTCTTTAGACTTAACCACTAGCATATTATGGACATAAATGTAAGCATAGGTACTAACATAAGCATGGGAGCATGATGTAAGCATATGCATGTAAATGAGATGAACATGAGAATGAGCATAGTCACAAGCATGGGCATAAGCATACATATTAGGCATGAGCATAGACATAATCATATACAAACCCATACTAAGAATAACTTTGAACCTGGGCATAATCATAAACTTGGGCATAAGCTTAGGTATAGGTATACTTGCATGGCATAAATATTCACATAAAAATAGACTTAATCATGAGCATATACATGAACCTAACCATATACATAGCGTAACATAAACATAGCCTATCATGAACCTAACCCTATACATAGCATGAACATAAACGTAGTATATCATGAACCTAAACTTATTCATAGTATAACATGAGTGTGAACATAGCATACCATGAACCTAACATATTCATAGCATAACATGAACTCAAACATAGCATATCATGAACCTAACATATTCATACCATAACATGAACTTGAACATAGCATATCATAAACCTAACATATTCATACCATAACATGAACTTGAACATAGCATATCATGAACCTAACATATTTATAGCATAATGTGAACTTATTGTTGGAGCCCTAGATTGTTTTGATATGATCAAACAAGTTAAGTTAGGTCCTGTGATGTTTTGACCCTGTGTCTAAGTGTGCAGGAACTTAGGAGCATAAGAAATCGAGCGGAAGATGCAACTAGCGAGAAGGACGACACGAGAGAGAGAACCGACGGGCTTGGAGTGTCTGAGAGACGAGGTGCTGCGGAAGATTACACCAATAGATAAGAAGGTAGCATGCAGTGTTTTCGATGGATTAGAAGCCGGAGCAGAAGATTGCTCAAGGAGCAAGAGACGCAGCCAATGAGAAGGTCGGCACGGAAGAGAGTCGACGGGCTCAATGCATCCAAGGGACGAAGAGCTGTGGATGAGTACGTTGGCAGACGGGAAGGAAGCACGCGACGATTCCGAGGGACGAGAAACCGGAGAGGAAGCCTACTCGAGAAGGTCGGAAGTTGGGTTCGGGTGAGCCCTATTCCAGATGGCCGAGATCACCCAAGCGAGCGGAGCCGAAGCGAAAGACTTGGACCGAAGTGAGCGGAGCCGAAGATGGAGGCCCGGAGAAAAGTCAACAAAATATTGACTTTTTCATTCGGGGCGCTCGGAACAGTCCGGGGCGCTCGGAACAATTCGAGGCACACAGACCATTCCGGGCGCTCGGAGTGATTCTGAGCGCCTAGAACCCGACTTTTGACCAGATCACGTTTGACTATGATCCGTTATGAAGGGGATAAAGTTTTATCCCCTTCCAAGAACTTGTAACCCTCCAGGCGCTCCAACTAAGGCTATAAATACAGCCTTGGTCCAGAAACTTTTCAACACAACAAGCAATTTGATATTCAACACTTATACGCTTCTCTTGTTTAGTTTAGCTTCTCATTTCTGTGCTTGAATACTGTAAGAGGCTTCTCCGCCTGAAGGAGATATCTATTGCACTTCAATTTCCTTGGATTAACAATCTCCCCGGTTGTAACCAAGTAAAATCCTGTGCCTCTTCCTTTTAGTTTATTGCTTTTAATTATTTATACAAGTGTTATTTTAAAAGTCTGAGAAGGGTTTTTCTTTTATATTTGTGTAAGGCTATTCAACCCCTCCGATAGCCGGGCACCAACAGTCCCCTACAAGTGGTATCAGAGCTAAGACGCCTTAGAAGGACTAACTGCCGACTGAAGTAACGAGATGGCCAAATTTAACATCTATCCACTAACGTTCGAGGGGGAGTTCACATTTTGGAAGGGACGAATGGAGGCATTTCTTAAAACAGATTTTAGTATTTTACTAATAATGAAATATGGTTATGAAGCACCAAAGAATACGAACAGAGAAGAAATTGAAAAATGTCTTTGGACCAAAAAGCAATGCGATAATTTCATGTCAAACGGTGAGGCTAAATATCATCTCATAAGTGTACTACCGGTGGAGGATCTCGACAGAATCGACAACTACCAAAGTGCAAAAGAACTCTGGAAAAAGTTCTTGAAGCTCTATAAAGAACCGATTGAAGACGAATCTGACTCCTCGATGGACACTGAGTCGTCGTCAGAAGATCCGAGACCGAAGAAATTGTCGGGACAACCCTTATAGCCGAATTCCTTCCCGAGGACACAGAAAGCTCACCACAGATGAGCATTGATGAAGGGGGAGAGTCTTTGAAGGAAAGCAGAGCCCTAGAGCCAATCATTCGATGATTGTATTATGGACTTATTGTATCATATTCATATTTATATAAATAAAAGCATGTGTTTTGGTTATTATACTTACTTGTATTGGTGCCAAATAAACTAAGTATAATAGCATCCTTGAGTAGATTGTTCTCACCTATATCAATCGGTTAGTTGAACCGATAGTGAGATGATATAGGGAACACTACTCTTAATCATTCCTAGTCAAGTATTAACATTTAGGGACAATGTTAATGCAATAAGACTAGCATGTAGGTCAACTCGATGACTTGATCTCACAAGTCATGGATATAGAGATATCAAGTTGACACATGGGTATGCATTGGAGAATGTATACTGAATGACCCGCCATGAGAAAGTATCATGGATCGTTATATGAGTGTCATATACTTTCTCATGTGGCTATTAGTATGACTACTAGTCCTTAGACCTGAAGTCACCATGGATCCCTACATAAGGAGTTATGTACTTTGGTTTCGTCAAACGTCACCCGTAATTGGGTGGACTATAAAGGCGATTACTGGGTATGTAACGAATTATGCAGAGGGATGTGAGTGATGTAGATGGGATCTATCCCTCCTATATGACGGGAGCGACATCGATATTCTTGATAGAGTGAGACCACGAAGTGCATGGCCATGCCCAAATGAGTCAATATGAGATATTGAGCTCATTTGATCGAGTGAGTCTACTTGGAGTTCAAGATTTAGATTGATCAGAGGATGACACGGTCTATGCCTCACATTGATCAATCTAGATGTCTAGGATAGAAGGACACTTGTCATATATTGTGAGGAGTCATAATTAGTAGTCACAAGGTGATGTTGGATCTCAACATTCTTGTAACATTGGGTAGTAATGATGTGTTGCTAGATACCGCTCATTACTTATGCTCCTAAAAGGGTTTAGGGGCATTGCCAACGTTACAAGAACCTATAGGGTCACACACTAAGGACAATTAGATGGAGATTAGGTTCATATGATGAACCAAGAGGATTAGATTCATTTGATGAATGAAATTGGATTAAGAGTAATCCTAATTGGGCTAATTGAGTTGGACTCAAGTTGATTCATGTGTTCAATGAGTCTAATTTAGATTACAACTCATTGAATCAATTTAATTAAATGAATTAGATTCATTATATTAAATTGGCTTGAATTAAATGGTTGGATTAGATCAACCATAAGAGAGATTAAGTCAAGTTTGACTTGACTTGAGAGGAAGATGAAGAGTCAAGTTTGACTTGACTTTATGCCACCTCATTGGTGAGTTGGCATTAAGTGGGCCAATGATGATGCTCCACATCATCATGGTTGCTTAAGTGGGATGCCACCTCATGGGAGTTACCAAGAGATGTGACTCTTGGCATTCCATGGGAGTTACACATGCTCTTAATGTGGTCGGCCACATGAATGGATGGAATAAGTTTTCATTTTATGAATTATTCTCATTCATTCCATCATCTTCTTCCTTGCTCCATTTTCTTCTCTCCCTCTCCTCATCTTGCCGAACCTAACTAAGGTGCTAGCACACTTTAGTTTGGTGATCTCCTTCTTGTGTTCGTGTGGATACTTGTAGAGGGTTATCTACTTTGACAACCTTGAGATCCGGCACCATTGGACGAGCGGGATTCGCGTAAGGCACCCATCAAGGGTAATACTCTTATCTAGTATAGATCTAGAGTTTGTAAACTTGTACTCATATTTTATTTTTATTTTTCTTTGCACGGATCCGGTGGCTGGGGCTTTCGGGGTTTCTGTGACGCGAAAACGCGGTTTTCGCGGCCCGAAAAACCCAACAGTGGTATCAGAGCCACGTGCAAAGACTTGTACGAGTTTATTTTTGATTTTTATGAAAAATATAGCTTCTGTGATTTTATGTAAATTTAGGTTTTTATGGTTTTTATGGGTAATTTTCTCGTAGAAGCGAAGCACAAGTGTTTTGGCACTTGTAGGCTTCGGCTACCGGGAAGATTTTTCCAAAACGGCTTGGTTTCGCCCCAAATCCTTTTGGGACAACGGGCTAAGGTGCTGTAGGATCGCTAAGGAACCCTCGTGATGGTTAGATCGCGGGTAGGGGCGCTGCCCCTGGCCCCGCAAGGGGATTCGTTTCGCGATTGCGCCCGAAAACCGCTAAACGGGACCGCCGGGAATTTTTACTCGTAAAAATTATAAAAATTGGTATTAAAATTGAAGAAAATTATAGAAAATACATAATTTAGAATTATGTATAATTTTTTATAGTCATGGCCCAAAAGACCCAATTGGATTGGAATAAATGTGTTGTAATTCATAATACGACCTGCGTGCCGTGATGTGATGTGCGTGTTGTATTTTATTCGTGACCTGCACATCGTGCCTTTCTCTATTTTATATTCTTGTTGTAAATTAGTTTAGACTCGAATGTAACTCGAGTTTCAAAAATTGTAATGTACAAAAATTGGAGCGATGGAAGGTTCACTCGAGACGGAGTTCGAGGAGGGCGCGAGCAACACAAGGTGGTCAAAGGGAGGAGCTTGAGAAGCTGTTGACCCTAGGTTGATCATCCGATCTTCTCATTGGCTTGAGAAGATCGTAGTAGGGCCATGACTAATCACGAATTAATTTAATTAATTGCTTGTGTATATGTGATGCATGATTAAGTAATTAATTAGTGCCTAACAATTAGATTAGATCTAAGTCGTGCACATGATTCATCCTTTCGATTAGATTAGATCTATCGAGTATATGATACGCATCATCGTTTAGATTAGATCTAAATCACATCAACTCTAATGCTACCGTGCCGTGATACCTATCACTACCTCGATCACATGTGTTGTTGAATCTGCCAAAGCAGAGCAACACATATTATCTTGGTAGGGTACGGAGGGACAATCTTGGTCCCGCTTATCAACGCATGGGCGAATACAAACTCAATTAGATTAAGTATTCCTAGTTAACTAGGTTGGATCGAGTACAACTATAGGCATTCTTCTAATGGTTGGAAAGATAGGACATAAATCACATTTATATTAATTCTTGGACGTATTAGCCAAAGCAAACTCAAGTTTTAATATAACTGTGGATAATGATCCTATAAACAAGAGTTGCATAGAGATGTAATTGGTAAATCGTTACCTACTGATCATACTAAGTTTTGGGCGTATTAGCCAAAGCTAACTCAAGGGTTAGTATGATGTGAATCTTGTCCCACATGAATTATAGAATTCAGTGGGAGCATCATTTAGTTAAAGGCCTAATTAAATGATTTAAAAGAATATGATATTTATTTTCTGTATTTTTCTGTTGTTAATAACCATGACGTCGAATACGAACTCCTTCTCCCTGCGTTCAGTCCTTGAGAAGGACAAGCTCAACGGAACAAATTTCCTGGACTGGTACAGGAACTTGAGAATAATTCTCACCCAGGAACGTAAGCTGTATGTTCTGGAGCAGCCCATTCCGGAGGCTCCTCCTGCCAATGCCACGCGAGCAGATAAAGATGCTTACAAGAAGCATCAAGATGACGCATTAGATGTGTCCTGTCTAATGCTCGCGACTATGAACTTTGAGCTTCAGAAGCAACACGAGTTAATGGGCGCTTACGATATGGTTGAACATCTTCGTCAACTGTATCAAGGACAAACTAGGCATGAAAGATTTGAGATCTTAAGGGCACTGTTTCAGTGCAAGATGTCAGATGGGGCTCCCATAGGCCCATATGTACTCAAAATGATTGGGTACATAGAAAACCTACAGAGATTGGGATTCCCGCTTGGCTAAGAGCTGGCCACTGACCTGATCTTGCAATCCTTGCCGGATAGCTATAGTCAGTTCGTTCTAAACTACAATATGAACGAAATTGACAAGTCACTGCCCGAGCTGCTTAGCATGTTAAGAACTGCTGAGCTGAACCTTAAGAAGGCAAAGCCCCTGTAACGCCCGCCCCTTTTTACCACTCCTGCCTAGTGAGGGCGGGGTTACTTTCTTACCCTTAGACTTAGTAAACTTAAACATTCATACATACATACAGCGGAAGCATATCTATGTTTCTAAGCATAGAGTAACATAGTAAACATGTGTATAAGAAATAACATGGTTCAACTTAAATAGTCATAGTATTCATTTCTAACTCATGCATAGAGAATCATAAAAGACATCACATAACATAACATATTATTCTAAGTTCACTTAAGCAGGTTATTTTGTTTCTTTAGCCAAGTCACCATCACACATCTCTTGCCCCTTCCTGCTGCTCCTCTAGTTTCTCTATTCTTTACCTTTATCTGTGGTACAAGGAAAAGTATCTGTAAGCACTCAAGGCTTAGTGAGATCCTTTCCTACTCACAAAAACCAACGTATCATGCAACATCATCATATCATACATTATAGAGTAATTGATGCTCATATCATCATGTAATTAAAACATATCAAATCATGGCATGAATCTCAGTAATGACATAAGGTAAAGTAAACAACATATTATGGCCTAAATCTTATCATGGTACAAGTAACATCCTATCATAGCATAAATCACATCATAACATAAGAAATCATTATATCATGGTATAAATCATATCATAACATGGAGGTACTATCATGACATAAGAAAATCATCATATCATGGCATAGATCCTATCATAGCATGGAGGTACTATCATAACATAAGAAAATCATCATATCATGGTATAGATCATATCATAACATAAGTGTACATCATAGCATAAGTGAAAACATCATGACATTTCTTTTCATAACATCAAGGCATCAAATCATAGCATATCTTGTAAGCATTACTTTTCATCATATCGTGAGCATGGATGCAAGATGTCCTTTAAAACATGGGAAATGTAAATGTCATGTGCAATATGCCTTTCAAACATGATTTATGTCATGTGTGAGATGTCTTAAAACAATATCATATAGTACTTGAAAATAATCTCAACATGAAAGGGGCCCGGCTTAGTACCACATACATACATAATGCGCGCATCCTAAGTAGACCCAAGGTAGCTAGTCTTGAACCTACTAGGAAACTAGGCCCGTAGCTCGACCTAGGGGCACGTAAGGAGCCCACCCTTTACTAGGCCCGTAATTCGACCTAGGGGCGCATGAGGAGCCCACCCTTTTGGTACAAGCCATTCAAAGTAAAATACATGCCATATCATATCTCTATCATTTCATAACATATTCATGTCGTTCATAGCATATCTTATTCATGTCAATCATAGCATATCATGTTCATGTCATTCATAGCATATCATGTTCATGTCATTCATGGAATTTCATATTCATGTCATTCATAGCATATCATATTCATGTCATTCATAGCATATTTCATTCATGTCATTCATGGCATATCATGTTCATATCATTCATGTCATTCATAAGGTATGCATAAATGGGCACATAGCCATGCATACTTGGGCACATAGCCATCATACTTGTCTTGGGCACATAGCCATCATATTTGGGCACATAGCCATTTAGATATCATTCTCATGCATGGTTCATAAACATATTCAAATGAGCAATATAACACAAAAAGAAAACATAATCATGCATGGATCACAAGTTAACTTCTTCCAATTCAAGTCATGGCAAGGGAAGTACATATTGAGTCATAACTTAGTCTAAATTCTCAACCCACTAAGGGTGGCCGAAACATGCATAGGCTCATTTAGGTTTCATGAAATCATACAAGCATATGAACCCACATTCATTTCCATACATTTAACATAAGGAACATCATAAGCATATGTGATTTAGGTTCTATGCTTCCTAGGGTTTTAAACCCACCTTGGCCGAAACATACAAGGTCCAAACTTGGTTACAAATAGCATGTAAGCATGTGAATCTAAATAAATTTTCCATGCATTTATCCTAGGCATTCACATGAGCATATTAGGTTAAAGTTCAAGCTTCCTAAGTTCATCAAGTGTTAGTGGCCGAATGCTACAAAGCATGGATTCTAAACATATGAGTACCCTATAAATTTCATAGCATATCATGGAGAGGAACATAAACATGTTAGGGTTGAATTTAGGCTTGCCTAAGCCCTACTTTTCATGGTAGCCGAATGTTCAACATGTGAAAAACATAACCCTAAGCAACATGAAATCTCAAGTGCATAATGTTATCTTCATATCTTTTCATAAGGTAAAACATAAGCAAGCTAGATTTGAGGTTGAGCCTCATTAAGGTATTAAATCCCTTAATGGCCGAAACCTTGTGATAGGGTCCTACTAGTTCTAAGCAACATACAAGTATGAAACATCAAGAGAACATTCACAACATATAGTGGAAAACTTCATACTTGATATCTCTTCTAGAATTTACAAGCATGTGAGTACCTTATGAATTTCATAGCATATCATGGGGAGGAACATAAACATGTTAGGGTTGAATTTAGGCTTGCCTAAGCCCTACATTTCATGGTGGCCGAATGTTTACCATGTAAAAAACCTAACCCTAAGCAACATGAATCTCAAGTGCTTTATGTTATTTTTCATATCTTTTCATAAGGTAAAACATAAGCAAGCTAGATTTGAGATTTAGCCTCCTTAAGGTATTAAATCCCTTCATGGCCGAAACCTTGTGATAGGTTCCTACTAGTTCTAAGCAACATACAAGTATAAACATCAAGGAAAATATTCATATAACATCATAGAAGAGATCATAGACATGTTAGTTTTTAAATTGAGCTTCCCTAGGTTTTAAGCCTCTTCATGGCCGAACCCTAAGGTAGACTATTACCTAACTCCAAGCCTTATACAAGAATGAAATATCAAAGTCATATTCATAACATATCATGAGGAAAACTTAAACATATTGGTTTTGGTTTTTTTTTTAAGCTTCCATAAACTTTACAAGTATCATAACCGAAATTTCTAAGGGAAAACTCTAGGTTATAAATTCATATAAACTCAACAAAAATCATATAACCACTTGTACCACAGGTGAGGGGATACTCACATCCTCTTGCTTGGTCTTTTCCTAAGAGAAGGTACCCTTTTGTGAAAAGAAAGAAGAGAGCTCCTCCTCCTAGTGCTCCTTTGTGTTTTTCTTGCTTGTGAGAGGTAGATCTTGAGGGTTCCTTCTTGTGGTTTGGTTTCTTAGGGAGAAAACCTTAGTTGGATTTTCGGGAAAGAAGAGAGGATGCTCTAGGTCACGGCAAGGTGAGGGAAGGGAAGAAAAATGAAGTCCCTTCTTGATTTTCCCTCTTATGCTAGGTGGAAGTAAGAAGCAAAAAGAGGCTTTGCTTTCCCCTCTTCTTAACTCATCTTTTATTCTCTTAATGATGAAGAAATGTCTTCATTCATCCCCCTACTTCCTCTCCTCTCCTTCTCTCTTGTCATCCACGAAAATGAAAAGAAGGTGAAGAAGACAATTTTTCTTTTCCTTGTTTTCTTCTTAATCAAGAGAAGGAGGAAGAAAGCTACTTGATGTTTTCTTGCTTCCTTCTCTTAATCATGGTTTTATCTTTATCTATAATATCCATTCTCTATTTAACAATAACTCATGATGGTCTAGTGGTAATTCCATAATCCTTAGCTTAAGAAGGTTCAAGGTTCAATCCTTGACCAATTCTTTATATATATATATATATATATTTTTCTATCTTATCTTCTTTTATTTTAAAAGAAATCTTCACCTACTTAGCCTAAGAAGTTCGTGGGTGTTACAGCCCCACTCTGTTCTGATGGTTCAGAAACACAAGGGCAAGGGCAAGCCCAAAGGCAAAGGAAAGTCCCAAGCCAAGGGCAAAGGCAAGGCACTGAAGCCTAAAAGAGGGGTCGCCAAGGATGCTACCTGCTTCCACTGCGGTCAGACCGGGCACTGGAAGAGGAACTGCAAGGTGTACCTGGAAGATCTTAAGAAGAAGCGAAGTGAGACTTCCACTTCAAGTATATATGTTATAGAAGTCAATCTATCTATTTCTTCATCATGAGTATTAGATACCGGATGTGCATCTCACATTTGTACTAATGTGCAAGCGCTGAGAAATAGCAAGACATTGGTGAAGGGCAAGGTGGACCTACGCGTAGGCAATGGAGCACGGGTTGTTGCTGTTGCTATAGAGACTTATTTTCTATCTCTGCCCTTTGGGCTTGTATTAGAGTTGGATGATTGTTGTTATGTGCCTGCATTGACTAAGAACATAATTTCTGTTTCTTGTTTAGACAAGAAAGGTTTCTCTTTTATAATTAAGGACAAATGTTGTTCTGTTTATTTAAAAGACATGTTCTATTGTAGTGCACCTCTGATGAACGGACTCTACATTCTAGACCTTGAAAGCCCTATCTATAACATAAATACCAAGAGGTTCAAGTCAAATGACTTGAACCAAACCTATCTCTGGCACTGTCGCTTAGGTCATATAAATGACAAGCGCTTATCCCAGCTCCATAAGGATGGTTTACTCGAATCATTTGATTTTGAATCTTATGAGACGTGCGAGTCATGCCTATTAGGCAAGATGACCATGACTCCCTTTAGTGGGCATAGCAAAAGAGCGACTGATTTGTTAGGACTCATACATAGTGATGTATGTGCCCCTTTCAATGTCGCTGCTAGAGCCGGTTATAGGTACTTCATCACATTTACTGATGACTTCAGTAGATATGGTTATGTGTACTTGATGACACATAAGTCAGAATCCTTTGAAAAGTTCAAAGAATTCAAGAATGAAGTACAGAACCAGCTTGGCAAGAGTATTAAGATACTTCGATCAGATCGAGGTGGAGAATACCTTAGCCATGAGTTTCATGACTACCTAGCTGAGTGTGGGATTCTATCCCAACTCACTCCTCCTGGAACACCACAGTGGAATGGTGTATCCGAAAGGAGGAATCGTACCTTATTAGATATGGTACGATCTATGATGAGTCACACAGATCTTCCGACATACCTTTGGGGCTATGCTCTAGACACGACAGCTTTTATACTCAACCGAGTTCCATCCAAGGCCGTGATAAAGACACAATATAGGATATGGACTGGGAGAGATGCCCAGGTGTCTTTCATGAGGATTTGGGGTTGTGAGGCTTACGTTCGACGTCAAGTCTCAGACAAGTTAGGACCCAAATCCGACAAGTGCCATTTCATTGGATATCCCAAGGAAACTAAGGGATATTACTTCTACATTCCCAGCCAGCACAAGGTAGTTGTGGCAAAGACTGGAGTCTTTCTAGAAAGGGATTTTGTTTCTAGAAAGACTAGTGGGAGTACGTTCGATCTTGAAGTTCAAGATGCGAACAATAGCACTGAAGCCTCGATGGAAGTTGAACTGGAACCACAAAGTATTGTGGATGATGTTGTTCCACAAGGAGTTGAGGAACAACAACCAGTTTAAGTAGACATACCTCTTCGCAGGTCTGATAGGGTACGTCGTCAGCCTGAGAGATACTCATTTCTCTTGTCTGACCATGATGACATTGTGCTCATAGATGATGAGCCTACCACCTATCAGGAAGCTGTGATGAGACCAGATTCTGAGAAATGGTTAGAGGCTATGAGATCCGAAATGGAATCCATGTACACCAACCAAGTATGGACTTTGGTTGATCCACCTGAAGGGGTAAAACTCATAGGGTGTAAGTGGGTCTTTAAGAGAAAGACTGGCATGGATAGACTTATCTATAAGGGTCGCTTGGTAGCTAAAGGTTTCAAGCAAATTTATGGTATTGACTATGATGAAACCTTTTTTCCAGTAGCGATGTTCAAGTCCATTTGGATCATGCTTGCTATTGCAGCATACCATGACTATGAGATATGACAGATGGATGTCAAAACCGTATTTCTGAATGAAAACTTACTCGAGGATGTGTAAATGACACAACCTGAGGGTTTTGTAGATCCACAGCATACTAGCAGAGTATGCAAGCTGCATAGGTCCATTTATGGACTAAAGCAAGCTTCTCGGAGCTGGAATCTTCGATTCGATGATGCAATCAAATAGTTTGGTTTCATCAAGAACGAAGATGAGCCTTGTGTCTACAAGAAGGTTGTAGGGGATATAGTTGTCTTCCTCATATTGTATGTGGATAACATACTACTCATTGGGAAGGACATCCCTTTGCTTCAGTCTATCAAGACCTGGCTAGGGAGTTGCTTCTCAATGAAGGACTTAGGTGAGGCATCCCGCATTCTAGGGATACAGATCTATAGAGATAGATCTAAGAGATTGCTTGGCCTAAGTCAGAGTAAATACATTGACAAGGTACTCCTTCGGTTTGCCATGCAGAACTCCAAGAAGGGATTTCTGCCGATGTCACATGGCGTGAATCTTTCGAAGACTCAAGGTCCCTCTTCTAGAGAGGAGAGAGACCGCATGGATCAGATCCCTTATGCCTCAGCCATAGGATCTATCATGTACGCCATGCTATGTACTCGACCTGATGTCTCGTATTCTTTGAGCATGACGAGCAGATACCAGTCAGATCTAGGTGAAAGTCACTGGATAGCGGTCAAGAATATTCTTAAGTACTTAAGAAGGACTAAAGAATATTTCTTGATATATGGAGGCAATGATGAGCTAGCTGTAAAGGGTTACAGTGATGCTAGATTCCAGACTGACCAGGATGATTATCGATCGCAGTCAGGGTTCGTATTTTGCATTAATGGTGGTGCTGTGAGCTGGAAGAGTTCGAAGTAGGATACAGTAGCTGATTCTACGACAGAGGCCGAGTACATTGCTGCATCAGAGGTAGCAAAGGAGGTAGTTTGGATCCACAAGTTCATCACTGAACTTGGGGTGGTTCCAGTATCGGTGACCCTATTGAGCTCTTTTGTGACAACAATGGAGCTATAGCACAAGTGAAGGAACCTCGCTCACACTAGCGGACCAAACACATACTACGGCGCTTCCATCTCATTCGAGAGATTATCAAGAGAGGAGATGTGAAGATATGCAGAGTACCTACAGAGGCTAACATCGCAGATCCCTTGACCAAAGCTATGGCACAGAGGAAGCATGATGGTCACACTAGGTCATTGGAGCTTAGAGCCTACACTGATTGGCACTAGTGCTAGTGGGAGATTGTTAATTAGAGCCCTAGAGCCAATCATTCGATGATTGTATTATGGACTTATTGTATCATATTCATATTTATATAAATAAAGGCATGTGTTTTGGTTATTATACTTACTTGTATTGGTGCCAAATAAACTAAGTATAATAGCGTCCTTGAGTAGACTGTTCTCACCTATATCAATCGGTTAGTTGAACCGATAGTGAGATGATATAGGGAACACTACTCTTAATCATTCCTAGTCGAGTATTAACATTCAGGGACAATGTTAATGCAATACGACTAGCATGTAGGTCAACTCGATGACTTGATCTCACAAGTCATGGATATAGAGATATCAAGTTGACACATGGGTATGCATTGGAGAATGTATACTGAATGACCCGCCATGAGAAAGTATCATGGATCGTTATATGAGTGTCATATACTTTCTCATGTGGCTATTAGTATGACTACTAGTCCTTAGACCTGAAGTCACCATGGATCCCTACATAAGGAGTTATGTACTTTGGTTTCGTCAAACGTCACCCGTAACTGGGTGGACTATAAAGGCGATTACTGGGTATGTAACGAATTATGCAGAGGGATGTGAGTGATGTAGATGAGATCTATCCCTCCTATATGATGGGAGCGACATCGATATTCTTGATAGAGTGAGACCACGAAGTGCATGACCATGCCCAAATGAGTCAATATGAGATATTGAGCTCATTTGATCGAGTGAGTCTACTTGGAGTTCAAGATTTAGATTGATCAGAGGATGACACGGTCTATGCCTCACATTGATCAATCTAGATGTCTAGGATAGAAGGACACTTGTCATATATTGTGAGGAGTCACAATTAGTATTCACAAGGTGATGTTGGATCTCAACATTCTTGTAACATTGGGTAGTAATGATGTGTTGCTAGATACCGCTCATTACTTATGCTCCTAAAAGGGTTTAGGGGCATTGCCAACGTTACAAGAACCTATAGGGTCACACACTAAGGACAATTAGATGGAGATTAGGTTCATATGATGAACCAAGAGGATTAGATTCATTTGATAAATCAAATTGGATTAAGAGTAATCCTAATTGGGCTAATTGAGTTGGACTCAAGTTGATTCATATGTTCAATGAGTCTAATTTAGATTATGACTCATTGAATCAATTTAATTAAATGAATTAGATTCATTATATTAAATTGGCTTGAATTAAATGGTTGGATTAGATCAACCATGAGAGAGAATAAGTCAAGTTTGACTTGACTTGAGAGGAAGATGAAGAGTCAAGTTTGACTTGACTTTATGCCACCTCATTGGTGAGTTGGCATTAAGTGGCCAATGATGATGCTCCACATCATCATGGTTGCTTAAGTGGGATGTCACCTCATGGGAGTTACCAAGAGTTGTGACTCTTGGCATTCCATGGGAGTTACACATGCTCTTAATGTGGCCGTCCACATGAATGGATGGAATAAGTTTTCATTTTGTGAATTATTCTCATTCATTCCATCATCTTCTTCCTTGCACCATTTTCTTCTCTCCCTCTCCTCATCTTGCCGAACCTAACTAAGGTGCTAGCACACTTTAGTTTGGTGATCTCCTTCTTGTGTTCGTGTGGATACTTCTAGAGGGTTGTCTACTTTGACAACCCTGAGATCCGACACCATTAGACGAGCGGGATTCGCGTAGGGCGCGCATCAAGGGTAATACTCTTATCTAGTGTAGATCTAGAGTTTGTAAACTCGTACTCGTATTTTATTTTTATTTTTCTTTGCACGGTTCCGGTGGCTCGAAAACGCGGTTTTCGCGGCCCGAAAAACCCAACAAGCAGCTCTATAGGGGGAGCATTAGAAATCGACAAGGTAAGTCAAGTACAGTCTCTACCACCTAACTAAATGTTTAAATTTATTAAATTATTAACTAAAGATGGTTGCATGCTAGAAAAAGAAAATAAAAAGTTGAAATTAATTTTAGATAAATCTTGTTTGTTAGAAGATTTTAAAAGATTAGAATTAGAAAATGATAAATTAAAATTAGAAAATGATAATTTGAAAATACAAGTAGATATTTTGAAAAATCATGCATGTTCAAATAATCAACATATTAGAAAATTTTATGGATTAAATTGGTACCTTAGATACCATAAGGGACAAATTAGAAATATTTCAAAGAAATATGTCCCTAAGAAATATCTAATTAATCTAGTTAGCTGAAACCTATATTGGGTTCCTAAGTCTTGTCTTACTTAAATGTTAATTTAGACTAAGTGTTTTTAGCGAGAAAAATTAAACGTTTAATTTCCTATGAGGTTTTGTCTAGAAGTGGTTGATGATCCAATAACCAAGAAGATCTAGTGCCTCGCCATAACCTGGAAGCTAAATATTGAAATAAAATATTTAATTGAATAACTAATAAAGTATTAAATTGAAATTAAATAATGCTTAAAAAAAGTGTTTTCAATTTTTTTTTAGAAATTACTCAAATTTCTTTTGCAAAATTTTTAACTTAGAAAATTTTCTTTCTGCTTGAATTTTACTTAGAAATTTTTCAAAGTTTAAAGTTTTAAAATTATTGCAAATTCTTTTTGGTGATATCAAAAATAATCTTTGAATTTTTCAAAGTTTTCAAAGTTATTACCCTTAGACTTATTATGATACCCTATTTTTTATGTGATCAAAGGGGGAGAAGGAAAATATTAAGTTTAGGGGGAGGTAGATCAAATTTTTACACTTTCATGTAAAATTTATTACTTTTGATTTATGTTGGTTTACCCTAGTTTAACTTGGGCTGCTCACATCAAAAAGGGGGAGATTGTTGGAATCCTAGGTTGTTTTGATGCGATCAAACAAGTTAAGTTAGGTCCTGTGGTGTTTTGACCCTGTGTCTAAGTGTGCAGGAACTTAGGAGCACAGGAAGTTGAGCGGAAGACGCAACTAGCGAGAAGGATGACATGGAGAGAGAGCCAATGGGCTCGGTGCGTCTGAGGGACGGGTGCTGCGGAAGAGTACACCGACAGATGAGAAGGGAACGTGTGGTGTTTCCGAGGGATGAGAAGCCAAAGTGGAAGATTGCTCGAGGAGAAAGAGACACAACCAGCGAGAAGGTCAATATGGGAGAGAGTCGGTGGGCTCAGTGCGTCCGAGGCATGAAGAGCTACAGATGAGTACGCTAGCGGATGAGAAGGAAGCACGCGACGATTCCGACGGACGAGAAGCCGGAGCGGAAGCCTGCTCGAGAAGGCCGGAAGTTGGGTTCGGGTGAGCCCTATTCCGGATGGCCGAGATCATCCAAGCGAGCGGAGCCTGAGTGAAAGACTTGGACCGATGTGAGCAGAGCCAAAGATGGAGGTCCAAAGAAAAAGTCAACAAAATGTTGACTTTTTCATTTGAGGCGCCCGGACCAGTTCGGGCACTCGGAGCGATTCCGAGAGCTCGGAACCCAACTTTTGATTAGATCACATTTGACCGTGATCTGTTGCGAAGGGGATAAAGTCTTATCCTCTTCCAAGCGCCTGAAATCCTCCAGGCATCCCGACCAAGGCTATAAATACAGCCTTGGTCCAGAAGCTTTTCAACACAACAAGTAATTTGATATTCAATACTTGTACGCTTCTCTTGTTTAGTTTAACTTCTCATTTCTATGCTTGAATGCTGCAAGAGGCTTCTTCGCCCGAAGGAGATATTTATTGTGCTTCAACTTCCTTGGATTAACAACCTTCTCGATTGTAACCAAGTAAACTCCTGTGCCTCTTCCTTTTAGTTTATTGCTTTTAATTATTTATGCAAGTGTTATTTTAAAAGTCCGAGAAGGGTTTTGTTTTTATATTTGTATAGGGCTATTCAACCCCTCTGACAGCTGGCCACCAATGGTCCCCTACACTTATCATGAACCTAAATATATACATAGCATAACATGAACAAGAACATAGCATATTATGAACCTAACATATTCAAAGCATAACATGAACTTGAATATAACCTTATCATAACATGGATATGTATATAGCATGAGCTAGCTTGAACATAATTTGTAGCTTAACATGATCACCAGCATGGGTCCCCAGATCATGCCACCGTCCCATTCATGAATGCTAAGTTATATATTTATATGGTTATCATAACCATGTTTCTAAAAAGGATCATATATCATAAAATCCTTTTAAGGCAAGGTTGGATTGTTGACAATGACTAGCTATCATAATATAGTCAATTGATCAATCTCATCTTAAAACGATGGTACCTGGTGGCAAGGCGTCAGTAACTCTCATCACTGGTCATGGCCTAACATGGAAAACCGATATTAGGCTCCCTATGGGGCCTTGTCCTGTAAACGGGATCCCTCTGGGCCATTTCTCTCACGATATTCCCATCAAATCATTATCATTTGGTCACGGTCAACTTACCTGATATTAGATTTCCTCTTGTACCTTTTCCCATAAACAGGCTCCCTCGGGGACCTTTTTCCTCATGATATCCCCATTAAATTTTTATCATTATCATTATCAGCTTGTTACAATCAACTTATCTGATATTGGGTTCCCTCTAGAGCTTTTTCCCATAAATGGGCTCCCTCGAGGGCCTTTTCCCTCACAGTATCTTCATTAAATCTTTATCATTATCATTATCGTTATCACTTTGATGAGTTGTTAAGGTTACTAATTTCCTAGCATTTAACATGATACAAACCGAACTACACCATAACATGCGATATCAAACAACTAGTATATCAACAACACCATTTCAATGGTCCTACTACATGGAACTATATATATATCTTTTTCCAGTATTTAAAAGGGCCTTAAAATTTTCTAAAAAATCTTAAAATTCTCTCTATACATTAACCATGGGTTGCATCAAAAGAATGAAGAAACCAAATGAAATGTTATAGCAACAAACAATGTTCTAATTTCATGAAATATGAAGGAACCTAACATTTTCACCAGCAATTAAATAACATTAAATTTAGATTTAATTTACCTAAATATTCTCCATACAGTAACCATGAGTTCTATAATTTTAAGGGACATTATATGCATCAAAAGAATGAAGAAACCACATAAAATGTTATAGCAACAATTAATGTTTTGATTTCATGAAGTATGAAGGAATCTAACATTTTCACTAGCAATTAAATGACATTAAATTCATATTTAATTCACCTAAATGTTCTCAATACAATAACCATTAGTTCTCTAATTTTAAGGGTCATTTTATGCATCAAACGAATGAAGAAACAACATAAAATGTCAAAACTACAAACAATATTTTGATTTCATGAAGTATAAAGAATCCTAAAATTTTATCAGTAATTAAATGATATTAAATTCAGTTTTAATTCATTTAAATGTTCTCTATATAATAACCATGAGTTCTCTAATTTTAAGGATCATTGTATGCATCAAACGAATGAAGAAACTACATAAAATGTCAAAACTACAAACAATGTTTCGATTTCATGAAGTATGATGGATCTTAATGTTTTACTAGTAATTAAATGATGTTAAATTCAGTTGTAATTCATCAAAATGTTCTCCATATAATAACTATGAGTTCTCTAATTTTAAGGGTCATTGTATGTATCAATGAATGAAGAAACTACATAAAATGTTAAAACTACAATCAATATTTTGATTTTATGAAATACGAAGAATCCTAATGTTTTACCAGTAATTAAATGACCTTAAATTCAGTTTTAATTCATATAAATGTTCTCTATTCATTAACCATGAGTTCCCTAATTTTAAGGGTCATTGTATGTATCAAAATAATGAAGAAACTACATGAAATATTAAAACTACCATTAATGATCCAAATTTTCACTAATTATAGAAACTAACTAAAGCATAAATTAAGTAGGGAACATGCCTTCAAATCTTAGCTACCAACCCCTCCTTTAGTTGTCTTCTCTTGGAGCTCTAGAATTGGTGGAATTGGGTGAGGTGAGGGGCTTAGGGTCGGTGGAAATCAAGAAAATAAGGTGGAGTTCTATGTGAAGATTTTATATAAGGTGGAAGTTTTAGTACTTAGTCTAAATTTTTATATACTAAATCGTACAAATTCTCATACTAGATAGATTTTATAAATGTTAAGTCATATTTATTATTTTTATAAAACTTAACACTAAGTCTAAATAAAAATCTATATTCATGGTTATATAATTCCATATATATATCCACATATATAATCGTATGTTATAGATTTTATAAATGCTAAGTTATTTATATAATTTTTATAAAATTTTGTACTAAGTCTAAATAGAAACCAATATCCATATATAATTCCATATATCTCCACATATATAATCTGTATGTTATTGATTTTATAAATGCTAAGTCATTTATATTATTTATATAAACCTTTGTACTAAGTCTAAATAGAAATTTATATCCATGATTATATAATTCCATATATATTCACACATATAATCTGTATGTTATATTAGTATAGTGATTAATTATTAATCTTTTATTTAAATTTGTTGTACACCATATAAATTTATATTTTTCTTTTATATTGTTTAGATGAATAACCTATATAAGAATTTATACACTAAGCCTTTATACAAGTCATAAAATTTATTTCATATGTTATATAAATTTTTATCTATATACTAAATCTTATAACTTTATATAAAAAATTATTCACATGAGTTATATAAATTTTTATATATTTACTAAGTCATGTATATAAAAATTTATTCTCATGGTTTATATAAATTTTTATATATTTACTAAGTTCATATAAATTTTATATACAAATTTATATACATGGGTTAAATAAATTTTTTATATACGCGATTGGTTTCTAATTAAATTTTTATACATATTTATATTTTTCCTTATACACATTATCCTTTCCCTAATTAATTTGTACAAGATGAATATGACATTTGGATTATATATAATTATCTTAATTATATATATAAATCCAAAGTTAATAATTATTTAGTAAGTTAATAAAAATTTATGTTATGAGTCATATAAATTTTTATACATATTTATGGAATTATATCATATATCAATTATCTTTTCTTTTGTGATCACCGAAATATATTAGAAATATTACTAATAATATTTAATATGGTGTACTACTATTTCAAAATATTAATTAAGTAATTAATATAATAATTTCAATTAATATTCATATTATAAAACATGATTATTGATTTTGGGCACTACACCCTTACTTTAGAGCCTTCTCTATTGACCACCGGGAGGGGATTTTGCTGCCAACAGTAACACTCAAGGTAACCAATTATCTCCCGTAGATGATTTGAGTATAAGATCTATACTTAGTGTTGATTTTAGGGTATTTGACTTGGAAGTCAACAATTTCATTTAGCTCCGACCATCATTTCCGACAGCAACTTCTCTGACCATGAGTCTAAGGAGTCTCCATATTTGGGTTAGTTTTGGAAGGTGAATCATGCATAAATCTGATGCATTTTGATTGTGGAATGCTTAGGGACATCAAATCCAATGTAATTATGATTGATTATAAATCAGATTAGTCAGTCTTATTGAGATGAATTAAGTATGATTTATTCATGAGGGGTTTAATTGAATCATTGGATTTATTAACATATGACTAATATTGATATGTGACGGAGTTGATTAAAGTAAGTGTTGACTTATTAGTAAACATATTATTATATGAATTAATTAGGGATGATAATATAACTAACCTTAATTTGATTAACGAATGAGATTAATTGGAGTTAATCATTAATTAGGGTGAACTAATGATCATTTCGATTAAGGTTTCCTAATTTGATTTGGGATATTGGTTAGCTAATTGATGCATGATGGAAGTAGCTAAATTGTACATGTTGTTACAGGACTCTGATTTACGATGAGTCGCTTGACGTGGGGATTATTTTTGGTACATGCTATATTTGAGGTGGGGACTTCTTCTTTGACCTCTATAGTTCATTAAACTTAGTGCATGGTTTTTAATTGATGGATTATGTTGCTTTACTTTAAATCTACTCATATTTATCCATGCTTGATACTTGCGTGCTTGATCTTAGAGATGATCTAGTTATTTCTTATACAGTCTTGACTTTTGATATCTATACTCTGTAGAGTATACATATGTAAAGTATGTACTGTAGGAGATACCATGTTGACTAAGTTAATATGCTGATAATGTATATGATGTTGAGTGTACACATGTTTTATATGTACTATAGAAATTACTATGTTGACTGCCTATTTGTATATTGTGCGTACATACGTGTTCGGTATATTTTCATGTGTCTGGAGTGTACTATTAGAGGAATCATATCGATTATACCTATATTGGGTGAGCACACGTGTCTAGTGCGATTATTTGAGGTATCATGTATTGGTTGCTACTCGGAATATCGTACTGGTTCCCCTATATAAAAATTTTATACAAGTCCCGAATCATTCCTAACAACCTATTGTGTTCTTTAGAAATTAAATTTGGAATTGTAAACAGAACTTAACATTATTGATTCCAAATTCAACTTATCTGTTCTTAGAGGTTTAGACTTGGATCGCAAACGATGTTTAACATTATTAATCTAAATCCACCCATGTTACAAATTTGATTAAATATTTATTTCAGAGATCGACTTCCAGGTTAAATATGGTGAGACAGTAGCCCTTCTTGGGTATGGGATCATCCACCACTTCCTAGACAAAGCCTTTCAACGAAATTCAATATTTAATCTCCTTATAGTAACCTTAGGTTTAACCACTAAGAACAATCGAATCACAAGATCGAAAAACAAAAGAAATATAAAATTGAAACATAAATTCAATTGCCTAGAATTATTAGCCTCTTGTGTTTGGTATTTCAAAATCCATACAAAAGATGAACTAGTTATGATGCGGAAACAAAACTAGTTATACCTTTTGTAGCTTATAGACCTCACGATTTTCTGTCGTATTCCTCTTCTTATCTCGGACGTCGTGTGGGCGACGATCTGCCGAGATCAGAATCCACCAAAACTTTCTACTTCCTTCTAAGTTTCGGCCACCAACAATCTCCTAGAGATGAAGAACTTCGGCCACCAACCAAGCTCCAAGGGATGCTAAGAAACAATGCCTCCTATCTCTCCTTCTTCCTCTAACAAGATCCGACCACCAACAACTCCTAGAGATGAGATGCCACCGGCCACCAAGGAAGAAGAATAGGGGAAGAAGAGAGCTGGCCACCACCAAGGAAGAGAGGAGAGGAATAATAGATGTGCTATCTCATGGGGCAACCCCTCTCTCTCTTTTATAATCCTTGGTCATGGCAAATAAGGAAAGTTTTAAACATAATTAAAATTTCCTTATTTTCCTTGCCAATGACTAAAAAGGAAAATTTAATTAAAATTTCCTTTTAATCTTTCAATGGCTGGTCACATAATGTGCACTAAACAAGGCAAGTTTTAAACATAAAATTAAAACTTCCTTATTTGTTTCCGGAAATTTTTGAAATAACCTCTTGATGCGGAATAGAATTACTAGTTATACCTTTCTTTGTAAGCAACAACCTCTTGATCTTCTATTATATTCCTCTTCTTATCTCGGACCTCGTGTGGGCGACGATCTACCGAGATGAGAACCACCCAAGCTTCCTTCTTCTCCAAGCAAGTTTCGACCACCACAAGAACTCCAAGAGAAAATGAACTCCAAGAGAAGATGAGGCTCGACCACCACCACCAAGCTCCAAGGGATGCTAGAAACAAAGTCTCCTTTCTCTACTTCTTCTCCAAGCAAAATCCGGCCACCAACAAGCTCCTTGAGAGTTGATGCTGCCGACCACCAATGAAGAAGAAAAGGAGGAGAGGAAGAAGATGAGGGTCGGCTACCACAAGAAATAGAAGAGAGGAATACTAGATTATGTGCTATGAGGTGAGGTACCTCTACCATTTCTTTTATAGTCCTTGGTCTTGGCAAATAAGGAAAGTTTTAATAAAAACTTCTTTATTTTCTTTGCCATAGAAAGGAAAATTTAATTGATTAAAACAATTTCCTTTTCTCTATCAATGTGGCCGGTCATATCTAATCCTCCAAGGAACGAAAGTTTTAAACGCAAAATTAAAACTCCCTAATTTATTTTCAGAAATTTTTAAATAAAAATTTCTTTTTTGAAAATTCCCTTCATGGTTGGTCATAAAAGGAAACTTTTATAAATTAAAATCTCTCTATTAAAATATATGGATGATTTACAAAAAGGAAAGTTTTCTCTAAAATTAAAATCTTCCTTTCAATCTATAAATAAGGAAAGATATCAAATCTTTTCTTAATCTTTTGTAAAAACTATAAAAGGAAAGATTTAATTTTAAAACTCTCTTTTAAAATCATGAGGATGATTTCATAAAAGGAAAGTTTTATAAAAAATTAAAATCTTCCTTTTAACTACAAATAAGGAAAAATATCAAACCTTTCACTTAATCTTTCGTAGAAAGCTATAAAAGGAAATATTTAAATTTTAAACTCTCTTTTAAAACCATGGTTTCCACATAAGAAATATTTTTTAAAAAATAAAATCCTTTTAAATTTATTTTGGCCGGCCACACTAAGCTTGAGTTCAAGCTAGGGTCGGCCACCAAATGAAACCAACTCACCTTGGTTTAACCGACCCTAGCTTGGGCTCCAAGCTAGGCTTGGCTGACCACCTTAAGGTGGGTAAGAAGGTGGGTATGGGTGAGTATAATATTTTATAAATAAGAGGCTACGATAGGGACCGAGAGGAGGAATTGGTTTTGGTCTCCCGATGAAATTAAGCTTCCCGTGTTTGCCTCGAACACCCAACTTAATTTCATCAATAATAATTCATACCACTAAAGAATTATTATTGAACTGCCGCACCAATCCCAAATTACATTTTGGACTCCTTCTTATCATGAGTGTGTTAATCTCCCTGTGTTTAAGATGTCGAATGCCCACTAATTAAGTGAGTTACCGACAACTCACTTTAATTAATATCTTAGTCCAAGAGTAGTACCACTCAACCTTATTGTCGTGTCGGACTAAGTCCACCTGCAGGGTTTAACATGACAATCCTTATGAGCTCCTCTTGGAGACATTATCAACCTAGATTACTAGGACACAGTTTCATTCTATAATCAACAACACACCATATAAGTAATACCATTTCCCAATGTATCGGGCTTATTGATTTATCGAACTAAATCGCACCCTTTGATAAATCAAAGAAATTAATATTAAGTATATGTGCTTGTTATTATATCATGATTAAGAGCACACACTTCCATAATAACAAAGGTCTTGTTCTTTTATTTAGTCAGTATAAAAAGAATTTACCTTAAATGGTCCAGCTCAATATACTCTGAGTGTATTAGTGTAATTTTATAGTCAAGATAAACTAATACCAAATTACACTATGACTATTCCAATGGTTTGTTCCTATCCATCTTAGTCGTGAGCAACTATTTATAATTTATAAAGAACTGATAACATTTTTTTCTGTGTGTGACACCACACACCATGTTATCTACAATATAAATTAATTGAACAACTATACTTAGCATATAAATGTAGACATTTGACCAATGTGATTCTTTATTTCTAAATAAATATTTATATAAAAGCTAGGCTTTTAGTATACATTCCAACAATCTCCCACTTATACTAAAAGACTATGCTGCCATATACACTGCCATACATCTGATTCCCAACCCTTCAACATGCCCATCAAAAGCTCTTGCCTTAAGGGCCTTAGTGAAAGGATCTCCCAGGTTATCACCTGATGTAATCTAGGTGGCAACAACTTCTCCTCGTTATACGATGTCTCGCATTGGGTGGTACTTATGCTCTATTGTGTTTACTTGCCTTATAGACTTATGGTTTCTTCGAGTTTGCTACTGCACTACTATTATTACAATAAATTGTAATAATTTTTTGGGCAAACCAGAAATCATGTCTAAGTCCATCATGAAGTTTCTGAGCCATATAACTTCTATGGTTGCCTCAGAGGCTGCCACATACTTAGCTTCTATGGTGGAGTCCGAAAAACATCTATGCTTAACACTCCTCCATTGTTATGGCTTTACCTCCTAAAGTAAATATAAAACCCCGAGGTCGACTTACTATTGCCCCTATCTGATTGGAAGTAAAAAATCCGTGTAACCTTCAGGGAGAAAATCATTTGCTTGGTAAACCAACATATAATCTCTAGTCCTTCTCAGGTATTTTAATATATGCTTTACAGCAGTCCAATATCCCTGTCCAAGGTTACTTTTGATATCTGCTAATCAATGCCCATGGCAAAACAGATATCCGGTCTTATGCACAACATAGCATACATTAGGCTTCCAATAGCCGAAGCATAAGGAACTGCCTTCATGTCCTCTATCTTCTTTGATGTCTTCGGAGACATCTCTTTAGATAAAGCTACTCCATGCCTAAAAGGTAGAAAACCTTTCTTCGAGTCTTGCATATTAAAATGAGCTAGGATCATATCGATATATGAAGCTCGGGATAAACATAATATTCTTTTCTTGTGATCCCTTATTACTTTGATCGCGAGAATATGTGCGCATTCTCCCAAGTCCTTCATATCGAATTGCTTGGACAACCATACCCTTACTTCCGATAACACTTTGATATTGTTTCCAACTACCAAAAATGTCATCTACGTATAGTACAAGAAATACCACCATGTTTCCATCACACTTCTTGTATATACAAGACTCATCGAGTTTAAATAAATCCATAGGTCTGGATTACTTCATTAAACTAGATGTTCCAAGACCTTGAAGCTTTGCTTCAGTCCATAAATAGACCGATTGAGCTTACATACTAGATTCTCTTTGCCCTTTTCAATGAACCCCTTTGGTTGCTTCATATGGATGTTTTTTTCAAGACTTCCGTTAAGGAAAGCTGTCTTGACATCCATTAGCCAAATCTCATAATCCATATGAGCAGCAATAGATAAGAGTATCCAGATAGACTTAAGCATAGCTACTGGTGAAAAGGTTTCCTCATAATCGATTCCCTTTTTCTGAGTATACCCCTTCGCAATAAGCCTTGCTTTGAAGGTTCTGACCTTCCCGTCCGTCCTTCTTTTTCTATTGTAGACCTAATGACTTTTATACCATTTGGTGATTCTATAAGCTCCCAGATTTTATTAGAATACATATATTATAATTTTGTATTCATTGCTCTTTGCAAAGATGCTGCATCTTTATCTTGGAGTGCTCCGTCATATATTCGGGGATCAGGTTCATGTTTACCTGGGATCAAGTCCGACGACTCTCCCAAAAACATGAATATTTTAGGTTGCCTTACAACCCTCTCACTACGACGAGGCACTATCTGTTGTTCTGTATCATTTGTGATACGTGTTGCAGTTTCTTGTGATATTTCATTTTGCACTGTTGGTACTAAAATAGGCATGCCTTCTCGTATTTCTTCTAGAACAATTTCACTCATGGGCTTATGGTTCATCACATAATCTTCATCTAAAAATCGAGCATTGGTGCTAACAATGATATTCAGATTTTTAGGATTATAAAACAAACCATCATTCGTTCCTTTAGGATATCTTACAAAACAGACAAACTTCTGTACGTGATTCCAACTTGTCAATATCTCCTTTCAGCACATGTGCTGGACTACCCTATATCTGAATATGACTCAAACTAGGCTTACACTCATTCCATAATTTCATGAGAGTAGAGGGTACTGATTTAGAAGGTACCATATTCAGAATGTACACTGCTGTTTCCAGAGCATATCCCCAAAATGAATTTGGTAATTCTGAATAACTCATTATCGATCTAACCACTTCCATAAGAGTCCTATTCCTTCGTTCTGTCACACCATTCTGTTGGGGTGTACTAGGTGCAGACAATTGGGATTGAATCCTAGCCTCTGATAAGTATTTCCTAAACTCTCCAAAGAGGTATTCGCCACCATGATCAGACCATAGTGTCTTGATGCTTTTACCATGACGTTTCTCCACATCAGCCTTATACTCTTTGAACTTATCAACGCATTCAGACTTGTGACACATCAAGTAAATGTACCCATATCTCGAGTAATCGTCTATGAAAGGGACGAAATATTCGAAACCACCTCTTGCCTGGATAGTTATAGGACCACACAAATCAGAATGAACCAGTTCCAACACATCTTTGGCTCTATACCCCTTGGCCTTAAAAGGTCTCTTGGTCATTTTTCCTCCCAAGCAAGATTCGCAAGTTGGAAAGTTTTCCAACACTAATGAACCCAAGAGTCCTTTGAATCCTACTCAAGTTAATATGACCAAGCCTTAGATGCCAAAGATATGTTTGGTTCATTTTCGAAGGTTCCTTTCTTTTATTAGATTTAGAAGATGTGTTACTAATTTTCATTTTTTGCATCGTGGGAGTTATTGGATTTAGAGTATACAAATTGCCAACGAACGTACCAAAACAGATAACTTCCCTATTTATCTTGATAACACCTTTGCTATCATAAATAGACAGAATATCCATCCTTGTATTGTTTTAGAAACTGAAATCAAGTTCTTTCTAAAACTTGGTACGTAAAGACAATTTCTGAAAACCAGTATTTTATTCCTATAAACATCTCCCACTGCAACAACTGCTACTTCTATAGCATTACCCATATAAACAGTGATTTCTCCTTCGTGTAGTTGTCGGATTTCCTGGAACCTTGCAATGATTTGCAGACATGATCAGTGATTATCATATCTACATGCCAGGTACCAGTAGATAACTCCACTAAACATGTTCCAACTACTAGAGAATAAGATATACCTATATTGTTCTCTTCCTACGAGGACAGTCTGCCTACAAATGTCCAAACTGCTTGTAAATGAAGCACTTGCCTTTCAGCTTCTTCATTTATGCTTTTAGTCCAGTACCTAGAGATCTTACAGTCTTGCCTGTCAGTTTGATTCTAGTGTCTGAAGAGTTCCTTGAGATTGTACATCATGTCATGGCTAGTAGGCATGGTCTGATGCTAATGTTGCACCACATTTGGTATAAAAGCCAAATGTAACTCTGCGCCATCTCATCTGCCTTGACCCATTTCTTATGATACTCAATCTCCTTTTCACTAGAATTACTATTAGGCACATTAGGGCAGACCTCCATTAGTACAAACTTATAGTTTACAGCAATTAGGATAATATCCAGGTTTCTTTTCCAATCTATATAATTGGGACCAATAAGTTTGTTCTCTTTTAGTATAATAGCCAGTGGGTTGAAAGACATCCTAAGAATCACAAAATAAACTTTTGGTCAAGACTCTAAATTTAGAATAATATTGATTCCTCAAACAATACTATTTAAATTTACCAACACCTCAAACACCGTGAATTTTACATGCTACGATAGTGTGGATGTATACAAAATCAAACATTTGTAAGAGGAGGTTTTACCCATTAATTTTATCATTGTCAACCTAATTTTATGACAAACAAAATTAATAGTTGGGTTTTCCTTCGGTCGCACAAATAATAGCAGTGACTCCGATGGGGAGGATACTATTAAATGTGCCAAAGTATATACCATTACTTGATACTTTAGTCCATTAAATAGGATTGTGCCCCTTCAGATGGAGAAGATCACACGCTCTTAAATAATTTCCTATAACCATCCATAAAGGAAGTTTGATCTAGTGATCTGCAAACAAACTCATCCGATGGGGAGGGAGGCACTTAGAGCCAACACGCAAGTTTGTCGCATCACTTACAAACCAGTAATGGAGACCGTGGAATTTATCTACTAATCCCTCTCCCACTTAGTTATTTAAGGTGAGGAATTTTAACTATGCAAGCACACATCACACATCACAGCAAATAAAGCAACAAATATGGAAAAATAATTTTCCAACTATTATGGCCTTTTCCATCACTGTCCTCCATGTGCTACCAACCCTAGCTGCTGCCATTTTTAGCCACCGCAATCGGGTCTTGTCGCCGCATCTATCTTGCTTCCTTTTCCGTTGCGCCTCTGGTCCACAAATAGTATCACGCCTCGCAAGGATACGATCCGTGACAAAAATAGAATTTTACATATATCGATCCTATATTCCACAAAGGAATGTACATATAATCTTGATCGAAACAAAAATGTAAAATTCTAAAACTAATATAGCTCCTGCTATATTTAATAAATACAATCATGCACATACAAAAATGCCCTTGACATGTCCAAGAGTCCAATCACACACAATATCTATAAGTCATAATAGTTGGAGCCTGCAACCATAGAGTTAACACATCCTACTATTATCCTGCCTAAATTATGTATGACATGTGCATAATTAAACTAAAAACCAAACACACATAGGTAAACCCTAGCTCTGATACCAATTGTTGGTTGATACTCGAAATATCGTACCGGTTTCCCTGTACAAAAATTTTATACAAGTCCTGAACCATTCCTAACAACCTATTGTGTTCTTTAGAAATTAAATTAGGAATCACAAATGGAACTTAACATTATTGATTCCAAATTTAACTTATCTGTTCTTAGAGGTTTAGACTTGGATCGCAAACGATACTTAACATTATTGATCCAAATCCACCCATGTTACAAATTCAATTAAATACTAATTTCAGAGATTAGCTTCCAGGTTAAACATGGCAAGACACTAGACCTTCTTGGGTATGGGAGCATCTACCTATCACGCCCCGAGAGTAAGGTTGTCCGACGAAAATCGGACAACACCTCCCCTGTAGCAGTGACAAATGAAACCGGTATTCATCACCAACAGATAATACATATGCAAATAAACTCACAACCACGCAGATAATATGCAGCCCACACGGCTGGAAAATCAAACCCAGCGGAAAACAAAAATAACAAGTATAAAGTAACGAAAACTCACTGCGGGCTGGCCCGGCTTGACTCCTCGACAAAACAACCAAATACAGAATAACAAATCCACAGCCCAATTATTACAACGCTAAATTCAAAGGTTTAACTCACAATAACATGAAAACCAAAATCATAAAACCGTCCTCGGAAGTGATGTGGGACCGGCAGTCGGGATCCTCCTCCAAGTGTACTAGCATCGCTATCAGCTACCTGGTGAAATTACCAATGTGGGTGGTGAGTATAAAGACTCAGCGGGTAATAGAATAGACAGTGCATGAGTATCATAAAGAACATGAAATACAAAAGGATACAGTCTCAGAAAGATGAATAGCAGATACTACTGGGTAAACAAAGTATATAACCATACCTGAAACCATATCCTATGCTAACAGTGTAAGGTCTGAGATAACATAAACTGCTACAGTACTGCTCATAACTACATGGTATCATGTGAGGTATATACATGTCTACAGTAAGTAGGTCAGTATCTAAACACATATCACAGGTATAAATCTCAACCTATGTAAGCATAACAGTATAAATAAACAACAACAGCATAAGCTAGTAACAGCAGCATAGATAAGCAACAACAGCATAAGTAAACAACCAGCAGATATAATAATAACAACGTATGCACGGATGGTCACCCCGCCCACCTCTCTGCACCATGACCCCTGTATGGTCGAGAGGCGTATGCACGGATGGTCACTCCAGCCGCCACTACCCATGAGTGGCCGAGCGTGCGGCCTTGGCCAATGACCCTCTCAACCACAAGGGAGACATGGTCGCCGGCATGCATGTAATGACATGATGTGAATAATGCAGCAGTCATCACATATATATAAACAGAAAACAGGTATGCTACATGAAGCCAGCATGCTCAGCAAGGTGTGTAAATAAACAGCAATCAAAGCAGGTAAACATGGTATCAGGTGTCCATATATTCAATACCTACTATCTAATGTCTGGTATTTGGTATCCAATACCTAGTAATATAGTATCTGCTAAATATCATGAATAGCAACGAGAGACTGTATGGATACAGAAACGAGTAGCTCAAAGATTGAGTGGAAGTATCAAACGCAAGAAAAATAAGAGTGGAGTCAAGATAGATACAACAACTATTTGAACATAAAGCTCATGCACTAGGATCAAAATACCAAAGAGACAAAGCAAGAAGTACCCGCCTTAAATGTAGATCGAGCTAAACAATCCCCTGTTGAGACGCTCGTCTCAAACTAACGCCCTGCAAATCACACAAAATACAGTTTAGCTAACCACATATGCAATAACTAGCTAAACCTTAAAACCCAAACTAATTAGGGGAAACCCTAATCGATATGATTAACATCAATTACACACATCTATGATTCCTTTAATCTTCTCAATCATAATCAAAATCTATAAATCCATCATTTAATCCATTGTATCACCTATTAGACATCATGAATCAACTCTACTTGTTTTATCTCAATAAAATGGACTATTCTCTTTCACCATCAATCATAACTACATTAGATTCAATAACCCTAATAACTCCATAGTCCAACCAATTTAAACAAACATAGATCAATGCTAACCAAACCACTACATACCATGAAATTCGATCTCCATCTTCAACATTCCATCGAATTCCAAATCTGCTACATCACCAAATCAATCCTAACCAGCTAAGTGTAAATTAACAACCTCAAACCATAATCAGCTCCCAACATTCCACAATTCACCATACAAATCAATTTTATATTGATTAAGCCTCAATTATTACAATCATCCTTTAGATAACTAAATTCCAAACATAAATACTCATATCAACTAATCAAGTCCATAATCCAATAATTAAATTCGACTAAACAATGAATCCACAATTTCACTATTTTATCCCTTAACCAAATGAACCAATTATCATCAAACCCTATAACCAAAACAATACTAATAGAATGGCTTCAACTCAATAAACATCCAATTCTAACCACAACTTACCTAATTTAATGCCCTCTGTTGTAGATTTGCAGTTGGGACCATTGCTGCTGGAAACTTGTGGCTTGAGCTATGGATCACCCACAAACAGATACAATCGGAGCTGGGTGAAGATACTCCAAAATGACATCAAGATAGCTGCTGGAACCAGAGATAGAGCTACAAAACGGTTCTACAATCCATGTACAGATCGAATAAGTGTCTTAACCAATGATCAAAAGAAAATGGAAACAGAGGTGCTCACCGTACCTTAACCTAATTCTGTGTATGAAATCTGTCCCACCCAACGGATCGATAACCAAACTGTACCAGCAACAAAGAGGAACCAAAATCCAGTGATCGGAGTTGTGATGTACAGAGACCCAACGGCTCTCATGTCGAGAAGAAGGAGATGTGCTCGATTTAGGGCACCGGCGGTGTGAAGAGGGCGACGACAACAGACAGAGACTGCGATGTCGATAGCTGCTAGCAACGGGCGCCGGCTTCTCACGGATAGGGTTCTACGACCACGAGAGAGGGAGAGGGAGAAGGCGGCGTCGGGTGACGGCGACGATGTTCGGGTGCTGCGGCAAGATCAGGAGGTGAGCTGTGGCGGATGAGGATGAGCAGAAGAGAAGCAACAGAGACTAGAATTCGAGAGGTAGAGAAGAGGAAATCGACGATCTGGCGACAAGCAGCGACGTCCGACGTCAGTCTGTGGTGGCCGACGACAGCACGAGGAGGATGATCGGGAGAAGGCGGCGCGTGAGAGTCGACGGACCCCGGCTGGCCGATGATCTGAGGATGATCGGCGTCGATCGGGCGGAAGAGGGGGAAGAGTCGACGCAAGTGGAAAGAAGGGATCGGGCGGAGTGAAGAGGGAATGGAGAAGTTTTCGGCTTATAAACCTAGCCTAATTAAAACTTAGGTTAAATCAATTAAACCCTAAGTTGGCTTCCTCAATCAACTCCCACTTTTAAGTATTTTAAACGGGCTTCCACTTAGTCTATAAATGATCCCCTTAAACTACGCCAAACAGACTCCGAAAAATTCCCAGAAAATTCTAAAAATTCCTGAAAAATCCAATAAGATTATTTGTCCAATAACCTTATTATTTAAATATTATTTGAGTGCTATATTTTACACTACCACTTCCTAGACAAAGCCTTTCAACGAAATTTAATATTTAATTTCCTTATAGTAACCCTAGGTTTAACCAAAAGGAACAATCGAATCACAAGATCGAAAAAAAAATAAAAGAACATAAACTCAAATCACAAATTCGAAACATAGAATCATATGCTTCTTGTGTTTGGTATTTCAAAATCTATACAAAGAAAGCTAGTATGATGCAGAATAGAATTACTAGTTATACCTTTCTTTGTAAGCAATAACCTTTTGATCTTCTATCGTATTCCTCTTCTTATCTCAGACGTCGTGTGGGCAATAATCTACCAAGACGAGAACCATCCAAGCTTCCTTCTTCTCCAAGCAAGTTTCGGCCACCACAAGAACTCCAAGAGAAGATGAGGTTCGGCCACCACCACCAAGCTCCAAGAGATGCTAGAAACAAAGCCTCCTTTCTCTACTTCTTCTCCAAGCAAAATCCGGCCACCAATAAGCTCCTTGAGAGTTGATGCCGCCGACCACCAATGAAGAAGAAAAGGAGGAGAGGAAGAAGATGAGGGCCGACCACCATAAGGAATAGAAGAGAGGAATACTAGATTATGTGCTATGAGGTGAGACACCTCTACCCTCTCTTTTATAGTCCTTAGTCTTGGCAAATAAGGAAAGTTTTAATAAAAACTTCTTTATTTTATTTGCCATAGAAAGGAAAATTTAATTGATTAAAACAATTTCCTTTTCTTTATCAATGTGGCTAATCCTCCAAGGAAAGAAAGTTTTAAACATAAAATTAAAACTTCCTAATTAATTTTCAGAAATTTTTAAATAAAAATTTCTCTTTTGAAAATTCCCTTCATGGTTGGTCATAAAAGGAAACTTTTATAAATTAAAATCTCTCTATTAAAACATGTGGATGATTTACAAAAAGGAAAATTTTCTCTAAAATTAAAATCTTCCTTTCAATTTACAAATAAGGAAAGATATCAAATCTTTTCTTAATCTTTTATAGAAACTGTAAAAGGAAAGATTTAATTTTAAAACTCTCTTTTAAAATCATGAGGATGGTTTCATAAAAGGAAAGTTTTATCAAAAATTAAAATCTTCCTTTTTAGTACAAATAAGGAAAGATATCAAACCTTTCACTTAATCTTTTGTAGAAAGCTATAAAAGAAAAGATTTAAATTTTAAACTATCTTTTAAAATCATGACTTCCACATAAGAAAGATTTTTTAAAAAATAAAATCCTTTTAAATTTATTTTAGCCGGTCACACCAAGCTTGAGTTCAAGCTAGGGCCGACAACCTAATGAAACCAACTCACCTTGGTTTGGCTGGCCCTAGCTTGGGCTCCAATCTAGGCTTAGCCGACTACCTTAAGGTGGGTATGAGTGGGTATAATATTTTATAAATAAGAGACTACGATAGGGACCGAGAGGAGGAATTAGTTTTGGTCTCCCAATGAAATTAAGCTTCCCGTGTTCGCCCCAAACACCAACTTAATTTCATCAATAATAATTCATACAACTAAAGAATTATTATTGAACTACCGCACCTATCCCAAATTACATTTTGGGCTCCTTCTTATCATGAGTGTGCTAATCTCCCTGTGTTTAAGATATAGAATGTTCACTAATTAAGTGAGTTACTGACAACTCACTTTAATTAATATCTTAGTTCAAGAGTAGTACTACTCAACCTTATTGTCGTGTTAGACTAAGTCCACCTACAGGGTTTAACATGACAATCTTTATGAGCTCCTCTTAGGGATATTATCAACCTAGATTACTAGGACACAGTTTCATTCTATAATCAACAACACACCATATAAGTAATACTATTTCTCAACTTATCGGGCCTATTGATTTATTGAACTAAATCACATCCTTTGATAAATCAAAGAAATGAATATTAAGTATATGTGTTTGTTATTATATCATGATTAAGAGCACACACTTCCATAATAACAAAGGTTTTGTTCTTTTATTTAGTCAGTATAAAAAGAGCTTACCTTAAATGATCCAGCTCAATACACTCTGAGTGTACTAGTGTAATTTTATAGTCAAGATAAACTAATATTAAATTACACTATGACTATTCCAATGGTTTGTTCCTATCCATCTTAGTCGTGAGCAATTGTTTATAATTTATAAAGAACTGATAACATTTTCTTCTGTGTGTGACACCACACACTATGTTATCTACAATATAAATTAATTGAACAATTACACTTAGCATATAAATGTAGACATTTGACTAGTATGATTCTTTATTTCTAAATAAATGTTATACAAAAGCTAGGCTTTTAGTATACATTCCAACACTTTGCCCTTTGCAATAAACCCTTCTGGTTGCTTCATATGGATGTTTTCTTCTTGACTTCCGTTAAGGAAAGCTGTCTTGACATCCATTTGTGAAACCTCATAATCCATATGAGCAGCAATAGATAAGAGTATCCGAATAGACTTAAGCATAGCTACTGGCGAAAATGTTTCCTCATAATCAATTCCCTTTTTTTGAGTATACCCCTTTGCAACAAGCCTTGCTTTGAAGGTTTCCACCTTTCCGTCTGTCTCTCTTTTTCTTTTGTAGATCCATTTACATCCAATAGCTTTTACACTATTTGATAGTTCTACTAGATTCCAGACTTTGTTAGAATACATAGATTCTATTTCTGTATTCATTGCTCTTTGCTAAGATGCTGCATCTTTATTTTGGAGTGCTTCGTCATATGTCCAGGGATCAGGTTCATGTTCACCAGGGATCAAGTCCAAAGACTCTCCCAAAATATGAATTTTTCAAGTTGCCTAACAACCCTCCCACTACGATGAGACATTATCTGTAATTGTGCATCATTTGTGACACGTGTTGCAGTTTCTTGTGGTATCTCATCTTGTACTGTTGGTACTAGATTAGACGTGTCCTTTATTATTTTATTAAGAACAATCTTACTGATGGGCTTGTGGTTCATTATATAGTCCCCTTCTAAAAATCAGGCATTGGTGCTAACAATGACCTTCTGATCTTTAGGACTATAAAATAAACCACCTTTCGTTCCTCTAGGATTACCCACAAACAAGCGAACTTCTGTACGTGATTCCAACTTATCAATGTCTCCCTTTAGCACACGTGCTGGACTACCCTAAATCCGAATATGCTTCAGACTAGGCTTACACCTATTCCACAATTCTATGGGAGTAGAGGGTATTGACATAGAAGGTACCATATTCAGAATGTACACTACTGTTTCCAGAGCATATTCCCAAAATAAATTTGGTATTTCTTAATATCTCATCATTGATCTAACCATTTCCATAAGAGTCCTATACCTTCGTTCTGTCACACCATTCTGTTGGGGTATACCAGGTGCAGTCATTTGGGATTGAATTCTAGCTTCTGATAAGTGGCTCCTAAACTCTCCCAAGAGGTACTTGCCACCACGATCTCACCGTAGTGTCTTGATACTTTTACCATGATATTTCTCCACATCAGCCTTGTACTATTTGAACTTATCAAAGCACTTAGACTTGCGGTGCATTATGTACCTGTATCTCAAATAGTCGTTTATAAAAAAGATGAAATATTCGAAACTATCTCTTGCCTGGATAGTCATAGGTCCACACAAATCAGAATGAACCAGTTCCAACACATCTTTGGCTCTATACCCCTTCGTCTTAAAAAGCTTCTTGGTCATTTTTCCTTCCAAGTAAGACTCGCAGGTTGGAAAGTTTTCCACCACCAATGAACCCAAAAGTCCATCGGCTATTAACCTTAATTTGAATCCTACTCAAGTTAATATGACCTAGCCTTAGATGCCAATGATATGTTAGGTTCATTTCCGAAGGTTGCTTTCTCTTATTAGAAGATGTGTTATTAATTTCTATTTGTTACATTTTGGTAGTATTGCGTACCAGAACAGATAACTTCCCTATGTTTCTTAATAACAATTTTGTCATCAAAATAGATAGAATATCCATCCTGAAATCAAGTTTTTTCTAAAACTTGGTATGTAAAGACAATCAATGTTTTATTCCTATCAAAGGATAAACATCTCCCACTGCAATAGCTGCTATTTTTACAGTAGTGCCCATGTAGACGGTATTTTCCCTTTCATATAGTTGTTAGGTTTCCTGGAACCCCTGTAATGAATTGCAGACATGATCAGTGGCTCCCGTATCTATACACCAGGTACTGGTAGATAACACTACTAAACATGTTTCAACAACTAATGAATAAAATACCTTTATTGTTCTCATTTCTGAGAGGACGGTCTACCTTAATGCCCAAGTTTTATTTCCAATTATTATAATTTGGACTAGTAAGTGTATTTTCTAACATCTAGGGGATTGAAAAATATTTGAAATACTAAGAATCACAAAAATATTTGGTCAAGACCAACACCTCAAAATCCCCGTGAATTTTGTATGCCACGTTAGTGTGGACGTATACAAATTCAAACATTTGTAAGAGGAGATTTTATCCATTAATTTTATTGTCTTGTCAACCTATCTTTATAACAAATAAAATTAATAGTTGGTCTACCTTCGATCAAATATTTATTCAAAACTTTAGAATTTAAAATAATATTGATTCCTCAAAACAATATCATTTAAATTCACCAGCACCTCAAACATCGTGAATTTTGTATTCCACGTTAGTGTGGATGTATACAAATTCAAACATTTGTAAAAGGAGGGTCTTACCCATTAATTATCTTATCATCCTTAAATTACTTCAAACACCATGAATTTTGTATGCCACGTTAGTATGAACGTATACAAATTCAAACATTTGTAAGAGGAGGTTTTACCCATTAATTTTATTATCTTGTCAACATAACTTTATGACAAATAAAATTACCTCAAAACACCGTGAATTTTGTATGCCACGTTAGTGTGGGCGTATATAAATTTAAACATTTATAAGAGGGGGTTTTACCTAGCTTTATGACAAATTAATAGTTGGTTTTCCTTTGGTCACGCAAAAAATAACAGTGATTCCGTTTGGGAGGATACTATTGAATGCGTCTAAGTGTGTACCATTACTTAATACTTAGTCCATTAAATATGATTGTGCCCCTTCAGTTGGAGAAGATCACACGCTCCTAAATAATTTCCTATAACCATCTATAAAAGGAAGTTTGATCTAGTGACCCGCAAACAAACTCATCCGTTGTGGAGGAAGGCACTCAGAGCCAACACGTAAGTTTGTTTGCATCACTTTCAAACCAGTAATGGAGACTGTGGAATTTATTTAAAATCCCTCTCCCACATAGTTATTTAAGATGAGGATTTTATCATGTAAGCACACATCACATGCACACACACATCACAACAAATAAAAAGTAATAAATATGGAAAAATAATTTTCCAACTATTATGGCCTCTTCCATCACTGTCCTCCATATGCTGCCAACCCTAGTTGCTACCATCTTTAGCCACCGCAATCGAGTCTAGTCGTCACATCTATCTTGCTTATCATTCTGCTGCGCCTCTGGTCCTCAAATAGTACCACGCCTCGCAAGAATATGATCCGCGACAAAAATATAATTTTACATTTATCGATCCTATATTCCACAAGGGAATGTACATGTAATCTAGATCGAAACAAAAATGTAAAATCCTAAAACTAATACAGCTCCTGCTTTATTTAATACATACAATCATGCACACATATAAAATACCCTCGACAAGTCTGAGGGTCCAATCACACACAATCACATTATGGCCATAATAGTTGGATCTAGGATGCCTGCAACCACAGAGTTAATCTATTTGCACATCCTACTATTATCATGCCTAAAATATGTATGACATGTTCATAATTAAACTGAAAAACCAAACACACAGAGGCAATATCCTAGCTCTGATACTAATTGTTGGTTGCTACTCAGAATATCGTACTGGTTCCCCTGTACAAAAATTTTGTACAAGTCCTGAACCATTCCTAACAACCTATTATGTTTTTTAGAAATTAAATTTAGAATCACAAACAAAACTTAACATTATTGATTCCAAATTTAACTTATCTGTTCTTAGAGGTTTAGACTTGGATTGCAAACAATGCTTATCATTATTAATCCAAATCCACCCATGTTACAAATTTGATTAAATATTTATTTTAGAGATCGGCCTCCAGGTTAAACATGGAGAGACACTAGGCCTTCTTGGGTATGGGATGATCAACCACTTCCTAGACAAAGTCTTTCAACGAAATTCAATATTTAATCTCCTTATAGTAACCCTAGGTTTAACCACTAAGAACAATTAAATCACAAGATCGAAAAACAAAAGAAACACAAAATCGAAACATAAATTCGATTGCCTAGAATCGTTAGCCTCTTGTGTTTAGTATTTCAAAATCCACACAAAAGATGAACTAGTTATGATGCGGAAACAAAACTAGTTATACCTTTTGTAGCTTATAGACCTCACGATCTTCTGTCGTATTCCTCTTCTTATCTCGGGCGTCGTGTGGGCGACGATCTACCGAGATAAGAATCCACCAAAACCTTCTTCTTCCTTCCAAGTTTCGGCCACCAACAATCTCCTAGAGATGAAGAACTTCGGCCACCAACCAAGCTCCAAGGGATGCTAAGAAACAATGCCTCCTATCTTTCCTTCTTCCTCTAACAAGATCAGACCACCAACAACTCCTAGAGATGAGATGCCACCGACCACCAAGGAAGAAGAATAGGGGAAGAAGAGGGCCGACCACCACCAAGGAACAGAGGAGAGGAATAATAGAGTGTTATCTTATGGGGCAACCCTGTTGGAATGTATACTAAAAGCCTAACTTTTTGTAGAATCACATTAGTCAAATGTCTACATTTATATGCTAAGTGTAGTTGTTCAATTGATTTATATTATAGATAACATGGTGTGTGGTGTCACACAAAGAAGATCATGTTATCAGTTTCTTATAAATTATAAACAGTTGCTCACAACCAAGATGGAATGGAACAAACCATTGGAGTGGTTGTAGTGTAATTAGGTATTAGTTTATCTTGACTAATAAATTACACAAGTACACTATGAGTGTATTGAACATGACCATTTGAGGTAGTTTCTTTTTATACTGACTATATAAAAGAATAAAACCCCTGTTATTATGGAAATGTGTACTCTTAATCATGATATAATAACAAGTACAGATATTTAATATTTATTTCTATAATTTATCAAAGGGTGTGATTTAGCTTGTTAAATCAATAGGCTCGATAAGTTGGAAAATGATATTATTTATATGGTGTGTTGTTGATTATAGAATGAAACTATGTCCTAGTAATCTTGTTTGATGATGTCCCCTTGAGGAGCTCATAAGGATTGTCATGTAAACCCTGCAGGTGGACCTAGTTTGACATGACAATAAAGTTGAGTGGTACTACTATTGGATCTAGATATTAATTAAGTGAGTTGTCAGTAACTCATTTAATTAGTGGACATTCAATATGTTAAACACAGGGAGACTAACATACTCATGATAAGGAGCCCATATAGTAATATGGGATTGATGTGGTAGTGCAATAATAACTCTTTAGTGGAATGAGATATTATTGATGAACTCGAGTTGGGTGTTCGGAGCGGATATGGGAAGCTCAAGTTCATCGGGAGACCAAAACCAATTCCTCCTCGTGGTCCCTGTCGTTGCCTCTTATTTATAAAGTCTTATACCCACCTAAACCCAACTTCTTACCCACCATAAGGTGGTCGGCCAAGCCTAACTTGGAGCCCAAGCTAGGGCCAGCCAAACCAAGGCTAGATGGGTCAAGTGGTGGCCGACCCTAGCTTGGAACCCAAGCTTAGGTGGCAGGCCACAATAAAATTAAAAGGGATTTTAATTTTAAAATCTTTCCTTATGTGGAAGCCATGATTTAAAAAAGAGTTTTAAAATTAAATCTTTCATTTTATAGTTTCTACAAAAGATTAAGAGAAAGGTTTAATATCTTTCCTTATTTGTAGTTAAAAGAAAGATTTTAATTTTGGAGAAAACTTTCCTTTTTGTAATCATTCACATGTCTTAATAGAGAGATTTTAATTTATAAAAGTTTCCTTTTATAACAAACCATGAAGGGAATTTTTTAAAGAGAAATTTTTATTTTAAAAAATTTTCAGAAACAAATTAGGAAGTTTTAGTTTTGTGTTTAAAACTTTCCTAATTTGGAGGACTTGTAGGGGCCATCCATTAAAAGAATAAAAGGAAATTTTTAATTAAATTTTCCTTTTATTCATTGGCAAGGGAAAATAAGGAAGTTTTAATTATGTTTAAAACTTTCCTTAATTGCCAAGACCAAGGAATATAAAAGAGAGGGTAGAGGTGCCTCACCATACAACACATCTATTATTTCTCTCCTCTCCTTGGTGGTGGTCGGCCCTCTCCTCTCCTCTTTCTCTCTTCTCCTTTTGTTGAGGTCGGCAGCACTTGGAGGCTTTATCTCATCTTGGTGGCCGGTTGCTTGTGGAGAAGAAGAAGAGAAAGAAAGCTTCCCTTCAAGAAGAGTTGGTGGCCGAAACTTGGAAGGAGAAGAAGGAGGCTTGGGTGGATTCTCGTCTCGGTAGATTGTCGCCCACAAGACGTCTGAGATAAGAAGAGAAATACGACAGAAGATCATGAGGTCTATAAGCTACAAAAGGTATAACTAGTTATTAGTTTCCGCATCATAACTAGTTCATTCTTTTGTTTAGATCTTGAAATACCAAACACAAGAGGCTAGTGATTCTAAGCTATCGAATTTATGTTTTGATTTTGTGTTTCTTTTTTTTCGATCTTGTGATTCGATTGTTCTTAATGGTTAAACCTAGGGTTACTATAAGGAAATTAAATGTTGAATTTCGTTGAAAGGCTTTGTCTAGGAAGTGGTGGATGCTCCCATATCCAAGAAGGCCTAGTGCCTTGTCATGTTTAACCTGGAAGCCGATCTCTGAAATTAATATTTAATCAAATTTGTAACATGGGTGGATTTGGATTAATAATGTTAAGCATCATTTACGATCCAAATCTAAACCTCTAAGAACAGATAAGTTGAATTTGGAATCAATAATGTTAAGTTCTGGTTGCGATTCTAAATTTAATTTCTAAAGAACATAATAGATTGTTAGGAAAGGTTCAGGACTTGCACAAAATTTTTGTACAGGGGAACCAATACGATATTCCGTGTAGCAACCAACAATTGGTATCAGAGCTAGGGTTTGCCTCTGTGTGTTTGGTTTTTAGTTTAATTATGCACATGTCATACATATTTTAGGCAGGATAATAGTAGGATGTACAAATAGATTTAACTCTATGGTTGCACGCATCCTAGATCCAACTATTATGGCCCTAATGTGATTATGTGTGATTGGACCCTCGGACATGTCAATGACATTTTTGTGTGTGCATGATTGTATGTATTAATTACAGCAGGAGCTGTATTAGTTTTAGGATTTTACATTATTGTTCGATCTAGACTCTATGTGCATTCCTTTGTGGAATATAGGATCGATATATGTAAAATTTTATTTTTGTCGCGGATCGTATCCTTGTGAGGCATGGTACTATTTGAGGAACAGAGGTGCAGTGGAAAAAGAAGCAAGATAAATGCAGCGACTAGATCAGATTGCGGTGGCTAAAGATGGCAGCAGTTAGGGTTGGCCTCACACGAAGGACAGTGATGGAAGAGACTATAATAGTCGGAAAATTGTTTTTCCATATTTATTACTTTTATTTGCTGTGATGTGTGTGTGCATGATAAAATTCTCATCTTAAATAACTAAGTGGGAGAGGGATTAGTAAATAAATTCTATGGTCTCTATTACTGGTTTGTAAGTGATGCAACAAACTTGCGTATTGGCTTTGAGTGTCTCCCTCCACAATGGATGAGTTTGTTTGCGGATCACTAGATCAAACTTCCTTTATGGATGATTATAGGAAATTATTTAGGAGTGTGTGATCTTCTCCAACTGAAGGGGCACAATCCTATTTATTGGACTAAGTATCAAGCAATGGTATACACTTAAGCGCATTTAATAGTATCCTTCCCAACAAAGTCACTGCTATTATTTGTGTGACCAAAGGAAAACTAACTATTAATTTGTCATAAAGCTAGGTGAAATCCCCCTCTTACAAATGTTTGAATTTGTATACATCCACACTAACGTGGCATACATAATTCACGGTGTTTGAGGTAATTTTATTTGTCATAAAGTTAGGTTGGCAAGATAATAAAATTAATGGGTAAAACCTTCTCATACAAATGTTTGAATTTGTATACGTCCACACTAACGTGGCATACATAATTCACGGTGTTTGAGGTAATTTAAGGTTGACAAGATAATTAATGGGTAAATCCCTCCTTTTACAAATGTTTGAATTTGTATACGTCCACACTAACGTGGAATACAAAATTCACGATGTTTGAGGTGCTGGTGAATTTAAATGATATTGTTTTAAGGAATCAATATTATTTTAAATTCTAAAGTTTTGACTAAATATTTGATCAAAGGTAGACCAACTATTAATTTTATTTGTCATAAAGATAGGTTGACAAGACAATAAAATTAATAAAATCTCCTCTTACAAATGTTTGAATTTGTATACGTCCACACTAACGTGGCATACAAAATTCACGGGGATTTTGAGGTGTTGGTCTTGAATAAATATTTTTGTGATTCTTAGGATTTCAAATGTTTTTCAATTCCCTAGCTGTTATACTAGAGAATAGACTTACTAGTCCCAATTATAATGATTGGAAACAAAACTTGGACACTAAGGTGGACTGCCCTCTCAGAACTGAGAACAATATAGGTGTATTTTATTCATTAGTTATTGAAACATGTGTAGTGGTGTTATCTACCGGTACTTGGTGTGTAGATACGGGAGCCACTGATCATGTCTGTAATTTATTACAGTGGTTCCAGGAAACCCGACAACTATATGAAGGGGAAATCACCATCTACATGGGCACTATTGCAAAAGAAGCAGCTATTACAGTGGGAGAAGTTTATCCTCTGATAGGAATAAAACATGGATTTTAAGAAATTGTATTTACGTACCAAGTTTAGAAAGAACTTGATTTCAGTTTCTAAACTATTCAAAGAACTTGATATTTTGTCTCTTTTGATAATAGAGTTGTTATCAAGAAAAATAGGGAAGTTATTTGTTCTGATATGTTGGTTGGCAATTTAGATATTCTAAATCCAAAAACTCCCACGATGCAACAAATGGAAATTAATAACACATCTTCTAACTCTAATAAGAGAAAACAACCTTTAGAAATGAACCAATCATATCTTTGGCATTTAAGGCTAGGTCATATTAACTTAAGTACGATTCAAAGGATAATAGCCGATGAACTTTTTGGTTCATTGGTGGTGGAAAACTTTCCAACCTACAAGTCTTACTTGGAAGGAAAAATGACCAAGAGGCTTTTTAAGTCTAAGCTAAGGGGTATAGAGCCAAAGATGTATAAGAATTGGTTCATTCTGATTTGTGTGGACCTATGACTATCCAGCCAAGAGGTGGTTTCGAATATTTCGTCTCTTTTATATACAACTATTCGAGATATGAGTACATTTACTTGATGCGTCACAAGTCTAAGTGCTTTGATAAGTTCAAAGAATACAAGGCTGATGTGGAGAAACGTCAAGGTAAAAGTATCAAGACACTACGGTGAGATCATAGTGGCAAGTACCTCTTAGGAGAGTTTAGGAGTCACTTATCATAAGTCGAGATTCAATCCCAACTGTTTGCACCTGGTACACTCCAACAGAATGGTGTGACAGAATGAAGGAACATGACTCTTATGGAAATGGTTAGATAAATGATGAGTTATTCAAAATTACCAAATTTGTTTTGGGGATATACTCTGGAAATGGCAGTGAACATAGTACCTTCTAAGTCAGAACCCTTTACTCCCATAGAATTGTAGAATGTGTGTAAGCCTAGTCTGAAGAATATTCGGATTTGGGTAGTCCAGCACATGTGCTGAAGGGAGACTCTGATAACTTGGAATTATGAACAGGAGTTCACTTGTTTATGGGTTATCCTAGAAAGACGAAAGGAGGTTTATTTTATAGTCCTAAAAATCAGAAGGTCATTGATGACACCAATGCTCAATTTTTGGAAGAGGACTATGTAATGAACCACAAGCCCATGAGTAAAATTATTTTTAAGGAAATAATAAGGGACATGTCTAATCTAGTACCAACAGTACCAACAGTACAAGATGATATACCACAAGAAACTGTAACACATATCACAATTGATGCACAATTATAGACAGTGTCTCATCATAGTGGGAGGGTTGTTAGGCAACCTGAAAGATTCAAGTTTTAGGAGAGTCTTTGGACTTGATCCCTGGTGAACATGAACCTGATCCCCGGACATATGACAAAGCACTCCAAGATAAAGATGCAGCATCTAGGCAAAAAGCAATGAATATAGAATTAGAATATATGTATTCTAATAAAGTCTGGGAGCTTGTAGAATCACCAAATGGTGTAAAAGCCATTAGGTCTACAATAGAAAAAGAAGGACAGGCGGGAAGGTGGAAACATTCAAAGCAAGGCTTGTTGAAAAAAAGGTATCGATTATGAGGAAACCTTTTCACCGGTAGCTATGCTTAAGTCTATCCAGATTCTTTTATCTATTGCTGCTCATATGGATTATGAGATTTGGAAAGTGGATGTCAAGACAACTTTCCTTAAAGGAAGTCTTGAAGAAAGCATCCATATGAAGCAACCAGAGGGGTTCATTGAAAAGGGCAAAGAGAATTTTGTATAAAAGCTCAATCAGTCTATTTATGGACTGAAGCAAAGCTTCAAGGTCTTGGAACATCTGGTTTAATAAAGTAATCTAGACCTATGGATTTATTCAGTATCTGGATGTGTCTTGTGTATACAAGAAGTGTGATGGAAATGTTGTGGTATTTCTTATACTATATGTAGATGATATTTTTGTTAGTTGGAAACAATATCAAAGTGTTGTCGGAAGTAAGGGTATGATTGTCCAAGCAATTCGATATGAAGGACTTAGGAGAATGAGCACATATTCTTGGGATCAAAGTAATAAGGGATCGCAAGAAAAGAATATTGTGCTTATCCCAAACTTCATATATCGATACGATCCTAGCTCATTTTAGCATACAAGACTCCATGAAAGGTTTTTCTACCTTTTGGGCATGAAATATCTTTATCTAAAGAGATGCCTCCGAAGACATCAAAAGAGATAGAAGAAATGAAGGCAGTTCCTTATGCTTCAGCTGTAGGGAGCCCAATGTATGTTTTGCACGAGACCGGATATCTGTTTTGTCATGGCCAAAGTTAGCAGATATCAAAGTAACCCAGGACCAGGACACTGGACTACCGTAAAGCATATATTAAAGTACCTTAGAGGGACTAGAGATTATATGCTAGTTTACAAGGTAGATGATTTGCTCCTTGTGGGTTACACATATTAGGATTTCCAATCTGATAGGGACAATAGTAAGTCAACCTCGAGGTCTTGTGTTTACTTTAGGAAGTGAAGCCATAACTATGGAGGAATGTTAAGCATAGGTGCTTTTTCGGACTCCACTATGGAAGCTGAGTATATGACAACCTCTGAGGCAACCATAGAAGCTGTATGGCTCAGTAATTTCATGATGGACTTAGATGTGATTCCTGGTTTGCCCAAAATTATTACAATTTATTGTAATGATAAATGGTGCAGTAGAAAACTCGAAGGAACCACGAGCCCATAAGGCAAGTAAACACATAGAGCGCAAGTACCACCCAATATGAGACATCATATAACGAGGAAAAGTTGTTGTCGCCAAGATTGCATCAGATGATAACCCGGAAGATTCTCTCACTAAGGGCCTAAAGGCAAGAGCTTTTGATGGGCATGTTGAGGGGATGGTAATCAGATGTATGGCAGTGTTTATGGCAGCATAGTCTTAGTATAAGTGGGAGATTATTGGAATGTATACTAAAAGCCTAGTTTTTTGTAGAATCACATTGGTCAAATGTCTACATTTATATTCTAAGTGTAGTTTTTCAATTAATTTATATTGTAGATAACATGGTGTGTGGGTCACACATAGAAGATCATATTATCAACTCCTTATAAATTATAAACAGTTGCTCAAAACCAAGATGGAATGGAACAAACCATTGGAGCGGTTGTAGTGTAATTAGGTATTAGTTTATCTTGACTAATAAATTACACTAGTACACTATGAGTGTATTGAGCAGGACCATTTGAGGTAATTTCTTTTTATACTGACTATATAAAAAAATAAAACCTCTGTTATTATGGAAGTGTGTACTCTTAATCATGATATAATAACAAGCACGTATACTTAATATTTATTTCTTTGATTTATCAAAGGGTGCGATTTAGCTCGTTAAATCAATATGCCCGATAAGTTGGGAAATGATATTATTTATATGGTGTGTTGTTGATTATGGAATGAAACTGTGTCCTAGTAATCTAGGTTGATGATGTCCCCTTGAGGAGCTCATAAGGATTGTCATGTAAACCCTGCAGGTGGACCTATTCCGCCATGACAATGAAGTTGAGTGGTACTACTCTTGGATCTAGATATTAATTAAGTGAGTTGTTAGTAACTCATTTAAATAGTGGGCATTCAATATCTTAAACACAGAGAGACTAACATACTCATGATAAGGAGCCCATATAGTAATATGGGATTGGTGCGGTAGTGCAATAATAACTCTTTAGTGGAATGAGATATTATTGATGAACTCAAGTTGGGTGTTCGGAGCGAACACGGGAAGCTCAAGTTCATCGGGAGACCAAAACCAATTCCTCCTTGCGGTCCCTGTCGTAGCATCTTATTTATTGTCACGCCCCCAGAAGAGTCCCTGTCCGAGAAAATTTCGGCAGCATCTCCCCTGTACGGTGGACAATCAAAATTTTCTACAAGCACTAAATACTCAGCCACAGGCGGCTGGAATAATAACAGTAATAAAAATCAATCACCACGCAGTTTATATATATATTCAGCCTCTGGCTGACACAACCACGCAGTAATAATACTCTGACTCGAAATCAACCCTACTCAACTACACTCGTAAAGCTCAAATCCGATTTTTCTTACCTCTTCTGCCGTTCAGGCAGGCATGTAGTAGAGTAAATCCAAATCATACGAAAAGTTCATCCAACGGAAAGATTCCATACAATATCCATATGTAAGTCCAAAACAAAACTAAAATAAAGTCGATGCAGCTAAAATGAAACAACTCGGAAAACCGAATGGAGTAGCACTACGTGCGGTGGGGACTAGCGATCGGAACTCCCTCTGACATCAACCTCGAAAATAACAACAATGGAGGCGGGTGAGTCCAACACTCAGCAGGTACACTGATATGCAAAGTAAAGAAACAACACCTAGCACTAATCATGCGTACAGTCCTGATAAGAAAGATAAGAATGCATCTGAAATAAGCAGGAGAATACTGTACTAACCAGGTCCCGAGTATAAGGTCAAACAGTCCGAGGGATAAGGAATCATGCATGTCAAACATAGGTATCCAAACAATATGCAGCATATAAATGCAGCAAACACAAACACAAGCAATAAATGCATCATGCATATGATGCCAATGATGCGCTGGTCACCCCGACGCTCACGATCATCTCATACAAAGTGAGGCCGAGTGGTAGTGACAACTGCACTCGTCGTCACTACTCCCGATGGTGACCGAGTGGACGGGATCTTGTCGAGTACACCTATCCTCCTACCCCAAATCATAGATGGGGGCGCAATGCTCTCAACTCTCGGTACTCAAAGACGGGGAGGCCTGCCGGATAACACGTTGTGTCACACTACCCATGAGCGGACCAGTGCCTAACAGAGTCCCTGCTGCAACACACTCATCCTGAATCGACCACTAACCCATGAGTGGTGGTGTGTGCAGATCCATGTAACTGGCGATGTGCTCAACAATAATGGAGCGGACTATCGCACAGCATGCAATCATGCAAATGACGCATGGCAATAACCATATAAACATCCTGACCTAATCCATATATATAGAAAAGTGCACCCTAGGTCAACGAATCATATCGAATCAAAGGTACACAGAAGGTATAAAAACCTAGGTCCTGAACATGGTCAAGCATGGCATATCACTACCCCTATAAGCATGTACAAACAGGTAAAATATACCTGAGATGCAAAACCAATCAATCAATCAAGCATGTAAGATTTGGGTAGTGATTAACCAAAACAGATAAGAAACACAATTAATGAAACATGTTAATTTAATTACTAAGCATATCAAATGACATAAGTCAAAAGTACCCGCCTCCGAAAATAGAAAGGTCCGATCTGACTCCGAGATACTCGTCTCGCGTCAAAGTCCTGTGTTAAATCGCACAGTTTAGCTAATTCAATTTTAAACAAATAGCTAAACTAATTCCTAATCCACTAACCAGTTAGGGTTAGTTACATTAACCCCAATTACACCGTTATACAACTTATAAACCTAAATCAATAATTATTGCTAACCCAACTAGCAATAATCTAACACAAAGATCGAAACCATAAACCTTACCTCAAATCAACCGCTGCTAGACCAAGCTGCTGCCGGAAAACAAAACTCTACTGCTAGCAAAGATTAATTGCTACTGTAAATCAAAGGGTCGCTGCCAACAATCCTAATGATCAAATAATTATCAATTAATTATGTGTCAATTTATCCTTCACTCACATAAATATTAAATCACCAAATTCCTTACCCTAATACTGCTGGATCAAGGTTTGTGGCTGAAGTTACTGCCGGATCCAGTGATTGCAGCAAGGTGGGGGTCAAAATCTCCACTCAAACACTCCTAACCACATTGGCAGGTTACTCTTTGGTGAAGAGTGTCACTGATTGGAAACCATAGCCTACTCCAGTGAGTGGGGAAATCGGCCGGAACTACGGTAGAAGATGCCGCGGCAGTGGCACTGTGCAAAGGCTAGGGCACAGCTCTCCGGGAAGATGGCGTCTCCAAGGTCAGAAGAAACACAGTGGAGGAGAGGAAGAAAGAAGCTCGGTGCGTCGCCGGCGGCTAGGGCTTCGGCAGCAGAGGAATTAAGGCCTCGGCGTCGACTGTGGTGGCGGCACCGGCGCTAGGGCATAGAAGGGGAAGGCGTCTGGCGGCAGTGAGGAGAGGCGCCGGCGAGTAGGGCAAGATGCGGCGGCGGCGGCCGACGCTAGGGCACAGAGAGCCCTTGTGGCCGACGCTCGGCGTCGGCTGGGGCGGCAGAGGAGAGGAGGAGAAGGAGAACCGCCAGATGGCCGGCGGTTAGGGCAAATTCGGCTCGGTGAAAGGGAGAAGAAGAGAGGAGAGAATGAGGGCTCGGGCACGGGCACGGTAACGAGGAAGAAAAAAAAATATAAATGAGGAAAAAGAAAAGAAATAAGGAATTTATAAAGAAACAATTCCTCGTTAAAATGGGGTAGCCTAAACAGGCTTTCCCGGAACCCAAATTTTATCCCCGTTAACTCGTCCATACGAGCTCCGAAAAATTCCCGAAAAATTACCAAAAATTTCGAAAAATTTCCTTATTCATATCCGCCTATTTCCGGTATTTTACATTCTCCCCCACTAATAAAAATTTGGTCCCCAAATTTCAGTATCTACCATCAGCAAGTACTAATAACAGACAATAAATGCTGAACGGTAAATAAATCACATACCTCAAGTGAAAAGATGGGGATATCGAGCTCTGATAGTGTCCTCGAGCTCCCAAGTAGCCTCCTCGTCTGAATGATGCTGCCATCCGACTTTAACCAGCCGGATAGTCTTGTTCCGCAACTGACGCTCTTTCCGGTCGAGAATCTGTACCGCACCCCCCTCATACGTAATGTCAGGCTGAACCGGAACTGGAATATCTGCCAGCACATGTGTCGGATCAGGTACGTATCTCCTCAGCATCGATACGTGAAACACATCGTGCACGCCTGACAGGTGACGGTGGTAGTGCCCATGAAGCTACCGCTCCGATCCTCTCCAAGATCTCGAAAGGACCAATGTACCGGAGCTAGCTTACCTCTGAGGCCAAATCTCTTCACCCCGTTCGTGGGTGAAACTCGCAGAAATACATGGTCGCCAACAGAGAACGCTAGTGGTCTGCGTCTCCAATCAGCGTAACTCTTCTGGCGGTCCTGCGCCTCTGCCATCCTCCGTCTGATAGTACGGACCAACTCTGCATCCTGCTGAACTCTCTGAGGTCCCAACAACTGAGCCTCTCCAACCTCATCCCAAAGGACGGGTGTCCGACAAGGTCTACCATACAACGCCTCAAACGGTGCCATCTGGATAGCCGAATGGAAGCTGCTGTTGTAGGCAAACTCTACTAACGGCAGATGGTCCTCCCAGCGCCTGAAATCCATAACACATGACCTCGGCAGGTCCTCTAAAGTCCGAATGGTCCGCTCACGATCCATCCATCCGTCGCGGATGGAAAGTCAGATCGAAAGCGGAGCAGTGCCCAAGGCTGCCGCAGATACGCGAGGGCGTGAACCGTGGATCTCTATCCAAATAATACTCAATGGAACACCATGTAGTCGATAATCTCGACAATACAAATCGCTAATCGATCCAGGATCACCCTCGAATCGCTAAGAGTGCTGATTTGGTTAATCGATCAACGATTACAAATCGCGTCATGGCCTCGTCGTGTCCTCGGCAACCCTACCATAAAGTCCATGGTAATGTGATCCCACTTCCACTCGTGAATAGGAATCCATGAAGTAACCTGCAGGTCTCGGTGCTCGCCTTCACTGCCGACAAACAAGACACCTAGCTACGAAATCGCGATGTCTTTCTTCATGCCGCTCCAGGAGCGCCTCAAGTCTCGATACATACGGGTCCCGCCTGGATGGATCGCAAATCGAGAACGATGTGCCTCCTGAAGTAGCTCCTGTAAGACCGAATGAGACCGAGGTACGCATAATCGCCTCGGAAGAATATAATACCTCCTCGTCTCGTGTAAACTCGGTCACGCCTTGGAAGCTATCCGATCGCTAATAAACGCAAATGCCGATCACTAGCTGTGCCTCTGGATCCTCGTCCCGATCGACGATGAGCAACCATGGTAACGTAATACCTGCTCTATCGGTCCTGCTCGCCTCAAGATCTAACTCGAGAAAGCTCGAATCAAGTCCGTGATCAAGTCCGGTGACTAGCCAAAGTCCTCTGGACTTCCCTTGAGTGCATCTGCAACCACATTAGCTTTCCCGGGGTGGTAGCTAATGGTACAATCGTAGTCCTTCAGAACTCCATCCATCTCCTCCGTCGGAGATTAAGCTCCTTCCGAGTGAAAATGTATTTGAGACTCTTATGATCGGTGAGAATCTCAAATGTGATACCGTATAAATGATGACGCCAAAGCTTCAGCAAAGATGATGGCAACTAACTCCAAGTCATGAACTGGTAGTTCTTCTCATGCTCCTTCGACGAGAAGCATAAGAGACTACCTCGTGTTGCATCGGAACAGCGCCCAAACCCCGTAGAGACGCGTCGGTGTAAAGTACAAATCCATCCTCTCGGAAGGTAAACCAAAACTGAGCCGACACTAATCTCCGCTTGCTCAGCGGAAGTGGTCTCGCAATCTCGGACCATATGAACTTCACGCCTTTCCGGTAAGACGTGTCAACGGCATAGCAATGCGAGAATCCCTCGACAAAGCGTCGGTAATATCCGTCAAACCCGAAAATGCGGATCTCTCGAATCGACTTGTGCTCCCAACCGGTGTGACCTCGATCTTCGAGGATCAACTGAAATACCTCGCTAGAAACCACGTGTCCCGAAACCCAACCGAGGATAGCGAATGCACACTTCTTGAACTTCGCGTTGGTGATGTCGTCGAAGAATCTCTAAGACTGTGCGAAGATGCTGTGCATGCTCCTCCTCGGAACGAGAGTAGACCAATATGTCATCAATGAAAACGATAACAAACTGATCCATATACTCCAGAAAGATGCGGTTCATCAAATCCATAAACACCGCTGGAGCATTGGTAAGCCCAAATGGCATTACCAAAAACTCATAATGCCCGTATCTGGTACGGAAAGTCTTCTGATATCGTAATCTCGACTCTCAACTGATGATATCCGGATCGCAGATCAATCTTAGAATACACTGAAGTACCTCTGAGCTGATCAAACAAATCCTCAATCCGTGGTAATGGATATTTATTTCTGACGGTAACTGCATTCAGCTGCCTGTAGTCAATACATAATCTCATGGTGCCGTCTTTCTTCTTGACAAATAGAACTGGAGAACCCCATGGTGAAACACTAGGGCGAATAAATCCCCTGTCTAAAAGCTCCTGGAGTTGAACCTTCAGCTCGTTCAACTCTTTTGGTGCCATACGATACGGAGCTTTCGATGTCGGCGCGGTTCCCGGAATCAGCTCAATAGCGAACTCCACTGGCCTTCTAGGAGGCAAACCTGGCAGCTCCTCTGGAAATACATCTGGGTATTCCCGGACAACAGGAACGTCGGAGAGCTGCGAACTACTACTGTCCTCAGTACTGATCAACGACAACAGAAAACCATGACAGCCGTGAGACAGCAGCTTCTGCGCCTGAATCGCCGAAATAATCGAGATGCCGTCGTCTCTGATGCCAGTGAAACTCCACGAGGGTTGGTTCGGAGGCCGAAAGGTGACCACCCTCGTCTGGCAATCAACGGTAGCATGATATACTGATAGCCAATCCATACCAAGAATGATATCAAACTCGACCATCTCCAATACTAGAAGATCTACCGTAAGTATCATGTTGCCAAAGTCTAACGGGCAACCTCTGATCTCCTGGGTGACGTCTAAAGTATCACCGGACGGTAGGGAGACAGTCAATCGCCGCAACCTAACAATAGGTAATCTACCAATCTCCCGCATAAAGGTACGGGATATAAAAGAGTGCGAACTACCAGTATCAATCAAAATATCAACAGTAAATGCATAAATGGAAATCGATCGCGGAAAACGGATCATCGGCCACCGAGCATCCTCTCCGTAATAGCATGAACACGACCGGTCTACGGTGGAGGAGGTGGTAATCTTGCCGGCACGCGATCGCTTTGCCATCGAGGCGGACTATGTGCGATAAGACCGAGAGGATGGTGATCTTGGGTGGCTGGGCGAGTCCGACATCGCCTCGAGTCGGATAATAAGGTCCCGAGCAAAACTCGGGTGCTACTGAAGCACTGAGTACTCTGCCCAAGCATGCCAAATGCTGCGGAGGGAGCTACCCCGACGCTGTGTGAAGATTGGGCTTCGCCCTCCTCGATATGCCTCGATGACTAGACTGCCCTCGACTGACCCTCCGGAGCGCAGGCCGAGCCTTCACCGACAATCTCGGCTCTGGCCTGGCGGTTGCAATAAAAGCAAACCGGTCCTGAGAGCAAGTTGGGGTGAGGTGATCTCGATCCACATCTGAAACAATGAGTATCACCGGAAGGTGGTTGCCGGTTCTCGAGAAAACCGGAACGCTCTCAAGAAGACCGTCCCGATTTACGAGGCCACGTGACACCCCGTAGTACTCGACTGCCTCTGCGACTACTCGAGGCCGTCTGCTTTGAGTCTGCCGGATCCGCCACGATGTCGACCGTATGCTTTTTTTTCCGTCCGGATATGCTGCCGAGCTAACTCTATCATCAAAGCTCGATTCAATGCATCGAGTAGGATGTAATCCCTAATCCAAAGAAGCAGTATATGCAGATAACCGTCCAACCTCCTGATAAATCATGCGAGTTCCGTCTCCGCAACTAACTCGACAAAACCGAGCCAACCGGAGAATTCAAGATATACTCGGTCATCGGGCGATTATTCGCCTCGACTCATAAAATCTGTCGTGAAACATCCGATAGGACAAGGTGAAACGGCTCAAAGCCTCTCGAACTCGGGTCCATGTGACGTTCGCCACCATAATAGAACGGAGTAACCCACTGCATTAGCTTCATCCCGTAAATGGTAAGCAGCCAGCTTTCTCCCACTCGGAGCAAGCCATATAGAAGAAAGTCTGCTCCATAGTCTCTATCCATGACAGAGCCATACTCGGATCGAGATCTCTGCGGAAAAGAGTGAAACGAGTCTTCATCGACTCAGCCAATGCTGGAATCCTAGCTCGTGCAGGGACAATATCAGTGAGCTGTGTCGGGACGGCTGCAGGAACTGGCAGAAACACTGGAGCTGATACTACGGGTGGTACCGCGGAATAAACCGGAGGAGGAACTCCCGGTGCTGCTGTATATACTGGAGCATAGGCCGTCAGTGGTACTGCCTAGGGAACAAAAGTGGTGGCAACGGAGGTGGGAAAAGGTGGATATGGTGCTGGCTGTGAGCATCTTTGGGAGGTACAAAGCATCGTGTCGGGTACCTGTAGAGGTCCAAGTGATGGTGGCACCAATACGCCGAGGTCGCTACCGAGCAGATGCCGCACACCAATGGTACTCGGATGATGCGTAAGCGGTGGCGTGATACCGCTGTGGCCAAAGTAGGTATCTCCAGGGCTATCGGATTGAGAGCCGATGCTCCATGCATCCCGATCGCACGGTCGCGGGCGGCTCACTAACAAGGCATATCCGCATATCCAGAGATCCGTGGTCCTCGCACGTGGTCGTCCAACACCACTCGCAGCAATACGAGTAGATCGTCTCATGTCTGTTAAATTAAATTACAGATATCAATACCGATATAACCAACATAAAATAACAACATACCTATTTTCTGTTCCGTCGCTGTCCAGTCCCCAATTTGACCTCAAAATTCCGAACGTACATATCGCCGGAAATCCAAATAAATCCGAAACGGAAATCCGAAACATAACCATATCGAAAATCCGATAATGCCCAGTTTGACTCGCAAACCTGGCTAACCCAAATATCCAGAATACCAACAACAGGTATCCGATAAATCTCCAGAACACCATAAGCAGGTATCATAACCCGCTCTGATACCAAATAAATTGGTATCAGATACATCCCGAAAATCCAAAATACGTAACAAAATATCGTAAAACCTGGCTCTGATACCACAAAATTGTCACGCCCCCAGAAGAGTCCCTGTCCGAGAAAATTTCGGCAGCATCTCCCCTGTACGGCGGACAATCAAAATTTTCTACAAGCACTAAATACTCAGCCACAGGCGGCTGGAATAATAACAGTAATAAAAATCAATCACCACGCAGTTTATATATATATATATTCAGCCTCTGGCTGACACAACCACGCAGTAATAATACTCTGACTCGAAATCAACCCTACTCAACTACACTCGTAAAGCCCAAATCCGATTTTTCTTACCTCTTCTGCCGTTCAGGCAGGCATGTAGTAGAGTAAATCCAAATCATACGAAAAGTTCATCCAACGGAAAGATTCCATACAATATCCATATGTAAGTCCAAAACAAAACTAAAATAAAGTCTGATAGCGAAAAGCTAAAATGAAACAACCCAAAAACCAGCAGCGGAGTAGCACTACGTGCAGTGGGGACTAGCGACTGGAACTCCCTCCTGACAGCATCAACCTGAAAATAACAACAATGGAGGCGGGGTGAGTCCAACACTCAGCAGGTACAGTTGATATGCAAAGTAAAGAAACAACACCTAGCACTAATCATGCGTACAGTCTCCTGATAAGAAAGATAAGAATGCATCTGAAATAAACAGGAGAATACTGTACTAACCAGGTCCTGAGTATAAGGTCAAACAGTCCGAGGGATAAGGAATCTGATGCATGTCAAACATAGGTATCCAAACAATATGCAGCATATAAATGCAAAACACAAGCAATAAATGCATCATGCATATGATGCCAATGATGCGTCCCGGTCACCCCCGACGATCTCATACAAAAGTGAGGCCGAGTGGGTAGGACTGACAACGTGCACTCTGTCGTCACTACTCCCGATGAGTGACCGAGTGGACGGATGCTTGTCGAGTACACCTATCCTCCTACCCCAAATCATAGATGGTGGAGCGCAATGCTCTCAACTCCCAGACTCAAAGACGGGAGGAATCAGGATAACACGTTGGTCACACTACCCATGAGCGGACCAACGGTGCCTAACAGTCCCTGCCGCAACACACTCATCCCGAATCGACCACTAACCCATGAGTGGTGGTGTGTGCAGATCCATATCGGGCGATGTGCTCAACAATAATGGAGCGGACTATCGCAAAGATGCAATCATGCAAATGATGCATGACAATAACCATATAAACATCCTGACCTAATCCATATATATAGAAAAGTGCACCCTAGGTCAACGAATCATATCGAATCAAAGGTACACAGAAGGTATAAAAACCTAGGTCCTGAACATGGTCAAGCATGGCATATCACTACCCCTATAAGCATGTACAAACAGGTAAAATATACCTGAGATGCAAAACCAATCAATCAATCAAGCATGTAAGATTTGGGTAGTGATTAACCAAAACAGATAAGAAACACAATTAATGAAACATGTTAATTTAATTACTAAGCATATCAAATGACATAAGTCAAAAGTACCCGCCTCCGAAAATAGAAAGGTCCGATCTGACTCCGAGATACTCGTCTCGCGTCAAAGTCCTGTGTTAAATCGCACAGTTTAGCTAATTCAATTTTAAACAAATAGCTAAACTAATTCCTAATCCACTAACCAGTTAGGGTTAGTTACATTAACCCCAATTACACCGTTATACAACTTATAAACCTAAATCAATAATTATTGCTAACCCAACTAGCAATAATCTAACACAAAGATCGAAACCATAAACCTTACCTCAAATCAACCGCTGCTAGACCAAGCTGCTGCCGGAAAACAAAACTCTACTGCTAGCAAAGATTAATTGCTACTGTAAATCGAAGGGTCGCTGCCAACAAACCTAATGATCAAATAATTATCAATTAATTATGTGTCAATTTATCCTTCACTCACATAAATATTAAATCACCAAATTCCTTACCCTAATACTGCTGGATCAAGGTTTGTGGCTGAAGTTACTGCCGGATCTAGTGATTGCAGCAAGGTGGGGGTCAAAATCTCCACTCAAACACTCCTAACCACATTGGCAGGTTACTCTTTGGTGAAGAGTGTCACTGATTGGAAACCGTAGCCTACTCCAGTGAGTGGGGAAATCGGCCGGAACTACGGTAGAAGATGTCGCGGCAGTGGCACTGTGCAAAGGCTAGGGCACAGCTCTCCGGGAAGATGGCGTCTCCAAGGTCAGAAGAAACACAGTGGAGGAGAGGAAGAAAGAAGCTCGGTGCGTCGCCGGCGGCTAGGGCTTCGGCAGCAGAGGAATTAAGGCCTCGGCGTCGACTGTGGTGGCGGCACCGGCGCTAGGGCATGGAAGGGGAAGGCGTCGGGCGGCAGTGAGGAGAGGCGCCGGCGAGTAGGGCAAGATGCGGCGGCGACGGCCGACGCTAGGGCACAGAGAGCCCTTGTGGCCGACGCTCGGCGTCGGCTGGGGCGGCAGAGGAGAGGAGGAGAAGGAGAACCGCCAGATGGCCGGCGGTTAGGGCAAATTCGGCTCGGCGAAAGGGAGAAGAAGAGAGGGGAGAATGAGGGCTCGGGCACGGGCACAGTAACGAGGAAGAAAAAAAAATATAAATGAGGAAAAAGAAAAGAAATAAGGAATTTATAAAGAAACAATTCCTCGTTAAAATGGGGTAGCCTAAACAGGCTTTCCCGGAACCCAAATTTTATCCCCGTTAACTCGTCCATACGAGCTCCGAAAAATTCCCGAAAAATTACCAAAAATTTCGAAAAATTTCCTTATTCATATCCGCCTATTTCCGGTATTTTACATTTATAAAGTCTTATACCCACCTAAACCCAACTTCTTACCCACCATAAGGTGGCCGGCCAAGCCTAGCTTGGAGCCCAAGCTAGGGTTGGCCAAACCAAGGCTAGATGAGTCAAGTGGTGGCTGGCCCTAGCTTGGAACCCAAGCTTAGGTGGCAGGCCACAATAAAATTAAAAGGGATTTTAATTTTAAAATCTTTCTTTATGTGGAAGCCATGATTTAAAAAAGAGTTTTAAAATTAAATCTTTCCTTTTATAGTTTCTACAAAAGATTAAGAGAAATATTTGATATCTTTCCTTATTTGTAGTTAAAAGAATGATTTTAATTTTGGAGAAAACTTTCCTTTTTGTAATCATCTACATGTCTTAATAGAGAGATTTTAATTTATAAAAGTTTCCTTTTATAACCAACCATGAAGGGAATTTTTTAAAGAGAAATTTTTATTTTTAAAAATTTCCAGAAATAAATTAGGAAGTTTTAATTTTGTGTTTAAAACTTTCCTAATTTAGAGGACTTGTAGGGGCCGACCATTAAAAGAATAAAAGGAAATTTTTAATTAAATTTTCCTTTTGTTCATTGGCAAGGGAAAATAAGGAAGTTTTAATTATGTTTAAAACTTTCTTTAATTGCCAAGACTAAGGAATATAAAAGAGAGGGTAGAGGTGCCTCACCATACAACACATCTATTATTTCTCTCCTCTCCTTTCCTTGGTGGTGGCCGGCCCTCTCCTCTCCTCTTTCTCTCTTCTCCTTTTGTTGAGGCCAGCGACACTTGGAGGCTTTATCTCATCTTGGTGGCCGGTTGCTTGTGGAGAAGAAGAAGAGAAAGAAAGCTTCCCTTCAAGAAGAGTTGGTGGCCGAAACTTGCAAGGAGAAGAAGGAGGCTTGGGTGGATTCTCGTCTCGGTAGATCGTCACCCACAAGACGTCTGAGATAAGAAGAGAAATACAACAGAAGATCATGAGGTCTATAAGCTACAAAAGGTATAACTAGTTATTAGTTTCCGCATCATAATTAGTTCATTCTTTTGTTTAGATCTTAAAATACCAAACACAAGAGGCTAGTGATTCTAAGCTATCGAATTTATGTTTTGATTTTGTGTTTCTTTTATTTTTCGATCTTGTGATTCGATTGTTCTTAATGGTTAAACCTAGGGTTACTATAAGGAGATTAAATATTGAATTTCATTGAAAGACTTTGTCTAGGAAGTGGTGGATGCTCCCATACCCAAGAAGGCCTAGTGCCTCTCCATGTTTAACCTGGAAGCCAATCTCTGAAATTAATATTTAATCGAATTTGTAACATGGGTGGATTTGGATTAATAATGTTAAACACCGTTTGCGATCCAAGTGTAAACCTCTAAGAACAGATAAATTGAATTTGGAATCAATAATGTTAAGTTCTGTTTGCGGTTCCAAATTTAATTTCTAAAGAACACAATAGGTTGTTAAAAAAGGTTCAAGACTTATATAAAATTTTTATATAGGGGAACTAGTACGATATTCCGAGTAGCAACCAACAAACCCCTCTCTCTCTTTTATAATCCTTGGTCATGACAAATAAGGAAAGTGTTAAACATAATTAAAACTTCCTTATTTTCCTTGCCAATGACTAAAAAGGAAAATTTAATTAAAACTTCCTTTTAATCTTTCAATGGCCGGCCACATCATGTGCACTAAACAAGGCAAGTTTTAAACATAAAATTAAAACTTCCTTATTTATTTCCGGAAATTTTTAATATAAAAATTTCTCTTTTAAATTCCCTTCATGGTTGGTTACAAAAGGAAACTTTTATAAATTAAAATATCTCTTTTTAAAACATGTGGATGATTACAATTAAGGAAAGTTTTCTCCAAAAATTAAAATCTTCCTTTTAACTACAAATATGGAAAGATATCAAACCTTTCTCTTAATCCTTTGTTGAAACTATAAAAGGAAAGATTTAATTTTTAAAACTCTCTTTTAAAATCATGGCTTCCACATAAGGAAATATTTTAAAATAAACTCCCTTTTATTTTTTAAGTGGCCGGTCACCTAAGCTTGGGCTCCAAGCTAGGCCGACCACATCTTAATCCCATCCAAGGCTTGGTTTGGCCGGCTCTTGCTTAGGCTCCAAGCTTGGCTTGGCCGACCACCTAAGGATGGGTAAGAAGGTGGACTTTAGGTGGATATAAGACTTTTTAATTAAGAGGCTACGATAGGGACCGAGAGGAGGAATTGATTTTGGTCTCCCAATGAACTTGAGCTTCCCGTGTTCGCCCTGAACACCCAACTCAAGTTTATCAATAATAACTCATACCACTAAAGAGTTATTATTGAACTACTGCACCAATCCCATATTACTATATGGGCTCCTTCTTATCATGAGTGTGTTAATCTCCCTATGTTTAAGATATCGAATGCCCACTAATTAAATGAGTTAATGACAACTCAATTAATATCTAACTCCAAGAGTAGTACCACTCAACCTTATTGTCATGTCGGACTAAGTCCACCTGCAGGGTTTACATGACAATTCTTATGAGCTCCTCAAGGGGACATCATTAACCTAGATTACTAGGACACGGTTTCCTTCTATAACTAACAACACACCATATAAATAATATTATTTCCCAACCTATCGGGCCTTTTGATTTAACGAGCTAAATCTCACCCATTGATAAGTCAAAGAAATAAATATTAAGTATACGTGCTTGTTGTTATATCGGGATTAAGAGCACACACTTCCATAATAACTGAGGTTATGTTCTTTGATGCAGTCAGTATAAAAAGAACAACCTCAAATGGTCCTGCTCAATACACTCATAGTGTACTAGTGTAATTTTATAGTCTAGATAAACTAATACCAAATTACACTACAACCACTCCAATGGTTTGTCCATTCCATCTTGGTTATGAGCTACTATTTATAATTTATAAGGATCTGATAACATGATCTTCTGTGTGTCTCCTCACACCATGCTATCTACAATATAAATTACATGGACAACTACACTTAGCATAAATGTAGACATTTGACTAATGTGATTCTTATTTCTAAATAAATATTTATACAAAAGCTAGACTTTTAGTATACATTCCAACAATCATGATGATTATACCTATGTTGTAGTGTGCATATGTGTATGGTGTTCACTATAGGTGTTGCTTATATTTGTTGTTTAGTAGACACTTGTTGGATCTACCCATACCTATAGATTTAGATGGTGGATGGATCATGTACTGGAGGTGTTGGAATATATCCAATGCGGTGTGTGCTAAAAACATATTTCATAAACATATATAGTGGAAAACAATAAATAAACTAATTTATTACATCACACACACCACACACATGCAAGATACAATCGCGCAAACAAGATTATAAAATAAAACAAATTGAATAATAATTATTCTAAGTATCCTTACAGACGACCTATAACAAGAAGGGCATCAACCTTTTGCTACGTTATCAAACCTCACCTCTATTTGTATCCACACCGAGCTCTTCAAGATAACTCCAAGAGAACAAGCTTTACCTTCGGAAGATACTAGCCACAAGCAAAGGAGAAGGATCATGAAGAGGAAGAAGAAGCAAAAGAAAGATCTTCCTTTAGGTGGCTCATGGTAATAAGAGGAGAACCTCTTGTTGTAGTTGGCAGCAAGAGAGAGAGAGAGAGAGAGAGAGAGAGAGAGAGGGAGATGGAGAGGGAGATGGAGAGGGAGAGGGAGAGAGAGAGAGAGGTATTGGATTTAGGTTTCCAAAACCTATTCAAGCCAATAATGAACTGTGTGTTAATTCTTTCTTAACCATATCAATATATAGTTCTCTTTAATGAGTTAGATTAGAAAGCCCAAATCTAACCCATTATGCCTTAACTAAAATTGGCCCATTAACTCCTTTTGTTTGGTTCACAACTAAATCAAGTTGGTTCATGGCTAAACTAAATAGGGTCCAACTCTTTTATAAGACATGTGCCCCATCAAGTTACAAGAATGTTGAGATCCAACTGTTAGTGCAATAGACCTTCAAGGTTTTAATGTCAGACAAATATGTTTAAGTATGTTTAAGTATGGAGCTTGATCTAGGGAAGTCCTAGTTGTAGGCTAGGCAAGGGAAGTCCTAGTTGGAGGCTAGGCAAGGAGAGAAATCTCGGTATATCGTGGAAGCCAGGTGGATAGGTCTGGAGGACTTGATCCCTGGATAGCCGAATACTGAGTCCTAGTTGCAGGCTAGGTAAGGGAAATCTCAGTATATCGTGGAAGCCAGGTGGATAGGTCTGGAGGACTTGATCCCTGGGTAGCCGAATACTGAGTCTTGGTGAGTGAAGCCAAGTGGAGAAAATCCTAGGGGGTGGTAACCTTAGGTAATGAGAAGTCTTGGAGGAGTGAACTCCAAGCAAGGTTGATTGACTGGACCAGCGGATCTCGGTAAATCTAGGTTTAGGTTTACCATTGTATTCTGTATTACTATTATTGTTGTTGGCTAATGTAGTATTGCAGGAAAAGTCTTAGTGGATCGGACGATCAGATACTGAGCAGGCAAAAGTCCAAACAAGTCTGGAAGACCAATGTTTGGCAGGTAAGTTGAGGTATGCAACTGGAGGAGCGATAGTGAGGTGAGTTCCTAAAGGGAACAACCTTAGGTCGCTGATCCAACTGAAGAAACCGGGAAGGTTTCCAAGTTGAGATCAAGACAGTTCTACTATCTATATTACTCATGCATTATATTACTGTGCTAACCTTTGTTTTGCAGGAATATTATTTAACTCTGTTTTGCAGATTTGGCCTGATCGGTCGACTGAACAGGAGGATTGGTCGACCGAACCAGCTTAACTCAGACCAAAGATCAGTTCAGACCAAAGCGAAGCATAGTCCGATCGAAGCTTGATCGGTCGACCGAACCAGGGATCGGTCGACCAATCCAATCAGCATTAAACAGCATTAAAAGAAGATCTCTTACAGATTTCAATGAACAAGGAAAAGGCTTGTTTGGTCGACCGAAAAGATGGTTCGGTCGACCAAATCATTAAAGACCAGTAAATGCAAAAGATCGAGCCAGCTTCGGACTTCAGCCAGGAAGGAAGGGAGCGGGTTCGGTCAACCGAACAGTGGGATCGGTCGACCGAACCTCCATTACACCTATAAAAAGTGCTCGAAGTCAGAAGCTCACAAGAATAATTCTGATTGACTCAAGTTCATTTCTGCCTTGCTACTCATGCTACAAGTCTTCATCAACTCAGCAAGCTACTTCGTTCAAAAGCACCGACCGAGCCTCAACCTTCATTTACTACTGTTGGTATATTTTGTATTGCACTTAAATTTATATAAGATAGTAGGGTTGTTACTATCTTATATCTTTGTATCTGTATGATCTGCTTCTTTCCGAAGGATTTCAGAAAGAAGGGTTTTAGTGCTTTGCCCATCGGTGTGGTCAAGGACCACGGACCTTCGAGTAGGAGTCGAGCTAGGCTCCGAACGAAGTAAACGAATCTGTTCTCTATTCTTCTGCTGCTCAACTTTTGTTTTTAAAGAGAAAAGAAAAGTTTTAAAAGAGTACGATATTCACCCCCCCCCCCCTCTATCGTACTCATCCGATCTATCAATTGGTACCAGAGCCTCGTTAGCTCTGAAAGTTCTTAACCGATTTTCAAAGCATTTTTAAAACTTTTTCTTTTCTTTTAGAATATTTTTCTTATCTCTATTTATCTCGCACTGCTAATCCCAAGACGCAAGTCTTGGAAATTTTTTTTCTATTTTTTTTCTTGCAAGAATGTCGACATCCTATCAAGAAGGAAGAAGCATCTACGAACCTCCACTGTACGATCAAGTTTATTTCAATATCTGGAGACGAATGATGGAATCTTTCATCGGAAGTGAGAGTTTTGACAATTGGATCGCACTGAGACAATCTTCTCGGAACCCACAAGCAAACACAAAGGTAATAGATATATTAATTAGTATTTTGCCTAACAAAATTTTGTGTCAATTAGAAAATTACAAGAACGCTTTCGAGATGTGGACCAAATTGATTGAGCTTCACGAGACTCCATCGAGGCTAGAAGATCAAGGCGAAAGTGAGTTCGAATCTGAGTCCGAACCCAGAGAGCAATCCTCAGAATCAGATCTAGAAGAACAGGACGAAATCAGCTTCATCGCATTGGTGGCTGAGGAGGAGGCTGATGGATCCAAACTCGAGTCAGAACAAGTGTCCAAACCCGAACCCAAGCCCGACCAAATGTTCGAGCTTGAATCCGAAGTGGCAATGGTCAAGGGGGAGAATCCTAATAAAGATTCAGAAGGTAATATTGTAAATTCAAAATTTAAAGAACACAGAACATGTTTCAAGTGCAGAGAAAAAGGACACTACAAAAATAAATGTCGGATGAGTCGATCTGCACAACTAGAGGCAAAGGAGGAACTGATGCCTAGAGTCCGGAAAAGGAAGGATCACATCGAATGTTTCAAGTGCAAAAAGATAGGAGGACACTACAAATTTCAATGTCTGGAAAAAAGACCCAAGGATTCAGGGGGAGCAAATATGGTAAATAAATTTAATTTATACGAAAATTTGCATGCTTTAGATTCTTCTTGTTTGAATTGTGCTAAGAATTTAAAAAATCATGAAAATCCTACATTACTTAACAAAACTAATTTAATTAATAAAAATTTAAATATAACCAAAATTGATCAATTCGACCCAAACCTTAATCAAGACCTAGATATAGTTAATCAAAACTTATTTATTCAAGATAATTTGAATTTAAATAAAAATAACAATTATCTAAAATTAACTAACAATAAACAGAACCTAACTAAAAATTTAGAAAATAAAAATAAGAAACAAAACTATAAATTAAATACAAAATCAAATTTTAGAAAACTAGAAAAACAAAATAATATTTTGAAAAATATAATTGATAAATTAGAAAACATTATTAATAATTTTATCAACACACAAAATCTAGATTTCAGTTATAAATCAAAACCAAATATGAAGCAAAACTTTCATAAACTTAATTATAATCATGTACCCTTTAATTATGAAACTAATCAATATTGATGATAATAATAATAATAATAATAATAATAATAATAATAATAATAACAATAAAACAACAACGACAATAATATAATAACAATAATAATAAATAATAATATAATAACAATAATATAAATAATAATATAAAAACAATAATAATAAATAATAATATAATAACAATAATAAATAATAATATGACTTGTTTGAATTGTTTGACTTGCTATGATCATGCATACTTATCTGTTAAATACCATGTCATGCATCTTCTCTTTATGCTGTTAGAACGGTTAGTTATAAAAGGTTTACCTATAAAACACCGGAAAAATGACAAATAATGATAAGGGAAATTTTTGAAATTTTTGAAAATTTTCTGGGAATTTTTCGGAGATCGTATGGATAAGTTTACGGGGATAAAAATAGGCTCCGGGAAAGTCTATTTAGGCTACCCTATTTTAATGAGGAAAAGTTGAATTTTCTTTTCTTCTTTTCCTCTCCCGTGCCATAACCGTTCCCCCTCTTTTCTTCTCCCCTCACTCGTGTCGCGCCCATTTCTCCTCCCGATTCCCTTCTGCGCCGATCACTTCTCTTCCTCTCGGCGCGGACCACCTATTTATCTTCCCAAGCCCGATCGCCTTCCCCACTTGCGTCGTTTCTTCTCCAGCAGGTACAAACCGTCGACCAAAGAGAAGCCGAGACTATCTCCCTGCGTCAATTTCTCCTCTGCCCTAGCCGTTTCCACCACCGCCGCCCATCCGGCCGATTTCTGTGCCCTAGTTTGGGTTCACAGTCGTCGACGCCGAAGATCCCCTTCTCTTCCTGTGCCGTCTCTGCCCAGCATCGCCGACGTCGCCGATTGCCTGCGAGTTCACTACCAGCAGGGCACTATCTGTCCGATGCCCTAGCCTCTGTTTCCGACGCCGGTAAGGGCTTTGTCGTGGCCACCACTTGGGATCCGTATGCCGCAGTTGCATGCCCTAGCTTTCCTTCTCGCCACGAGCCCCGCGCCGGCCGAACCCAGCGCTGATCGTTGGCTGAGAATGTGCCCTAATGCTGGCACAGATTCATCACCTTCACTCTCGAGCAGTGCCCTAGCTTTGATGGAGGTGGGCGAGCCCTAGATCCGATCTCTGTGCTTTGTCCAGTTTTGGTGAGGAGGATCACTACCGGAGCAGTGGTTGAAGGCTCCGATCTGTACACTCCCTTCTCTAGATTTGAAGAGCAGCCACCAGGTTTTCCCCGCGCATAGGAGATTACGATCTAATCTATAGAACTAGTATCCTGTTGAATGTTGTCCAGCAAGTATTGATTTGTGGTATTTGGTATAAGGGCAGAAGTTGCACCTAACTTGACTTCAGTTGTAACCTCCTACAGCGAATCAACAGAGGAGCATCCGCAATTGTGGAGGTGTTGGGTGGCTTTCGGAACAGCTAGTTGCTTCTGGTGGAGTAGAGGATTGGTGACATTAGGCAGCAGTTACATTCTTCCAGCAGCATCTCCTTTCCGGCAGCACTACAACAAAAACCCTCATAGACATCAGTGGAACAACAATGGTTTTAAGCAAAAACCGATGTCTTTGAGTATTTTACACCGGTTTTTCCAAAAACTGGTGTCTATGAGCGCAGATTGTCACTCATAGACATCGGTTTTTTAGGCGATGTCTATGAGCGCCTTTTTTTTTGTTAATAGACACCGATTTTAACATCAGTTTTTTAAAACCCGATGTCTATGAACCAAAATAAAATAATATAACTTTTCCACTAATACTTAGCCAAAATTTGCAACACTTCACTCTTCCCTCCAAACCTAAATCTATATCGCGCTGTCCACTGTATACCGTTGCAACACCGCCACCACTTTCCTCTTCACCGCTGGCCATCTCTCTCAGCCTCATCTCCCTCTTCCCCTTCCTAGATCGATGCCCCTTCCTCTCCTGATCAGGATCAACACACGACACCCTTGCTTCTCCGTCCAACCACACCGCATCTCCTCCAACTCCTCCCTTTGGGTGAGAAGAGGAGCCCTTTTTCGCATTCCAGTGTCGACGCTACCGTCGCTCTGATAGGGTTTTTTTTGATACGAGGAAACCTTCCTAACTATTGCTACTTTCCATTTCATTTTCATTTTCCAAGTATTAATCCATCTCATGTGTATTCCGATCCATTCTCCCTTATTTTACCTCTTTTGTTTTGGCATTTAGGATTTAAGGTTTTAGCGAAATGTCGGATGACGAAGCTAGGGAGGAGAAGGAGTTGGATCTCACTTTCCCAGACTTTGTTACCAAGTACAAGACCGCGGCAGAGATTGTTAACAGTAATGTTCCCCAACCTTTCTTTGCCTTTCTTCGTTTAGTGAAGACGTTACTCGTTACAGATTTAATCTATTATCATGTGTAGAGGCCCTTCAATTGGTGGTATCTCAGTGCAAGCCCAAAGCTAAGGTTGTTGATCTATTCGAGAAAGGCGACTCCTTCATCAGAGAGTATGCATGCTTTCTAGTCTAGTATAGTGTTTTTGGTATCTCAGTGCATGCTCTCGCCTCTCTCTCTCTCTCTCTCTCTCTCTCTCTCTTTCTCTGTCCCTATTTTTGTGCGATCCTTTGCAGGTTAAGCTCATTTCCTGTCTCCTTTGATCGGCCGTCAACCTCCGACAGGTTCGATCTCGCGCCTGCTTCTTCGCTCCGAGGTTTGGACAGATCTTTCCCCGTTATCCGCAGTACGAATTGTATCTTTCTGCATGGGCTGTAGGGATTTCAACTCAGGGGTTTGCAATAGCACAAATGCTGTTCCTTTCGAGTAGGATGGGAAGGTGGGCATGCTCCCGCGTGGGGATGCTAGATCTGAGTGAATGTGAGCTTAAAAGTTCGTATTTTAGAGGGTTCTGTGGGTTTTGGATTTTATTGTCTACTGTTCTTAGGTGGATCTGAACGCTTGCTTTTTAGTTATATAGTCACTTGACCTGGACGGAATTTTATGGAGGTGAAGTTGGACAATTACGCAGGGTGGTTGTGGAAATTATTGTTTTGTACTTGGATTTTATAGCCCGTCTTCCCTCAAATTGAACTGCTTCTGGATGATCTGGTTTGCCAGGAATAATTTGAAAAAAAATATCTTGTTTTGATGAAATGACTACCAGTTATTGTGATAATAATTGCATGTTTATAGCATTTTTTTGTATCTTAAAAAATCTTTATCTAGTTTTTTATCGTCAAACAAAAACAAACTTGTGCCATAGAGATGTCTACTAATGGATACCCTATGAACTTTCTTTTTTATCAATGATCGCATTAATAGACTTGATCACAAAGTTTGATGTGTAATCCTTGATTTGGAGAATTGACTTATTTATGGACAAATTTATAATTACACTAATTTTGTTAATTAGATTCTAGTCTTGGCTGTAGTAGATCATAAAGTTTGATGTGTTAATTTATGGACTTTTCTGATCACCAGGGCTTTCCTTATTTTAGTAAAAAGTTGATGATTCAAGTAGTTTGTTACTCTCTATGCTGTGACATTATTGTGTAGTTATTTTTTTATCTTGATAAATTTGTTTGATCCCTCTAATTTAAGTGGTTATTTCTCTTTATTTCAAGCCATATGGACAGATCTGTGGGGACCCTTGGCACTCTATCATGCTTGTATCCGTTATTTCAAGCTAAGCTTGGCAATGACGAGAATGTACTAGAAGAAAATGACATCGTTAAAATGTATATGTTGAATATCTAGATTGTTTTGTGACTCTCTACGATTTAATTCTTCTGAGGTTTTTTGGCAATATCTTCTCTGTGTTGCAGTGACATGGGGTGTCATATTGTTGGGTTTATTACTGTGGTGGCACACACTCATGTTATACAGGAAGGACTAGTGACTGGTAGAGCAGCAGATGTGATTGTTGCTGCCAATACAACAGCAGAAGTTGCCTTGCGCCTTGTGAGGCCAGGAAAAAAAGGTGCCTTTATATTTGACAATGATGAAATTGTTAATAATCTTTCCTAACTATGTAGAGGGATTTTGAATTTAGTTTCAAATATATGCATTGTGAAGATGTTACAAGATTGCTTATTGTTCTAAGTCAACACTTCAAGCCATGTTGATGTTAATTCCAACTTCAATATTACCATCATCTGGTGCGTATTTGACCAACTCAGTGTTGTGTCTTGCTCATGGTGAATGACGTTCAACCAATTTGCAATTTATGAAAATTAACTTTTACAAGCAATTGGTGTGTTAACTCTTGAAGGCAGTCGGAATAGCAAGGGAACTTGGGAATTTTCTGTTCATTTATGTCATCCTACACTTTCTATTTTATATTTTCTCACGCTAATTGTAATTTTTTTGTTTGGAGAATGTGATAAATTCCCTGTCTCATGGATGAATGTCATACGACATCTTCTTTAAGATCTTTATCATTTTGATGGTTCTTAAATTTTATTTTATGATTTATTTATTTAAGTTCTTATTTACTTATCAAAGAATCTAATGGATAAAAGGTTCGTTTAGTGAACATTGATTTTTAAGCGATCCATCTGAAATAATTAGCACAATCAATTTTTATGTCAACGTTTACCTTGTTTCTATGCCATTAAGTTTGATACTTAGAAGCTGCAAATTGATGGCTGGGGTTTTCCTGGTTTAATCTTAGTTTTAGAATCGAAAAATTGATTGCTAGTGAAATCACCTAAGAAATATTTCTTTCAGTTGTAACTGGCTGTAGTACAATTTGAACAAGACTTCTTAATACAACTGAATTAAATCATTTTCATCAAGAAATATAACAAAAGCAAATCAACCTTCATACATGTGGGTTGCTTCTATCAGAGCTTAAGTTTTACGATTTTTGTTTTCGTATTTTGGATATTTGGGATAACTTGATACCAATTTATTTGGTATCAGAGCGCCAAGTTTGGCGATACTTGTTGTTTTTCGTGTTATGGATTTTCGAGATTTATCTGATACCAATTTATTGGTATCAGAGCGGGTTATGATACCTGCTTTAGGTATTCTGGATATTTGGATATCTATTTCGGTTTGTACGGATTTCCGTTGTGTTATGTTTCGGACTTCCGTTTATGATTTATATGAATTTTCGGTGATTTTCTTGTACGGAATTCCGAGGTCAATTTGGGGACTGGACAGCGACGGAACATCTCCAGACAGCAAATAAGTATGATGTTTATTTTATGATTGTTATATTGGTAGTAATATCTGGAATATAATTTAACAGATATGATAAGATCTACGCGTATTGCGGCGAGACGTGGTGCTGGACGACCACGTACGAGGACCACGGGATCTCTGGATATGCCAGAGATGCCTACTGTTGATGAGCCTGTCAGTCAGGGACAGACTCAGCATATTGCGGGCGCATCGGGCTCTCAGAGGTACCTACCTCGGTTATGCCGAGTGTACCTATCCCTATTGTAGTTCCGTACCATCGAGTACCATTGGCGTTCGATATACGCTCCGGCCTGACCTCGGCGTGCACACCGCCACTGGACCTATAGTGTACAGACACGGCTTTGTGCCCCGATGCCTCTGATGGTTGCTCCACCTCGGTATCACTACCTCACCTCAATTGCGGCCACTTTTGTTCACCCAGCAGTACCACCAGCACCAGGAGTTCCTCCTCCGGTTTATTCAGCGGTACCACTTGTAGCACGGTTCAGTGGTTCCGCTTCTGAACTGATGATCCACACCTCACATTTCGCGGCGAGCTAGGATTCGATGCAGTCGATGAAGACTCGATTCACACTCTTCCGAGGAGACCCGAGTATGGCCCTATCATGGATAGAGACTATGGAGCGGACTTTCTTGCTTGCTCGAGTGGGAGAAAGCGAGCTAGCTGCTTTCCATTTACTGGATGAGGCTAGCACGGTGGATTACAGCGTTCTATCATCGGGCGGGCGTTACTTAGGTCAAGTTCGAGAGGCTTTTGGCGTTTTCCACTATCATATCAAATGGCTCGCGAGTTTCATGAGTCTGCGTCGAACAATCGCGGTGATAGAGTATAATCCAATTCAAGCGGTTGGCTAAGTTTTGTCGAGTTAGTTGCGGAGGACATATCTCACATGATGGTTTATACGGGGACTAGATGGTTATCTGCAAGTAAGGCTTGCGGTTTAGGGATCGTATCTTACTCGATGCATTGGATCGAGCTTTGATGATAGAGTTAGCTCGCGAAGAGCATTTCGGACGGAAGAGGATCTGGTCGAGGCATCTAGGCGGATCCGGCAAACACGGCAGGCGATGGCGAGTAGTCGCGATCGGTCGGTCGAGTACTGGGTATCTCGTAGGCCTCGAAGTCAAGGGTCTTCTTGGGCGTTCCCGATTTTCTCAGTAGAAACCACCTTCCATGATACTCCTTTGGATGTGGGTCGAGATCACCTCGACTTTTATTGCAAACTGCCTGGGCATCAGAGTCGAGATTGCCAGCTGAAGGCTCAGCATACTGCTCCGGGAGTTACTGCTCAGGGAGGACAGCACAGTCAGTCAGGGTCTCGACGAGGAGGGCGGAGATTCCAGCCCTCACATCATCAGCAGGGGACAGCTTCACCTGCAGCAGCATTTGGCATGCATGGACAGGAGTACTCCAGTGCTTCCATAGCACCCCAGAGTTCTGTTCCGGGACCTTATTATCCGACGCAGGGGCAGTATCAGATGCAGCCTCAGCCTTTAGGCCAGTACCAGACTCAGTCCCAGCCATCGGCACAGTATCAGTCGCCGCCTTCTCAGTCTTCTCTGGCACATTATCCAGCAGCGCCTCAGTGGCAGGCTTCTGCCCAGCCGCAGCAGCCGCTGGCAGCGAGCCGACGGATCCGTTTTCCGCGGTATGATTTCCATTTATGCATTTTCCGCTGATATATTGATTGATACTGGTAGCTCGCACTCTTTTATATCCCGTACCTTTATGCGGGAGATTGGTAGATTACCTACTTTTAGACTGCAGCGATTGACCGTCTCCCTACCGTCCGGTGATACTTTAGACGTCACCCAGGAGGTCAGAGGTTGCCCGTTAGACTTTGGCAACATGATACTTACGGTAGATCTTCTAGTATTGGAGATGGTCGAGTTTGATATCATTCTTGGCATGGATTGACTGTCAGTATATCATGCTACCGTTAATTGCCAGACGAGGTTCCGACCTCTGAACCAACCCTCGTGGAGTTTCAGCATCGAGATGGCGGCATCTCGATTATTTGATTCGGTATGACTGTGTCATGGTTTCCTATTATCTCGATTAATCGGCAAGATGATTCGCGACTCTCAAGCGTTCTGTGGTCCGTGAGTACGGATGTGTTTCGGAGGAGCTACGGTTTGCCTCCCGAAGGCGGTGGAGTTCGCTATTGGTGATTCACGGAACCCCGACATTGAAAGCTCCGTATCGTATGGCACCAAAAGAGTTGAACGAGCTGAAGGTTCAACTCCAGGAGCTTTTAGACAAGGGATTCATTCGCCCTAGTGTTTCTCCATGGGGTTCACCAGTATTATTTGTCAAGAAAAAGGACGGCACTATGAGGTTATGTATTGACTACAGACAGCTGAATGCAGTGACCGTCAGAAATAAATATCCTTTACCCCGGATCGAGGATTTGTTTGATCAGCTCAGAGGTACATCAGTGTATTCTAAGATTGATCTGCGATCCGGATATCATCAGTTGTGGGTCAGAGACTCAAATATTCAGAAGACAGCTTTTCGTACGAGATACGGTCATTATGAGTTTTTGGTAATGCCATTTGGGCTTACCAATGCTCCAGCGGTGTTTATGGACTTGATGAACCGCATTTTTCTTGAGTATCTAGATCAGTTTGTTATCGTTTTCATTGATGACATATTGGTCTACTCGCATTCCGAGGAGGAGCATGCACATCATCTTTGCATAGTCTTCGAGACTCTTAAATGACATCAGCTGTACACGAAGTTCAGCAAGTGTACATTCTGCTATCTTCAGTCGGTTTTCTGGGACATGTGGTCTCGAGCAGAGGTATTTCAGTAGACCCTCAGAAGATCGAGGCTGTCACCAATTGGGAGCAGCCGAAGTCAGTTCAGGAGATCCGCAGTTTTCTGGGATTGGCCGGATATTACAGACGGTTCGTCGAGGGTTTCTCGCGTATTGCTATGTCGCTGACACGCCTTACCAGGAAGGGCATGAAATTCATGTGGTCCGAGGATTGCGAGACCATCTTTCAGGAGCGGAAGCGGAGATTAGTGTCGGCTCCAATTTTGGTTTTACCTTCTGGAGAGGACGGATCTCTACAGGGTTTGGGGCTGTTCTGATGCAACACGGCGAGTAGTCTCTTATGCTTCTCGTCAGTGAAGGAGCATGAGAAGAACTACCAGTTCATGACCTAGAGTTAGCCGCCATCATATCTTTGAAGATTTGGTGAGATTCTCACTGATCATAAGAGTCTCAAATACATTTTCACTCGGAAGGAGCTTAATCTCCAGCGGAGGAGATGGATGGAGTTCTGAAGGATTACGATTGTACCATTAGCTACCACAGGAAAGCTAATGTGGTTGTCGATACAAGGAAGTCCGGAGGGACTTTGGCTTGCCACAGTTTCGATTCTGAGACTTGGTTGGGGTTTCTCGAGTTAGACCTTGAGGCGAGGATCTCTGAGCGGTATGGTTACCATGGTTGCTCGATCGTCGATCGGGACGAGGATCCGAGAGGCATAGGCGGTGATCAACATTTATAGTTCATTAGTAGTCGATAGCTTCCGCACACGAGACGAGGAGGGTATTATATACTTCCGAGGCGGATTATGCGTACCTCGGTCCGGTCTTACAGGAGCTACTTGAGGCTCATCGCTCTCGATTTGCGATCCATCCAGCGGGACCCGTATGTATCGAGACTTGAGGCGTTCTTCTTGGTGGAATGACATGAAGAAAGACATCGCGGTTCGTAGCTAGATGTCTTGTCATCGCGGTGACTGAGCACCGAGACTGCGGGGTTACTTGATTCCTATTCACAGTGGAAGTGGGATCACATTACCATGGACTTTGTGGTATGGTTGTCGAGGACACGGCGAGGTCATAGCGATTTGGGTATCGTTGATCGATTAACCAAATCTGCGCACTAGCGATTCGGTGATGGATCGATTGGCATCTGTATTGTCGGAGATCATCGGACTACATGGTGTTCGTTGAGTATCATTCGGATAGAGATCCAGTTCACGTCTCATTTAGCGATCTGCGGCGGGCCTTGGGCACCGTTTAGTCTTTAATCGGCCATCCCAGACGGATGGGCGGTCGAGGCGGACCATTCGGACTTTAGAGGATCTGTTGAGGTCATGTGTTATATTCTTGGAGTGGAGGATCATCTCGCCGTTGGTTTACCTACAATATTCTTCGCTATCCATGGCACCGTTTGGCGTTGTATGGTAGGCCTTGTCGGACTCACCTCCTGCAGGGATGAGTTGGAAGGCCGGATGTTGGGACCTCAAGCTCAGGCGGGATCGGATTGATTAGCCGCACTATCGGACGGAGGATGTCAGTCGCAGGGACCGCGGGAGTTATCTTGATCGAGACGGAGACACTAGAGTTCTCTATTGGCAACCATGTATTTCTACGTAGCCGACAGGGTGAAGATTTAGCCTCAGAGAGCTAGCTCCCATGTGGCCCTTTCGAGATCTTGGAGAGGATCGGGCGGTAGCTAGGCCCACTACTACGTCCCCGAGCTCATGATGTATTCCACGTATCGATGTTGATATGACGTGACTGTCGGTATCAGTGTCTCGTCCCAGATTCACGCGAGACGTCACTTATGAGGAGGTGTCGATTCTTGATTCTTGAGAAAAGCGCGACCATGGAACAAGACTATTCGGGGTTAAAGTCGGATGGCGGCACCATTCGGACGAGGAGGCTACTTGGGAGCTCGAGGATACTATCGGCTCGATATCCCCATCTTTTCACTTGAGGTATGTTATTTGTTTAGGTTATTTATACTCTATATATTTTATTTGAATTTGGTAGAAAATTGGGGATCAAATTTTTATTAGTGGGGAGAATGTAAAATACCGAAAATAGGCGAATATTAATAAGGAATTTTCTGAATTTTGGATATTTTTCGTGAATTTTTGCTCGTCTGCAGACGAGTTAAGGGATAACGAAAAGGCCAAAAGCCTGTTTAGGCTACCCCATTTTAACGAGGAAAAGTTTTCTTTTCCTTTTTATTTGCTTTTTATTTTCTCTTATTCTCTTCCTCGCCGACTCTTTTTCCTCTCCCCGCGCGCCCGACGCCTCCGAGCCCTAACCGCCGGCAGCGTCGGTTTCCTCTTCCCCTCTGCGTACAATAGCCCTCGGCTAATGGCTTCACCTCTTCTTGCCTCGCCACTGCCCGATCATCTTCTTCTCTGCCCTAATCTGCCACCGACCGAATTTTTTTCTTCCCGCACGAAGGAACCTCAGCGCCGGCCGTCGTTGCTTGTGCCCTAGCACCGCCGGGTGCCGATCCTCCTCAGCCCTAGTGCCGGGCCTTTTTCTCCTCTTTTGAGCGCCGGCAGCCAAGCACCTCTCTGCCTAGCGCCTGTGCCGTAGTCGCCCAGCACTGCCGGCGGCACACTGTGTACATCGCGCCGTGCCCAAGTTTCTGCTTCCTCTCTTCCGACATAGCATCGCCGTTTCTCCTCACGCCAAGCAGCAGCACTCTGTGCCCTAGCTTTGGTTGGATACCTTGGGCTCAGCCTCACAACCTCTAGTACGGATCTAGGGTTTCCGGCAGTGGGCTGATAGAAGAGCATCCCAGCCACTGCTGCTTGCTACCATCGCCGGAGAGGAGGTTAAGTAAGGATTTTTGTTAACATCAGCAGTGATGTAGATTGTGGTATGCTATTGTAAGGATTTCCAATTTGTTAGATCTGGAATTTGTTGTTCAGTTGGCAGTGGATAGTGGTGTGGAGTTGCTGGATTCCGACCACCACAGCACGGAACGTCTAGTTGTTTCCTTGAATTCCTTCTTTGATCCGATCAGTGTAAGTGTTTCTACAAGTGAGATTTTGTTTTGTAGATCTGGTAAATATATTGAATTTGGTATGAGTTAGATTGTGGATTAGGTTTATGTTATTGTGTTAATTAGGGTTTGTCCCTAATTTAGTGTAAGAGATTTTTATTTAGCTATTTATAGGAATTAGCTAAATAAAGTGTATATGTATTGGTGATACAGGACTTTGACGCGAGACGAGTATCTCGATGTCGGATTTGGACATTTCTATTGGAGGCGGGTACTTTTGACTTTATGTCTTTGATATGCATAGTAGTGAATTTAACAAGTAGCAATAATTATGTTCTCTTATTTGTTTCGGTTAATCACTACCCGATACCCATTATATGATTGATTGATTGCTTGTTTTGCATCTCATGTATTCCTTACCTGCTTATACATGCTTATAGGGGTAGTGATATACCATGCTTCACCATGTTCAGGACCTAGGTTTTATACCTTTAGTGTACCTTTGATTTGATTCGTTGACCTATGGTGCACATTTATATATATATGGATTAGCTCAGGATATTTTGTGGTTAGTGCCATGCACCATCTACATGATTGCATGCTGTGCGATAGTCCGCTCCATTATTGTTGAGCACATCGCTGATTACATGGATCTACACCACCACCACTCGGTTGTAGGTTCATTCGAGGTGTTGCGGGACTTTGTTTGGCTCCGTTGGTCCGCTCATGGGTAGTGTGACTGAGCGTGGTAGCACGTCGAGACCCCATTGAGCTCCCCATTTATGATTTGGGGTAGGAGGATAGGTGTACTCCGTGACATCCCATCCATTCGGTCACTCGCCGGGGCAAAGGAGTGACTGAGTGCACGGCTGCCACCTCTGCCACGGCCTCACTATTGTGTAGATGATGATCGTATGCGTCACCAGTGACGGGGGCATCATTGGCTGGCATCATATGCATGATGCATTTATTGCTTGTGTTTGTGTTTGCTGCATTTATATGCGGCATATTGTTTGGATGCCTATGTTTGACATGCATACAGGATTTCTATACCACTCGGACGGTTTGTCCTTATACCCAGGATCTGGTTAGTACAGTTTTTCTCCTGTTTACTTCAGTTGCATTTCATCTTTTTATATCAGGAGACTGTACGCATGATTAGTGCTAGATGTTATTTCCCTACTTTGCATATCAGTTGTACCTGCTGAGTGTTGGACTCACCCCGCCTCCATTGTTATTATTTTTCAGGTTGATGCTATCAGAAGAGAGTTCCAGTTGTTGGTCCCCTGCAGACCACGAGGATTTATTGACCTTTTAGTTTTTCTTCTTATTTGACTATGTTTAAAATTGGTTATTTTGATACTTGGATAATGTATGGATTGTATTTATCGATGGATTTTTATTCGATATGTTTTACTACATACCTGCCTAGACGACAGAAGAGGTAAATTGATCTTATCGTTGGATTTGTGTTTTATGAGTGTAGTTGAGTAGGGTGGATTTTGAGTCTTCTTATCATTGCTTATTAAATTGTGTGGAATGTCTGTGTGTTGTATTTTATTTCTGTTATTATTCTAGCCGCATGTGGCTGAGGTATATGGAGATGTAGAAAGTTTCAGATTGTTCGCCGTACAAGGGAGATGCTGCCAAAATTTCTTCGGACAGGGACTCCTCTGGGGCGTGACAGCTTCAATTTGAACCAAATAATTAAAATCATTCATTAAAGTTGTTCTTTTGAACACTAAATTAAACTATAGATATAGTGTGGTAATTTTCAAACTAAACAATGCAAAATATTCTATTGAAAGTGTACAGAACATGTTTTATTTTTATGTGTTTTCTGTATGAATTGATAATATACACATGTACTTGTTGGGAATTCCTGAAGGACATGATGGCTTGGACTTTAATAATTGATGGAATGACCTCTTGGATCTGATCCAATGTCTTTCATAAGTTTTTTTGGCTTCTTTTCTTACCTTTGTTGAAAGTCATGCAGAAAGATCTGGTAACACCAGATTCATCTTCTCCAAGCTCTGGAACTTGTAGCTCTGGACCACCTTCTTCAGCAAAAGATGCTACTTGTTATATGAGCAGTACTCAAAGTAGTCCAGTTGATCAAGATGACAAGGATGGCTCTGGTCCTGAAGGTCATGTTACAGAACCAACAATGGAAACGGTATAATGTTTGAGCTCCTTTAGTACTCTCTCAACAAAAAAATCGGTATAACTCTTTGTTTTTTACCAGATGGAAGATAAGTTCCTCAATCCAATCCAGAAACAGGACAAAAATAGGCTAACTGTACATGGTAAGTTAGTTTTGATTTCAGGTGTAAGTATAATTAAACTTGCCTGAGATCATGGCTTTCAGGTGGCTTTACAAGTCCGCAAATTTCCTCCTCCAGATGTAAGCCATTTTTAACATCACACAAGGAAAAGACGTCCCACCAGGCAACGTCTGTGGTCGACGAGACAAGAGTGTCTACAAACAGAAAAGTCATTGTGAGAAGCTCATACTTCAAGCATAAGCCATCAGATGTCAATAGTCTCCATCGACCCAATGATGGTGCCACAGATGGTAATGAAAATAACGATTGTATTCCTGGTGGCTACCCTGTCAAGAAAAGAAAACTATCCGAGGACAACGAAAATCAGCCACCCATCTTAGTAATGAATCAGGAAAATCTGCCATCAAAGAATGCGAGGACTTCAGTTCATCATGGAGAAGGTTCGAGCTACTTCTTTCATAACCAAGTTTATGTTCTTCACATCAGTTGATGATAAAGTTGTTATGCTTGTAATACTCTATAACGAGCGAAGGAGACAGTAATCACAGTCAAAAGGTTTATGCTAAATAAAACTAATGATACCGGTACTCTGCAGATAATCAAGTGTCTCGTTTGAACAACAATGGTGCCATGGTAAGGGGAGGAAAATTCGGTTGTGACATTTCACATGTGAACAACTACACAACTGTAGCGGAGAGATCAATGGACAGATTTGCAGCGCTCATGTCATCTTTCAGATACACTCAATCAAGTGTCTGTGCAAGTGTCCTCCGTGCACCTCTAAAAGATGTTCAAAATTCTTCTTCCTCTGCAAGGTATTTTTATCATCTCAATCTATAGTGTTTCTCGATACTATCCAAGTTTCTGTTTTATCATTTCCGAACAGGAGGAAAGCTGTGCCCATTGCCATTGAAGAATTCACATATACATTCCAAAAATAAGGTTGACTTGGGGAGTTTCTAGTCAGCCAAATTTTCACAATTTTGTATGTATGCTCAGTGGCCTTTGCCATTTATACATTTTGGTAGGCCTCTAAATTGCATATTATATGCATATGTATATGTATATGTATATGTATATGTATATGTATATGTGTATCGGTGTGTATGCGGATGCGCACGATTATCCTTCAATGAATTAAGCATTATGAACAATAGTCTTCCACAGCAACCTTTAAAAACTTAGTATTCTATTTTATTTGATGCATGTACAGATTTGTTTTAGTTATTTGACATATGGTGGATTATTGGGTCCTGATCATGAACTAACTTTGTATAAAGTATTGTAGATTATCTTTGTTGCAAGTATCAATTAGAAAGGGACTTTCTTTGGTTTAGATATTTTACATTCCAAATTTAGTTTATTGGTAGTTCTCATTGCAAAACCAGACTGAAAAGCTTTCAAAATGCTTGATTTGAAGTGTTAGAAGGATAGAGATCAGAAAAACTAAACTGGCCTCGTTAGAGCTAGAGTAGATATTTGGAAAAAAATAAATAAATCAAAATTGCATCTTTACCATTTCCAGCTTTCAAAATTGTATCTTTACCATTTCCAGCTTTCAAAATTGCATCTTTACTAATATATTATTTATGTATTTTTACAGTTTACAAATCTCAAGTACTCCAGAGTTGAAATTGATGAAGTGCGGTTCGAGTGGGCTGAATGCATGCTAGATTACATTTGAAGTGCGGTTCTAGCTACCTTGATGTGTTGTTAAAAGAATGTTCTACCTTGATTCTGATATCTATTAATTTTTGATGTAAAAAGAATGTTTGTGTATTTTATGGATACTGTTGTAAGAAGATTATTTATGTAATTTGTGAATATTTGTGTATTTTATGGAATATTTGTGTAATTTATGAATATTTGTGTATTTTTTTGGTTACTGTATTCATTGTTTCGGAAATCAATGTGCTGTTAAAAAATATCGATATTACATCGGTTTTCCACCGCTGCAAAACTGGTGTTATTAACTAATATTACATCGGTCGTATACCGCTGTCAAAACTAGTGTTATTAACATATAATATTACATCAGTTTTACACCGTTGATGAAACGGTGTCGTTAAGTCATACTACATCGGTTAATAACCGATTCGAACACCGGTGTCGTTAAGTGATACTACACCGGTTTTAACCCGATGTCTAAAATGGCAGACCTTTTACATCGGCTTCATAGACATCGGTCGAAAATGTAATAGACACTGGTGGAAAACCGATGTATATGAGGGTTTTTGTTGTAGTGCAGCAACCTTTTTGGGCCGTGGATTAAGGACCTTGACGCGAGACGGGCGTCTCGACATCAGATTGGTTCGATTCGATCTATATTGGAGGCGGGTACCTCTTGACTTATCTTTTATGATATTGTCAATTAGATATGTATAGTATTTTATAACTACAAGCAATGATCATGTTTGTCTTTGGTATGTCACGGTTTAATACCCATAGCATGCTCTGTTTTGTCGCTTGTTATGTATCCATGTTTATACCTCGTGATTATTGCCATGAGTACCTTAGTTCCTAGAGTAAGTGACAAACCATGCTTTACTGAGTTTAGGACTAGATTCTGGATTTTTATTATCTGGCATGTGTACCTATATTTTTATATCATAACTGATCTGTGTACCTATACCCTTTTGCTTTGATCCATGTATATTGTTGGTACATATTTTATGAAGGTGAATATGTTCAGGACCTAGGGTTTTTGATACCTTATCTGGTCTGTGTACCTTGATTTGATTCATTGTTCTATGGTACACCTTCTATATTTATATATGCATATTGCTATGTTATTCAGGATATTGCCATGATTAGTGTCATGCATCATCTCGCTTGATTGCATGCTGTGCGATAGTCTGCTCCATTATTGTCGAGCACATCGCCAGTTACATGTATCCATACACACCACCACTCATGGGTTAGTGGTATATCAGACAAGTGTGTGACGATTCTTTGGCTTCTTTAGTCAGTGGCTCAGTGTAGGTGACCTCGTGAGACAGACAGTTCAGCTCGGCTACCGGTTTGGTGTTTAGCGTTGATGTATGTGGACTGTTTGGCTCCATTGGTCTCACGTGGGTAGTGTGACGTGTGGTGGCCGCGGATTCCTCCTCCCCGCAGGTGTACCGGAGATGAGACATTGAGCTCCCGCTTATGATTTGGGGTAGGAGGCGGTGTACTCCAACCATCCGTGTTTTTATTGTGTCAGGTAGTAGGTTGTATCGTCAATATGTGGTTGTGTGTATATTCCGGTACTGCTGGTGTATGTATATATAATGTATAAGAATGATTCAAATTGTCGGTAGGTAAGGAGGTCTTGTCGAAATTTCTTGGACAAGGACTCCCGGCGTGACATTACCAAACCCTAACAACATAGCATAATGGATTGGGATGATAGTATGCGTCAAACTTTGTCGAAGGCATGTCTAGGCTGAATATGGAATTCTACCTGGTGCACTAGACTTAGTGGATCTGACCGAAGCTACTCCAGTCAAACATGGGCTAGTTAGACCAAAATTTAGTATTAAGTTTTTTTGGACGGAAACAGTTTGAAAAGTTTTCAGCAAGTGGTCCACCGTTGATACGCAAGAATGTCATAAGTCTCGCCACTGAATTGAAAGCATATCCTTATAAAGCTTGCTTGATTAACCCAAAGCTAAGTTTGAATCTAACATGAATTCAATAATTTTTTTAAAAAAACTTAATTAATTAAACTTAAATAAATATCAAACTCAATTAAATATAAAACATTTTAAAACTTAATTATTTTAAAACTTAATTAAAATTATTTTAAAACTTAATTATTTTGAAACTTAACTAAAATTATTTTATAACTTAATTAAAAATTATTTTAAAACTTATTAAAAATCATTTTAAAACTTAATTAAAATTATTTTTAAAACTTAATTAAATTTATTTTAAAAATTAATTAAAATGATTTTAAACTTATTTAAAAATTATTTTAAAACTTATTAGAAATTAATTTTAAAACTTAATTAAAAATTATTTTAAAACTTATTAAAAATCATTTTAAAACTAAATTAAAATTATTTTAAAACTTAATTAAAATTATTTTAAAACTTAATTAAAATTATTTTAAAACTTAATTAAAATTATTTAAAAAACTTAATTAAAACCTAATTTAAAACTTATTTTAAAACTTAATTTAAAACTTAATTATTTAAAAAAAACTTAATTAATATTATTTAAAACTTAAATTATTTTAAAACTTAATTAAATAAACTAATTTAATTAATTAACCCTAATCATTAACTAGTTTAACTTAATTAAATTAACTTAATACACTTAATTAATTCTTAATAAATCTCAACTTGAAATCTTAACTTTAATCAACAAATAAAGTACTTTAAGCTTAAACAAAATTAAAATTTTATAACTAATCCTAAAATCTTTACCTAATTAATTCCTAAGAAATTAATAATAATTCATAATCAATTAACTATTAATGATGAAACTTTAATCAACAATTAAAATTAATTCTTAACCTAATTAATAATAATACTAAATTAAATTGAAACTAACTTTTAAATTATGTTTAAATCAATCAATAATCTTGCAATCAACCTATAACCATAGCTATTAAAAACAATTCTTAACCAAATCCACTTAATAACTTTACAATTTCTAAACTAAACATTAATTCAATTAATTCACAAAATAAATGTTACCATCTATTTAACTTACAATAATCAAAGTTTAACTAAAATTCAATTTAAGTTTCAACAAATTCAAAATCAATAAATTCATCTCACACAATTATAAGATTACCATACTTGAAAATTTAGAATGGCTGAGATGCTAAGAAAATTAAAATTTAAAGGATTTTGTTTTGATTGATGATTGATTGGGTGTATTATATATAAAAATTATTATTGTTCATCGCCTAAGTCTTTAGAACCTTAAGTCAATCGTCATCCTTAGATACACATAGAAATGTCTTCCTTGTGGGTAACAAGGATATCTAAAAGGAGTGTCTGATTAAGGGGGAGAGACTTGATTGTAACGCCCCCACCCTCCTCTCTACTAGTCTGTGAGGTTGGGACGTTACTAGACTATTAACTTTACTTAACTAATCTTGCTCACATGTTTACAGTAACACTTAGTACTCTATGAAAACTCGAAACATGCAATTTAGTAGCAGCTGAAGACATAAATGACTCATCTCAACATCCTACTCAAGCATTTGTTCACAACTAAATATATCAATCTGCACATGCATGCGACAGTGATATAATTCAAATAATGGGACTAAATGTGCATAGCAATTTAAATGGAAGAATTCTAAATACATAAAAACATTCTATGAATAAACCATCAACATGAAAGAATAGTTCCAACAATGCAAGAAGAACATAAACCACCTAAATTTCACTAACAGTCTAAACACAAAATCTTAATAAATTCTTTAGCAAGGTCCCAAGACTTCCATAGTCCAGACATCACACATCCATCCCACACCTCCTTGTCGCCTTCCTTCACTATAGCTTTCCTTTTCCTGTATATGCAGTAAGAGGAAATGCAACTATAAGCGGATGCTTAGTAAGCGCTATCTAACTCACAAAACTCGTATATGCATGTGTACAAGAAGAAATCTAAAAACTGAATACTTTTATTTTTTTAATAAAACTACTCATGCTCATCTAATAGCAAAGAAATCATAACAAATTGAAATGCTAAACATGTAAGGCTGCTCATGCTCATCTAATAGCAATTAACAGTAATAAGAATCTAAATAGCATGCTAGAATAAAAGAAAACTAAACTTGCTGATTTTTAAAACTAAGTGAAACTTATTTCATTTGTTCCCAAAACTTATACTCTTATACTTCAAAATAATAATCTCTTGGGCCCAGGCTTGGTACCATTGCGCGCTCCCTAGTAGAAACTGAGGTAGCGAGCCACCAATCCTACGAAGGTAAAGACCTTGGTCTTACCAGGCCCGAGACCTTGGAACCGATCACCTGGATTTGTTTAACGACAACCTCGGAAGTCGGGTACTAGCCTCTTCAAGTAAAACAATTGTTACTTGTTAATACTTCTAATAAATGAGTGCCTCATAAATTAAACAGTAAACTGAAAAAGAAATCAACTGTTCATTTCATTGCATAGAACAAATCGAACCCAAATAGTAAGGGTTGTTCTTGCCCCCCTTTTTCCTTATAGTACAAACAAAAAAAAATTGTACAGCAAGGCTAAAGAAGGCTGTTCATTGCACATATATAGAAAACTAAAACTAAATACTTGATCACATGTTGTTCGTGCTAATTGGAAAGCAGAAAGGGTCTAAACGGAACAAACCAACCTGCACAGCAAGCCCTAAAGGGAGCTGCTCATGCCCTTTTCATTTCACAACCCGAGTTGCACAGAAAATTCCAAAAAAAAACTACTCGTGCCCCTTTGACAGCACAACTCGACTTGCACAGCAAACTCCAAAAGGAAGCTGCTCATGCCCTCTTCACAGCACAACCCGAATTGCCCATTAAGGTCACAAACAGAAAAGAACTAACTCAATTTCTGAAATACCAATTACAAAGCCTGAAGAAAAATCTGAATCACATGCATAAACTAAACAATTTGTTCCTTTTCCAAACCCAAACAATCCGAATTGAGATTCACGACAGCAAGCTTCAAGAACAACGCTCCTTACCGCATGCTTCGGAAAAACAACAAGAAGAAACAAAATCCGAACTACTCCTATTGCAAGTGAGAAGCACTTACCTTTGTTCTTTAAGCTACAAATGAAATCAGCCTCTAGGGTTTCGGATAGCTCAAGTTTCTGACCTCTTCTTCGTGCCTACAGGCTCCCCTCGACGAGAGAGTCTCGAGTCGGTGAAGAATTCACGGAAATTCCTCTTGGTCTGCTGTCGGAGACGAAGCCCTAGCTCCCGTCTTCGTTTCCGCCCAAGCACCGCCGTCGCATGCTAGAGAGAGGAGAGGAAGGGTTAGGTCACGACAAATTAAAAGCCTAAGTTCCTCTCTTATCTCCCTTTATAACTAGGATATTCTGTTATCTGTTACTACTTAAATTACTTTCGCCCTTTCTTTGATCAGCACGGCCCTGCTAGGTTCCTGGTCATCCGAAACAACTTAAGACTTTGCTTAACTAAAGGTCTCCGGTTCGAACCTCGACCCAACCTCTTTTTGCCTCAACTTTATTTCTTTTGGTAAAAATACCAAACGAACTCCGAAAATTACATAAAAATACTCTAAAAATTCCTAAAAATCTCTAGAATATTTCTAAAGCCTTTCTAAATATTTTTAAGTACTATTAGGACTCGTAATGAGGAAATTTGGGTTGTTTCAATTCCCCATACCTTATAAAAAGTTCGTCCTCGAACTTAGAATAATTCTGGATAGCTCTGTCTCATACTATCCTCACGCTCCCACGTAGTTTCCTCGTGTTCCTGATTTTGCCAAATGACCTTCACTAGTGGTACTTCTTTGTTCCTTAGTCCCTTAACTTCTCTGTCCACTATCTGTATAGGTCTGCTCTCATAACTAAGATCCTCCTGAATCTATACTGACTGAGGCTGAATCACTTGGCTAGGGTCGTGGAGGCACTTCTTTAGCATGGAGACATGAAATACATTGTGTATTGCTGACATGTCTTGAGGTAAGTCCAACTTGTAAGCTACTTTCCCAATCCTCTCGGTGATCAGGTAGGATCCTACGTAGCGGGGACTTAACTTTCCCTTTTTGCCAAATCTTATCACTCCCTTCATAGGAGCGACCTTGAGAAAGATTGAATCCCCTACTTGGAATTCAAGTGGCCTACGGCGTGCGTCAGCATAACTTTTCTGCCTAGTTCTGATTCCATCTCTTTTCTTTCTCCAGTCTTCAGCCAGCATATGGGTGATCTGCACTTTTGGCCATACAGTGCCTCGTAAGGCACCATCTTGATAGTGGCCTGGTAGCTATTGTTGTAGGCGAATTCAGCTAAATACAGATACTTGCACCAACTGCCCTTAAAATCTAATGCACAAGCCCTGAGCATGTCTTCTAAAATCTGATTTACTTGTTCTGTCTGTCCATCAGTCTGGGGATGAAAGGTTGTGTTGAACTTGAGTTTGGTGCCTAATGCATTCTGGACACACTCCCAAAAGTGAGAGGTAAATCGCTCATCCCTATCAGAAAAAATCGACTTCGGGACTCCATGAAGTCTGATCACCTCCTTAACATATAGCTGTGCCAACTGCTCTATTGAATGAGACACCTTGATGGATAGAAAATGGGCAGACTTTGTCAACCTGTCTACTATAACCCATATCGCATCGTACCCATTGGTGGTTCTTGGAAGACCTGTTATAAAGTCCATGGATATTTCTTCCCACTTCCACTCTGGTATTGGGAGGGATTACAGGACTCCTCCTGGTCTCTAGTGCTCTGCTTTGACCCTCTGGCATGTCAGGCAGGTACTGACATATTTTGCAACATCTCTCTTGAGTCCAGACCACCAGAATCTCTATTTCAAATCTTGATATATCTTGGTGGAACCAGGATGCATGGAGTATGGTGTACTATGAGCTTCCTCTAGAATCTTCTTTCTCAATTCCTCATCATTAGGGACGTAAAGGCGGCTCCCCTGATAAAGAATTCCGTTGTTTGACACCCGAAACTCTGAATTTTCTTCTTTTTGTATCCCTTGCTTGATCTTTTGGATGTCTGGGTCTTCACTTTGCTTTCTATGTATTTCCTCGAGCAGGGTTGACTCTAAGGTCAACGTTGAGAGTTGCCCATAAATAATTTCAACTCCAAAGTCTGACAGTTCCTTCTGCAGTGGCAGTGCTAATGATGACAAGGGCATCAGAGTTGCACTGGATTTTCGGCTTAGTGTATCTGCCACTTTGTTAGCTTTACCTGGGTGGTAGAGGATTTCACAGTCATAATCTTTAACCAACTCTAGCCACCTGCGCTGTCTCATGTTTAAGTCTTTCTGGGTAAAGAAATACTTCAAGCTTTGATGGTCTGTGAAGATTCTGCACTGAACTCCATACAAATAATGTCGCCAGAGTTTTAGTGCAAAGACCACAGCTGCTAGCTCAAGATCATGAGTGGGGTGATTCTTCTCATAGTCTTTGAGTTGTCTGGAAGCATAAGCTATAACCTTCCCCTCTTGCATGAGAACAGCTCTAAGGCCCATCTTGGAAGCATCACTGTAGATGTCAAAACTCTTGCCACTCTCTGGAACAGTCAGGACGGGAGCACTGGTCAGTCTTTTCTTCAATGCCTGGAAACTTTACTCATATTTTTCTGACCATTCAAACTTCTTGTTCTTCCTAGTTAGGGTTGTTAGTGGAGAGACTATCCTGGAAAAGTCTTCCACGAATTTCCTGTAATACCCAGCTAAACCAAGGAAGCTTCTGATCTCCCTGGCGTTCTTGGGTCTACACCAGTTGTTGACCGCTTCTATTTTGGCAGGATCCACCTGGATACCTTCTTTAGAGATGATGTGACCTAGAAATGACACCTGCTCTAACCAGAACTCGCACTTTGAGAATTTGTCATAAAGCTGCTTTTGCTGAAGGGTCTACAGTACTATTCTCAAGTGTGTGTCATGCTCCTCTGGGGTTCTTAAATAGATCAGAATGTCGTCGATGAACATGATGACAAACTTGTCAAGGTATTCTCTGAACACTCTGTTCATTAAGTCCATGAAGACCGCAGGTGCATTAGTCACTCCAAAAGGCATAACTACAAACTCGTAGTGTTCATATCTGGTCTTGAAAGCTGTTCTGGGTATATCACTTTCTTTCACTTTCAACTGATGTTATCCAGAGCGTAGGTCTATCTTAGAGAACACTGTTGCCCCCCTTAACTGATCAAATAGATCATCTATTCTAGGAAGAGGGTACTTGTTCTTAATTGTCACTTTGTTCATCGCTCTATAATCTATGCACATCCGCATAGATCCATCTTTCTTCTTAACAAACAACACTGGAGCTCCCCATGGTGAATGACTAGGGCGGATGAAATCTTTGTCAAGCAGCTCCTGAAGTTGTTCTTGTAACTCTTTTAGCTCTGCTGGAGACATTCGGTACGGAGCTTTTGAAATTGGACTAGTGCCAGGCACTAACTCAATTTCTACTTCTCTGTTGGGAGGTAATCCAGGTAGCTCTTCTGGAAATACCTCAGGATACTCATAGACTACCCGAACATCTTCCTGCTTGGGTCCTTCTTGTTCTTCTGCATTCACAACGTACGCCAGAAAACCAGTACATCCTTTCTATTGGCGGAAGAATTCTTCGTAAAACTCTGTCTCGAAGTCAGCCCAGCTCATCTGGTTGGCTGCTCTCTTGCTCTTAACTCTCTCCCACCACATACGAGCATCTCCAGATAGGCAGAAGGAGGCACACTTGATCTTCTTGACTTCTGGCCAGTCGAGAAGCTCCATTGTGCTCTCTAGTGTCTTGAACCAAGCCTGGGCATCCCAGGGCTCGGTCGTTCCTGAGAAACTTTCTGGCTTCAACTTCAGGCACTGTATCAGGTATGCTTCTTGTCGTTTAGGTGCTGTGGTGACTTCCAGGGCAGCTGGTGGAACCTCAGTCACCACCGGGGTCTCCACATTGATAGTAGGGAGAGGGGGAGGAATTGGCTGTTGATTTGCCATCAGAATGGCGATTACTTGTTGCTGCTCTGCTACTTGTTTCTGGAGTTGAGCAACAACTTCAGAGAGATTAGGCTCAGTTGTTCTGGGCTCTTCGTTCTCCTGAGCTCGGTTCTCAGTACGAGCAGTATGGGGACGCCCTCTTCTTGCCATCTAGTCATGTAAAACTTGAAATTGTCCCTATTCTCTCTAGACATATATATGTAAACATAGAAAAACCAAAACAAGGACTTTTATCTTACTTAAACACATATAAGCAAATACTTCTAAGGATTTCTCTATACTGCAATTAATAAGGAAAGGCATAATAAATAAAAGAATTTAAGTACTTTCTTACTTGAAGACGGCAAGGTTGATGCTGATGTGTGTGTGATGCTGGAGAATGGGGGCTGCTCTGATACCAACTGTAATGCCCCCACCCTCCTCTCTACTAGTCTGTGAGGTTGGGATGTTACTAGACTATTAACTTTACTTAACTAATCTTGCTCACATGTTGACAGTAACATTTAGTACTCTATGAAAACTCGAAACATGCAATTTAGTAGCAGCTGAAGACATAAATGACTCATCTCAACATCCTACTTAAGCATTTGTTCACAACTAAAATATATCAATCTACACATGCATACGACAGTGATATAATTCAAATAATGGGACTAAATGTGCATAGAAATTTAAATAGAAGAATTCTAAATACATAAAAACATTCTATGAATAAACCATCAACATGAAAGAATAGTTCCAACAATGCAAGAAGAACATAATCCACCTAAATTTCATTAACAGTCTAAACACAAAATCTTAATAAATTCTTTAGCAAAGTCCCAAGGCTTCCATAGTCCAGACATCACACATCCATCCCATACCTCCTTGTTGCCTTCCTTCACTATAGCTTTCCTTTTCCTGTATCTATAGTAAGAGGAAATGCAACTATAAGTGGATGCTAAGTAAGCGTTGTCTAACTCACAAAACACGTATATGCATGTGTACAAGAAGAAATCTAAAAACGGAATACTTTTATTTTTAAATAAAACTACTCATGCTCATCTAATAGCAAAGAAATCATAACAAACTGAAATGCTAAACATGTAAGGCTACTTATGCTCATCTAATAGCAATTAACAGTAATAAGAATCTAAATAGCATGCTAGAATAAAAGAAAATAAACTGGCTGATTTTTAAAACTAAGTGAAACTTATTTCATTTGTTCCCAAAACTTATACTCTTATACTTCAAAATAATAATCTCTTGGGCCCAGGCTTGGTACCATTGCACGCTCCCTAGTAGAAACTGAGGTAGCGAGCCACCAGTCCTACGAGGGTAAAGACCTTGGTCTTACCAGGCCCGAGACCTTGGAACCGGTCACCTGGATTTGTTTAACGACAACCTCGGAAGTCGGGTACTAGTCTCTTCAAGTAAAATACTTGTTACTTGTTAATACTTCTAATAAAAGAGTGCCTCATAAATTAAATAGTAAACTGAAAAAGAAAACAACTATTCATTTCATTGCATAGCACAAACTGAACCCAAATAGTAAGGGTTGTTCGTGCCCCCCTTTTTCCTTATAGTACAAACCAAAAAAAACTGTACAGCAAGGCTAAAGAAGGTTGTTCATTGCACATATATAGAAAACTAAAACTAAATACTTGATCACATGCTGTTCGTGCTAATTGGAAAGTAGAAAGGGTGTAAACAGCACAAACCAACCTGCACAGCAAGCCCCAAAGGGAGTTGCTCATGCCCTTTTCATTTCACAACCCGAGTTGCACAGAAAATTCCAAAAAAAAAACTACTCGTGCCCCTTTCACAGCACAACTCGACTTGCACAGCAAACTCCAAAAGGAAGCTGCTCATGCCCTGTTCACAGCACAACCCAAATTGCCCATTAAGGTCACAAACAAAAAAGAACTAACTCAATTTCTGAAATACCAATTACAAAGCCTGAAGAAAAATCCGAATCACATGCCTAAACTAAACAATTTGTTCCTTTTCCAAACCCAAACAATCCGAATTGAGATTCACGACAGCAAGCTTCAAGAACAATGCTCCTTACCGCATGCTTCGGAAAAACAACAAGAAGAAACAAGAATCCGAACTACTCCTACTATAGGTGAGAAGCACTTACCTTTGTTCATGAATCTACAACCAAAATCGGCCTCTAGGGTTTCGAATAGCTCGAGTTTCCGGCCTCTTCTTCGTGCCTATAGGCTCCCCTCGACGAGAGAGTCTCGAGTCGGTGAAGAATTCATGAAAATTCCCCTTGGTCAGCTACCGGAGACGAAGCCCTAGCTCCCTTCTTCATTTCCGCCCAAGCACCGCCGTCGCATGCGAGAGAGAGGAGAGGAAGGGTTAGGTCACGAGAAATTAAAAGCCTAAGTTCCTCTCTTATCTCCCTTTATAACTAGGATATTCTGTTATCTGTTACTACTTAAATTACTTTCGCCCTTTCTTTGATCAGCACAACCCTGCTGGGTTCCTGGTCATCCGAAACAACTTAAGACTTTGCTTAACTAGAGGTCTCCGGTTTGCACCTCGACCCAACCTCTTTTTTCCTCAACTTTGTTTCTTTTGCTAAAAATACCAGACGAACTCTGAAAATTGCATAAAAATACTCTAAAAATTTCTTAAAATCTCTAGAATATTTCTAAAGCCTTTCTAAATATTTTTAAGTACTATTAGAACTTGCAATGAGGAAATTTGGGTTGTTACAGACTGAAGGACATATTTTTTATATATCATTCAAAATCTTGCTTTTGAAAACATATTTTGAGTAAATGTTTCAAAACATTTTTTTTAAAAAAAAATTGCTTGATAAAACTTCTTTACAAATCTTTTTGAAAATTATCTTTAAAATCTCTTAATCAAATACTTTTTAAAAATTATCTTTACATACTTATTTAAAGAAATCTAGTTTTGAAATTAACTTAAAAATTATTTTTGAAAAATTGCTTACAAAACTCAAAATACTATCTTTTAAACCTAGCTCAAGCATTATGTTTTGAAAATCATATTATTCAAACTTTTTGAAAACTTTTTGAAAATCCCTTTAAAATAAAATTTTACTTAGAGAATTTCTTTAAGAATTTCCTTGAAAATTACTTGAAAATATTTTTTGGACTCAGCTTTAACAAGGATGCTTGATAAAAAGTATTCTATAAAAATATTTTTGTAAAGAAATTTTGCAAGCATTAAGTCTTCTATATCATGGTTTTGCAAAAATACTTTAAGTCTTGAAATACTTTTTGAAACATATTCTTGAGAGATTTTACTTAGTGCATTCTTCAAAATTATTTTGAAAAAGATACTACAAATTTACTCAATTTTTTCACGGAATGAGGCTTTTTCAAAATCTCTATGAATCATTTTTGAAAACTCTATTATACATCAAATGGGTGAGGGAATACCTTAGGCATATCTTGAAAATATTTAAAAGTATTCCATCATTGTTGGTGCAAAACTTAGGGATCCTTAGCAATTAAAGTCATTTATGAAGAGTTCTTTTTGTTGTATGACAAAAGGGGGAGAAGAAGGGTTTAAGTCAGAAATTTAAATCTTTTTGAATTGACCTAACTTAAACATATTTGTCAAACATCAAAAAGGGGGAGATTGTTGGTGCAATCGACCTCCAAGGTTTTAATGTCAGACAAATATGTTTAAGTATGTTTAAGTATGGAGCTTGATCTAGGGAAGTCCTAGTTGTAGGCTAGGCAAGGGAAGTCCTAGTTGGAGGCTAAGCAAGGAGAGAAATCTCGGTATATCGTGGAAGCCAAGTGGATAGGTCTGGAGGACTTGATCCTTGGGTAGTCGAATACTGAGTCCTAGTTGTAGGCTAGGTAAGGGCAATCTCAGTATATCGTGGAAGCCAGGTGGATAGGTCTGGAGGACTTGATCCCTGGGTAGCCGAATACTGAGTCTTGGTGAGTGAAGCCAAGTGGAGAAAATCCTAGGGGGTGGTAACCTTAGGTAACAAGAAGTCTTGGAGGAGTGAACTCCAAGCAAGGTTGATTGGATGGTTTCCGGTCGACCGCGTGCGGTCGACTGGACCAGCGGATCTCGGTCAATCTAGGTTTAGGTTTACCATTGTATTCTATATTACTATAATTGTTGTTGGCTAATGTAGTATTATAGGAAAAGTCTTAGTGGATCGGGCGATCAGATACTGAGCAGGAAAAAGTCCAAACAAGTCTGGAGGACCAATGTTTGGCAGGTAAGTTGAGGTATGTAACTGGAGGAGCGATAGTGAGGTCGGGTTCCTAAAGGGAACAACCTTAGGTCGCTGATCCAATTGAAGAAACCGGGAAGGTTTCCAAGTTGAGATCAAGACAGTTCTACTGTCTATATTACTCATGCATTATATTACTCTGCTAACCTTTGTTTTGCAGGAATATTGTTTAACTCTGTTTTGTAGATTCGGCCTAATCAGTCGACCGAACAGGAGGATCTGTCGACCGAACCAGCTTGACTCAGACCAGAGATCAGTTCAGACCAAAGTGAAGCACAGTCTGATCGAAGCTTGATCAGTCGACCGAACCAAGGATCGGTCAACTGATCCAATCAGCATTAAATAGCATTAAAAGAAGATCTCTTGTAGATTTCGACGAACAAGGCTTGTTCGGTCGACTTAAAAGATGGTTCGGTCGACCGAACCATTAAATACGAGTAAATGCAAAAGATCAAGCCAACTTCGGACTTCATCCAGGAAGGAAAGGAGCGGATTCGGTCGACCGAACAATGGGATTGGTCGACCGAACCTCCATTACACCTATTAAAAGTGCTTGAAGTCAGAAGCTCACAAGAATAATTCTGATTGACTCAAGTTCGTTTCTGCCTTGCTACTCGTGCTACAAGTCTTCATCAGCTCAGCAAGCTACTTCGTCCAAAAGCACCGACCGAGCCTCAACCTTCATTTACTACTGTCGGTATATTTTGTATTGCACTTAAATTCATATAAGATAGTAGGATTGTTACTATCTTATATCTTTGTATCTGTACGATCTGCTTCTTTCTGAAGGATTTCGGAAAGAAGGGTTTTAGTACTTTGCCCATCGGTGCGGTCAAGGACCACGGGCCTTCGAGTAGGAGTCGAGCTAGGCTCCGAACGAAGTAAATGAATCTGTTCTCTATTCTTTCGTTGCTCGACTTTGGTTTTTAAAGAGAAAAGAAAAGTTTTAAAAGAGTACGATATTCACCCCCCCCCTTCTATCGTACTCATCCGATCTATCACCAACATCACCTTTGTGACTACTAATTGTGACTCTCACAATATATGATAATGTCCTTCTATCATTGACATCCAGATTGATTAAATTGAGGCATAGACCGTGTCATCCTCTAATCAATCTATATCTTGAACTCCAGGAAGACTCACTCTAATCAAATGAGCTCAATATCTTATATTGACTCATTTGGGCATGGTCATGCACTTAGTGGTCTCACTCTATCAAGAATAATGATGTCACTCCCGTCATATAGGAGGGATAGATCCCATCTACATCACTCACATCCCTCCACATAATTTGTTACATACCCAGTAATCGCCTTTATAGTCCACCCAGTTATGGGTGACGTTTGACGAAGCCAAAGTATGCAACTCCTTATGTAGGGAACCATGGTGACTTCAGGTCCATGGACTGATAGTCATACTAATAGTCACATGAGAAAGTATATGACACTCATATAACGATCCATGATACTTTCTCATGGCGGGTCATTCAGTATACATTCCCCAATGCATACCCATGTGTCAACTTGATATCTCTATATCCATGACTTGTGATATCAAGTCATTGAGTTGACCTACATGCTAGTCTCGTCACATTAACATTGTCCCTGAATGTTAATACTTGACTAGGAATGATTAAGAGTAGTGTTCTCTATATCATCTCACTATCAATTCAACTAATCGATTGATATAGATAAGAACCTTCTACTCAATGATGCTATTATACTTAGTTATTTGGTACCAATACAAGTAAGTATAATAACCATAAAGAAATACCTTTATTAATATATAGGAATATGATACATCGAGTCTATACAACAATCATCATATGATTGGCTCTAGGGATCTAACTAACATATAACTATACCATTAGCTATCACCCAGGAAAAGCTAATGTGGTTGCCGATGCACTCAGCAGGAAGTCCAGAGGGACTTTGGCTTGCCACCGAGCTTCAGTCATAGACTTGATTCAGGGCTTCTTCGAGTTGGGCCTTTAGGAGCAGGGATAGACAGAGCAGAGTATTCTGGTTACCATGGTTGCTTAGTCATCGATCAGGACGAGGATCCCAGAGGCCCAGGCTAGTGATCAGCATTTTCAGTTCATTGGCAGCCAGATAGCTTCCGGGCAGTAGACAGAGTTCACACGAGATAAGGAGGGTATTATATATTTCTGAGGTAGATTATGCATACTTCAGTCTCACCCGGTCTTACAGGAGCTACTTCAGGAGGCTCATCGCTCTCGATTTACGATCCACCCAGGAGGGGCCCGCATGTATCGAGATTTGAGACGTTCCTACTGGTGGAACGGCATGAAGAAAGACATTGAAGAATTCATAGCTAGATGTCTTATCTGTCAGCAAGTAAAGGTGGAGCACCAGAGACCTGGTGGATTACTTCAGCGGATTCCTATTCCTGAGTGGAAATGGGAACACATTACCATGGATTTTGTGGTGGGTTTTCCTAGGACACGACGAGGTCATGACGCGATTTGGGTAATCGTTGATCGATTAATCAAATTCATGCACTTTATAGAGATCTGGAAGACTGATTCCCTGGATCGATTGGCAGATCTGTATTGCCGAGAGATCATCAGATTACATGGAGTTCCTTTGAATATTATTTCGGATAGAGACCCACGGTTCACGTCCCGGTTCTGGCAAAGCCTGTAGCAGGCCTTGGGCACTCAGCTCTATTTCAATACAACTTTCCATTCGCAGACAGATGGACAGTCAGAGCAGACCATTCAAACTCTAGAGGACTTGCTGAGAGCTTGTGTATTGGATTTCAGAGGTAGTTGGGAGGACCATTTGCCATTGGTAGAGTTCACCTACAACAACAGCTTTCATTCGGCTATCCAGATGACACCATTTGAGGCATTATATGGTAGGCCTTGTCGGACACCCACCCTCTCGGATGAGGCTGGGGAGGCCTAGTTGCTAGGGCCTCATAGAGCTCAGTGTGGGTGAGGCAGAGACCGACAAGAGGGGGGGTGAATTGCTGAAAACAAGAAAATAAAAACTACCCTCCTCGGATTTCAAGTCAGAATTTAAATCAGCAATAAAATAACAACAACTAAATTAATGAAACAGAAAAAGAAATAGGAACAGAAACGACTCAGGGATTTAACCTGGTTACAACCAAGGAGGTTGATAATCCAGGACAGTAGAAAAGAGCGCAATAAGAAAAATCTCCTTCTCTAAAGGCGGAGAAGCCTTTTACACTTTTGAAGCTCACTAGTTGCTTAGGAATTGTTTACAGAATGATTGCTTGAGTTGTTGTTGAATTCCTAGCTCCAGGGGCCTTTTTATAACTACTGGAAAGTCTATCCTGAGGGTCCAAGGCGCCTCCAACAAGGTTCAAGGTGCCTCCAGCTCGGTCAGTGGATAAAACTTTATCCGCACGCAAACGGTCAAAACTGACCTGTTGAGGGTGCCTTCAACAGGGTTGAAGGCGCCTTCAAGGGCGCCTCCAATCCTGCTAGAGGCGCCTCCAAGCTGGCAGCCTCATTTCTAGCTTGTTTTCTTCAGCTTCCGACGCTCCGTTCTTTTGGGTGATTGCGGCCAACCGGAATAGGGCTCATCCGAACCTAATTCTCGGCCTTCTCCTCGAGCAGCCTTCCGTCCCGGCTTAACGTCCCTTGAACGCCGCACACGCTCTTCACGCCGCGCACGCTCTTCACGCCCACCGGAGTACTCTTCCGCAGCTTTCTCGTCCTTCGGACGCACCGAGCCCGTCGGCTTCCTTCCCGTGTCGTCCTTCTCGCTAGCTGCATATTCCGCTTGACTTCCTGTGCTCCTAAGCTCCTGCACACTTAGACACAGGGATCAAACACAGTAGGACCTAACCAACTTGGTTGATCACATCAAAACTACCACGGGGTCCAACAATCTCCTCCTTTTTGATGTGCATCAACCCAAGTTCAAGTTAGGGTAAAAATAGACATAAATAGTAATTTTAAAGAAAAATTACTAAACTAACAAGTTAAGAATAATTTTTGCAATTAGTAAAATTGCAACACATTTTAAAAAAATTTTAAGTTTTTTCTAACTCTTTGCAACACATTTTAAAAAATTTTAAGTTTTGTCTAACTCTTTTTAACTCCCCCTAAACTTGTACTTTTCTCTCCCCCTTTGATCATAGCAAAAAAATGGGGACTTAATTAAAATATTTTCAAGTAAGATTAAATCTTTTAAAAAAATTTTCTAAAAAAATTTTAAGTTAAATTGAATTTAAAAAAATTTCTAAGCCAAATGAAGTTATTTAGGATTTTTCTAGAAAAAATTTCTAAGAATACAAAATAATTTCTAAGTTAGAATTTTCAAAAAAAAATTGTAAGGAATTTTTGTTTATTTTAACAAATATTTGATAAACTTTCAAAGCATTATTTAATTCTTGTTTAATGCTTTTTCAGAAAGTTAATTAAACATTTTCTTTCAATATTTTAGCTTCCAGGTCGTGGCGAGGCACTAGGCCTTCTTCGTTATTGGACCAACAACCACTTCCTTAGACAAACACTACAACAAAAACCCTCATAGACATCGGTGGAACAACAACAGTTTTAAGCAAAAACCGATGTCTATGAGTATTTTACACTGATTTTTCTAAAAACCGGTGTCTATGAGCGCAGATTGTCGCTCATAGACATCGGTTTTTTAGCCGATGTCTATGAGCGCCTTTTTTTTATTAATAGACACCAGTTTTAACAGCGGTTTTTAAAACCCGATATTAATGAACCAAAAAAAAAATAATTTAATTTTTCCACTAGCCAAAATTTACAACACTTCGTTCCCTCCAAACCTAAACCAATATCGCGCCGCTTCTCTCAGCCTAAACCTAAACCTCCTGACCATCTCTCTCAGGCTCATCTTCCCCTTCCCCTTCCTGGATCTCTTCCCCTTCTTGGATCGATGCCCCCTCAATCAGATCAAAACCACCTGCTTTTTCTCCACGTTCGCCGACACGATCTGGCCGGGCCAGTCCGACGGCTCCGGCATCACCGGCACCCACGGGAGCTCCGTTGAAGGCTCTTGCTTGCTCAACGACGGCGGCGAGCTCGTGTTGAGGCAAAAGGAAGCAGAGAACAGGGATGCGTCTCCTCCATTTCCTTGTTGCTGCTGAAGCTCGAGAATCGATTCCTCCAACCTTTGAGCAACCTCTGAGCAAGCTCTTCGATGTCACGGTGGATGCCGGCGATCCCTGCACCCTCAGCTACACGCCTTCCCCCGGATCTCAAATCAACTCCGTCAAGTGGAACCACACCAGTAAAAATGCTTTCCCGCCTCGTTTTATATCGCAGTGTCTGTTTGCTTCCTCTTTGCTGTGCATTTCTGTTATGCTTGTGTCGGAGGGTTTTGTTTGCTCGATTTTAGCCTCTCTCTTTTTTTCCCGATAGTGTGGGATGCGATACTCTCTGAAGCAAAATTACTAGGAAACTGCGTATCTGCATTTTTTACTTCTCTTGGAAATTTGTTGCTTTGCCTTGGATTTACACTATTCGAATTGTATAAGGGCATGTTTCATCCTTGCCTAGTGCCGTCAGAATTTAATTTTCCCATGACTCATCATTCAAGTTTATTTTGTATCTTGTATAACTTAGTTAATTTTGTTAATCCAGCGGATGGTGGCTGACTTTAACGGTGGAAAAACCTAAAGTACCTAATGTGGGATAACTGTGATATTATATGCACCTCATGTGCATTAGAGTTAATATATAAACCTAAAGTACCTAATGTGGGATTAAACTCCATTACATGACTCAAAATACTCTAATAACTTGAATACTCTTAACTGCTACAAAGCACAGTGGGAAATTCTTAGGTCCGTGCTTTGTGAGAATTATATTGTGATAGAGCTTGTAATTGGAAATCATCTGTCTTTTTCTTCATTCATATTTGCAAATAGCATCTTAAAATCTTCTGTTAAATACTTATTCCAGGTTTTTATGAATGTGTTTGCAGTATGTTCTGTAATCTTTTTGAAAACTATTGGTAATATTTTGGCATAGCTGGTATTGATTTTCTATATACCTCCTTTCCTTTAAAAGCATTAGTTCTTCTTACTATTTCTGAACTTGACTTCTCAATCTTGGGTTACCAAATTTCTCAGTAACCTGATTTACAGGTCTTAGCTAGAGGCATAGAGTGCGACATTGCATTACTTGCAGTTGAGAGTGAAGAATTCTGGAAAGGTGCTGAACCACTTCGTTTTGGTCAATTGCCTTGCCTTCAGGTTGTTGTTGTTCATGAATTGCAAAAATGTTGCTCTTCCTTCATGATAAGCAACTTTTCCATAAGTAATTTGTGTTTCTTTTGATGCATCATTGAACCTGGTATTAGCCCTTCTCCAGTTGTTCATTGAATTGGCTTAATTATTTTTTAATTCCTATAAGCATTTTGCTTCAATGATACAACATATGATTATTTTTTTTAATCCCTGACTTGCAGGATAATGAAGAGCTGGAAAATTGTAAATAACTGGCCTACACTTCTATATCTGTAATTTTGATTAGTTAAGTGTATCAAAATGCCATAATTAGCCTTTTTGTTCATCAAAGCAAACTCCAGTTACCAAGTTTGATAGATTGCTTGTGGTTCTTGTCACATAGTGGTTAGGTATTTATCCAATGTGAAGAAAGTGAGGAAATTTTATGTTCCATTTTGAATCACTGGTAGGTGATGGGCTATTATAATATAATCTATAATGTTCTTTCATAAGGCAACGTACTCCATGTTTCTCCAAGTGAATTTATGCTTTGCCACTTGCAGCATGTTTTCTTTTGAAACAATAAAGATATTGATTATCCACACTTGAATTTTATCAGTGGTAATTTGTACTTTTGGTATGCCAAGTCTGTATTTGTTGTCAAATCTTTATGTGATGAAGTGTGATCAAGTAGAAGTTCAGTTGTTGCAACAGTTAACATTTTCTAAGGCTCTCTTTTCTATAGGGTTATTTAATCTAGTTGTTCTTCCATAATTCATCAAACTAACAAGTTATATGATACACATGATTCAGTAACTGTTGTAGGATATCCACTTGGTGGAGATACAATCTCTGTGACAAAGGGTGTAGTATCACGAATTGAGGTTTGATTTCATGAAATTGTGATCATAAGCTTTTAGTATTTTTTTGGTGAATTTTATATTCTTGTTGAGATTGTTTTATAGATGATAAATTGCTGACTTAAGTGTTATCAATTTTAAGTTGGTTGAAAATTTTAGAACATGGTGTCCAAATGAGCTTTTTAATATTAATCACTTTTTTTTTTTGCTTCTGTTTCAGGTTAGTATGCTCATGGATCCTCTGATCTGCTTGGTATTCAGATTGATGCTGCAATAAACCCTGGTTGGTAACTCAACCTAGTTTCCTTGCTAGAAAGATAGCATTTTATTTTTTAGATAGTTGGATGTTATTGCACCACTTTCTCTGGCAAGGTACAGATATATTCTTGTAAAAGCATATTAATGTTGTCAAAGAAACGTACTTGTTTTGCAGGAAACAGTGGTGGTCCTGCCTTCAATGATCGTGGTGAGTGTATTGGTGTGGCATTCCAGGTATTCCTTCTGCTAAATCTGCCTTTTATTTTCCCTACTTTATCTATTCCAAACTTTTCAAAAATCTTTTATAGATTAACTTTGTCCCAGAATAATGTTTAATGGAAATGCATCTGAGTACTGCTTTTGCACCTAAATTAGCATTCTACCTTCTTTCATATCTCACTAGATATTTCATTTAGGTTTTCAGATCCGAAGACACTGAAAATATTGGATATGTTATTCCATCCACTGTGGTTTCTCATTTTCTTGATGATTATGAAAGAAATGGGAAGTATACTGGTAAGCTGACATCGTGAGTCATCAGGAGCCTTCTCTGCATGCAGCTGTGATGCTTGAACAAGCATCCTACTGCTATTTGCTTTCCATCCCACCAATGTTACGCAAGTATGGTTTTCATCTTGTTTTGTCTGGAAATCGTTACTACATTTCTGATCAGGTACTCGATTGCATGTCAAATTCATCTTCATATTGAAACTTGTCTCAGATATTTAAAGTATGTTCAAAGTTTTATGTGCTAATTGTAAAACATTCATTCTGTAAAATGTAGAGACAACATGCGATTCGAGCTTACAGGAATGCACTCTTCGTTTACATAGAAAATGGTTGAACCATATCCTAAGAAGAGTGATCTTAGTCTTGGCTTTTGAATGCTCCTCATTTTATAATTTATAGATGCTCGAACCAGATCCTAAGAAGAGGTTGACGGCTCAGCAAGTTCTTGCAACTTTTAGCTCCTCGCTTATTCGTCCTTTGTAAAGAGAGTATTAAGTACTGGTTATGTTAGTTTCTCTGTATGATCGTTCATGCTTTGTAAGAGTAGAGAAACTTATTTCTCATTGAAAATGATGTTTACTCGTTGAGTCAGTATAACGCATGTTCCATCATTCTATTATGTATGAAGGTGCCAATCATTAGTTTGAAACTCATCTTCACTGATAGTGCCTTGCTTACATATAGAACATCAACAAGCAGTTATATAGATATCTTTTCTAATCGAACCAATTTAGTTATATAGAATGTACTTAATCTATGAATTCGCAGATCATACATGGCTGCAGAATGCAAGTAAAGCTCCCAATGTTAAGCTAGGTGAAACCGTACGAGCAAGACTTCAGCAATTCTCTGGGATGAACAAACTTAAAAAGAAAGCTCTACGGGTAAGTGATCATAGCTCAACACTCTTAAGGCATGTAACTTTTGATTTTGATTATCTATTTGTTGATTAGTGAATTATATTGCATGATAAGTCTGCTCTGCTCTTTCTTATAGGTTGTGGCTGAATACCTCTCTGTCGAGGAAGTTGCAGACATAAAGGAAATGTTTGACAAGATGGACATTAATCAAGATGGGAAACTATGCTTTGAGGAGCTGAAACTCGGTTTGCATAAACTCGGTCACCAGATTTCAGATTCAGACATTCAAATATTAATGGAAGCAGTGAGTGCTTAACCGAACATCTCATTGAGCAGGATCGTCTTTGTTGAAAATATCATGATGCCTTACTTAAAACCTCTGTCTCTTATTCGATCTTGTTGATGACAGGCTGATGTCAATGGAAGCGGTACCTTAGAATACGGAGAATTTGTTGCTGTCTCAATCCACTTGCGCAAGATTGGAAACGATGAACACCTGCACAAAGCCTTCTCATACTTCGATCTGAACAAGAGTGGATACATAGAAATTGAAGAACTCAGTGATTCCTTAGCTGACAACTTGAGTCCAAACCGAGAAGAAGTTATTAATGCAATCATCCATGATGTCGACACAGATAAGGTCAGAAATTTAAGTCTTCTGTCCATGAACCATTCATCTGCTTTATACTTTTGTCTGCGGACATCAATAGTTTACGAAAATATGGCTGCATTTGCAATTATAACAACATCAGCTGACAATGGACGTCTTTCATCACTGGATGGTTAATAACTAGTCTTGGCTTGTGAACCACTGAAGATCCTTATTGCAAGCATTGAAGTAAGCATTGATGTGGTTGAGATAAATGATGAATATGTCTCTTTTTAAGCATTCAAATTAATCATCTTGTTACCTGGTGCTCTTACTACTTTTTCAACTATGATTTTTGGTCTTGATTTACTAATATATTATTTATGTGTTTTTACAGTTTACAAATCTCAAGTACTCCAGAGTTGAAATTGATGAAGTGCGGTTCGAGTGGGCTGAATGCATGCTAGATTACATTTGAAGTGCGGTTCTACCTTGATGTGTTGTAAAAAGAATGTTCTACCTTGATTTTGATATCTATTAGCTAGCTTTTGATGTAAAAAGAATGTTTGGGTATTTTATGGATATTGTTGTAAGAAGATTATTTATATAATTTGTGAATATTTGTGTATTTTATAGATATTGTTGAATGAAGAATATTTATGTAATTTGTGAATATTTGTGTATTTTTTTTATTATTGCCGGTTTTTCATTGTTTCGGAAATCAAATTTGTGCTGTTAAAAAATATCCATATTACATCGGTTTTCCACCGCTGTAAAACCGGTGTTATTAACTACTATTACATCGATCATTTACCGCTGCCAAAACTGGTGTTATTAACATACAATATTACATCGGTTTTACACCGTTGATGAAACGGTGTCGTTAAGTGATACTACACCGGTTAATAACCGATTCGAAGACCGGTGTCGTTAAGCGATACTACACCGGTTTTAACCCGATGTCTAAAATGGCAGACCTTTTACATCGGCTTCATAGACATCGGTCGAAAATGAAATAGACACCGGTGGAAAACCGATGTCTATGAGGGTTTTTATTGTAGTGAAAGTTTCCATAAAGAATTTCAATGTTTAATTTTCTCACTGTAAGCTTTTAATTTTTGAAAAATTAATTAAGTACAGATTTTGGAACCCAATAGAGGTTCCTTCCTACAGGATTATTCAAAAATCTAGGGGGTACATAGTTTCTTGGTATTTTTCTAAGTTGACCTTGATGCTTCCTTATATATCAATTTAATTTACCATAAATTCTAATTTTTGACTTTGGAAATTTCTTTAAGCATGTATCATTTTCCAATTTCTAATTTTATATTTTCATTTTTTGATTTCAAATTTTCATTTTCTTTTTCTAATTTATATAATTCTCTAGAAAGAGCTTTAATAAATCTAAAAGATTGATTCGGGGTTAGATTGCATACCTTACTTACCTGATCTGGTGACGCTCCCCCTTCACGACAGCTTTCTTCTGACGTTCCTCCCCCTTCGTCGATGCTCATCTCTGAGCTGGACGTTTCTTCTAGCTGATGGTTGGCCATCAGTGCTAGTCCTGAGAATTCTTCGACTTCCGATTCGGATGATGACGAATCATCCCACGTGGCCTTTAGGTTCTTGTGTTTGGAGGGTTCTGGCTTCTTGTACTTTACCCTTTCTTTCTCCTTTCTCTTTAGCTTTGTGCAGTCATCTTTGATGTGCCCCTCTTCGTTGCAGTTGTAGCAACGAACCGTCCTCTTCTTTTGATGATGCCTCTGTGATTTAAATTTGTTAGTACTAAAAAACTTATTGAAGCGTCTTACCAGTAGTGCCGCTCGGATTCGTCGACTGAGGCTTCGGAATCAGAACTGTTCATCTTTGCCTTTAAGGCAATGTTCTGACTTGTCTTCTCTGCTCCGTTGGGTTTTGAAACTCGAGATTCGTGAAGTTCAAAAGTGGAAAATAATTGTTCTAAAGTACTTACCTCGAGGTCCTTAGAGATGTAATACACATCTACTAAGGAGGCCCACTCTGGAGTTCTCGGGAAGGCATTGAGCGCATATCGGATGGAATCCCGGTTGGTTACCTCTTCTCCAAGGTTCGTTAGTTGCGTTATCAGCTCCTTGATTCTCGCTTGGAGTTGCGCTACTTTCTCGCCTTGGTTCATCCGGAGGTTCGTTAACTGGTTCCGGAGGATATCGCGCTTCGCTAGCTTTGCTTCGGAAGTACCTTCGTGAAGCTCCAGGAATTTTTCCCAGAGATCTTTCGCGGAGTCGTAGCTTCTGATCCGATTTACCTCCTGCAGCGGTAGAACACTGAGTAGGTGGAACTCAGCCTTTCCATTAGCGAAGAAGTCTGCTTGCTCCTTTTTCGTCCAGGTATTTTCCTCCTTATCTTTCGGAACTGCATAGCCATATTTCATTATTAAAAGAATGTCAAATTCGGTTTTAAAAAATACCTCCATTTTGCGCTTCCATGTGGCGAAGTCTCCGTCGAACTTCGAGGGATGGATGTTTGCTCCGGCCATCGGCTTGATCGTAGTGCTTCAGTTGGCGGTTAGTCCTTCTGAGGCGATCAGGCTCTGATACCACTTGTGGGTGCAGCGGAGACCGGCAAGAGGGGGGTGAATTGCTGAAAACAAGAAAATAAAAACTATCCTCCTCGGATTTCAACTCAGAATTTAAATCAGCAATAAAATAACAGCAACTAAATTAATAAAACAGAAAAAGAAATAGGAACAGAAACGACTCAGGGATTTAACCTGGTTACAACCAAGGAGGTTGTTAACCCAGGACAGTAGAAAAGAGCGCAGTAAGAAAAATTTCCTTCTCTGAAGGCGGAGAAGCCGTTTACACTTTTGAAGATCACTAGTTGCTTAGGAATTGTTTACAGATTGATTGCTTGAATTGTTGTTAAATTCCTAGCTCCAGGGGCCTTTTTATAGCTCCTGGAAAGTCTATCCCGAGGGTCCAAGACACCTCCAACAAGGTTCAAGGCGCCTCCAGCTCGGTCAGCGGATAAAACTTTATCTGCACGTAAACGGTCAAAACTGACCTGTTGAGGGCGCCTTCAACAGGGTTGAAGGCGCCTTCAAGGGCGCCTCCAATCCTGCTGGAGGCGCCTATAAGCTGGCAGCCTCATTTCCAGCTTGTTTTCTTCAGCTTCCGACGCTCCGTTCTTTTGGGTGATTGCGGCCAACCGGAATAGGGCTCACCCGAACCCAATTCCAGGCCTTCTCCTCGAGCAGCCTTCCGTCCCGGCTTAACGTCCCTCGAACGCCGCGCACGCTCTTCACGCCCACCAGAGTATTCTTCCGCAGCTCTCTCGTCCTTCGGACGCACCGAGCCCGTCGGCTCCCTTCCCATGCCGTCCTTCTCGCTAGCTGCGTCTTCCACTCGACTTCCTGTGCTCCTAAGCTCCTTCACACTCAGACACAGGGATCAAACACAACAGGACCTAACTAACTTGGTTGATCACATCAAAACTACCATAGGGTCCAACACTCAGCTGGAGGTAGAGTTGGTCCGTACTATCAGACGGAGGATGTCAGAGGTGCAGGACCGCCAGAAGAGTTATACTGATCGGAGACAGAGACCCCTAGAGTTCTCTACTAGCGACCATGTATTTTTGCAAGTTTCACCCACAAAAGGGGTGAAGAGATTTGGCCTCAAAGGTAAGCTAACTAGGTGTAACACCCGAAAATTCTGAAAATAAATTATAGAAATATTCTATTATTTTTCTAGAATTTTAGAATATTTTTATGAAATTTTTGGAGTAGCAAAAGTAGAAAAATTAAATAAAAATGTAAAATAGCCTAAACGGGAATTGAACTCGAGACCTATTAGACCCTACGATTTATAGATGACCTTAGTAACCAGGGGGCCCCAGCAGGGTTGTGCTAAAAGAAGAGGAAAGAAATTATATTTATGATCAAGTTGGGTTGTATTAATCACTGAATATAAATAGGGAATTTAAGTGGGAGTTTATTATTTCGGATCGACAACACTCCCTCAAACCCTCACCCGACGCTGCCCTCTCTCTTCCTCACTCTCTCGGCGCACAAGCCCCAAGAGATCTTGGGTTCCATCTCTAGGGTTGTAGAGCACCTTCCGGCGACGTCTCCGATACGAGGACGATCCTCTCCGCGAGAAGAACCCGTAGACGTAAGAAGATCGCCGAAGAGATCTTCTTCTCCGGAAATCTAACGATCAGAATTGTAAGAAACCTAGTGCAGGAAGTAAGTAACCCCTCACCTGCAGTATAAGTAGCCAATCGTATGCTTTTGTGTTCTTAGTTTGCTTTTATATTCTTAGTGCAACCATATGCAGAGTTAGAGCACACCAGGTGCTCGATAAAATGTCTAGTACAGTTATATGCTACAGTAGGCATTTTAATAGTTCAGTTAAATGCCATAGATGCATTTTAAATAGCATACATAGTCTTGCTTCAGTTATATGGGACTACGGTCCAATGGGTGGGCTCCCATAGTCGCCTCTAGGTTCAGATAACCTAGCTCTAGGTTTAGATAACCTAGTAAGAGCAAGATAAGATAAATCAGTTTATGAATAGTATTTTACTTTTATCAGTGGCACTGTACTAGACTCTCAGTTGTCCTTGGGTTGGGCTCCCATAGTCGTCCCTAGGTTTAGATAATCTAGTAAACCCTACTGGATTCGGAACTAGCTACCTCGGGTCTAGTTAGGGATGCGCGCATAGCAAGTACAGTTGTCGGGCCCATCAGCAGCATGATTATTATTTTTACCTATTATGAAAGTAGTTTTCAAAGCTTCACAACTCAGTTAGGTGAATACAGTTCAGCTTTAGCATTAACCTAACATAAGTTTTAGCTTCGCTTATGTATCAGTTTAGTTTCCTTGATGATACGACAATTAGTTTTATGTTCAATATTTGATTGCCATGACTTACATGTCCATATGCCATGTTTTTAGCATTTTCAGTATGATCATCAGCATGTATTTCAAATAGCATCTTTTAAAAGCATGATTTCATCGAATGCATGTTTTGTGAGGTAGATGGTTCTTACTAAGCTCCCAAGCTTATAGTTTCCTTTTCCTTATACTGCAGATAAAAGTAAAGGGAAGATGGATTAGCGGAGGCTGGAGGGCAATGCGATAAGATGTGTGTGAGAAGGAACCTGGAATAAAGATTTTTGGGAACTAGCAAACTTTAAAACTTAGTATTTCCTTATGTTGTGGCTTTTCTGCACTTTTAGGATGTTAAGTATCATGAATTGTGTAATTATGTATTATGCCATGCTTAGACTGCTAATTGTCTTGATATTAGATAGCAAGGTATGGGTAATAACATGCCTAGTAGTATTGTTTTATGTTTTAGTTGATTTCTGAAAGTTATGTATGAGTTCGAGTGGAATTTCTGCAAAATCAGAAACTCAATCGATCAGCCGATCGATTGGAATAAATCCCCGCGTACAGAACATTACTGAATCGATCAGCCGATCGATTGAGGAGTCCTCAATCGATCAGCTGATCGATTGGGAGTAACACTCCGTGAACAGAAGGTTGCTGAGTCAATCAGCTGATCGATTGAGGAGTCCTCGATCGATCAGCTGATCAATTGAGTCGCGACCTGCGCGTACTGAGAGCTTCTGAATCGATCAGTTGACCGATCGGTCAGACTAGATCGATCAGCCAATCGATTCAGATGGTTCTTCCGTGCACAGAAGCATGTTGAATCGATCCGTGGATCGATTGACATGTTTCAATCGATTGAGCCTCGACCTCAATCGATTGGGGAAGCCTGATTTCGGCTGGAAACCTCTGATTTCAGTTCTTGACCATATGGAGAGTCTAGATTCCATTCTTTAGTATATGTACAACAATGAAAAGGTATTTTGAACATAAGTTACAGATTTTAATAGTCATTAGCAGAGTGAGATTTTAATTAGTTCAGTTTTCTGCACACAATAGTTAGATAATATAACCCCCGGCCTTACAGCTAAGTCAGTAGAAGGCGGGACGTTACAGAGTGGTATCAGAGCAAGTTCTATACTTCCTGCACACACACATCAGCATTGAACCTACAGCTTCCAAGTAAGAATATCTCTCACTTTATTTATGTTTCTTGCTTTCATGTTTATAGATAACTAAAGCAAGTTCATATATGATAGCATCTAACAAGATAATAGTAGTTATGTAAACATGATTGTATTAGTTATGTATGCCCTCTATTTTCCTAGAAAATAGTACGAGGACGCCCAGCAAAAAGGGCACCAGCTACTGAGCCCCAGCATGAGGCAGACAGCTCAGTGCCTCCCCCAGACCTTACAGAGGTAGTGACTCAGTTACAGAAGCAACTAGCTGAACAGCAACAGGAGATAGCCACCCTAAGGGCTAATCAGCAGAACACTCCTACTGCCACTCCGGAACCTAACAAGGCAACCCCAGTAGTTATAGAGGTTCCACCAGTCCAACCTATAGCACCAGTAGCCCCAATAGCATGGGCAAGGAGAGAAGCCTATCTGATCCAGTGGCAGAAAATCAAGCCAGAGAACTTCTCAGGCACCAGTGAACCATGGGATGCTCAAGCCTGGTTCAAAACACTGGAGAGTTCGATGGAGCTTCTAGACTGGCCAGAGTATAAAAAAGTGAAATACGCCTCCTTCTGCTTGGCAGGAGACGCACGTATGTGGTGGGAGAGGATTAAAGCGAAGCGCCCAATGAACCAGATGACATGGGCTGACTTCGAAAGAGAATTCTTTGAGGAGTTCTTTCACATGCGGGTTACAAACCACCACTACGACGAGTTCACTAAATTTCGTCAGGGCAACCTTTCAGTTGAGGAGGCCGTGAAGAAATTCAACAGGTTGGCTCATCTGTGCCCCGAACTAGTCAACACTGAAAGAGAACGAGTTCGGGTGATGGTCAAAATGCTAAGGCCGGAAATAGCACTGAACGTGGCCAGCGGCGTTCTTAGGCCGCAAACCACTGAAAAACTGGTAAGTAGTGCTCTGGTCACCGAGCATTACCAGAATAACATCAAGCAACAGAAGCAAGCCTTCTCAAAGTCCAAAGGCCAAGGAGGCTCAGGTACTCAGAAACATCAGGGCCACAGCTCTAACTGGAAAGGGAACTCCAGTAACAAACGTAAACCAGGGAGTTACCCAAAAGGAGGACCAGCTAGTAAACAGCCTATCTATCCCAAGTGTTCTACTTGTAGGAAATTCCACCCAAGAGTTTGTCGCAAGGGCACACGAGGATGCTTCGAATGTGGTCAGGAAGGGCATATGGATAAACAATACCCGAACAAGACCAGCTTTCCTCCACCACAGCCGATTCAGTACGGAGACAAACCAGCACAGTTGCACTGGATGCAGGCCTCTTTAGATGGTCCACACATCAGCCAGGGCAGATTAGAAGCCCCCTCAGCCACGACGAATGCGAGGATCTACTCACTAACCAGAGAGGACGTAGCAAATGCCTCAATAGTTGTTACAGGTTATTCGTCGAAAAGTTGGCAATATCTCCAGAGGTACTCAGTGGTCAGTTTTTGACAACACTACCTTCAGGAGAAATCATGACATCCACAGACTGGCTCCGAGCAGTGCCAGTCATTATAGCAGACAGAGAGCTTTTTGGCGATCTGATAGTGCTAGATAAGGCTGACTACGATGTCATCTTGGGAATAGACTTTCTGATCAAGTACGGTGTCTCCATAGAGTGCCGTTAATAGAAAGTTGTATTCCAACCTGAAACAGGAGTACAGTTTGGGTACATCAGAGAACCAAAGAGAAAAGCCAAGAAGTTTCTCTCAGCTTTGAAAGCATAGAAACTACTGGATTTAGGATGTACGGGGTTCCTAGCACATGTAGTCAGTACTAGTCAGGACAAGGACCAAAAGTTAGAAGAGGTCCAAGTTGTATGTGACTACCCAGCAGTCTTCCCTGAGGAGTTACCAGGCCTAGCACCAGACAGGGAGATTGAATTTGAGATAGAACTTATCCCCGGTACAAATCCCATCTCCAAAGCACCCTACCGTATGGCTTCAGCAGAACTGAAGGAACTTCAGGAGCAATTACAGGAGCTGCTCGACAAGGGCTTCATACGCCCTAGTCACTTACCATGGGGAGCGCCTATATTGTTCGTGAAGAAGAAGGACGGGAGCATGCACATGTGTATAGACTACCGGGCACTAAACCAAGTCACGATTAAGAACAGGTATCCTCTTCCCAAGATAGATGACCTGTTTGATCAGCTAAAGGGAGCAGCAGTGTTCTCTAAAGTAGACCTCAGATCAGGATATCACCAGGTGAGAGTTAAAGAAGGTGATATACCCAAGACAGCTTTTAGGACCAGATACGGACATTATAAGTTCGTAGTCACGCCCTTTGGCGTGATGAATGCTCCAATTACTTTCATGGACTTCATGAACAGAGTATTCAGAGAAACTTAGATAAGTTTGTTATCGTGTTCATCGACGACATCCTTATCTATTCCGGAACTCAGGAAGAACACGCAGAGCATCTGAAGATAGTACTGCAGACCCTTTAACAGAACCAGCTGTATGCCAAGTTCACGAAATGTGAATTATGGCTCAATCAGGTATCCTTCCAGGGACACATCATCTCCAAAGATGGTGTCTTGGTAGACCCCAGTAAGATAGAGGTTGTGAGTAACTGGAAAAGACCTAAGAACACCAGTGAAATCAGAAGCTTTCTGGGATTAGCAGGCTATTACAAAAAATTTGTAGATGATTTCTCCAGGATAGCCTCCCCACTGACAGCTCTCACCAGGAAGAATAAAAAATTTCAATGGATAGAGGACTGTGAGAACAGCTTCATCGAGCTAAAAAGAAGATTGACCAGTGCTCCCATTTTGACTCTGCCAGAAAACACAGACAGCTTTGATATTTACAGCGATGCCTCTAAATTGGGACTAGGAGCAATACTAATGCAAAATGGCAAGGTGATTGCCTATGCCTCCAGACAACTCAAGGACTATGAGAGGAACTACCCTACTCATGACCTTGAGCTTGCAGCAGTCATCTTCGCCCTCAAAATTTGGAGACATTACTTGTATGGAGCTCAGTGCAGAGTGTATACAGATCATCAGAGTCTGAAGTACTTCTTCACTCAGAAGGATCTGAATATGAGACAGCGCAGATGGCTTGAGCTGGTCAAAGACTATGGCATAGACATCCTCTACCACCCAGGAAAAGCCTATAAGGTGGTAGACGCACTTAGCAGGAAGTCCAGTGCCACCTTACTATCCCTAACAACCATGTCATGGCCCCTACAAAAGGAGATTATAGATTTTAGTCTCGAACTTATAGTTGAACAGCTCTCTACTATGACATTAGTATCTACCCTGCTTGGTGACATCCAGACAGCTCAGGGTTAGGACCCTGAAATTCAGAAAATTAAGCAAGGGTTAACAGAATTAGAAAGTGGAGAGTTCAGAGTATCTGATAGTGGGGTATTGTATTTTGGTGACAGACTATGTGTTCCGGATCAGGAGGAACTGCCGAGGAAGATCCTAGACGAGGCTCACAGGACTCCTTATGCGATGCATCCTGGTTCCACCAAGATATACCAAGACCTAAAGAGACATTTTTGGTGGCCTGGGATGAAAAGAGACATCGCTAAATATGTCAGTACCTGTCTGACCTGCCAGAGGGTCAAGGAAGAACACCAGAGACCAGGAGAAGTTTTGCAGCCTATTCAGATTCCAGAATGGAAGTGGGAGGATATTTCCATGGATTTCATAGTGGGACTACCCAGAACCACGAATGGTTTCGATGCCATCTGGGTAATGGTCGACAGGTTGACTAAATCAGCCCACTTCTTAGCTATCAGAATATCCTACTCCATGGAGCAACTAGCTCAGTTGTATCTCAAGGAGATTGTCAGACTGCATGGAGTCCCACGGACCATTATTTCAGACAGAGATAGTAGATTCACGTCACACTTCTAGGAGTGTGTACAGTCAGCATTGGGTACCAGGTTAAAGTTTAGCACAGCTTTCCATCCTCAGACAGATGGTCAGACGGAGCGAGTAAATCAGGTACTCGAAGATATGCTCCGAGCGTGTGCCCTAGACTTCAAGGGAAGTTGGTGCAAATATCTGTGTTTTGCAGAATTTGCATACAACAATAGCTATCAGGCCATTATCGGCATGGCACCCTACAAGGCTCTCTACAGGCGGAGGTGTAGATCTCCAATCTACTGGTATGAAAGTGGTGAATAGAAAGAACTAGAACTTCAGATAGATCTAGTAGCAGATACCACAGCAGCTATACAGCAGATCCGCCAGAGGATAGAGACAACTCACTCAGAGCCGCCAGGAAAGTTATGCTGATACACGACGCCAACCCTTAGAGTTTTCAGTTGGGGATACAATATTCCTCTGAGTGGCTCTCATGAAGGGAGTAATGCATTTTGGGAAGAAGGGCAAATTAAGTCCCAGATATGTGGGACCATACCTTATCACCAGAAGAGTTGGAAGGTTAGCATATGAGCTAGAGCTATCCCAGGAGATGTCAGCTATCCATAACGTATTTCATGTCTCTATGCTGAAGAAGCATATCCCAGATGCCACCCAGGTGATTAAGCCTTAGTCGGTACAAGTCCGCGAAGACCTCAGCTATGATAGTTGGCCTATTCAGATAGTAGACCGAGCAGTTAAGAAATTGCGGAACAAGAAGGTACCATTAGTAAAAGTCATTTGACAAAATCACACAACAGAAGAGACAACTTGGGAGACAGAAGCTAGTATGAGACAGAAGTACCCAGAGTTATTTTAAGTTCGAGGACAAACTTTTTATAAGATATGGGGGATTGTAACACCCAAAAATTCTTAAATTAAATTTTAGAAATATTCTATTATTTTTCTGAAATTTTAGAATATTTTTATGGAATTTTTGAAGTAGCAGAAGTAGTAAAATTAAATAAAAATGTAAAATAGCCTAAGCGAAAATTGAACCCGAGACCTATTAGACCCTACGATTTATAGATGACCTTAGTAACCAAGGGGCCCCAGTAAGGGTGTGCTGAAAGAAGAGGAGAGAAATTTTATTTATGATCAAGTTGGGTTGTATTAATCACTGAATATAAATAGGGAATTTAAGTGGGAGTTTATTATTTCGGATCGACAACTCTCCCTCAAACCCTCACCCGACGCCGCCCTCTCTCTTCCTCACCCTCTCGGCGCACAAGCCCCAAGAGATCTAGGGTTCCATCCCTAGGGTCGTAGGAGCACCTTCCGGTGACGTCTTCGATACGAGGACGCTCCTCTCCGCGAGAAGAATGCGTAGACGTAAGAAGATCACCGAAGAGATCTTCTTCTCCGGAAATCTAGCGATCAGAATTGTAAGAAACCTAGCGCAGGAAGTAAGTAACCCCTCACCTGCAGTATAAGTAGCCAATCGTATGCTTTTGTGTTCTTAGTTCGCTTTTATGTTCTTAGTGCAACCATATGCAGAGTTAGAGCACACCAGGTGCTCGATAAAATGACTAGTACAGTTATATGCTACAGTAGGCATTTTAATAGTTCAGTTAAATGTCATAGATGCATTTTAAATAGCATACATAGTCTTGCTTCAGTTATATAGGACTACAGTCCAATGAGTGGGCTCTCATAGTCGCCTCTAGGTTCAGATAACCTATCTCTAGGTTCAGATAACCTAGTAAGAGCAAGATAAGATAAATCAGTTTATGAACAGTATTTTACTTTTATTAGTGGCACTGTACTAGACTTTCAGTTGTCCTTGGGTTGGGCTCCCATAGTCGTCCCTAGGTTTAGATAACCTAGTAAACCCTACTGGATTCGGGACTAGCTACCTCGGGTCTAGTTAGGGATGCGCGCATAGCAAGTACAATTGTCGGGCCCATCAGCAGCATGATTATTAATTTTACTTATTATGAAAGTAGTTTTCAAATCTTCACAACTCAGTTAGGTGAATACAGTTCAGCTTTAGCATTAACCTAACATAAGTTTTAGCTTCACTTATGTATCAGTTTAGTTTCCTTGATGATACAACAATTAGTTTTATGTTCAGTATTTGATTGTCATGACTTACATGTCCATATGCCATGTTTCTAGCATTTTCAGTATGATCATCAGCATGTATTTCAAATAGCATCTTTTAAAAGCATGATTTCATCGAATGCATGTTTTGTGAGGTAGATGGTTCTTACTAAGCTCCCAAGATTATAGTTTCCTTTTCCTTATACTGCAGATAAAAGTAAAGGGAAGATGGATTAGCGGAGGTTAGAGGGCAATGCGATAAGATGTGTGTGAGAAGGAACCTGGAATAAAGATTTTTGGGAACTAGCAAACTTTAAAACTTAGTATTTCCTTATGTTGTGGCTTTTCTGCACTTTTAGGATGTTAAGTATCATGAATTGTGAAACTATGTATTATGTCATGCTTAGATTGCTAATTGTCTTGATATTAGATAGCAAGGTATGAGTAATAACATGCCTAGTAGTATTGTTTTATGTTTTAGTTGATTTCTGAAAGTTATGTATGAGTTCGAGTGGAATTTCTACAAAATTAGAAACTCAATCGATCAATCGATCGATTGAGGAGTCCTCAATCGATCATCCGATCGATTAGAATAAATCCCCGCGTACAGAACGTTACTGAATCGATCAGCCGATTGATTGGGGAGTCCTCAATCGATCAGCCGATCGATCGGGAGTAACACCCCACGAACAGAATGTTACTGAGTCGATCAGCTGATCGATTGAGGAGTCCTCAATCGATCAGCCAATAGATTGAGTCGCAACCTGCACGTACAGAGAGCTTCTGAATCGATCAGGTGACCGATCGGTCAGACTGGATCGATCAGCCAATCGATTCAGATGGTTCTTCCGTGCACAGAAGCACGTTGAATCGATCCATGGATCGATTGACATGTTTCAATCGATTGAGCCTTGATCTCAATCGATTGGGGAAGCCTGATTTCAGCTGGAAACCTCTGATTTCAGTCCTTGACCATATGGAGAGTCTAGATTCCATTCTTTAGTATATGTACAACAATGAAAAGGTATTTTGAACATAAGTTACAGATTTTAATAGTCATTAGCAGAGTGAGATTTTAATTAGTTCAGTTTTCTGCACACAATAGTTAGACAATGTAACCTCCGGCCTTACAGCTCAGTCAGTAGAAGGTGGGGCGTTACACTAGGGCCTCATAGAGCTCAGCAGGAGGCAGAGTTGGTCCGTACTATCAGACGGAGGATGTCAGAGGCGCAAGATCACCAAAAGAGTTATGCTGATCGGAGATGGAGACTCCTGGAGTTCTCTACTGGCGACCATGTAATTTTGCAAGTTTCACCCATGAAAGGGGTGAAGAGATTTGGCCTCAGAAGTAAGCTAGCTTCGCGATACATTGGCCCTTTCCAAATCCTGGAGAGGATTGGAGCAGTAGCTTATCGTCTGGCACTACCACCGTCCCTGGCAGGCGTGCACGACGTATTCCACGTATCTATGCTGAGGAGATACATACCTGACCCGACACATGTGCTAACAGATATCTCAGTTCTCATTCAGCCTGACGTCACTTATGAGGAAGTTCTAGTACGGATTCTGGATCGGAAAGAGCGTCAGCTGTGGAACAAGACTATTCGACTAGTTAAAGTCGGATGGTAGCATCATTCGGATGAAGAGGCTACCTGGGAGCTCGAGGATATGATTCGAGCTTGATATGCCCACCTTTTCATTTGAGATATGTGAGTTAATTTTCGTTCAGCATTTATACTATCTATTTGTTGTTAGTACTTGCTGATGGTAGATAACAAAAATTTGGGGACCAAATTTTTATTAGTGGGGGAGAATGTAAAATATCAAAAAAGGGCGAATAACCATAAGGGAATTTTTCGAAATTTTGAGAAATTTTTCGAGAATTTTTCGGAGCTCGTATGGCTTAGGTTACGAGGATAAATATTTGGTCCGGGAAAGCCTGTTTAGTAGCCCCATTTAAATAAGGAAAAGTTGAATTTTCCTTTTTCTTTTATTTCCTTCCCTTCCCCGCATGCCCGAGCCGTCCCCGATGCCGCCCGTTCTTCGCAACCCGACGGTTTCCATCTTCCCAAAACCGTCGGCGCCGGTTCTTCCTATTGCTTCTCACTGATCTCTTCCTCTTCCCCCACCTGAGCCCTAAACTCTCCACGCCGCCGCCGACGACCTATTTCTCTTCTTCCCTCTTCCTCCGCCGATTCTTCCTCCTCATCCATTCCGAGAAACGCGCCGATCACCGGACACAGGAACTCTAGTGCCGATCGCCACCTTGTCGCCCGGGTGCCACCTCCCATCTGCCCTCTGTGACGCTCGAGCCACCACCGGCTAAGCCCTTCTCTCGATCCCTTCGTCCTCCACTCGACGGTGCCGCCCATCCCTGCTTACAAAACCCCTTGGCCAAGGAAGCCCTAGCGTCACACTCTTCTCTCTGCCCGTTGCCTCCTCGCCACAGAAGTCCTCAATCTCACCAAGGGTTCCGATCCGAAGCTTGCCTCTTACTCACGGGTAGTCGAAGAAGTCATCACCCTCTTACCCGATCACTGTTGATCTCCCGCCTCAGTGCCAATTGCTGATCACCAGAGAGGACCGAGCCACCTCCATGCCCTAGTCTCACTCTTTGTTAAATCTCCGGCAGAGAGGAAGAACTTGGCATTGTTGCAGGTAAAGCATATAAAGGTATTTGGGATTTGATCACTTTAGTTCTACCCTAATTTGGGAGTTTAGTATCAGATCTCTAATTGTGTTAATTGGGGAGTTCTGGACTTAGGTTATTATTGGCTGTGGATTTGAGCATCACCATTCGAGGGTGACTCACAACTCCGACCACAATTTCCAGCAGTTACCCTTCTCCGACAGCAACATCCTTGGTTGTGAGTTTGAGGTAAGATGCTTAATTAAGTTGATTTTAGGTTTTTGGTAGTTGACCGTTGAGATATTTAATTAGGGTTTAAATGTCGGGTCTAATCTAAGCTGGAGTTAGATCCGAATTATTAATTAACTGAGAATAAATGAACGGATTAGGGTTCTTGGTTTAATAGGAATTTGATTTAGGTACTGGATACATATCAGAATTAGCTAAAAATTATATGTTTGATATTACAGGACTTTGATTCGAGACGGTGTCTCGATGAGGGATCTATTTCAGATACGATCCTCTTATTGGAGGCGGATACCTAGACTTATCTATTTTTAGATATGTCATTTGATATGCATAGTAGTTTTTAACAAGTAGTAATAATTATGTTTCTTATCTGCATCGGTTTGTCACTACCGGATACCTGTTACATGCTTGTTTTTGCTTACTTGTTATGCATTCCATGTTAGTACCCACCTGATTTTATATGCTTGTAGAGGTAGTGACATAACCATGCCTTATTATGTTCAAGACCTAGGTTTTTATACCATATCTGATCTGTGTACCTAGACCATTGATTTGATCCATATATCTCTTGGTACCCATTATGTAGAGATGGATAGGATCAGGATCTTCATGCTTAGTGTTATGCATCATCTGCATGATTGCATGTTGAGCGATTGGTAGCTCCATTATTGTTGAGCTCATCACTAGTTACATAGATCAGCATACACAACTACTCATGGGTTAGTGGTTTTTATTCAGGCAGGGTGTGTTGCAGCAGGTGTTCTGTCAGTGCTCCGTTGGTCCACTCATAGGTAGCGTGACGCAGCATGGTAGCACGTCAGGGATCCCTCCTCTGGATTGGCTCAAGGAGATGAGAGCATTGAGCTCCCCCACTTATGATTTGGTGTAGGAGGATAGGTGTACTCCGACAGCATCCTGTCCATTCGGTCACTCATCAGGAGTAGTGATGGTAGAGTGCACGGTTGCCACAGCCGTACCCACTCGGTCTCACCATCGTGTGTAAGATGGCTGACTGGCAGTAGGGGTGATCAGGACATGTCATTGGCATCATACGCATTGATGCATTTATTGCTTGTGTTTGTTGTATTTATTTGCTGCATATTGGGTGGATGCATATGTTTGACATGCATACAGGATTTCGATATCTCTCGGTTTATTATCCATACACCAGGTGCTGGTTAGTACAGTTTTTCACTTATTTATTTCAGTTGCATTTATCCTTCTTATATCAGGAGACTATACACATGATTATTGCTATTTGTTATATTTCTTACTATGCATGTTAGTAGTTGCCCGCTGAGAAGTTGACTCACCTCGTTGATATACTATTTTCAGGTTGAGGCTCTCCGGAGGATTTCCAGTCGCTAGTCCCCCTCTAGATTTCGAGGATTTTCATATGGACCTTTTCATTGTTCTTTTCTTACTATATAGTTGTCTATGTATTTGACTTATGCTGATTTTGCTTTATGGATATTATATTATCTTTATTGTCGATGAGATTTATTGGATATGTTTTACTATATGCATGCCTGAACCACAGAAGAGGTGAATTGATTTTATTGTGTCGTGATTTGAGTTTTATGGGTGTAGTTGAGTATGATATACGTTTTGAGCTTTATGGGTGTAGTTGAGTAGGATATTTGAAAGGATTTTTCTTATCATTGCATTAGTTTAGTTTTACTAGTAAACTGCGTAGGTGTTTGACTTATTTTTATTGTTATTATTCCGGCCATGTTAGCCGACGTATCTGGGTTGATGTAGTAAGTTTCAGATTGTTACCCGTACAGGGGAGATGCTGTCAAAATTTCTTTTGACTGGGACTACTTGGGGTGTGACACTCCTTGTCCAATTAACTCAATCTTACAATAGCCATTCTCTTGGGTTTTTTTAAAAGTGTTTAGAAAATTCCAAGGCTTCTTCGTAATATGTATTTTCAATGTTCAGTTTGTCCATTTATATTTGATCTCCTCAAGTGTAGTTTGTATATTTTTCAATTCATCTGTTATTCGAGTTTTATTTATTTCAATTAGTTCTTTAATATGAAGAAACACAGTTTTAGACTAGAACTCAAAATATTTAGATTGAAGTTCTCAACTTTTAGGTTTATTTTTTATGATTATTTTTTAAGGGCTTAAGATTTCTTTCTTAGTAGGAATACTGAATAAATTGAGTTGACTAAATCTTTTATTTAATTAGTCTTGAACGTCTTTTAAAAAATCAATATTTCTTTTTAAATCACTTTGTATTTGTGTTTGTTGATTTAAAGTGAAAGCTTTTTTTCCAATAAGATTTTAGTTTGATTTTGTTGAACTCTAAGTTGGTTCTTATACTAAGTATTAGGTCTGTGATTGTATTTAAGTGTGCACTATAAGTAGTAAGACAATGATTGTATACTCTAGATATAAAATAACAATTGTGTTTATGTTGATCTAGAATAATAAGCTTTTAAGCTAGGACTTGGAAGGTTAGATTAAAAAATCTAATTTCTAAAAGTCTGAAAAGTTTCTAAACTTAGAAGTTATTCATGATGGTTCAAAGATCTTATAGCTCTGATACCAATGTTTATGTGGTTTATAAAAGTATGCATGGTTCATAAAAATAAATAGTTTGTGTCAAATAGTTTTTTTTAGATGTCAATAGTAATTTTAAATAATGATTATGAACAGTAAAAAGTGAACATTACATGTGAGTAGTAAAAAATAAATAGTAAAAAATAAACAGTATTATAAATAGTGATTCCGAACCTTAAAAAAGTCAATAGTAATTTTATGAATATAATAATAATTTTAATTTTAATAAGCTTTCAATAGTTTTGATTAAAATTACAGCAATTTTGATGAATATTGGGATAATTTGATATATTGAAAGAATTTTAATTAACATTTTTATAATATTATTGGATTAATTTAATAAATACGAATATTTTTGAAATAAAGAATTAAAATAAATATCCTTTAACGTACAACACTCGATTATAAAAGTTTTAATTTTTATCCTATATATAATATACTATTCTAGAATCTTCCACGTATGGTTCGTGCACTTCTTTCTTTTATGTTCTACACATCATGAACTGTTAAAATAAAGAATATATACACGTGTTTCGTTCTCATTCCTCTACCAAGTTACACAGTGTGGCATTGAGGGTGTCTTAAACTCACCTGCGAAATACCGCAACTTGATCTCCGTCATACCTATGTCGGTTTGCTTGCTACATCTCACCATATAAATATAACGGCCAGCCGGTATAAACCCACCTCGGATAAAACAACGCCACCCCAAATTCCAAATACCGTTGAGACGAAGCAGCGACATCGAAGAGGGCCGAGGGCGAAGCGAAGGGCGGATTAATGGAAACCCTCGACCTACACCACCACCACCCTCCGATGCCGCCGCCTCTGCTTCCCTCCCGCGGCCTCCTCACTGCCTCCGATCTCAAGGCGGCGGAGCTGCTTGTCTACCTCAGCGAGAGGAACGGCTGCGGGGCCGTCGACGATCGGTTCTCCTCCTCCTCCTCCTCCACCACCACCACTTCCCGATCGGTTGAGCTATCTCGGCCTCCTCCTCTGCCGCTCGAGGCGGCGATCCTCCTGGAGAACGAGGACGACGATGAGGAGATGGGCGGCCCGTGGCGGAGGACGCAGCGGTACCGCCCGATCGCGGACGTCTATGCCGCCACGGAGTCGGTCGGCGGCCGCGATCTTGATCGGAGGCAGTGCGGCGAGCGGCGAGCGGCGAAGTGAGAAGAAGAACCGAAGGGGACAAGGTCGAGAGGTAAACAAACGAAGCAAGACTTGATAACTTTTGGTTAGTATAGTAATTACTGTTATTTTGAGTAGTAATGTGTAATTAATTAGTGTGAAATTAGAGATTAATCACGTTCTCATAACAAGTTTAAGTATCGAATACTATGTGGGTTGTAATAACTGGAATATCGTCGTGATAAATAATTTGAATTTTGTAGTGATTATTTGATATTACATGATCATTTACTCTTTTTTTTTCATAGCCTCTGAACACATTCTAATCACTCGATTAGAATGCTATTTTTTTTCCTACGCTACTAAAATTCACAAATAAATATATTTCTAAATATTAATTAGGTTAGTTATCTATTTTAAATAATTTTTCCACATTAAATAATAATATGAATATTTATTCATATAAATTGAATGGCATAATGTGTTGGAGTAAAATCGTCTTTTGTGAAAATTGTCACATAAATTCTATATCTTTCAAATTTAGTTATTAGAAAATTAATTGGTAAATATAAGAAAATGTACATGAATCTATAATGATTAATATCCTTTTAGAGTAGTGTTGTTAATTTTCTAGATCAACATGATTTCTTGAGTATTCTCTCAAACGATGGAATTTAGAGAATAATACGATGACTCATCCGATTTGGGATCATAACCACTATGTATAAAAGTAATCGTATAACATGGTATCATGATTTTGAACTGTCTTCATCCTTATATATATATATATATATGTGTGTTGCAAACGGTTTCAAAGGAAATAAATTTCAGGGAATTCGAATTATAGTTTTATTATCCGAATATCAACTCGGTCTCGGTTACATCCGTGTGGAGGCATCCTCATAGTTATACGTGGGATACAGGCGGCAGGAGTAAGACGAAAAAAGAAAGAAAAAAAAACTATTAAGTTTACTGCTCCTGTGTAAATGTTCTCGTCCAACGAACTTCATGTAATGCCACTGTCATACTTTATTTGTATCCTTTGAAATTTTAATTAAAAAAATAAATATAATTAATTATAGTAAAAGTAATAATATTGTATAATAAAATTAACATGAAAAATAAAAAGTTTTTCTTGATTTATATTATACATTTTAGAAATTATGATTATAGATGCAAATGATTATAATATGGTATAATAAGAAATAAGGTGTATAAAATAAGAGAATTATAATAAGAATAAATAAATAACCTTCAACTTGGACTCTTAATAGTCTATTAAGAACTCGGATGCTTCTTGTGGAGACAATTTACCTGACTTCTCTCTTTTCTATTTCAAAGTCAACTAGTTGAACGTCTGTTTATCAGAATAATATAGCTTTGTCATTAATCCTTAACTTTGACTCATATCTGTATGTGCCAAGGCATTATAGTCTTTATCCTTGTGCAAATCAAGTCTTTGCACTTGCGACATTATAAATAGATCCTCAACACAAAGATTATTTTGCCTTATAACTAATAGTGATTGATGTGGTGGATATGTAGACTCATATGTGGTGTGACCTGGTCAGGTCTTTGTTAGATGTGTGCAGCGACTGCACACGTTAAGAAGATGGAAAGAAGTTTATTTCCCTTCATCTTCCCCCACCCATTATGTACAATTAGAGCACAAGTTATTTTTCCAAGATAAACGTTCAAGACAATCAAGAGAAGAAGATGATCAATTCATCATAAGGTAAAGAGAACATTAAGAGGGTAAGGGATTTGGTTTGTAAATTTGCAAGGACAGTTTCGATCTTGTGATCGCTCTTCCATATGAAGAACACAAGATCGTCATCGTGAAATCCACAGTAAGTGTTTACAGTTTTAGAATTCCTTTCATACTATAGAACTAATAACGATATCAGAGCACTATAAGTTCTAAAAGCATGAAACTCTCGAAACATACCTATTCACTGTTGGAGGTATCGCCGATGGAGTTTGCCCTGTTGTATTCTGCTGTCACTAAGAAATTGCAGTTGTCCGCTCAATGCCAATCGTTAGAAGAAAGGGCACCACGGCTACATTGAGTCGTGGTGACGCCCTTTCACCTCCATCGTCGGTACTGTAGCAAGCCAGCGACCGAGCAAGAGGTCGGTAATCATGTTGATCGTGGTAGAGATGGTCACGACGGCATCTAACAATTCCGCGCACCTTGGGGGTCGGTTACCTTGTCGGATGGTTGGCCATCCGCTTTCATGGTCGAAGAGCGTCGGAGACCAGGTTAGGAGGCCAGTTGATTAATGACTGTGGAAACTAATAGATGAAGAAAATAAATAGAACAGAAAATAATTCTTTTATTTGTATTTAATAAAACCAATAGACTTATTTATATAAGTTGTTCAAACAATAATGGAAAAATTAAATATGACATATAATTTATAAGTATATTAATAAATAAAATAAATTTGGAAGTATTATTTTTACTATTTGATTCATGTCGATCTTAATTGTGATGCTGATCTTGATTGTGATGTCAAATATAATAGATCTCAATTGATTGAAATCAATTTGAGATTATTTTCTATTATTGTCATTACCTCCTGACAAACTCAACAGGATTGTCTAAACGTTGAGTTTGAGTACTAACTTACTGAAATGTTGCCTGGATAGTAGCTTGGTAAATATATCAGCAATTTGATTTTCAGTAGAGATATAAAAAATTGAAAGTTGTCAAGTCATCACATGCTCACGAATTAAATAAAAATTAATCTCTTCATGCTTGGTATGAGCATGAAAAATAGGATTTGTCGCAAGACAAGTTGCTCCAATATTATCACACCATATTTTAGGGGTAACAATTGGAGAAAAGTGTAATTCCAAATGAAGAGATTATAGTCAAATAATTTCTGACATCACGTTAGCTATAATTTTATATTCAGCTTCAGTACTTGAGTGAGAGACTGTAGGTTGCTTCTTTAAAATCCTGGAAACAAGATTTAACTCAAGAAATATAGCATATCCACTAGTAGAACGTCTATCTTCAGGAGATCTAACCCAATCTGTATCACTGTAGGTAATCTACTCTTGTGAGAACCGACGATATAAAAGAAGAACATGTAAAATAGTGCCTTTAAGATATCGAAGAATTCTATTAACACCTTCCCAATGGTATTCAGTAGGGGCATGAATAAATTGACAGGCATAATTTATAGTGAAAGCAATATTGGGTCATGAAATGGTGACATATTATAGGATACCAATAATACTTCGGTAGATCTGGGGTCAGACATTGAAGAGGAGGATGAAGGTACAGTAAAATCACCTTCAATGATTGGTGTGGAGATAGGACGTGTACCATATATTTTAGCTCGTTGTAGAAGTCCAGCAATATATTTGCTCTGAGAGAGAAGACAACCTTCAGAATGTGAGAGAAACTCTATACCAAAGAAAAAATGAGCATTGCCAATATCTCAAATAAAAAACTCTTAATGAAGAAGATTGAGTAAAGTAGTAATGTCGTTTTAATCACTACCAATGATTAATATATCATTCATATAAATCAGAATAAATATTAAAAATTTCTCATTATATTTGTAGAATAGGGAAGAGTCTGTTGGTCCCTGACAGTTGACAAGAGGTAGGTGAATTGTCCTGCACAAAAAAAATCAATACCTTTCTCGATCTTATAGCTTGATTAAGATAAACACTTGTACAAAAGAATTAAGAAACTAATTAATTAAAGAGAGAGAGACACAGAAAGATTTACTTGGTTCACAATCAGAGGATTGCTAATATAAGGCAATTAAAGCTCACTAAAAATTTCCTTTGGGAGGAGAGCCTCTTACAACGTTGATAGCTCACAAACAAAGTAGTAGAACAGAAAGAGAATCGTTTTCAAGTGTTATTGTAAACTACTGAGATTAGAGCTATATTTATAGCCCTGATCCGGGCACTTGGAAGTGTTCTGGGTGCCTGGGCATGGATAAAACTTTATTCATGTCGCAACGAATCTCATCGCAATGGTTTGGATAAACTCTTTGGTTTGGGCGCTCGGACCCTTGTGAACTTCTATAAATGACGTTGCCGAGCCGAGGCGCCTCGGGCTACCTACCGGGGTCCTGGAATAGCTCCGGGAGCCCGGAATAGCTCCGGGCGCCCGGACTAGAGTCAACTCCATGTTGACTTTCTGTCTGGGTCTCTCGATCCGGCTTTGCTCGCTTAGGTAATTTCAGCCATCCAAAATAGGGCTCACCCGAACCTATTTTCTAGCCTTCTGGAGCAACCTTCCGCTCTAGCTTCTCGTCCCTTAGAAACGTTGTATGCTTCTTTCTCGTTCGTCAACGTACTCTTCTGTAGTGCCTCATCCCTCGGACGCACCGAGCCCGTCAACTCTCTCCTATGTCGTCCTTCTCGCTAGCTGCGACTTTCGTTTGACTACTTATGCTCCTATGTTCCTGCACACTTAGACACAAGACATCAAACCATAATAGAACCTAACTTGACTTGATTGCTCACATTAAAACTACCATGGGGTACTAACAATTTTGCTCTTTTTTATGTGAGCAACCCAAGTTAAGTTAGGGTTAAAAATAAAAACAAAAATTGTAAAAGTAGCAAATACATAATTTAATTTGCAGTTAATAACATTTAAATATACCCTCTTTCTAGACTTAATCACTAATTCTTCCACTTTGATCACATTAAAAATAAGGGAATAAATTTTGAATTAATCACTTAGAAAAAAAATCTTTAAAATTTAGAAAATAATTCTAAAATAAAGTTAAAACTGAGTTTAAGAGATAAAAACATAGTGATTATCATAAAAAAAAATCATGAAGTTTAAATTTTGAAAATCTAGATTTTTATAATTTATAAACTATTTTTGAAAAATAAATAATTTTAAAATTATTTTTAAGTGTTCAAAAATTATGAGAATTTTTACAATAGTTAAATAGAAATATCTAAAGTTGTGATAAAATTTTCACGAAATTATAAAATTGATTTAAGCAGTAATAAATTATTTTCTACATAAAGTTATATTTAAAAGATATGCTTAAAAATAGTTTCCAAGCTTAAAAATTCATGGAATATTTAATAAGGCAAATTTTTCAATAAAAAAAATGAATTTTCAAAAATTAAGTTTTTGAGAATTTTTAATATTAAAAAATTATATTTGAATAAATAATTCATAGAAAATTCAAAAATGGCCAAAAAAGTTTGGGAAAAATTTTCTTATATTGAGAAAATAATAAAGTTTTACAAAAAGTAAAGTTTACCAATATAACCTTGAAAAATATTTTTAAATTAAAAAATATAATTTTTATTAGAAAATTCATAAATAATAATATGTTGAATAGAAAATTCTGGATTTTTTTTTCTATAGATAAGAGATGAAACCTTCTTTCTTAAAAAATTTACTATCTACTTAATTTCGAAGAGAATTTAAATGAAACAATTTATTTAGAATGTTAGTCAATTTTAAGCAAAATTAAATCAATTTAATAGTGAGATATGTATAAAAATTTAATCTAAGTATGATTTTGGAACCCAAAATAGATTCCTTCCTATCGGATTGATTAAAAATTTTCTAGGAACATATTTATGTGATATTTTTCTAATTTGGCCCTTGTGATATCTAAATTACCAATTTAGTTCTTGATACTTTTTGAAATTTAAACTAGCAATATTTGAACATGTAAAATTCTTTAGATTCTCTATTTCTACTTTTAGTTTTTTATTTTCAATTTTTAGTTTGTCAAAATCTTTCAATCAATAAGATGTTGGTAAGGTTCCTTTTAATGCATTATTTTATTTTAATAATTTATTATTATTATTTTCTAAGTAACAAGAAGTTTTAGAAAAGATTTTTATAAACTTATACGATTTGTCAGGAGGCAGAGGTCGTACCTGACTTATCTTGTCGATCCCTTTATCTGAAGCTCCCCTTATAGTGTTGCTTTCTTCTGATGTTGCTCCCCTTCTTCGATGCTTATCTCAGATGAACTCGCTTTATCTTCTTCTTCTTGGTGACTTGTCATTAGCACAAGTTTGGCATGGGCTTTGATCTCCAACTCTGACAACGTTTCATCCCACGTCGCCTTTAGTTTATATGCTTTGTTTAGGTCGACTTCTTGTCCTTCTCCTCGTTCTTTAATTTTGAGCAGTTGTATTTGACGTGCCCTTCTTCATTGCATTGATAGCATCTTACTTTTCTTTTCCTTTTCTTGGCCTGCACTTGATTGAATTTATTTGCCTTATTTTTTTAAAAATTTCTTTAGCATGAATGTTGTTTTGTCATCGTTAAGGGATATTTTAGACTTTGGTTCATCCATTTTTTCCTTTAGAGCAATGTTCTACTTCATCTTCTTCTTTAGATCTGCATATCTAGATTCGTGAATTTCAAATGTCGAAAGCAATTTCTCTAAATTACTTACCTCTAAGTCCCTAGAGATGAACTATGTATCTACTAGGGTTGACCATTCAGGTGTCCTAGGAAATGTGTTAAGCGCGTACCTTAGCGAATCTCTATTGGTTATCTTTTCTCAGACATTTGTGAGTCTGATGATAAGTTTTTTGATTCTTGAGTGGAGGTATGTGATGGGTTCACCTTCTTCCAACCGGAGGTTGCTGATTTGGTTCCGAAGTAGGTCCTGTCTCCTGAGTTTTGCGTCTGAGATTCCCTCATGTAGTTTTGGGAATTTCTCCCAGAGCTCCTTGGTTGACTCGTAGGCTCCGATCCAATTGACATCTTGTGGTAGTAAAACACTCAACAGATGAAATTTTTCCTTGCCATTTACCACGAAGTCAGTTTGCTCTTTTTCTCCCTTCAATGTTCTTCTTTGTCTCTCCCTTGTTGATCCTTAGGTGCTACAAAATCATATTTCATCATTATTAATAATTCAAAGTTAGTTTTGAAAATACCTCTATCTTTTTTTTTCTAAATCGCGAACTCCTCCTCGAACTTAGGCGGGTAGATGCTCGGTCTGACCATCATCTTCTCTGTTTCAGTTGGCGGTTAGTCCTTCTGAAGTAGTTGAGCTCTGATACCACTTGTTGGTCCCTTGTGGCTGGTAAGACGGGAGTGAATTGTCCTGAACAAAAATAAAAATATACCTTTCTTGATCTTATAACTTGATTAAGACAAACACTTGTACAAAAGAATTAAGAAACTAATTAATTAATAAAGAGAGAGGCATAGAAAGATTTACTTGGTTTGCAATCAGAGGATTTCTAATCCAAGGTAATTAAAGCTCACTAAAAATATCCTTTGGGTGGAGTAGCCTCTTACAACGTTGACAGCTCACAAACAAAGTAGTAAAACAAAAAGAGAATAGTTTACAAGTGTTATTCTAAACTACTAAGATCAGGGTTGTATTTATAGCCCTGATTTGGGCGCTTGGAAGGGTTCCAGGTGGCTGAGCATGGATAAAATTACATTGTAATGGATCGTATTGCAACGGATTTGGATAAACTCTCTAGTTCGGGTCCCTGGACTAGGTTAGGACGCCCGAACCCTTGTGAACTTCTATCCACGATGTCGCCATGTCGAGCCCCCCCCCCCCAAGATCCGAGCACCCGAACCAAGTCCAGGCTCCAGGAGTCTAGGCGCCCGAAATAGCTCTGGCCACCCGAACCAAAATCAACTCCATGTTGACTTTCTGTCTAGGTCTCCCACTTCAGCTCCACTCGCTTGAGTGATTTTGGCCATCTGAAATAGGGCTCACCTGAACCCATTTTCTAGCCTTCTTGAGTAACCTTTCGCTTCGACTTCTCATCCCTCGAAAACACCGCACGCTTCCTTGTCGTTCGCCACTGTCCTCTTCGACAGCACCTCATCCCTCAGACGCATCGAGTCCGTCGACTCTCTTCTGTGTCATGCTTCTCACTAGTTGCATCTTTCGCTTGACTACTTGTACTCCTAAGTTCCTACACACTTAGATACAAGACTTTAAATCACAACAGAACCTAACTTAACTTGGTTGATCATATCAAAACTACCACGGGGTACTTACAGAATCAGTTTTTGAGCCAAAAAAATCCCTGAGCATGATGCCAGGTAGATAAGATGATGAAACCATGCACGAGGTGCTTGCCAAAGACTATATATAGATTTCTAAAGTTAACACACATGTGTTAGAAGTTATGGGTGGATAAATCCAGGTGGTTGCTCCATATAAACAATTTCTTCAAGGTGTCCATGAATGAAAGAATTGGAAACATCCAATTGTTATATCGACCAATTGGAGCTAACAGTTATAAATAGTAGCAATCTGATAGTTGTAATTTTGATGATTAAACTAAAAGTATCATTGAAGTCAATACCTGATTGTTGACTAAAGTCTTTGGTAACAAGACAAGCTTTGTAATGTTCAATAGATCCATCTGCATGATACTTAATTCAATAAACCCATTTAGAGCCCACAATATTCATAGATGGAGTACGAGGAACTAAGCTTCAGGTTACATTGTAAAGATGAGTATCAAATTCTATAGTCATCGCATCACGTCAATTTGGATCATTCACTGTCTGTTTAAAGCTAGAAGGTTCTGTAAGTACACCGTAGTAGTTTTGATGTGATCAATCAAGTCAAGTTAGGTCCTGTTGTGTTTTTAACCCTTGTGTCTAAGTGCTCATGAACTTTGGAGCATAGGAAGTCAAGTGAAAGACGTAGATAGCGAGAAGGAAGACATGGAAGAGACTCGACGGGCTCGGTGCATCCAAGGGACAGGGTGCTGTGGAAGATTACGCTGGTGGACGAGGAGGAGGTGTGTGGCATTTTCGAGGGACGAGAAGCTGCATCGGAAGACTACTCGAAGGCGAGAAAATGGGTTCAGGTGAGCCCTATTCCAGATGGCCGAAATCACCCAAGCGAGCGGAGCCAGAACAGAAGATCCAGACCCAAGTGAGCGGAACCAGAGTGGAATACCCATACCAAAATGTCAACTAGAAATTGACTTTTGGGTCCGGGCGCCCAGAACTCCTCCGGGTGCCTGGAACTAAAAATTCAATTAAATGCAACATGACGCATTTCGTTGTGATGGGGATAAAACTTTATCCCTCTCTAGGTGCTTGGAACCCTTCTAGGTGCCCCAATCAGGGCTATAAATATAGCCCTAGTCCTTGTTAATTAGAGCCCTAGAGCCAATCATATGATGATTGTTGTATGGACTCGATGTATCATATTCCTATATATTTATAAAGACATTTCTTTATAGTTATTATACTTACTTGTATTGATGTCAAATAACTAAGTATAATAGCGTCCTTGAGTAGAAGGTTCTTATCTATATCAATCGATTGGTTGAATTGATAGTGAGATGATATAGAGAACACTACTCTTAATCATTCCTAATCAAGTATTAACATTCAGGGACAATGTTAATGTGTTGAGACTAGTATGTAGGTCAACTCGATGACTTGATCTCACAAGTCATGGATATAGAGATATTGAGTTGACACATGAGTATGCATTGGAGAATATATACTGAATAACCCGCCATGAGAAAGTATTATGGATCATTATATGAGTGTCATATACTTTCTCATGTGACTATTAGTATGACTATCAGTCCTTGGACCTGAAGTCACCATGGTTCTCTACATAAGGAGTTGCATACTTTGGCTTCGTCAAACGTCACCCTTAACTGGGTGGACTATAAAGGCGATTACTGAGTATGTAATAAATTATGCAGTGGGATGTGAGTGATGTAGATGGGATCTATCCCTCCTATATGACGGGAGTGACATCATGATTCTTAATAGAGTGAGACCACTAAGTGCATGGTCATGCCCAAATGAGTCAATATGAGATATTGAGCTCATTTGATTAGAGTGAGTCTACTTGGAGTTCAAGATATAAATTGATTAGATGATGACACGGTCTATGCCTCAGTTGATCAATTTAGATGTCTACGATAGAAGGACATTGTCACATATTGTGAGAGTCACAATTAGTAGTCATAAGGTGATGTTGGATCTCAACATTCTTGTAACTTGGGTAGTAATGATGTGTTGCTAGATATCGCTCATTACTTATGCTTCTAAATGAGTTTAGGAGCATTGCCAACGTTACAATAACCTATAGGGTCACACACAAAGGGCAATTAGATGGAGAATAGGTTCATATGATGAACCAAGAGGATTAGGTTCATGTGATGAACCAAATTGGATTAAGAGAAATCCAAATTAGACTAATTGAGTTGGACTCAATTTGATTCATGTGTTGAATGAATCTAATTTAGATTATGACTCATTGAATCAATTTATTAAATCAAATTGACTTGAATCAATGGTTAGATTTGATCAACCATGAGAGATAAATGAGTCAAGTTTGACTTGACTTGAGAGGGAAGATGAAGGGTCAAGTTTGACTTGACCAATTGCCACCTCATTGTGACTTGGCATAGGGTCGACCAATGATGATGGTCCACATCATCAAGGCTACATCAAGTGTGTGCCACCTCATGAGGGAGACCAAGAGTCATGACTCTTGGTATTACTTGGAGGTATATAACCTCTCATAAGGTGGTCGGCCACTTAATGGTGATGTGAAGCAATTGTGTGCTCATTCAAGAGATCATCTTCTTCCTCCTCTCGCTCTTCTCTCCCTCTCCTCCATTGCCGAGCCACCCAAGAGTGCTAGCACACTCTAAGTGGTTTTTCTCCACCTTTTGTCCATGTGGATACTTTTAAAGGAGTGTTCACTTGACACTCTACGAGATCTGGCAACATTTTGGACGAGCGGGATAAGCGAAGGGCTTCGCTATAAAGGCATAATTCTCTTTTCATGTAGATCTAAGGTAGATCTAGTGTAGAAACATGTACATGATTAATTTTAAATATATCTTCGCACGGATCCATGGCTAGCTTCGGGGTTTCCATAACGCAAAAAGCGGTTTTTGTGGCTCGAAAATGCTAACAGTGGTATCAGAGTCATGTGCGAAGCATGTACTTGTTTGTATTTTGTTTTTATGAAAAGATTTCAGATCTTTAAGTTTCTGTAAGTTTACTATTTTATGGATTTTGTGAGTAATTTTCTCCTAGAGGTGAAGCAACAAGTGCTTGGACACTTGTAGGTTTCAACTACCGAGAACAATCTTCCGAAACGGCAAGATCTTGCCCAAATTATTTTGGGATAGCGGCTTAAGGCGCTATTAGATGAAGATGGGACACTCACGATATTCATTTCGCGAGTAGGGGCGCTGCCCCTAACCCCGCAAGGGGCATTGTCCCGCGATCGCACCCAAAAAATCGCTAATCAGGACCGCTGGGAAGTTGTAACTCATAAAATTCATAAAAATAGTTGTAAAATTATAGAAATTTATGTAAAATACATAATTTAGAATTATGTATGATATTGTGATGATCATGGCCCAAAAACCCCAATTTGATTGGACAAAAATTGTGTTGTAATTCATAATATAGTCTGCGCGCCATTTTTGTGTTGTGCGTGTTGTATGTGATTTGCGACCTGCGCGTCGTGCCTCCTTTATTTATATTCCTATTGTAAAATAGTTTTAGACTCGAATGTAACTCGAGTTTCAGTTTTGTAATATACAATTGAAGATGGAGTTACAAGAAGGAAGCCGACAACACAAGGAGGTCAAAGGAGATGCTTGAAGAAGCTGTTGACCCTAGATTGACCGTCCGATCTTCTCATCGATTAGATTAGATCTTAATCAAGTCAACTCGAAATGCCTACCAAGTTTTGATACCCATCACTACCTCGATCATTTGTTGTTGTTGAATCTGCCAAAGCAGAGCAATGTATATTATCTTGGTAGGGTGCAGAGGGACAATCTTGTCCCGCCTATCAAATCTTGAGTGAGTACAAACTCAATTAGATTGAGTATAACTAGTTAACTCAATTGGATTGGGTATAACTATAGGCATTTTCCAACGATTGGAAGATAGGATACAAATCACATTTATATTAAATCTTGGGTGATTTAGCCTAAACTAACTCAAGTTTTCTTATAAATGAGGATCTTGATCCTATAAACAAGAGTTGCATAGAGATGTAATTGATAATTCGTTATCTACCGATCATACTAAGTCTTGGGTGATTTAGCCAAAGTTAACTCAAGTCATAGTATGATGTGGATCTTGTCCCACGAGAATTATAGCTAATTGGTAAGAATCTTGTAGTGTGGTTTGACCACATCCATGACTTGATTCTACAAAAGCTCTATAATTTAGTGGGAACATCATTTAGTTAAAGGCCTAATTAAATGATAAATGGAATATGATATTTACTTTCTGCATTATTTCTATTGTAGACTGCCATGTCGATAAACACGAACACCTTCTTCTTGCGTTATATCCTTGGCAAGGACAAACTCAATGGAGCTAATTTCCTAGACTGGTACAGGAATCTGAGAATTGTTCGCATACAAGAAAGAAAACTGTACATCCTGGAGCAACCCATTCTAGAGGCACCTCCTGCCACTACCACGCGAGCCGACCGAGATGCTTATAAGAAGCATCAAGATGATGCATTAGACGTGTCATGCCTCATGCTCGCGACCATGAACTCTGAGCTTCAGAAACAACACGAGTTGATGTCTGCTTATGATATAATTGAACATCTTCGTCAACTATATCAAGGGCAAGTGAGGCATGAGAGATTCGAGATCTCCAAGGCACTGTTTCAGTGCAAGATGCAAGATGGGACTCCCATAGGTCCATATGTGCTCAGATGATTGGGTACATAGAAAACCTATAGAGGTTGAGATTCCCACTTGGCCAAGAACTGGACACTGACTTGATCTTGCAATCCTTGCCAGAGAGCTACAGTCAATTTGTCATGAATTACAACATGAATGAAATTGACAAGTCACTGCCTGAGCTACTAAGCATGTTGAGAACTACTGAGCTCAACCTTAAGAAGGTAAAGCCCAACTCCATTTTGATGGTGCAAAAGCATAAAGGAAAGGGCAAGCCTAAAGGTAAGGGAAAGTCCCAAGCCAAGGGCAAGGGCAAGGTAATGAAACCTAAAGGAGGGGTTGCCAAGGATGCTACCTGCTTCCACTGCGGTCAGACCGGGCACTGGAAGAGGAACTGCAAAGTATATATGGAAGATCTTAAGAAGAAGAGAAGTGAGACTTCTACTTCAAGTATATATGTTATAGAAGTCAATCTATCTATTTCTGCATCGTGGGTATTAGATACCGGATGTGCTTTTCACATTTGTACTAATGTGTAGGCGCTGAGAAATAGCAGGGCATTGACGAAGGGTGAGGTGGACCTACGAGTAGGCAATGGAGCACAGGTTGCTGCTGTGCTGTTGCTGTAGGAACTTACTATCTATCTCTGCCCTTTGGGCTTGTACTAGAATTAGATGAATGTTGTTATGTGTCTGCTCTTACAAAGAACATCATTTCAGTCTCTTATTTGGACAAGAAAGACTTTTCTTTTGTAATAAAGAACAAATGTTGTTCCGTTTACTTAAATGATATGTTCTACTGTAGTGCACCTCTGATGAACGGACTCTACATTCTAGACTTAGAGAACCCCATCTATAACATAAATACCAAAAGGTTCAAGTCAAATGATATGAATCAAACCTATCTCTGGCATTGTCGCTTAGGTCATATAAATGAGAATCGTTTATCCCAGCTCCATAAAGATGGTTTGCTGGACTCATTTGATTTTGAATCATATGAGACATGTGAGTCATGCCTACTGGGCAAGATGACCTAGACTCCCTTTAGTGGACATAGCGAAAGAGCGACTAACTTGTTAGAACTTATACATAGTGATGTATGTGGCCCTTTCAATGTCATTGCCAGAGGTGGTTATAGGTACTTCATTACATTTACTAATGATTTCAGTAGATATGGTTATGTGTATCTGATGACACATAAGTCATAATCCTTTGAAAAGTTCAAAGAATTCAAGAATAAAGTACAAAACCAGTTAGGCAAGAGTATTAAGATACTTCGATCAAATCGAGGTGGTGAATACCTTAGCCATGAGTTTCGTGACTATCTAGCTGAGTGTGAGATTCTATTCCAACTCACTCCTCCTGGAACACCACAGTGGAATGGTGTATCTGAAAGGAGGAATCGTACCCTACTAGATATGGTACGATCTATGATGAGTCACACAGATATTCCTATATCTTTTTGGGGATATGCTCTAGACACAGCAGACTTCACACTTAACCGTGTTCCATCCAAAGCTGTGATAAAGACACCATATAGGATATGGATTGGGAGAGATGCCTAGATGTCTTTTATGAGGATTTGGGGTTGTGAGGCTTACGTTTGACGTCAAGTCTCAGACAAACTGGGACCTAAATCCGATAAGTGCTATTTTATAGGATATCCCAAGGAAACGAAGGGATATTACTTCTACATTCCCAGTCAACACAAAGTGTTTGTGGTTAAGACTGGGGTATTTCTAGAAAAGGACTTTGTTTCTAGCAAAACTAGTGGGAGTACGTTCAATCTTGAAGAAGTTCAAGATATGGACCATAGCACTGAAGTCTTGATGGAAGTTGAACTGGAACCATAAAGTGTTGTGGATGATGAGATTGTTCCACAAGGAGTTGAGGAACAACAACCAGTTCAAGTAGACCTACCTCTTCATAGGTCTGATAGGGTACGTCGTCAGCCTGAGAGATACTCATTTCTCTTGTCTGACCATGATGACGTTGTGCTCGTTGAGAATGAGCCTATCTCCTATCAGGAAGCTGTGATGAGACCAGATTCTGAGTCATGGCTAGAGGTCATGAGATCCAAGATGGAATCCATGTACACTAACCAAGTATGGACTTTGGTTGATCCACCTGAAGGTGTCAAACCCATTGGGTGTAAGTGGGTCTTTAAGAGAAAGACTGACATGGATGGACTTATTACCTATAAGGGTCGCTTGGTAGCTAAAGGTTTCAAGCAAATTCATGGTATTGACTATGATGAAACCTTTTCTCCAGTAGCGATGTTTAAGTCCATTTGGATCATGCTTGCTATTGTAGCATACCACGATTATGAGATCTGGCAGATGGATGTCAAAACCGCGTTTCTGAATGGAAACTTGCTCGAGGATGTGTACGTGACACAACCTGAGGGTTTTGTAGATCCACAGCATACTGGCAGAGTATGCAAGCTGCATAAGTCCATATATGGACTAAAGCAAGCTTCTCGGAGCTGGAATCTTCGATTCGATGATGCGATCAAATAGTTTGATTTCATCAAGAATGAAGATGAACCCTGTGTCTACAAGAAGGTTGTTGGGAACACAGTTGTCTTCCTTGTATTGTATGTGGATGACATACTACTCATTGAAAAGGGCATCCCTTTGTTGAAGTCTGTAAAGACTTGGCTGGGGAATTGTTTCTAAATGAAGGACTTAGGTGAAGCAGCCTGTATTCTAGGCATAAATATCTATAGAGATAGATCTAAGAGATTGCTTGGCCTAAGTCAGAGTTTATATATTGACAAGGTATTACAACGGTTTGCCATGCAGAATTCCAAGAAAGGATTTCTGCCGATGTCACATGGTGTGAGTCTTTCGAAAACTCAAAGTCCCTCTTCTAGAGAGGAGAGAGACCGCATGGATAAGATCCCTTATGCTTCAGCCATAGGATCTATCATATACGTCATGCTATGTACTCGTCCTGATGTTTCGTATGCTTTGAGCATGACGAGCAGATACCAATCAGATCCAGGTGAGCGTCACTAGATAGCGGTCAAGAATATTCTTAAGTACTTGAGAATGACTAAAGAATATTTCTTGATATTTGGAGGTGATGGCGAGTTAGCTGTAAAGGGTTACAGTGATGCTAGTTTCCAAACTGACCAGGATGATTATAGATCGCAGTCTGGGTTCGTGTTTTGCTTGAATGGTGGTGTTGTGAGCTGAAAGAGTTCGAAGCAGGACACAGTTGCTGATTCTACAACAGAGGCCGAGTATATTGCTGCATCAGAAGCAGCAAAGGAGATAGTTTGGATCTGTAAATTCATTACTGAGCTTGGGGTGGTTCCTAGCATAGCAGATCCTATAGAGCTCTATTGTGACAATAATGGAGCAATTGCACAGGCTAAGGAACCTCGCTCACACCAGCGGACCAAACACATACTATGTAGCTTCCATCTCATTCGAGAGATCATCGATAGAGGAGATGTGAAGATTTGCAGAGTACCCACAGAGGCTAACGTCGAAGATCCCTTGACCAAGGCTTTGGCACAGAGAAAGTTTGATGGCCACACTAGGTCATTGGGCCTTAGAGCCTACACTGATAGGCACTAGTGCTAGTTGGAGATTGTTAGTTAGAGCTCTAAAGCCAATCATATGATGATTGTTGTATGATCTCAATGTATCATATTCCTATATATTTATAAAGGCATTTCTTTATGGTTATTATACTTGTATTGGTGCCAAATAACTAAGTATAATAGCGTCCTTGAGTAAAAGGTTCTTATCTATATCAATCGATTGGTTGAATTGATAGTGAGATGATATAGAGAACACTACTCTTAATCATTCCTGGTCAAGTATTAATATTCAGGGACAATGTTAATGCGTTGAGACTAGCATGTATGTCAACTCGATGACTTGATCTCACAAGTCATGGATATAGAGATATCAAGTTGACACATGGGTATATATTGGAGAATATATACTGAATGACCCGCCATGAGAAAGTATCATGGATCGTTATACGAGTGTTATATACTTTCTCATGTGACTATTAATATGACTATCAGTCCTTGGACCTGATGTCACCATAGTTCCCTACATAAGGAGTTGCATACTTTGGCTTCGTCAAACGTCACCCATAACTGGGTGGACTATAAAGGCGATTACTGGGTATGTAACAAATTATGCGGAGGGATATGAGTGATGTAGATGGGATCTATCCCTCCTATATGACCGAAGTGACATCATGATTCTTGATAGAGTGAGACCACTAAGTGCATGACCATGCCCAAATGAGTCAATATGAGATATTGAGCTCATTTGATTAGAGTGAGTCTACTTGGAGTTCAAGATATAAATTGATTAGAGGATGACACGGTCTATGCCTTAGTTGATCAATTTAGATGTCTAGGATAGAAGGACATTGTCACATATTGTGAGAGTCACAATTAGTAGTCACAAGGTGATGTTGGATCTCAACATTCTTGTAACTTGGATAGTAATGACGTGTTGCTAGATACCGCTCATTACTTATGCTTGTAAATGAGTTTAGGAGCATTGCCAACGTTACAAGAACCTATAGGGTCACACACAAAGGTCAATTAGATGGAGAATAGGTTCATATGATGAACTAAGAGGATTAGGTTCATGTGATGAACCAAATTGGATTAAGAGTAATCTAAATTAGACTAATTGAGTTGGACTCAATTTGATTCATGTGTTGAATGAGTCTAATTTAGATTATGACTCATTGAATCAATTTATTAAATCAAATTGACTTGAATCAATGGTTAGATTTGATCAACCATGGGAGATAAATGGGTCAAGTTTGACTTGACTTGGAGGGAAGATGAAGGGTCAAGTTTGACTTGACTAATTGCCACCTCATTGTGACTTGGCATAGGGCCGGCCAATGATGATGGTCCATATCATCAAGGCTACATCAAGTATGTGCCACCTCATGAGGGAGACCAAGAGTCATGACTCTTGGTATTACATGGAGGTATATAACCTCTCATAAGGTGGCCGACCACTTAATGGTGATGTGAAGCAATTGTGTGCTCATTCAAGAGATCATCTTCTTCCTCCTCTCTTCTCTTCTCTCCCTCTCCTCCATTGCCGAGCCACCCAAGAGTGCTAACACACTCTAAGTGGTTTTTCTCCACCTTTTGTCCATGTGGATACTCGTAGAGGAGTGCTCACTTGACACTCTACGAGATCTGACAATATTTTGGACGAGCGGGATAAGCGAAGGGCTTCACTACAAAGGTATAACTCTCTTTTCATGTAGATCTAAGGTAGATCTAGTGTAGAAACATGTACATGATTAATTTTAAATATATCTTCGCACGGATCCGTGGCTAGCTTCGGGATTTTCGCAACGCAAAAAGTGATTTTTGCTGCCCAAAAATGCTAACACTTGTAGCTTATATCAACACTTATTAATGCTTCTAATTCAGTTTAGCTTTGTAGTTGTGAGATTTGGTTGTTGTAAGAGGCTTCTTCACCTGAAAGAGATTGTTTAGTGAGCTTCAACTTTCTTGGATTAGCAATCCCTTGATTGCAAACCAAGTAACCCTTTTTTACCTCTTCTTTCTTTAATTAATTTGTATTACTTTTTATGCAAGTATTAATAAAGTTGTAAAGTTCGAGAAAGGGGTTTTGTTTATTTTTATTGTGTAGGTTATTCACCCCCTCTACCCGGCCGCCAAGGGTCCTGTAATTGGTATCAAAGCAAGGACACTTTAGGAGGACTAACCGCCGATCGAAGCAAAAGAGATGGTCGAACCAAGCATCTACCTGCCAACGTTTGAGGGGAAGTTCTCATTCTGGAAACAAAAAATGGATGTATTTTTTTGAACTGATTTTGATATAATGCTTTTTATGAAATTTGGTTTTAATGTCCCCAAAAGTAAAGATGGAAAATAACTCGAGGAGCATCTTTAGACTTAGAAGCAGTGCGACAAATTCATAGCAAATGGTAAGGCCAAGTTCCACCTACTGAGTGTTCTTCTTGCTCAAGAACTTGACAAAATCAGCAATTACCAAAGTGTAAAAGAACTTTGGGAAAAGTTCTTGGAGCTCTAGGAAAAATCAATGAAAGAAGAATCTGATTATGCTATGGATACTAACTCATCTTCAAAAGCATTCGAATCCGAGGTGATTACTGGAACATCCCTAATTGCCGAGTACCTACACAAAGACGATGAAAGCACCTCGAAAATAAGCATCGAGAGCATCGATGAAGGGGGGGACACTGCAGAAGAAAGCATCAATGAAAGGGGAGCATCTACTAATGAATATATGGTAAGTCAGGTCAGTAAGCTTCCTCTAGAGAAATTATTTAAAATTATGTAAATGCTAAGTTAATCATTATATAAAAAGAAAACAAAGTATATAAAGTCAAAGAAAGAACATGCATGACTAAAAGAAAAATTTTAAAAACTAATAGATGAAAATATAAAATTAAAAGATAAAATTTAAATGTTAGAAAAAGATGATTCACGTTCAAATTTTCTGCATAAAATTTTCAGAATTTTTTAAAGTATAAAAAAACTTTTTAAATCGAAACAAAAATGTCTTTATCTAAAATTTAAAAGTTCATTATTTTGGATATCAGACAGTTTTTTTAACCCTTAGATTACACTTCTTGGACTTTTTAATGTGATCAAAGGGGGAGAATTAGTGAAGTATAGGGGGAGGTAGATTTTTTTTACATATTTTGGGCTTGCAAAAACATTACCTTACTATTATTTATGTTTGGTTTACCTTAACTTAACTTAGGCTGCTCACATCAAAAAGGGGGAGATTGTAAATACTGCGTGGTAGTTTTGATGTGATCAACTAAGTCAAAAGGGGGAGACTTTAAGTACTCCGTGGTAGTTTTGATATGATCAACTAAGTCAAGTTAGGCCCGATTGTTATTTTAACCCTTGTATCTAAGTGTGCAAGAACTTAGGAGTATATGAAGTTGAGCGAAAGGTGCAGCTAGCAAGAAGGACGACATGAAAGATAGTCGACGGGCTTGGTGCATCCAAGAGACGGCGTGTTACGGAAGAGTACGCTGGTGGATAAGAAGAAGGCTGTTGGTTGCTACTCGGAAAGCCTAGAGGTTCCACTGTACAAAAATTTTGTACAAAGATCTGAACCTTTTCCTAGCTACCATGTGTTCTTTTAAATTAAATTTTGTATCGCCTGCGGAACTTAACACGTTTGATCCAAAACTTAATCTATTCGTTCTTTTAGGTTTTGACTTGGGTCTCCTGCGGAACTTAACACGTTCGACCCAAATCACCTTAAGTTATTAATTCCATTAAATATTAATTTCCATAATTGGTTCCCAGTACTGACGTGGCGAGGCACACGGCCTTCTTGGATATGGGAGCAACCACCACCGACTAGACAAAACCTTTTATGGAAAGCTAATATTTAATTTCCTAAAATAACTTTAGGTTAACCGAAAAGAACAATCAAATCACAAGGAAAAGAAAAAACAAAAGAACACAACATCGAAAAACATATTCGAAATTCTAGAATCGTAAGCCTCTTGTATTTGGTATTATTTCCATAAATAACTAGCATGATGCGGAAAGAAAAATTACTAGTTATACCTTGTAGAAAAACCTCTTGATCTTCTACCGTATTCCTCTTCTAACCTCGGACGTTGTGTGGGCAACGATCTTCCGAGATGAGAAACCACCAAGCACCTTCTTCTCCTCCTAGCTAGGTTCGGCCAAAACAAGAAAGCTCCACCAAGGAAGAAGAAAAACACCAACCAAGCTCTAAGAGATGCAAGCTTCCTCTCCTTCTTCTTCTTCTTCTCCAAGTAGTATCCGGCCTCCACAAGACCTCCAAGCAATAGAGAGTTTCGGCCACCACAAAGAGGAAGAAGAGAAGAGATGATGGCCAGCCACAACACCATGGAAAAGAGGGAGAGAAAACAATAGAGGTTGTGTCTCATGAAGGCACCCTCACCCCTTCTTTTATATTCCTTGGCCTAGGCAAATTTGGAAATTTAATTACAATAAAATTTCCTCAATTTCCTTAACATGATTTAATTTAGAAAAATAAAACAAATTTTCCAAATTAAACTTCAATGGCCGGCCACATCATTGGAGAGCAAATTGGACAAGTTTTAATCAACAATTAAAACTTCCTAATTTGTTTCCGGAAATTTTAAAAATAAAATTTCTCTTTAAAAATCTCTTCATGGTTGATAAAAGGAAATTTCTATAATTTTAATTTTATCAACATGTGGATAATTTTAAAGAGAAAATAAAATATCTCACCAATCTACAAATAAGGAAAGAGATCTAATCTCTTTCTTTAATCTTTTGTAGATCTTTTACAAGAGAGATATTTTAATTTTAATTCTCTTTAATAAATTATTTCTTCCACATAATAAAAATTAAAATTAAAATCCCTTTTTAATTTAATTTGGCCGGCCCCCACTAGCTTGGGTTCAAGCTAGGGCCGGCCACCCAAATTCATACCTAGGCGGCCCTAGCTTGTTCCCAAGCTAGCTTGGCCGACCCCTATTGGTCGGTATAGGTGGGTATAGAACTCTATAAATAAGAGGCTACGATAGGGACCGAGAGGAGGAATTGGTTTTGGTCTCCCGATAAAATTAAGCATCCCGTGTTCGCCCCGAACACACAACTTAATTTTATCAATAATAATTCATTCCACTAGAGAATTATTATTGAACTACCGCACCAATCCCAAATTACATTTTTGGGCTCCTTCTTATTATGAGTGTGTTAGTCTCCCTGTGTTTAAGATATCGAATGTCCACTAATTAAGTGAGTTACTGACAACTCATTTAATTAATTTCTTAGTCCAAGAGTAGTACCACTCAACCTTATTATCATGTCGGACTAAGTCCACCTGCAGGGTTTAACATGACAATCCTTATGAGCTCCTCTTGAGGACATTATCAACCTAGTATCACTAGGACACAGTTTCCTTCTATAATCAACAACACACACTATAAGTGATATCATTTCCCAACTTATCGGGCTTATTGATTCATCGAACTAAATCTCACCCATTGATAAATTAAAGAAATAAATATCAAATATATGTGCTTGTTATTATATTAGGATTAAGAGCACACACTTCCATAATAACTGAGGTCTTTGTTCCTTTATAAAGTCAGTATAAAAAGAACGACCTCAAATGGTCCTACTCAATACACTCTAAGTGTACTAGTGTAATTATATAGTTAAGATAAACTAACACCTAATTACACTATGACCTTCCAATGGTTTGTTCCTTTCCATCTTAGTCGTGAGCAACTGTTTATAATTTATAAGGAACCGATAACATGATCTTCTGTGTGTGACACCACACACCATGTTATCTACAATATAAATTAATTGAGCAACTACATTTATCATAAATGTAGACATTTGACCAATGTGATTCTTATTTCTAGATAAATGTTTATACCAAAAGCTAGGCTTTTAGTATACACTCTAACAATCTCCCACTTATACTAAAAGACTAAGCTGCTATATCTGCTGCCATACATCTGATTCCTAACCCTTCAACATGTCCATCAAAAGCTCTTGCCTTAAGGACCTCGGTGGAAGGATCTATAGGTCATCACCTGATGCAATCTAGATAGCAACAACTTCTCCTCGTTTATACGATTTCTCGTATTGGGTGGTACTTGCGCTCTATTGTGTTTACTTGCCTTTATAGACTTATGGTTTCTTCGAGTTTGCTACTGCACCAATATTATTACAATAAATTGTAATAATCTTTGGACAAACTAGAAATCATATCTAAGTCTATCTTGAGGTTATTGAGTCATTCAGCTTTTATGGCTACCTCAGAGGCTTGCCATATACTAAGCTTCTATGGTGGAGTCCAGAAAAACACCTATGCTTATCACTCTTCCATAGTTATGACTTTACCTCCTAAAGTAAACACAAAACCCCGAGGTCGACTTATTATTGTCCCTATCCGATTGGAAGTCAAAATCCATGCAACCCACAAGGACTAAATTAACTGCCTTGTAAGCTAGCATATAATCTCTAGTGCCTCTAAGGTACTACAATATATGCTTTACTGCAGTCCACTGTCCTTGTCCAGGGTTACTTTGATATCTGCTAACTATGCCCTTGGCAAAACAGATTTATAGCATACATTAGGCTTCCAACAGCCATAGCATAAAGAACGCCTTTATTTCCTTTATCGCCTTTGATGTCTACAGAGACATATCTTTAGATAAAGTTACGCCATCCTGAAAAGGTAAGAAACCTTTCTTGGAGTTTTGTATGCTTAAAACGAGCAAGGATTTTTTCGATGTATGAAGCTTGGGATAAGTAAAATATTCTTTTCTTGCGATCCCTTATTACTTTGATCTCAAGAATATATACATTCTCCCAAGTCCTTTATATCGAATTGTTTGGACAACCATACCCTTACTTCTGACAACATTTTGATATTGTTTCCAACTACCAAAAATATTATCTAAGTATAGTACAAGAAATACCACCACGTTTCCATCATATCTTTTGTATACACAAGACTTATCCGGTTACTAAATCCATAGATCTGAATTACTTTGATAAACCGGATGTTCCAAGACCTTGAAGCTTTGCCTCAGTCCATAGACTGATTGAGCTTACACACAAGATGCTCTTAGCCCTTTGCAATGAACCCTTCTGGTTGCTTTTTATGGATGTTTTCTTCAAGACTTCCATTAAGGAATGCTGTCTTGACATCCACTTGCCAAATAGATAAAAGAATCCGGATAGACTTAATCATGGCTACCAGTGAAAAAGTTTCCTTTTTCATCTAGCCTTGCTTTGAAAGTTTCTACCTTCCTGTCTATCCCTCTTTTCCTATTATAAACCTTTTTATACCCAAAGTCTTTTACACCATTTGGTGGTTCTACAAGCTTCCAGATTTTATTAGAATACATATATTCTAATTCTGTTATTCATTACTCTTTGCCAAGATATTGCATCTTTATCTTGGAGTGCTTCGTCATATGTCCGGAGATCAGGTTCATGTCCTCCAGGGATCGAGTCCAAAAACTCTCCCAAAACATGAATCTTTTTAGGTTGCCTAACAACCCTCCCACTATGACAAGGCACTTTCTGCAATTGTGTATCATTTGTGATACGTGTTGCAGTTTTCTTGTGGTATCTCATCTTGTACAGTTGGTACTAGGTTAGACATGTCTTTTATTATTTCCTTAAGAACAAATTTTCTTATGAGCACGTGGTTCATTATATAGTCCTTTTAAAATCAGTCATTGATGCTAACAATGACCTTCTGATTTTTAAGACTATAAACCTACTTTTGTTTATCTAGGATAACTTACAAACAAGTGAACTTCTATCCAACTTATTATTATCTCTTTTTAACATATGTGCTGGATTACCTAAATCCGAATATGCTTCAAAATAGGCTTACGCCTATTCAGCAATTCTATATGAGTAGAGAGTTCTATCTTGGAAGGTACTATGTTCACTTTCGTTTTCAGAGTTTTATCCTTAAAACAAATTTGGTAATTTTCTGAATAACTCATCATCTATCTAATTATTCCATAAGAGTCCTTTACCTTCTTTCTACTACACCATTCTGTTGGGGTGTACCAGATGCAGTTAGTTGGGATTGAAATCCAACTACTGATAAGTGACTCCTAAAATCTCTCAAGAGGGACTTGCCACTACGATCTCACCGTAGTGTCTTGATACTTTTACCTTGACATTTCTCCACATCAGCCTCATACTCTTTGAACTAATCAAAGCACTTAGACTTCTGGCACATCAAGTAAATGTATCCGTATATCAAATAGTTGTCTATAAAATAGACGAAATATTTGAAACAACCTCTTGCTTGGATAGTCATAGGATCACACAAATCAGAATGAACCGATTTCAACATATCTTTGACTCCATACCACTTGAACTTAAAAGCTTTTTGGTTATTTTCCTTCCAAGTAAGACTCGCAGGTTGGAAAGATTTCCACTACTAATGAACCCAAAAGTTTATCAGCTACCAATGAATCATACTCAAGTTAATATAACCTAGCCTTAGATGCCAAGGATATAATTGGTTCATTTCCGAAGGTTACTTTCTCTTAAAGTTAGAAGATGTGTTACTAATTTCCATTTGTTGCATCGTGAGAGTTATTGGATTATAAATTGTCAACCATCATACCAGAATAGATAACTTCCCTATTTTTCTTGATAACAACTTTGTTATCAAAATAGACACAATATCTATAATAGTTTAGAAACTGAAATCAGGTTCTTTCTAAACTTGGTACGTAAAGACAATTACTTAAAATCCATATTTTATTCTTATCAAAGGATAAACATCTCCCACTGCAATAGCTACCACTTTTACAGTAGTGCCCATGTGGACGGTGATTTACCTTTCATTTAGTTGTCGGGTTTCCTGGAACCCTGCAATGAATTGCAGACATGATTAATGACATCTTGTATCTACATTCCAGGTTCTGGTAGATAACACCACTAGACATGTTTCAACTAATGAATTAAATACACCTAAATTGTTCTTAGTTCTAAGAAGACAGTCTACCTTAATATCCAAATCCTATTTCCAATCAATTATAATTGGGACCACTAAGTCTATCCTAAAGTATATCAGCTAGGGATTGACCATCATCCTAAGAATCACAAAAATATTTGGTTAAGACCAACTCCTTAAAATCTCCATGAATTTTGTATGCCACGTTAGTGTGGACGTATACAAATTCAAAGAGGAAATTTTATCATTTAATTTTATTATCTCGTCAACCTTACTTTATGACGAATAAAATTAATAGTTGGTCTATCTTTAATCAAATATTTGGTCAAGACTTCTAAATTTAAAATAATATTGATTCCTCTAACAATATTATTTAAATTTACCAACACCTCAAAACACCGTAAATTTTGCATGCCACGTTAGTGTGGACGTATACAAAATCAACATTTGTAAGAGGAGGGTTTTACCCATTAACTATCTTGTCAACGTAACTTTATGACAAATAAAATTATCTCAAACACCGTTAATTTTGTATGCCACGTTAGTGTGGACGTATACAAAATCAATCATTTGTAAGAGGGGTTTTAACCCTTTAATTTTATTATCTTGTCAACCTAGTTTTATGACAAATTAATAGTTGGTTTCATTTGGTCACACAAATAATAATAGTGACTCCGATGGGGAGGATACTATTAGATGTGTCTAAGTGTATACCATTACTTGACACTAAGTCCATTAATAAGATTATGCCCCTTCCGTTGGGGAAGATCACACGCTCTTAATTAACTTCCTATAGTCATCCAAAAATGGAAGTCTGTTCTAGTGATCCGCAAACAAGCTCATCCGTTATGGAGGAAGGCACTCAGAGCCAACGCGCAAGCTTGTTTGCATCACTTACAAACCAGTAATGGAGACCATGGGATTTACTTAAAAAAATCCCTCTCCCACTTAGTTATTTATTAATGAGGAATTTTAACTATGCTAGCCTACTAAACTTGTAAACTAACATGCACACACATCACAATATAAAAGCAATAAATAGAAAATCTAATTTTCAACTATTATGGCTTTTATCTCTAGTTGTCCTCCGTGTGTTGTCATCCCAAGCTGCTGCCATATTTGGCCACCGCCACCGGGTCTAGCTGTCGCATCCATCTTGCTCCTAGTTCCGCTGCGCCTCTGATCCTTAGAAGGTTCCACGCTTTGCAAGATTCGATCCGCGACATAAATAGAATTTTACAATTTTGATCCTATATTCCATAAAAGGAATGTACATGTATCTAGATCAAAAATAAAATCCTAATAAAACTAAATACAGCTCCTGCTGTATTTTATAATACAATCATGCACACACAATAAAATGCCCTTGACATGTCCAAGGGTCCAATCACACACATAATAACTATAAGCCATAATAGTTGGATCCTTGTATCCACAAAGTTAGCACATCCTACTATTATCCCTAAATTATGTATGACATGTGCATAATTAAACTAATACCAAATACAGAGGCAAAACCCTAGCTCGATACCAATTGTTGGTTGCTACTCGGAAAGCCTAGAGGTTCCACTGTATAAAAATTTTGTACAAAGATCTGAACCTTTCCTAGCTACCATGTGTTCTTTTAAATTAAATTTTGGATCGCTAACACGTTTGATCCAAAACTTAATCTATTTGTTCTTTTAGGTTTTGACTTGGATCTCCTGCGGAACTTAACACGTTCGACCCAAATCACCTTAAGTTATTAATTCCATTAAATATTAATTTCCATAATCGGTTCCCAGTACTGACGTGGCGAGGCACACGGCCTTCTTGGATATGGGAGCAATCACCACCGACTAGACAAAACCTTTTATAGAAATCTAATATTTAATTTCCTAAAATAACTTTAGGTTAACCGAAAAGAACAATCAAATCACAAAGGAAAGAAAAACAAAAGAACACAACATCGAAAAACATATTCAAAATTCTAGAATAGTAAGCCTCTTGTATTTGGTATTATTTCCATAAATAACTAGCATGATGCGGAAAGAAAAATTACTAGTTATACCTTGTAGAAAAACCTCTTGATCTTCTACCGTATTCCTCTTCTAACCTCGGACGTTGTGTGGGCAACGATCTTCCGAGATGAGAAACCACCAAGCACCTTCTTCTCCTCCTAGCTAGGTTCGGCCAAAACAAGAAAGCTCCACCAAGGAAGAAGAAAAACACCAACCAAGCTCTAAGAGATGCAAGCTTCCTCTCCTTCTTCTTCTTCTTCTCCAAGTAGTATCCGTCCTCCACAAGACCTCCAAGCAATAGAGAGTTTCGGCCACCACAAAGAGGAAGAAGAGAAGAGATGATGGCCACAACACCAAGGAAAAGAGGGAGAGAAAACAATAGAGGTTGTGTCTCATGAAGGCACCCTCACCCCTTCTTTTATATTCCTTGGCCTAGGCAAATTTGGAAATTTAATTACAATAAAATTTCCTCAATTTCCTTAACATGATTTAATTTAGAAAAATAAAACAAATTTTCCAAATTAAACTTCAATGGCCGGCCACATCATTGGAGAGCAAATTGGACAAGTTTTAATCAACAATTAAAACTTCCTAATTTGTTTCCGGAAATTTTAAAAATAAAATTTCTCTTTAAAAATCTCTTCATGGTTGATAAAAGGAAATTTCTATAATTTTAATTTTATCAACATGTGGATAATTTTTAAAGAGAAAATAAAATAACTCTCCAATCTACAAATAAGGAAAGAGATCTAATCTCTTTCTTTAATCTTTTGTAGATCTTTTACAAGAGAGATATTTTAATTTTAATTCTCTTTAATAAATTATTTCTTCCACATAATAAAAACTAAAATTAAAATCCCTTTTAAATTTAATTTGGCCGGCCCCCACTAGCTTGGGTTCAAGCTAGGGCCGGCCACCCAATTTTATACCTAGGCCGGCCCTAGCTTGTTCCCAAGCTAGCTTGGTCGGCCCCTATTGTGTGGGTATAGAAGGTGGGTATAGGTGGGTATAGAACTCTATAAATAAGAGGCTACGATAGGGACCGAGAGGAGGAATTGGTTTTGGTCTCCCGATAAAATTAAGCATCCCGTGTTCGCCCCGAACACACAACTTAATTTTATCAATAATAATTCATTCCACTAGAGAATTATTATTGAACTACCGCACCAATCCCAAATTACATTTTTGGGCTCCTTCTTATTATGAGTGTGTTAGTCTCCCTGTGTTTAAGATATCGAATGTCCACTAATTAAGTGAGTTACTGACAACTCATTTAATTAATTTCTTAGTCCAAGAGTAGTACCACTCAACCTTATTATCATGTCGGACTAAGTCCACCTGCAGGGTTTAACATGACAATCCTTATGAGCTCCTCTTGAGGACATTATCAACCTAGATCACTAGGACACAGTTTCCTTCTATAATCAACAACACACACTATTAGTGATATCATTTCCCAACTTATCAGGCTTATTGATTTATCGAACTAAATCTCACCCATTGATAAATTAAAGAAATAAATATCAAATATATGTGCTTGTTATTATATTAGGATTAAGAGCACACACTTCCATAATAACTGAGGTCTTTGTTCCTTTATAAAGTCAATATAAAAGAAACGACCTCAAATGGTCCTACTCAATACACTCTAAGTGTACTAGTGTAATTATATAGTTAAGATAAACTAACACCTAATTACACTATGACCTTCCAATGGTTTGTTCCTTTCCATCTTAGTCGTGAGCTACTGTTTATAATTTATAAGGAACCGATAACATGATCTTCTGTGTGTGACACCACACACCATGTTATCTACAATATAAATTAATTGAGCAACTACATTTATCATAAATGTAGACATTTGACCAATGTGATTCTTATTTCTAGATAAATGTTTATACCAAAAGCTAGGCTTTTAGTATACACTCTAACAATCTCCCACTTATACTAAAAGACTAAGCTGCTATATCTGCTGCCATACATCTGATTCCTAACCCTTCAACATGTCCATCAAAAGCTCTTGCCTTAAGGACCTCGGTGGAAGGATCTATAGGTCATCACCTGATGCAATCTAGGCAGCAACAACTTCTCCTCGTTTATACGATTTCTCGTATTGGGTGGTACTTGCGCTCTATTGTGTTTACTTGCCTTTATAGACTTATGGTTTCTTCGAGTTTGCTACTGCACCAATATTATTACAATAAATTGTAATAATCTTTGGACAAACTAGAAATCATATCTAAGTCTATCTTGAGGTTATTGAGTCATTCAGCTTTTATGGCTACCTCAGAGGCTTGCCATATACTAAGCTTCTATGGTGGAGTCCAGAAAAACACCTATGCTTATCACTCTTCCATAGTTATGACTTTACCTCCTAAAGTAAACACAAAACCCCGAGGTCGACTTATTATTGTCCCTATCCGATTGGAAGTCAAAATTCATGCAACCCACAAGGACTAAATTAACTGCCTTGTAAGCTAGCATATAATCTCTAGTGCCTCTAAGGTACTACAATATATGCTTTGTGCTTGTCCAGGGTTACTTTGATATCTGCTAACTATGCCCTTGGCAAAACAGATTTCTAATCTCGTGCATAGCATACATTAGGCTTCCAACAGCCGTAGCATAAAGAACTGCCTTTATTTCCTTTATCTCCTTTGATGTCTACAGAGACATATCTTTAGATAAAGTTACTCCATCCTGAAAAGGTAAGAAACCTTTCTTGGAGTTTTGTATGCTTAAAACGAGCAAGGATTTTTCCGATGTATGAAGCTTGGGATAAGTAAAATATTCTTTTCTTGCGATCCCTTATTACTTTGATCTCAAGAATATATACATTCTCCCAAGTCCTTTATATCGAATTGTTTGGACAACCATACCCTTACTTCTGACAACATTTTGATATTGTTTCCAACTACCAAAAATATTATCTAAGTATAGTACAAGAAATACCACCACGTTTCCATCATATCTTTTGTATACACAAGACTTATCCGGTTACTAAATCCATAGATCTGAATTACTTTGATAAACCGGATGTTCCAAGACCTTGAAGCTTTGCCTCAGTCCATAGACTGATTGAGCTTACACACAAGATGCTCTTAGCCCTTTGCAATGAACCCTTCTGGTTGCTTTTTATGGATGTTTTCTTCAAGACTTCCATTAAGGAATGCTGTCTTGACATCCACTTGCCAAATAGATAAAAGAATCCGGATAGACTTAATCATGGCTACCAGTGAAAAAGTTTCCTTTTTCATCTAGCCTTGCTTTGAAAGTTTCTACCTTCCTGTCTATCCCTCTTTTCCTATTATAAACCTTTTTATACCCAAAGTCTTTTACACCATTTGGTGGTTCTACAAGCTTCCAGATTTTATTAGAATACATATATTCTAATTCTGTTATTCATTACTCTTTGCCAAGATATTGCATCTTTATCTTGGAGTGCTTCGTCATATGTCCGGAGATCAGGTTCATGTCCTCCAGGGATCGAGTCCAAAAACTCTCCCAAAACATGAATCTTTTTAGGTTGCCTAACAACCCTCCCACTATGACAAGGCACTTTCTGCAATTGTGTATCATTTGTGATACGTGTTGCAGTTTTCTTGTGGTATCTCATCTTGTACAGTTGGTACTAGGTTAGACATGTCTTTTATTATTTCCTTAAGAACAAATTTTCTTATGAGCACGTGGTTCATTATATAGTCCTTTTAAAATCAGTCATTGATGCTAACAATGACCTTCTGATTTTTAAGACTATAAACCTACTTTTGTTTATCTAGGATAACTTACAAACAAGTGAACTTCTATCCAACTTATTATTATCTCTTTTTAACATATGTGCTGGATTACCTAAATCCGAATATGCTTCAAAATAGGCTTACGCCTATTCAGCAATTCTATATGAGTAGAGAGTTCTATCTTGGAAGGTACTATGTTCACTTTCGTTTTCAGAGTTTTATCCTTAAAACAAATTTGGTAATTTTCTGAATAACTCATCATCTATCTAATTATTCCATAAGAGTCCTTTACCTTCTTTCTACTACACCATTCTGTTGGGGTGTACCAGATGCAGTTAGTTGGGATTGAAATCCAACTACTGATAAGTGACTCCTAAAATCTCTCAAGAGGGACTTGCCACTACGATCTCACCGTAGTGTCTTGATACTTTTACCTTGACATTTCTCCACATCAGCCTCATACTCTTTGAACTAATCAAAGCACTTAGACTTCTGGCACATCAAGTAAATGTATCCGTATATCAAATAGTTGTCTATAAAATAGACGAAATATTTGAAACAACCTCTTGCTTGGATAGTCATAGGATCACACAAATCAGAATGAACCGATTTCAACATATCTTTGACTCCATACCACTTGAACTTAAAAGCTTTTTGGTTATTTTCCTTCCAAGTAAGACTCGCAGGTTGGAAAGATTTCCACTACTAATGAACCCAAAAGTTTATCAGCTACCAATGAATCATACTCAAGTTAATATAACCTAGCCTTAGATGCCAAGGATATAATTGGTTCATTTCCGAAGGTTACTTTCTCTTAAAGTTAGAAGATGTGTTACTAATTTCCATTTGTTGCATCGTGAGAGTTATTGGATTATAAATTGTCAACCATCATACCAGAATAGATAACTTCCCTATTTTTCTTGATAACAACTTTGTTATCAAAATAGACACAATATCTATAATAGTTTAGAAACTGAAATCAGGTTCTTTCTAAACTTGGTACGTAAAGACAATTACTTAAAATCCATATTTTATTCTTATCAAAGGATAAACATCTCCCACTGCAATAGCTACCACTTTTACAGTAGTGCCCATGTGGACGGTGATTTACCTTTCATTTAGTTGTCGGGTTTCCTGGAACCCTGCAATGAATTGCAGACATGATTAATGACATCTTGTATCTACATTCCAGGTTCTGGTAGATAACACCACTAGACATGTTTCAACTAATGAATTAAATACACCTAAATTGTTCTTAGTTCTAAGAAGACAGTCTACCTTAATATCCAAATCCTATTTCCAATCAATTATAATTGGGACCACTAAGTCTATCCTAAAGTATATCAGCTAGGGATTGACCATCATCCTAAGAATCACAAAAATATTTGGTTAAGACCAACTCCTTAAAAATCTCCATGAATTTTGTATGCCACGTTAGTGTGGACGTATACAAATTCAAAGAGGAAATTTTATCATTTAATTTTATTATCTCGTCAACCTTACTTTATGACGAATAAAATTAATAGTTGGTCTATCTTTAATCAAATATTTGGTCAAGACTTCTAAATTTAAAATAATATTGATTCCTCTAACAATATTATTTAAATTTACCAACACCTCAAAACACCGTAAATTTTGCATGCCACGTTAGTGTGGACGTATACAAAATCAACATTTGTAAGAGGAGGGTTTTACCCATTAACTATCTTGTCAACGTAACTTTATGACAAATAAAATTATCTCAAACACCGTTAATTTTGTATGCCACGTTAGTGTGGGGGACGTATACAAAATCAATCATTTGTAAGAGGGTTTTAACCCTTTAATTTTATTATCTTGTCAACCTAGTTTTATGACAAATTAATAGTTGGTTTCATTTGGTCACACAAATAATAAATGACTCCGATGGGAGGATACTATTAGATGTGTCTAAGTGTATACCATTACTTGACACTAAGTCCATTAATAAGATTATGCCCCTTCCGTTGGGGAAGATCACACGCTCTTAATTAACTTCCTATAGTCATCCAAAAATGGAAGTCTGTTCTAGTGATCTGCAAACTAGCTCATCCGTTATGGAGGAAGGCACTCAGAGCCAACGCGCAAGCTTGTTTGCATCACTTACAAACCAGTAATGGAGACCATGGGATTTACTTAAAAATCCCTCTCCCACTTAGTTATTTATTAATGAGGAATTTTAACTATGCTAGCCTACTAAACTTGTAAACTAACATGCACACACATCACAATATAAAAGCAATAAATAGAAAATCTAATTTTCAACTATTATGGCTTTTATCTCTAGTTGTCCTCCGTGTGTTGTCATCCCAAGCTGCTGCCATATTTGGCCACCGCCACCGGGTCTAGCTGTCGCATCCATCTTGCTCCTAGTTCCGCTGCGCCTCTGATCCTTAGAAGGTTCCACGCTTTGCAAGATTCGATCCGCGACATAAATAGAATTTTACAATTTTGATCCTATATTCCATAAAAGGAATGTACATGTATCTAGATCAAAAATAAAATCCTAATAAAACTAAATACAGCTCCTGCTGTATTTTATAATACAATCATGCACACACAATAAAATGCCCTTGACATGTCCAAGGGTCCAATCACACACATAATAACTATAAGCCATAATAGTTGGATCCTTGTATCCACAAAGTTAGCACATCCTACTATTATCCTGCCTAAATTATGTATGACATGTGCATAATTAAACTAATACCAAATACACAGAGGCAAAACCCTAGCTCTGATACCAATTGTTGGTTGCTACTCGGAAAGCCTAGAGGTTCCACTGTACAAAAATTTTGTACAAAGATCTGAACGTTTTCCTAGCTACCATGTGTTCTTTTAAATTAAATTTTGGATCGCCTGCGGAACTTAACACGTTTGATACAAAACTTAATCTATTCGTTCTTTTAGGTTTTGACTTGGGTCTCCTGCGGAACTTAACACGTTCGAACCAAATCACCTTAAGTTATTAATTCCATTAAATATTAATTTCCATAATTGGTTCCCAGTACTGACATGGCGAGGCACACGGCCTTCTTGGATATGGGAGCAACCACCACCGACTAGACAAAACCTTTTATGGAAAGCTAATATTTAATTTCCTAAAATAACTTTAGGTTAACCGAAAAGAACAATCAAATCACAAGGAAAAGAAAAAACAAAAGAACACAACATCGAAAAACATATTCGAAATTCTAGAATCGTAAGCCTCTTGTATTTGGTATTATTTCCATAAATAACTAGCATGATGCGGAAAGAAAAATTACTAGTTATACCTTGTAGAAAAACCTCTTGATCTTCTACCGTATTCCTCTTCTAACCTCGGACGTTGTGTGGGCAACGATCTTCGAGATGAGAAACCACCAAGCACCTTCTTCTCCTCCTAGCTAGGTTCGGCCAAAACAAGAAAGCTCCACCAAGGAAGAAGAAAAACACCAACCAAGCTCTAAGAGATGCAAGCTTCCTCTCCTTCTTCTTCTTCTTCTCCAAGTAGTATCCGTCCTCCACAAGACCTCCAAGCAATAGAGAGTTTCGGCCACCACAAAGAGGAAGAAGAGAAGAGATGATGGCCGGCCACAACACCAAGGAAAAGAGGGAGAGAAAACAATAGAGGTTGTGTCTCATGAAGGCACCCTCACCCCTTCTTTTATATTCCTTGGCCTAGGCAAATTTGGAAATTTAATTACAATAAAATTTCCTCAATTTCCTTAACATGATTTAATTTAGAAAAATAAAACAAATTTTCCAAATTAAACTTCAATGGCCGGCCACATCATTGGAGAGCAAATTGGACAAGTTTTAATCAACAATTAAAACTTCCTAATTTGTTTCCGGAAATTTTAAAAATAAAATTTCTCTTTAAAATCTCTTCATGGTTGATAAAGGAAATTTCTATAATTTTAATTTTATCAACATGTGGATAATTTTTAAAGAAAAAATAAAATAACTCTCAATCTACAAATAAGGAAAGAGATCTAATCTCTTTCTTTAATCTTTGTAGATCTTTTACAAGAGAGATATTTTAATTTTAATTCTCTTTAATAAATTATTTCTTCCACATAATAAAAACTAAAATTAAAATCCCTTTTAAATTTAATTTGGCCGGCCCCCACTAGCTTGGGTTCAAGCTAGGGCCGGCCACCCAATTTTATACCTAGGCCGGCCCTAGCTTGTTCCCAAGCTAGCTTGGCCGGCCCCTATTGTGTGGGTATAGAAGGTGGGTATAGGTGGGTATAGAACTCTATAAATAAGAGGCTACGATAGGGACCGAGAGGAGGAATTGGTTTTGGTCTCCCGATAAAATTAAGCATCCCGTGTTCGCCCTGAACACACAACTTAATTTTATCAATAATAATTCATTCCACTAGAGAATTATTATTGAACTACCGCACCAATCCCAAATTACATTTTTGGGCTCCTTCTTATTATGAGTGTGTTAGTCTCCCTGTGTTTAAGATATCGAATGTCCACTAATTAAGTGAGTTACTGACAACTCATTTAATTAATTTCTTAGTCCAAGAGTAGTACCACTCAACCTTATTATCATGTCGGACTAAGTCCACCTGCAGGGTTTAACATGACAATCCTTATGAGCTCCTCTTGAGGACATTATCAACCTAGTATCACTAGGACACAGTTTCCTTCTATAATCAACAACACACACTATAAGTGATATCATTTCCCAACTTATCGGGCTTATTGATTCATCGAACTAAATCTCACCCATTGATAAATTAAAGAAATAAATATCAAATATATGTGCTTGTTATTATATTAGGATTAAGAGCACACACTTCCATAATAACTGAGGTCTTTGTTCCTTTATAAAGTCAGTATAAAAAGAACGACCTCAAATGGTCCTACTCAATACACTCTAAGTGTACTAGTGTAATTATATAGTTAAGATAAACTAACACCTAATTACACTATGACCTTCCAATGGTTTGTTCCTTTCCATCTTAGTCGTGAGCAACTGTTTATAATTTATAAGGAACCGATAACATGATCTTCTGTGTGTGACACCACACACCATGTTATCTACAATATAAATTAATTGAGCAACTACATTTATCATAAATGTAGACATTTGACCAATGTGATTCTTATTTCTAGATAAATGTTTATACCAAAAGCTAGGCTTTTAGTATACACTCTAACAGAGGCGTGTAGCATTTTCAAGGGACGAGAAGCTAGAGCGAAAGACTACTCGAAGGCTGAAAAATGGGTTTGGGTGAGCCCTATTCCGGATGACCGAAATCACCCAAGCCAGCGAAGCTAGAACGGAAGATCCGGACCCAAGTGAGCAGAACCGGAGTGGAAGACCTGGGTTCCGGGCGCCCGGACCTGAAAATTCTGCCAAACTCAATGTGGCACATTCCGTTGCGAAGGGGATAAAACTTTATCTCCCTCCAAGAACCTGGAACCCTTCCAAGCGCCTCGACCAGGGCTATAAATATAGCCCGAGTCCTAGTAGCTTAGATCAACACTTGTAAATGCTTCTAATTCAGTTTAGCTTTGTAGTTGTAAGATTTGACTGTTGTAAGAGGCTTCTCCGCTTAAAGGAGATTGTTTTGCGAGCTTCAACTTCCTTAAATTAGCAATTCCCTGATTGTAAAGCAAGTAACCCTTTTGTGCCTCTTTTTTCTTTAATTAATTTGTATTACTTTTTATGCAAGTGTTAATAATGTTGTAGAGTTCAAGAAAGGGGACTTTGTTTGGTTTTATTGTGCAAGCTATTCACCCCCCTCTAGCCAGTCGCCAAGGGACCTACAGGTTCAACAAAATTTGAAGAAGCAATAAGAGCATGTAGAAGAGGATAACGAGTGGAAACTAATTGACTTCATGCATAAATATCACTTAGAGAGAGCATTCACCGAGGAGTATCATCATCAGAGCTACTCGGAGATGAGTGGCTAGACGGATGAGAATAAGAACTAGAGAATATATCACCACTAGCCGCTGAGTCTACAGGAATTTGTGGAGATGGAGCAGGACCCAAGATAGCATTCCCCCTTGTACTTTCAACATGTCCTGATGAATCAATATATTGGGATTCTAGTATATTGCTCGTTGATATTAGATAGGTGCCTTGATTGTCTAAATGAGGATCCGAGTTAGAAACTACAAATGGAAAAAGAGATTGATCAAAAATAACATGTTGAGACATATATATCCGCCCGATCGAAATATGGAGGTCACGGTACCTATGATGTAAATTACTATAAATAAGGAAAATACATTGTAGAGAGCGAGGATTTAACTTGTGTTGAGAGTAAGGTTGTAGTCAAGGATAACATGCACAACCAAAAATACGAAAGAAAGAGTAATTTGTAAGATGATTATAAAGTCTTTCCAAGGGACACTTATTTTGAAGTAGTAGAGTAGGTAAATGATTGATAAGGCAGACTATGGTTTGGACGACATCATCCCAAAATTGAAATGGAATTGAGGCATGATTAAGAAGATCTAAGGTAGTTTCAACCACATGACGATGTTTTCTCTCGGCAGATCCATTTTGTTCAGGAGTGTAGGGTCAAGAGACTCAATGGAGGATGCCAGAGGAAGTAAGATGACAATGAAGCGCTTGATACTCTCCACCCTAATCAGAATGAAGGGAAAGTATTTTATGATCAAAATAACGCTCAACATGCTCTTGAAAATAACAAAAAATATCGAAGAAATTAGATTTTCTTTTTATAGGAAAAATGCAAGTGAGCTTGCTAAAGTTATTAATAAAAATAACATATTAAAGAAAACCCTGATTAGACAGAATAGGAGTAGGACCTTATATGTTAGAGTGAATAACTTTTAAAGGAAAGCTAGATTTGTGAGTAGAGGATACAAAAAGTAGTTTATGAGATTTTGTTTTCATACAAGCTTCACATAAATGAGATGATGACACTAAAGAAGTTGGTAAACCAAAATGATTAATAATATCCTAAATAAGACGTAGAGATGGATGACCAAGATATGCATGCTAAAAGAATTTGTCCGTGCGTTCTCCAACAAAGGTTCTAAGAGAGGTGGGTTGAATATGATAAATACTATTTTTAGTGTCCCCTTGGAGTAGAATAGTTCCTATCATGGGATCCTTCACAAGACAATGATGAGGATGAAATTCTAAAAACACATTATTTTCAAGAGCAAATTGACGCACGGAAAGTAAATTTTAGTGATAGAAGGAACATGAAGAGTGTTGCACATGTGAAAAGTATGACCACATGAATGAAAGGATGTGTTTCCAATGTGAGAAATTTGTAAACCTGAGCCATTAACTATTTGTACTACGTCAGGTCCATGATAAGGCGAAGCTTTTGTAAGAATATCATACTCTAGTGTGACATGATGAGTCGCTCTAGAATTCGGATGCCATCCTGGGGTTTCAGGAACTGATGATGTTACATTAGGAGGGATGGAGAGTGAGAATGCTCCAAAATGAGATGATTGATGACTAGATTGCTAGATGAGGGAGGGGGTCGATTTGATGATACAAGTCCTCCTCGAAAATTTTAATCATATCTTTTATAATAATTTTGAGCATAATGACCATAGTTGTAGCAAATCTGATAGCGTTCTTGACCTCGACCTCAACCTTGGCCTTGACCTCAACCTCTCAAACCTCTAATATGATTTTGATGACCATGTTGGGGAGGAGACTGATTATGTTGATCAGGTTGTGGAGCTTTGCTAATCATGTGTGCCGATAAAGATAGAGAATCTGGCATCCTTTGAGATTATATTTGTAGAAGCCTTTCATGAGAGGATAGCATACCATGAAAAGTTTCAAGTGATACTTGATTCATGTGAGTCGTCACACTAGGAACAAAGCTATCATATTGAGGACCTAAACCTACAAGAACATGCATTAATAGTTCTAGATTAGAGAGTGGATATCCAATTACAACTAGGTTGTTGGCAATGGTCTTGATTGATTGCATATAGTCATTGATAGGGATATCTTCTAGTTTCACATACTGTAATTGTAGACGAAGTTGGAGAATCTGTGCTTAGAGTGGAATGTAAAAGAATGATCAAGAACTTCCTAAACCTGATGAGAGGTGTTGAGTCCAACGATCATGGGAAGTATAGACTCAGTAATTGATGAGATTAATCAAGACAAGACTAATTGATCCTTATTAAACCAAATAGTATAGGATGGATCATCTTTTTGAGGTGGGGATGAAGTACCATCAACATGACCAAGTAAGTAATGAACACAAAATAAAGGAAGAAATTGTAATTTCCAAAGTAAATATTTATCATGGCCAAGCTTAACAGAAAAAGAAGGAACCATATGAAAAGAGAAAGATGTATTTTATGATAACACAGGGATCTAAGTAGAACTGAAAGAAGACATATATTTTTTTATTTCTATTTTTTGCTATGTTTTTTTGCTATATTTTTTCTCTATTTCTTTGCTTTTTTCCTTCAATTTTTTCTGTTCTATTTTTTTTCCTTTTTTTTTTGTTTTTTTCTTTTTGGTTTAACAGAACGGGAAAAAAACACGGTGAATGAAAAAAAATGAAGAGAAAAATAAAATGAATAAATAGCAACTTTTCCTTACTATGATTGACGTTGTTGAAGTTGTTGCTGTTGACGGAAAAGAGTTATTGATGAAAGGAGAAGAAAAGTTGCTATTTCCGAAGTTGCCAAGGTTTCCACACTGTAGGTGATGATATCAAACTTGGATGTAGAAACTCCTGTAGCTATTGTAATAAAAATTTGGAAGAGGAAAATTGAGAGGAAGAGAAGATGACTTGATACCATGTGGAAACCAATAGATGAAGAAAAAGAAATAGAGCAGAGAATAATTCTTTTATCTATATTTAATAAAGTCAATAGACTTATTTATACAAGTTGTCCAAATAATAATAGAAACATTAAATATGACATACAATTTACAAGCATAGTAATAAATATAATATTTGGAAGTATTATTTTTGTTATTTGATTTATGTCGATTTGATTATGATGTCAAATATAATAAATCTTAATTGATTAAAATAAATTCAAGATTATTTTTCATTATTTTCATTAGACAACTACTTCGAGGGCAGCCAGTGACTGTGTTGGTCGCAATGAAGATATCACGGCTTGATCAAAAAAGATTTTCCTTCGTCAATTGAAAAAATGTTTAATTTAATGATGTGCATAGATTATATACACTTATTTAGCATGTTTTGATGCACATTCATATATTTTACGTATGATTTGTCTATGCACCTTCATACTCTTAGTCATACTTTCAGCATAATTACTTTTCTTTGTTCGGAGATCTGCTCTTGTATATTTTCTACTTATAGGAGTCGAATGTGGAGAGGAAACGATGCTTATGGTTAATCTTGTCAATAAAGGAAGGAGGACAACACTGGCCATGTGAGCCACACGACCATGTCAAAGAAGCAAGGAGGAAAATGACCTAGGTTGTGTGGTGCAGATAGGTCGTGTACCTTTACCAGAGGAGGAGGATGACATGGCCGTGTGGATCCACACGGTCGTGCCATCCCAGCAGCTTTTCTAGCACACGGTCATGTAGATCTACACAGCCATGCAATGACTCTAGAGTGAAAGCAAGCTTAGGTCGTGTGAGCCACACAGCCGTGCAAGATTTCCAAAAGCCAAAAATGGCCTGGTCGTATGAGCCACACGACCTTGTAAGCCATCCAGAGTTACAACAACACACGACCGTGTAGATCTATACGACCGTATCACCTTGGCCGAGAGCAAGACTTGTGATGTCGTGTGAGAGCCACACGACAGTGGCACGGGTTATGTGGTGCCCATGCCTTGCTCTATATAAGGGGGTTTCTTCCCCTTTCAAAGAGAGGAGGCTCTCCCTTTTGGGGAGATTTAACTTGGGGTTGTTCTTCATCCTCTCCAGTTTTTTTCTAGCGATCCTAAGCCATCTCCACCTCCGCATCAATTCCAGAAGCTAAGGATTGGTTCTGAAGACCACTCATCGTCACTAGATAAGCATTTCTATTCTCTCTTCTCATTGGGGATTGGAATGTTTGTAATATCTTTGTCTTCGGATCCCTATCTTTGTACTATAGAGTAGATTCATTGTTATAGGATTAAGAGAGTAATTATGGTGTGATTTGATGTATGAATCTTATGGATATGCCAATATCTTATTTAGATGATGTTGATGTGTTTTGTTTCTATTTGATCTTTTGTGGATGCTAGTGTTTAGATCTCATTACCATGTTTAATTGGATGTTTGTGAGACTTTTGGATCTTGTAGAGGGATATCCAAGATCGTATGGCCGAGGGTCATTTGTGACAAGCTACCCCGCAAATGGACATCTAGGGGATTACCTTGAAAGGTGAAGGTAGTATCTACAAGGAGGTGAAATAGTTGAATGCATTTAGTTCCTGCACTTTTATGTGAATTGAGTAGTGTTATGTTTCTATGTTGTATGACTGAGGGGTGTTGGTGACAGGCTGTCCTACTAACGGACTTCATAGGGATCATAACCATTTAATCGCTAGAGGTGTAGATGAAAGTCCCTTGTCGGTTGTCTTCTATAGGAGAAAATCGACAACTTCCTACAATTGCATGTCAATTGAGGAAATGAATTAGAGAACCATGCTACATCAATGAATATCACAATGAAACTGAATTCTTAGAACACTCACCAAACCATATACTTCATTTACTTTCCTAGTTCTAATTCTAGTTGCTACTTAGTTTATTCCTTACCTTGTTGTTTGTTTTGCTAATTCTACGTGAGACATCTCTTGTGCTTATAACCAGTCCCTGTAGGATTGATATCTTTTTTATTACTAACAACAAAACCGTGTATTTGCAGTTGGGTAACAAGTTTTTGGGGCTGTTGCCAGGGACTACATCTATAACATTAGAGATAATCATTTGAGTTAGACTAAATTTTTCTTTTCTTTTCTATTACATAATTGTAACTAGTCTTAGAAATTCTATTTTCACAATCTTATCTTTTATTTCTGATTACTTTTTCTGCAATTTGTCTTGTTGCAATTCAAATTTTGTATTTTATATTTTCAGAATTTCAATTTAGTTGTTCTTTGCTTTTCAAGTAAAGAGAAAATTTTGTGACTTGTGATCTTGTTCTTTGTATGTAAAGATCTAACCTTGCAGGTGATTTGTTACCTTTTAATCCTAAAATTGATAGAACTTTTCATAAAAAAAAAACCTCCCAAAACATCTAGAAGAACAAGAACACTTAAATATGGCAAAGAAACTACTAAAAGATTATGCAGCACTATATGCAAGAGGACTTCGATCTAGCATCACAAGGCCAGCTGTTGAAGCCAATAATTTTGAAATGAAGCCTGCGATAATCACTATGGTACAACAGAATCAATTTGGAGGTGGACCACACGAAGATCCTAATCAACATCTTAAAGTTTTCTATGAAATTTGTGGTACAATGAAAATGAATGGTGTTCCAACAGAAGTAGTGTAAAAAAAAAAACCGAAAAAGGGCGAATAACTATAAGGGAATTTTTTAGATTTTTTAATTTTTTTTGGAAATTTTTCGAAGCTTGTATGACGAGTTTACGGGGATAAAAACTGGACCCCCGGGAAAGCTTGTTCAGGCTACCCCATTTTAACGAGGAAATGTTATTTTTTTAATTTCCTTTTCTTTTTCTTTTTTCCTCATTTTCGCCGTTTTCCTTCTCCTCTTTTCCCCGCTTGCCCGAGCCCTCACCTCCGGTCGTTTCTCTTCTCTTTCCCAATGGGCGTGCCGACGCCGCCCTCACGTCGGTTCCTCTCCTCCCCTCGCGTACAAAACTGCCGACCAGAGGAGGCTTCGAGCCCTCCTTCCTCTTCCTCTCCTCTTCTCCCAGATCCTCACCACCCGATCTCCTTCGCCCTCTCCTTTCTTTCGGCACCGTCATAGACCATCATCACCCTCTTCCTCGTGATTTCTTCTCTCTACATCGCCTTCGACCACCGCGGGCTGATGCTAGGTCATCGCCGCCCTGATGTCGCCACCAGTGCCCTAGTTTTCATCGGAGAGAGAGAGAGAGAGAGAGAGAGCTGCCGGTTGGGTAAGTCTTTTTGCTTTTGGGTTATAGATTCTTAAAGATGGAGGTTCGATTTTAGTACGGGCTATTGTCTAACAGAGATGATGCCCCTGACAATGATTCCTGGGTAGCGACAGTAGCAATACCGCCCGGCTAGCAATCTTCTGTAGCTGCTCACCCTGGCTGTGGGTACTTGGGGATGACAACAGCCCTAGCTCCAACCAAATTCTTTCGGCAGCAAAAGGTTCCTTTCCATTTCCAAAACTTTTGCTGCTGGATTTGAGCCTTGTCACCCTTGCTGACCACTACTGGAAACAGTAAGCTATTACCAAAGAGGAAGGAAGCCGAGTTTGGTAAGGCAAACTTGGGTATTTAGATTTTGATTGGAATGTTTGTGCTGAATTATTGGCTGATGACTGTGGTACTTGTCACTATTTTTCCCCCAGCAGCTTCTCTGGATTTCAGCAGTAAATTCTTCAAGATTAGAGCAGCGCTGAGGCATCAAAAAATTTGGGTAAGTTTTGTGTTAAGTTAAATACTGAATTGGGTGAGTTGTTTGAATTGGTTTGATTCATTATGTAGTAGATTGATAATTTAGGGATGGATTGGTTATTGGGTAATTGATCGATGGATTAAGGTTTCCTGGTTTAATAGGATTAGCTAATCGAGTTGGATTTACTCATACTGAGATTAGCTATGCAGGAAAATATGGACAATCTAATAGAAATAAAAACATAGTTTTTATTTAGATTAGGATTTTTGGTTTAGCTATTTTATTTATAATAAAATTTAGCTAAACCGTACAATTTATTACAGGATTTGGATTCGGGACGAGCACATCGACATAGAGGTTGATTAGCTCGATCTACATTGGAGGCGGGTACCTTGACCTATCTATTTTGATATGTCTTGTTGATATATTTAGTATATCTTAACAAGTAGTAATAATTATGTTTATATTTGCATCATCATGTCACTATTTGTTTCTAAGCATGATTTGTTTGTTACTTGTTTAGCGTTCATGCCCTATTTACTATTTATGTTATAGAGGTAGTGACATGTCATGCTCTATGATATACCGGACTAGTTAGATACCATACCTGATCGGTGTACCTAGATCATATTATTTGATCCACGTATATGGTACATGTTTATATGGAGGTAGATAGGATCAGGATATTTCTATGTTTAGTGTCATGCACAATCTCGCTTGATTGCATGCTGTGCGATTGTCGGCTCCATTATTGTTGAGCACATCGACAGTTACATAGATGTTAGAGTGTATACTAAAAGAATAACTTTTGTATAAACATTTATTTAGAAATAAAGAATCACAATGGTTAAATACCTACATTTATTTGTTAAGTGTAGTTGTTCAATTAATTTATATTGTAGATAACATGGTGTGTGGTGTCACATACAGAAGATCATGTTATCAGTTCTTTATAAATTATAAACAGTTGCTCACAACTAAGATGGAAAGGAACAAACCATTGGAATAGTCGTAGTGTAATTAGGTATTAGTTTATCTTGACTAATAAATTACACTAGTACACTCTAAGTGTATTGAGTAGGACCATTTTAGGTAAGATCTTTTTATACTGACTTGATAAAAGAACTAGACCTTAGTTATTATGGAAGTGTGTGCTCTTAATCCTAATATAATAACAAACACATATATTTAGTATTTATTTCTTTAACTTATCAAAGGATGAGATTTAGCTCGATAAATCAATAGGCCCGATAAGTTGGGAAATGATATTACTTATAGTGTGTGTTATTGATTATAGAAGGAAATTGTGTCATAGTAATCTAGGTTGAGAATGTCCCCAAGAGGAGCTCATAAGGATTGTCATGTCAAACTCTGCAGGTGGACTTAGTCCGACATGACAATAAGGTTGAGTGGTACTACTCTTGGACTAAGACATTAATTAAAGTGAGTTGTCAGTAACTCAATTAAATTAATGAACATTCGATATCTTAAATACAGGGAGACTAACATATTCATGATAAGAAGGATCCCATAATGTAATTTGGGATTGGTGCGGTAGTGTAATAATAACTTTCTAGTGGAATGAGTTATTATTGATGAACTTGAGTTGTGTGTTCGGGATGAACATGGGATACTCAAGCTCGTCGGAAGGCCAAAATCAATTTTTCCTCTAGGTCCTTGTCGTAGCTTCATTAATGCTCTAAATCCACTCAATGAAAGCTCATCTTGGTGTCTAAGAAGGGCCGACCCAAGGCTTAGTGACCAAGCCAAGGGTCGCCCATAAATTCCTTCAAGGTGGCCAACCTTTGCTTTGTGCAAGGGGGCCAACCACATAATTCAAAGTTAAGGGATGTTTTTAAATTTTTAAAATCTTCTCTTTGTATATATCTATAAGTTTTAAAAGAGAGATTTTAAAATTATAAAACTTTTCTTATTTGAATTAAGCCACATGGTTTAAAAGAGAGTTTTAAAAGTTTTTAAAACTTTTCTTTTTTTAACCATCCTCATGGTTTTAAAAGAAAATTTTAAATTTTAAATTTTTTGTAACCATGTTAAAAAGGGATTCTATAAAAGAAAGTTTTTAAATTTTAAAACTTGTTTTTAATTTTTAAAACTTTTCTTTTTTGTCATCCATGTTAGGAAATTAATAGAGAGCTTGTAAAATTTTATAAGAGCATTCCTTTTTGCTTATAAAATTTTATAAGAAATTTTCCTTCATGATAAGGGGTCGGTCACCCTTGCTTGGTGACCAAGCAAGGGGTCGGCCATAAGAGGAAAATTAGAGGAATCAAGGGATGATTAAAAGGAAGATTTTAATTCATTGAAAATTTTTTTCCTTAATTGCCATGGCCAAGGATTATAAAAGAAGGGGAGGTGTTGCCTCAAGAGCTAATTAATGTTTTTCTCTCTTCTCTCTAGCTTCCTCCTTAGGGTCGGCTCCTTGCCTTTCATCATGCTAGGGCCTGCCATATTTTTGTGGTTGCTTTGTGTGGCCGGATACAAAAAGAGAAGGAGAATAAGAGAAGAAGAAGGCACCTTATCCAATCTATTCCTCTTACTTTGTCCTTGCTTGGTGGCCGACCCTTGTTTTCCCTCTCTTCTCTTTATTTTCTTTTGGGTGGTGGCCGAAACTCTCATGGAGTTTCTTCCCTTTTAGTGGCCGGATATAGGAAGGAAGAAGGAGGAGCTTTTGGGTGATGTTCATCTTGGAGGATCGTCGCCACACGACATCCAAGAGGAGGCGAGGAATACGACAGAAGATCTCGAGAGTATTAGCATACAAAGAAGAGGTATAACTAGTAATTATTTTCCGCATCATTCTAGTTCTTCTTTATAGAATTCCAAACACAAGAGGCATATGATTCTAGAGTTTCGGATTTGTTTCGAAGTTATGTTTTTATTTGTTTTTCGAATTTGTGATTCGATTGTTCCTTTTGGTTAAACCTAATGTTATTTTAGGAAATTAAATATTTAATTTCGTTAAGAGGTTTTGTTGAGGCAATGGTGGATGCTCCCATACCCAAGAAGGTCATGTGCCTCGCCATGTTTGTCCTGGGAATCGATTTTCGAAATAAATATTTAATTGAATTTGTAACATAGGTTGACTTGGATCAATAATGTTAAGTTCTGCTTGCGATCCAAATCTAAACCATTAAGAACAGATAAGTTAAATTTGGAATCAATAATGTTAAGTTCTGTTTGCGATTCCTAATTTAATTTCTAAAGAACACAATAGGTTGTTTAGGAAAGGTTCGACACTTGTACAAAATTTTTGTACAGTGGAACCGGTACGATCTTCCTAGGACCAACCAACACTACACACACAACCACTCATGGGTTAGTGGTTCTTATTCAAGCAGGGTGTGTTGTAGCAGGTTGCTTTGTTTGGCTCCGTTCGTCCGCTCATGGATAATGGGACGCAGCGTGGTAGCCGGCAGGGATCCCTCCTCTGGACTGACTCAGGGAGATGAGAGCATTGCGCTCCCCTACTTATGATTTGGGGTAGGAGGATAGGTGTACTCCGACAGCATCTCGTCCACTCGGTCACTCAGGAGCAGTGATGTCAGAGTGCACGGTTGTTACAACCCTACCAACTAGGTCTCACCATCGTGTGTGAGATGGCTGACTAGCGTCAGGGGTGACCAGGACATATTTTTGGCATCATATGCATTATTTACATTTATTGCTTGTGTTTGTTGCACTTTATATGCTGGATATTGGATGGATGCATTGTTTGACATGCATACAGGATTTATGATACTCGGGGTCTGACGGCCTTGATATCCCTATTCCCAGGTTCTGGTTAGTACAGATACTCCTTACTTTGCCGTTTTGCATTTTCTATCCAGGAGACTGTATGTATATTTATTTCTTCTGGTTATTATTTACTATGCATGTCAACTAGGTATCCGATGAGTGTTGGATTCACACTCTGTTATTACTATTTTTAGGTTGAGGTTGTTCAAGAGGTTCCAGTCGCTAGTCCCCCATCACTGCGCGTCGCGACGAGTTCACACATTTCGGTTTTATTATTATGTTAGACTATGTTTTTTAGACTTGTAGCTTTTGGCATTTGGATCTTATACGTTTTGTTATGTGTCAATGGATTTTTATTTGAATGTATGCTGGAGTTTTGTGTTTTATGGGTGTAGTTGAGTAGGATATCGGATTTGTGTTTTATGGGTAAGTTGAGTAGGATTTTTACGATGATTTCATTATCTTTGCTTTAGATTAGTTGTTACTATTAAACTGCGTGGATACTTGCTTATTGTACTTTTATGTTATACGTATATTCTAGCCATGTTGGCCGAGGTATCTGGATCGATGTAGTAAAGTTTCATATTGTCACCCGTACAGGGGAGATGCTGTCGAAATTTCTTCTGGCAGGGACTACCTGGGGCGTGACAAGCAGTGCGATTATTATTATTTGGATTTTCTTTGAGAGACAGAGCCAAACAGTGGCTACATTCTTTGCCAGTAAATAGTATATCCACTTGGGAACAATGTGAGTAATAATTTCTAGACAAATTCTATCCTCTAAGCAAAACTGCTCATATGAGAAATTTAATAGCAAGCTTCAGACAGTCAGACTCTGAATCATTATTTGAAGCATGAGATAGATACAACAATATGCTCAAACAATGCCCAAATCATGGATTGGAAAAATGGCTAGTTCTACATACGTTTTATAACAACATCAACTATCATATAAAGGTGTCTTTAGATTCTGCACCTAGAGGGGCACTTATGGACAAAAGCATAGATGAAGACGAGAGTATTATTGAAAGTGTAGCACAAAATCATCATCAATGGGCAATAGAAAGAAGTGGAGGCTATTCTTATCCAAACCTAGTTAAAGCATCAAGAAAATTTGATGTAGATGCAATTACTTTGATGTCTTCAAAACTGGATGCTCTTATTAAAAAGCTGAAAAATATGGGAACAAATTCTAACACAGTCAACGCCATAGTGTGTGTTTATGAAATATGTGGAAGCACAGATCATGCTCAAGACTCATGCCCATTGGGAGCCATCTCTGTACATATCAATCAACTTGAGCAGTGCGATGCTATCATGAGTTATAATAAAAAATAGAACAATCCATATTCCAACGCATACAACTGTGATTGGAAAAATCATCCAAACTTCTCTTATCATAATAATCAAGATGAAGGACTATCCATGGGCTCTAGAGCAAGCTACCAGCCTGGGTAACAAAACTTTCAACAACAACAACCTTCTCATGGCTGTTAATTTTCTAAATTAGAGAACATGCTTGAAGAAGTCATTTATGGTCAAAACGAATTGAAGCAAGAAATCAAGTTGTTAAATCAGAAAATGGATAATTTAGAGAAACACCAGAAAATGTAATATATCCAAATTGCCCAGATAACTTCTTCATCTTCAAGAGCATCTGGATAATTTTCTAGAAAACCTAATGTAAATCCAATGGAACACTGCAACAGAATTTAGCTTAGGAGCGGACGGACCTTGGGGGATTCTCAAGTGGCTGCTCCAAAAGGGATGAAGATTCAAGAAGAGTTCTCTCCTCCAACACTTGAACCAGTTCAGATTCAAGATGATGAGGAGAATACCAAGAAGGTTGAAGAGACTCTTCCACGCTACCCTCAAAGCCAAGTAATCCCTTTAAAAGATTAGTCATGTTGAAGAAGGATGAAGAATTTGATAGATTTCTTGATAAGGTTAAAGATATTTATCTTGAGGTCCCTCTAATAGATGTCATTCAACAAATGTCAAAGTTTGCCAAATTTCTGAAGGATATTATCTCCAACAAAATAAGAAAAAGGAGAGATCGAGACCGTAACTCTTATTGAAGAATGTAGTGCTTTATTTGAGAAGAATACTTCCCCGAAGATCCAAGACCCAGGAATCTTTTATATTCCTTACACTATAGGATCTGAATTAATAGAAAAAGTTTTTTATGATTTGGGGGCAAGTGTTTGCCTCATTCCATACTCAATTTGTAATAAGGTAGGTCTCAAAAACTTTAAACTTACTACTATGGCACTGCAATTAACTTATCATACTTGTAGGTACCCTATGGGTATTGCTGAAGATGTGCTAGTAGAAGTGGGTGGGAGTATTATTCCCACAAATTTTGTTGTGCTTGACATAGAAGAAGACCTGAAGATTCCAATAATACTGGGAAGACCTTTTCTTGCAACAGCTGGAGCTATAATCGATGTGAAAAACCATAAACTTTCATTGGTAATCGGTAAGGAAATGTTAGAGTATGATCTATCTAATTCTTCTAATCATGCCTCTTCTTTCTTGTGAGCATTTGCAGCAGGGTGGATGCTTACAAATTGGAGGATTGAAACTTCCATCCTCATGGGAGGCCGCCGGATGAGGAACATGATCTAGCAATTGTTGAGAGAAAGCCCCAAATAAAAACTGAGAAGTACATCTACCCTCCGAGGGCAAGAATGAGGGAAGAAGAAACACACTCAACCCTAGGGAAATCCATGTCCCCTTGGGTATAGCATTGAAAATGGAAACGGGGTCGAGCTAATGACCTTAAACAAATGCTTCTTGGGAGGCAACCCAAGGGTTTCTTTAGTTAGATTCAATTATAACTTTCTTTTTCATTAGTTAATGTTTTAAAATTGTTTTTCTTTATTATTTTTAGGTTGTACATTACTTCCAGAAGCATTGGAGAAGTCAAAAAGGAGGAAATTCAGTAATACAGGTCTTAACAGAGCCCGATCGTGTACCATACACGGTCGTGTGACACTTACAGAGGCGGAGGAGCACAAGGTCGTGTGACTCACACTGGCCATGTGTGCTCACTAGAGAAAAAGAAGGATAAAGTCGTGTGATTTCACACGACCGTATGAAAATTCCAGAGGAGGAGAAGAAGGAGGTTGTGTGACACACACGACCTTGTGAGGCTAACAGAGAAGAAAATGAACATGGTCGTGTGACACCGGTCGTGTGAGCCCAGCCGAGGAGGAGATGACACTGCTTGTGCCATTTGGCACGGCCGTGTGATTCTGATTGAAAGGAGGACTGCTTGGGCCGTGTAGATCTACACTGTTGTGTGGAGCATCTTGAACTGATTGTGTCTATAAGACACGATCATGCCAAGGCCATGTCGGCCACACCCCCAAGCCAAATCTTCTCTCCAACCCTTTCTCATCTTCAACCTTCCTTCTTAACCTCTCAGATCTAGATCTCTGAATCATTCTTCTCCATAAACCACATCTAGATTTAGATCTAAACAACAATTCTCCTCTCGTACCCTCAAGATCTACAACTTCCTTCTCTAAGATCCTATTTTTTGAGATCTATTCTCTCAAGATCTCACGTCTCCAATTAAACAACACTTTTCCCTCTTGGAACTTGACATCATGTCCAACCTTTTGAAGAAGCTTTAAAAAGTAAGTGGTGGTTCAAGCTGAGAAAAGGATCCATCAAAGGAAAAGGGCAAAGAGAAAGTTGTAAAGGGGAAAGGCAAACGGAGGGCATATGACGAAGGTAACGATAATGAATTGAATATCGTTTTTAGAAATGAAGATCATAAAACTAGATTTGATATTCTTGTCACAAGGAAGGTTGTGTGTACACGATACATGGACCCAACTATTTTGAACATTTTAGGAATTAGAGATGATGTACATTGGATGATCAGTTCTCTAAATTGGGATGATATTATGTACACACATCTTCCTACATACCCCTGAATTATACTTGAATTCTTGAGCTCATTAGATGTTCACTATTCAAATGAAGATGATTATGTTGACAAAATTACTTTTAGATTAATGAATCAAGAAATTCAGTGGATATTTAGTGACTTCAACAGTTGTTTTAGTGTGTCTAATGGTAGCTCTCACATGTTTGACCCTAGATTTAATTGGAATAATTTTTGAAATTCAATCACCGGATTGAATCAACCTTATGAGCCTTCTAGAGCTAAAGCTTACTATATGCAAAACCCCATCTTTAGATACTTACACTGAGTTATAAGTAAAACTATTTTTGATAGAGGGGAAAGTGATGGAGTCGTAATGAAAGTGAAACTTTATGCTCTATGGGTTATGTTACATAAGGTTGACTTTGATTTCGGCTTCCATTTTTTGCAAAACCTAGTGAGAGCTGGGAAAACATCCTCGGGATTGATTGCCTTTGGTGGATTGATTATCCAAATAGCTATAAATCTGGGTTGTGATCTAGACGAGTTAGAAATCGTTCATGGCAATGACATGATCGATATCGATACATGTCTTGCCATGAAGATGATTTTCCGGGATGAGAATGGTTTTACCTTTCCTAAGAAGGATGGGTTTCCATTACCCTTTCCTTATCCCGAGCGTTCGCAACCCTGCTAATTGGGTGATCAATGATTTAGATCCTGAGAATGCCCCTTCCTTGTCCGGAGACACCGAGCCCCACCTTGAGCTCTCGTCATCTAGACACCCGCAGTCGTCCAGACATCCAGAACCTACTAGGCACTCTTTTGCCCATGGTACGGATCACTCCAGATTTGATTTTTTTGATTTTCGTGTCTCTCTAGACTCGCTTCACGAGAAGTAAGAGGCCCAATGAGTAATGTTGAAGGGTCACTTCACCTTGTCTGATGACTAGTATAGAGAGGTGCAAGATCATTTTCAGTTCACGAGGAACTTTCAGGGTCAAGTGGCTGAATTTGTCCAGGATTATGATATAAATCAAGCTAGAATGAGAGAGTTCATAGAGGGCATGACCATTACACGTCAACAAGTTGACGCCCTCTATGAATATCATAGGATCCTGAGCGAGACTCCTAGTTTTCTTAGTTTTCTTGCTAGCCGACCATGTAGACCTCCATTTCCCTACCCTCCCCTCCACCACAATGATATTGATTTCATCGGGACGATGAAAAGTTTAAGTCTGGGGGAGGGGGGTGTTTGCAACCTGAAATTTCTGCATTTTCTTTTATATTTGTAGTTTTTCTTTTACATTTTCAGTTATTCTGCATTTTGTTTTGCTTTGCTTGCATTCAGTTTTTGCAAGCATTTTTCCTTGCTTTGTTGCTAGATTTGGTTTTGACTGTCACTTGACTGTCTTTTGAAACATGTAGTATATTGAGAACATCATTCCTCACTTCTGCTGATTTGTCTATAAGTAAAATTGTTTGCACGTTTATATCTTGATTCATGATATTTTAGATATAACGCTAGTATGTTTAGTGTATCTCTTTTCTCTATCTTAAGTAACATGATATGAGCTAAGTATTGTATGGAAACAAATTCGAGTTTTGGCTTAACCTTAAGAATTCTATTATCACTTTACTTGAGCTTGAATAGTTGATATCATTGGAATAATCATGATTGATCCTATTTGTTTAGTACTTAGTTCCTATGGTGATATCTCAAACTACATCTTGGTTACTGGATGATGCTCCAGTCATGCTAACTCATTTGGAAAAATCAAAATTGTTGGTGCAACCTTAGGTTAAGGTTGACCTGGTTGACCCGACTCGAGTTGACGTGACTCGAGTTGTATTTTGATGTTTGACTTAGGAAGATTGTCGGTGCAACCTTAGGTCAAGGTTGACCTAGTTGTGTTGCATGTTGATGTTTGACACTCGTGAGAGAGTTCTATTCTTGATGTGGGACAAGAATAGATGTTTGGGAGATTATTGGTGCAACCGCAGGTCAAGGTTGACCTGGTTGACCTGATTCGGGAAAAGTCCAAGTATGGAGACTTGGCACGGAAAAGTCCAAGCAGGGAGCTTGGCACTGGAAAAGTCCAAGTATGGAGACTTGGCACTGGGAAAGTCCAAACAAGGAGTTTGGCACGGGGAAAAGTCCTGGTGAGTGAAGCCAGGCAGTCGGGAAATCCAGGTGAAAATCCTAGTGAGTGAAGCTAGGTGAAAGTCCTGGTGAGTGAAGCCGGGCAAGGGAAAATCCAGATGGATCAAGGGTGATCGGACATCTGGTGTTGAGAAGGTCAAGTAGGTCAAGGGAGTGACCGGATACTTGACACGAAGAGAAAAGTCCAAGTGGGTCAAAGGGATTGACCGGACACTTGGTGGGAAGTCTTAGCAGGTCAATGGAGTGACCGGATGCTAAGTATGATATACCAACAGGTCAAGGTTGACCGGATGTTGGTTTGGAAGGTTTGGGACTTGGTTTGGGCAAAAAGCTCCGGATCGATCGATGGATCGATCTGGATACATCGGTTATCTCGACGGCCGTGACCGATCGAACAACAAGATGCTCTTGTATGAGTTATCCGACGGCCCCGCATCGACCGTAAAGCGAACGAAGGCAAAGAGAAGGAGAGGATCGATTACGGACCGATCCATGCACTTCGATCGGTCCACGGGCCGATCGAGACGCAACAGAACCGGGCAAGTTCTGCGAAAGAGGCTTGATCGATCCGGGGACCGATCGAGCAGTCTGATCGGTCCGGACCGATCAGAGAGGATCTGGACCGATCAGGCTTCAGCCTGATCGGTCCACGCACTAGCCGTTGCGACACAACGACTAGATTCTGTGTCTTCTTTATCTTCTTCGCAGGTGCAGGTATAAAGGGGTTAGGGGCTTCGTTGCTGATGACTGCTCCTTCCTTCTTCTTCTTCCTTGGATTGAAGCTTCTGCTTCTGTGCTCTGAGGTTCTGAGCTTTGTTGAGCTCGCTTCCGAAGCTTCGCGTGAGCTTCATTCCACGACTGGATCAGCTGCTGCTGAGTTGCTTGTTGCATCTGTCCGTGAAGTTGCTACTTCATCTGGGACCCCAGTCGACGAGAAGGCAAGCTACTGTGTTTACATTCCTGTTGTATTTTGTTCTTGCTATTCTCTTGTACTCTTAGCTTGCTGTTGCAAGTGATTGTGGCGAGGTTTCTCCACCCACAAGGAGTTTGATTTAGCCGGTTTTCCGGGGACTCATCCACCGACGGATTGATAGGGCTCGTCCACCTTACGGACACGCCGAGGAGTAGGAGTATCATCTCCGAACCTCGTTACATCCTTGCGTTGAGGTTTGATTTCTTCTCCTGTTTTCTTTCTGCATTTAGTTTCCGCTGCGCTAACCCTAGTTTGTAGAAAGAAACGCGAAAAATTGGGGCAACTATTCACACCCCCCTCTCTAGCCGTACGAAGTGGTATCGGAGCGAGGTCGCTCTTCACGGATTAACACCCGAGGGAGCACAAGCTAGAGATGGATCAACTCGGAGAGGACATCACGATTCCACCCTTCTACGATCGCGACGACTTCGCGTTTTGGAAGGTAAGAATGAAATATTTTCTTATGACTAATCTTGAGAATTGGAGGTGTGTGCAAGTAGGTTTCACTCCTCCGGAGGATGAAGAAGGAAAACCTCTCAAGAAGAAGGGGTGGACGAAGGAGCAAATCCACCAATCAACCATCAACGATGAGGTAACGAAAATCATTGAATTTTCTTTACCTAATGATGTTTTGTGTAGGATAGGTGGATATAACGATGCCAAGGAGTTGTGGAATAACTTGGCAAAGCTCCATGAGGAGAACTCCACTTCAAGTCATGAAGAGGAGTCAAGTGAGCCAAGGAGCTCACATCATGGAGGAGAAGATTTAGAAGTTGAGGGCCACTCAACATCTAAAGAAGAAGAGGAGGAGAGTTCCTCTTCAAGATCGGAGCAAGAAGAAGAAGCTTCTACCTCCGGGAGGGATGAAGAAGAGAGCATCCATCCATCCTCGACCCTAGGTAACTCAAACACTTTAAGTTCAAGTAAATTGCATATAATGTGTTTTGAGTGTAGGGAACATGGACATTACAAGAGTAAGTGTCCAAAGAGGGTAAGAAAGACTCCACCGGCACCAAAGGTCAAGGAAGCCGGAGTCCCGAAACGCAAGGGCAAGGAGCACATCGTGTGCTTCCAATGCAAGCAAAGGGGACACTATAGGAGCCATTGTCCGAGGGGGAGGCAACCTCACAAGGGCAAGAGACCGGGCACAACGATAGGGGGAGCTAAGGCAAACCCTAAGGTATCTTTTAAGGCTCATTCGTGCAATTCTAGTAGGATACATGCTAGTAATTTTATTGCATTAGTCAATAATGATAAGCATGTTAACACTAGAAATCAATATATGTGCTTAGGTGCCAAAGATGTTAGTCTAGATAAGGATAACACTAGGAAAGCCAACCCTAGGATTAACTCATCTAAGGTTAAGGGAAACCTAGGTAGAAACCCCAAGACAACTAGACATATGCCTAGGAACACCTCAAGAAAGAATGATAAATTAAAACTTGAGGTTTTAGAGAAAGAAAATCAAGTCTTGAGGTCAAGACTTGACACTCTAGAAAAGGCCCTAAAGAATTTAGAGAAGTCAACTCTAGGGTCTAAGGGTCAAATTTTAAAGCCCAAGGATAAGAAAGGTTTGGGTCACAAACCTAAGTCCCAAATGGTCAAGCCCACCTATCATAATGTTCCTTTCGATTATGGAACAAAAACTAGGGCTAGGAAGACCACCACCAAGGTCACAAGGGGAGTCACCCCTAGAGTTGATCTTGATGAGTCCCAAATGACCAAGGCTTCAAAGCCTAAGAGGGTCATTAGGAGGGTTGCTAGGGAAGTCATCCCTAGTGAATATTTAGTGAACCCAATGAGCTCACATAGATATTGGATTCCTAGGAGCATCTTCTTTATCCCATAGATGGGTTAGAGAGTGTCAACTCCAATTAGAAGGGTAGTTAACCCAACTTTGAGGAAATTGACACTCAAGGAGCATTTTCAAGGTTTTGATAACCTTTGAAAATGAAAATGAATTATTATTTACTCCTTGAAGAGTAAATTGTGCCATATTTGAAAAATATCGATTTTAATCTTATTTGGCACAATTTAAGAAAACCTAGAGAAATACCATAATTGGGATTTTGGTTTTCTCTTAGGGATATATGGGCAATCTAGGGTTAGATTTTAAATTAGCTAAGGCTAAAGATACTTAGATAGGGAATTTATGTATTTTATTTGTACTAACTTGCCATGATTGGTTGCCATATGCCATGCCATGACATCATATTTATTTTATTATCACTTGAAATGTCATGATAATGCTTAGGTTATCTATATGTCATGTTTATTTAAGTTTTCAAACTTTATGCCATGACATCATGACATTGGCACATGTTTTTACTTATGATATCATTTTATGCCATGTCATCATCTCTTGCATTAATAATCAATGAAATTGATTTAAGGATGAAAAACACATTTTGATATTGAGATCAAATTTGTGTTTAGAAAATGCATGAGACCTTAGTCTAAGATACCTAAACCCATATCTCACATCAACATTGACTTGGATGTGTTTGATACACTTTAGATGTATATGAGATATTAGGATCATGAGTTAGGATCAAGGTGCATAGTTTTTGTACCTAGATGAGCCTAATTCAAGAAATGGAGGATCATAGGGAAAACTTGTGTACAAGTCATGTACATATAGTTCTAAGATTATGGTCCTAAATTAAAATGTTTAAAATCATTTTAAAATTGATTTGAAAAACCTTGATGAAGCTTTCCTAGTGATAGCATTCATCATTGAACATTGTGATACAAAGTTGAGTTAAACTTGAACTATTTCAAAGTTTTAGAACTTTGTATCAAGATTGAAAAATGGAAGTTATTTTCATAGAAAACTATTTTTCCATGATAGTATATGTTATGAGGAATGTATCCTCAAAATTTCACAATTTTTCGAATTTTCTGGAATTTTCTAGGAGTTTCAATTTGGAAGGAAATTTGTAATCGCTTATCGAGTCCGGATCGGTCCGGGGACCGATCCGAAAGTCTGATCGGTCGTGGACCGATCGATTGGCATGGATCGGTCTGGCCGATCGATCCAAAGAAGAACCGCAGAGCTTGGTGCATGGTGAAGGCTGATCGGTCCGGGGCCGATCCATGGGTTCGATCGGTCCGGGGACCGATCGGGCGTCTAGTTTCTGATTTTCAGCTGTTGTCTGAAATTTCAGTTATGGAAATGGTGTTTTTGTGGATTTCTAAAGGTTTGAAACTCTCCAAGACATTGTTGGTGCAATGGTCAAGGGGGAGTTGACCTTTAGGGGGAGTTTTACCTAATTGTCAAGGGGAAGTTGACTTTTAGGGGGAGTTTTTACTCCTTAAGACTTTTGAGGATTAGTGATATGGGATTATCACTAGTTGATTGTTAAGTTTAGTATTAAGGGGGAAATTAAGAGTTTCAATGAAAGGTATGAGACTTTCATTAGGAAGAAACTCTTGACCTTGATACTCTCCTTTTTCTTTTTGATGTGTGTCAAAAAGGGGAGAGTGTTCATTGGAGAATTATTGGAGAACCCAAGTTAGGTTATCGGGTTAACCTAAGCTAAGGGAAAAATGTCAAGGAATGTTCGAGGAAGAACATTGGAATTCTTTTTAATGTGTGTCAAAAAGGGGGAGAATTATTGGAGAACCCAAGTTAGGTTATCGGGTTAACCTAAGGGGAGAATGTCCAGAGAATGTTCAAGGAAAGAACATTGGACATTGGAAGATGGTTGGAAAATCAAAGTTAGGTTATCGGGTTAACCTAACTTGATTATGAGTTTTGTCAAACATCAAAAAGGGGGAGATTGTTGGTGCAACCTTAGGTCAAGGTTGACCTGGTTGACCCGACTCGAGTTGACGTGACTCGAGTTGTATTTTGATGTTTGACTTGGGAAGATTGTCGGTGCAACCTTAGGTCAAGGTTGACCTAGTTGTGTTGCATGTTGATGTTTGACACTCGTGAGAGAGTTCTATTCTTGATGTGGGATAAGAATAGATGTTTGGGAGATTATTGGTGCAACCGCAGGTCAAGGTTGACCTGGTTGACCTGATTCGGGAAAAGTCCAAGTATGGAGACTTGACACGGAAAAGTCCAAGCAGAGAGCTTGGCACTGGAAAAGTCTAAGTATGGAGACTTGGCACTGGGAAAGTCCAAACAAGGAGTTTGGCACGGGGAAAAGTCCTGGTGAGTGAAGCCAGGCAGTCGGGAAATCCAGGTGAAAATCCTAGTGAGTGAAGCTAGGTGAAAGTTCTGGTGAGTGAAGCCGGGCAAGGGAAAATCCAGATGGATCAAGGGTGATCGGACATCTGGTGTTGAGAAGGTCAAGTAGGTCAAGGGAGTGACCGGATACTTGACACGAAGAGAAAAGTCCAAGTGGGTCAAAGGGATTGACCGGACACTTGGTGGGAAGTCTTAGCAGGTCAATGGAGTGACCGGATGCTAAGTATGATATACCAACAGGTCAAGGTTGACCGGATGTTGGTTTGGAAGGTTTGGGACTTGGTTTGGGCAAAAACCAAGCTCTGGATCGATCAGTGGATCGATCGGTGATACAGGTTATCGACGATGCCGTGACCGATCGGTAACAATAGTATCTATCAGTATGTTATCGATCGGTCGCCGTCGAAAAGCCGAACAAGGCAAAGAGAAAGGATCGGTCTGTGGACCGATCCACATGCACCCTGATCGGTCCACAGACCGATCAGGAGACGAACAGAGAACTGGGCAAGTTCTCTGTGAAGAGTGCTGATCGGTCTGGGGACCGATCAGAACAGGTCCTGATCGGTCTGCAGACCGATCAGAGAGGATCTGGACCGATTAGGCTTCAGCCTGATCGGTCCACGCACTAGCCGTTGCGACACAACGACTAGATTCTGTGTCTTCTTTATCTTCTTCGCAGGTGCAGGTATAAAGGGGTCAGGGGCTTCGTTGCTGACGATCACTCCTTCCTTCTTCTTCTTCCTTGGATTGAAGCTTCTGCTTCTGTGCTCTGAGGTTCTGAGCTTTGTTGAGCTCGCTTCCGAAGCTTCGCGTGAGCTTCATTCCACGACTGGATCAGCTGCTGCTGAGTTGCTTGTTGCATCTGTCCGTGAAGTTGCTACTTCATCTGGGACCCCAGTCGACGAGAAGGCAAGCTACTGTGTTTACATTCCTGTTGTATTTTGTTCTTGCTATTCTCTTGTACTCTTAGCTTGCTGTTGCAAGTGATTGTGGCGAGGTTTCTCCACCCACAAGGAGTTTGATTTAGCCGGTTTTCCGGGGACTCATCCACCGACGGATTGATAGGGCTCGTCCACCTTACGGACACGCCGAGGATAGGAGTATCATCTCCGAACCTCGTTACATCCTTGCGTTGAGGTTTGATTTCTTCTCCTGTTTTCTTTCTGCATTTAGTTTCCGCTGCGCTAACCCTAGTTTGTAGAAAGAAACGCGAAAAATTGGGGCGACTATTCACACCCCCCCTCTCTAGCCGTACAAAGGATCCTAACAAAAATATCCCAACATTTGCACTTAAATGCATTTGTGTTCAAGTATTGCATCTTTCAATTACGTAGAAAACGAAAAAAAATGATGATGAAAAAAAATGAATAAGGGATATAAAAAATAGTTGTTGTGAATGGAAACAAGCAAGTTACCCCTTTGAAACTGAGTTAGGTTACTGGGGAAATGACTTCTATGTTTCTCTTGATATTGAGCATGCCTTTGAGATCTTGGGTTGATTGAGGAATATGAACCAAGTGTGTGGCAGGTAAGTGTCTATCACCAGGAACATTAATAACTCGATTGGATAACGACTTGACTAGGGCAAAGATTGAAACTTGAAGAGTTTGGGTCACCTATTGCACTGTGCACAAGAAACTTATGCTTAGGCCATACTTGAGTTATTTCCATGATCATGCTTATCAATGAAACTTGTAGATAAAGTTAGGAAAGTGCACTAGGGATTATGATGCATTATAGAGCACATGAGTTTAGATTGCGATATTTTGCTTGAGGTCAAGAAAATGTCTAAGTCTGGGGGTGTGATGTGCATAAATTATATACACTTATTGAATATTTTTTGATGCACATTCATATATTTTATGCATTCTTTGTCTATGCATTTTCATACTCTTAGTCTTATTTTCAGTATATTACTTTTCTTTGTTTGGAGATCTGCTCTTGTATATTTTCTGCTTACAGGAGTCGAATGTGGAGAGGAAATTATGCTCATGGTCAATCTTGTCAATAAAGGATGGAGGACAGCACTGGCCATGTGAGCCACATGGCCATGCCAAAGAAGCAAGGAGGAAAATGACCTAGGCCATGTGGTTCAGACAGGCCATGTAGCTTTACTAAAGGAGGAAGATGACATGGCCGTGTGGATCTACATGGTCGTGCCATCCCAGCAGTTTTTCCAGCACACGGTCGTGTAGATCTACATGACCATGAAATGACTCCAGAGTGAAAGCAAGCTTAGGCCGTGTGAGCCACACGACAGTGCAAGATTTTCAAAAGCCAAGAATGACCTAGCCTTGTGAGCCATACGGCCGTGTAAGCCATCCAGAGTTGTAGCAACACACGACCATGTAGATCTACATGGACGTGCCACCTTGGTCGAGAGAAAGACTTGTGAGGCCGTGTGAGAGCCACACGACCGTGGCATGGGTCGTGTGGTGCCTGTGCCTTACTCTATATAAGGGGGTTTCTTCCCCTTTCAAAGAGAGGAGGCTCTCCCTTTTGGGGAGATTCAACTTGGGGTTGTTCTTCATCCTCCCCAGCTTTGTTCCAGCGATCCTAAGCCATCTCCACCTCCGCATTGACTCCAGAAGCTAAGGATTGGTTCCGAATACCACTTATCGTCTCTAGATAAGCATTTCTATTCTCTCCTCGTTGGGGATTGGAATGTTTGTAATCTCTTTGTTTTCGGATCTCTATCTTTGTTATATGGAGTATATTCATTGTTCTAGGATTAAGAGAGTAATTGAGGTGTAATTTGATGTATGAATCTCATGGATATGCCAATTTCCTATTTAGATGATGTTGATGTATTTTGTATCTATTTGATCTTGTGTGGATGCTTGTGTTTGGATCTCATTACCATGTTTGATTGAATGTTTGTGAGGCTTTTGGATCCCGTAAAGGGATACCCTAGATCGTATGACGGAGGTGCGTTTGTGACAGGCTTCTCCCCTAACGGACATTTAGGGGATCACCTTGAAAGGTGAAGCTAGTCTCTACAAGGAGGTGGGATAGTTGAATGCAGTTAGTTCCTGCACTTTTATGTGAATTGAGTGGTGTTGTGTTTCTATGTTGTATGACCAAGGGGCGTTGGTGAAAGGCTGCCCCACTAATGAACTTCATAGGGATCATAACCATTTAATCGCTAGAGGTGTAGATCAAAGTCCCTTATCGGTTGTCTTCTGTAGGAGAAAACTGGCAACTTCCTATAATTGCATATCAATTGAGGATATGAATTGGATAACCATGCTACATCAATGAATATCGCAATGAAATCAAATTCCTAGAACACTCACCAAACCATATACTTCATTTACTTTCCTAGTTCTAATTCTAGTTGCTACTTAGTTCATTCCTTACCTTGTTGATTGTTTAGCTAATTCTACATGAGACATCTCTTGTGCTTATAACCAATCCCTATGGCATTGATATCTTTTTATTACTGACGACGAAATCGTGCACTTGCGATTGTGTAACATTTAATTAAATTAAACAAAATGAAAAATTAATGTGAGAACTATTTCTCATGTGCGTAAAACAAAAAAAAAAGAAAAGGAAATGAGGTTTAGTTCATTTGAATCAGACCATGTTGGTTCATTTAAACTAAATCAGGTTAGTCCAATTAGACCTAGATCGCATTCAAACTTTTAGTTAGTTTAACTAGACCAAGTTGGTCCTTTTATATCCCAATTTATTTCAAATCATTAGTTAGTTTAATCAGATTAGTTTGATCTAACCAGACCAGCTTGATTGTAATTGGGATGATTTAATTAAATGGGTCTGGGCTAATAAAAAATGGTCAAAATTATAGAATTGGGCCAATTTGATTTATTGGGTTGGATCTTTCCAGATATGATCAAATGGGCCAGATTTGTTCTAATGAGCCAGATTTAATCAAAATTAGGCCAGATTATATAATGACCCATAATTGATCAAATGAGCCTTGATTTGATCAATAGGCACTAAAAAAAAATATAATTTAGCGATGAATATTTGTAACAAAAAATATTCATTGTAAATTTGCGATAACTTTTGCAACTAAAAGCAAAATTGTCATAGTTTAGCAATAAATTTTGTGACAAAAATATTTTCATCATAAATTAGCAAAATATTATTCGTCACAAAATTTATTGGAAATAAGCAATATACTTCAATGTTCATCATTGAATTTGTGACAAACAATGGATTCATCGCAGATTCTGCGACGAATAATAAATTCAACGTAAATTTTGCGACGAATTTAGGATTCATCGCAAAAATTATTTTTTTTTTTAAAAAAAATAACATTTCAAATCCGATTGACGTACCTAGAGAGCTCAGAATGACATGAAATAAGTTCATATGTGTTCCTATAAATTCCTTGGTTATAAACATGACCTTAAAAAATAATTTGACCAATTACATTTTTTCTTAAATTGCTAAATCAGTTATGTGCACGTAAGACTTAGTTAAATTTGTATAAGAAGTTGTAATTTAATATCTCATACTTATTTTGAAATATCTAAAGACAATTGAGGTACTTAGAGAGCTCGAAATGAGATAAAACTAGTTTCTATATGTTCATATAAATTCCTCGATAATATAGATGCTCTCAAATATTAATTTTATGTAATATATTGAGATAATTGATTTTATGAAGACAGTTAATATTTTCGACCACATTTACGGTAAAAAAAATCACTAGTTGGGTAAAATTAGAGGTTGAGGAGATTTATAAAAATAAAGGATCATCTCCTTCTGGGCTCTCTAGATAGCTCAATCGGCATTAAAAAGTTCAAATTTATATATAAAAAAATCAAATCTGCAACGAATTTCAAAATTTGTTGCATATTGTAATTTTATTTTAAAAAATAAACTTTCCAATTTTAGTTGAGGTACCTAAAAATCTCAGAATTAGAAGAAATTAGTTCCTATGGGTTCTTATAGATCCCCTGATTATATAAATGCTCTCAAATATTAATTTATCTAATATAATGAGACCATTGATTTTACGAAGATAATTAATATTTTTTAAACACATTCATAGTAAAAAATTTACCAATTAGGTAAAATTAGTAGTTGAGGAGATTTATAAAATCAAGGGATTTATGTAAATCCACAGAAATTGGTTTCACATTATTCTGGCCTCGAAAAGTTCAAATTTATATACATATATAATCTCAAATGTGCGATGAATTTTTAAATTTGTCACAGATTCTGCGATGAATTTCTAAATTCATTACAGATATGCGATAAATTTTTAAATTTGTCACATATTCTATACAAATTTTAACATTCATCATAGATTGTTATTTTTTTTTATAAAAAATAAACATTCTGAAGCCGGTGGACGTACCTAGAGGGCTCGGAATGACATGAAACAAATTCGTATGTGTTCCTATAAATCTCCTTATCATAAAAATTCCCTTAAAAAATAATTTAACCAACTGTATTTTTTCTTAAATTGCTAAATCAGTTACGTGCATGTAAGGCTTAGTTATATTTCTATAAGAAGTTGTAATTTAACAAGTCACACGTATTTTGAAATATCTGAAGACGGTCGAGGTACCTAGAGAGCTTAAAATGAGATAAAACCAGTTCCTATGGGTTCTTATAAATCTTTTAAACATATAGATGTCTTTAAATATTAATTTTACCCAATATATTGAAATTATTAATTTTATGAAGGCTATTAACATTTTCTAGAGATATTCACTATAAAAAAAATTATTAGTATAGTAAAATTAGATACTGAGTAGATTTATAAAATCAGGTGATTTATAGGAACACATAGGAACTAATTTCATGTTATTCCGAGCTATTTAGGTACCTCAACCGGCCTCAAAAAGTTTAAATTTATATATAAAAATATCAAATATGCGGCAAATTTTAAAAGTCATTGCAGATTGTAAATTTTTATTTTAATAAAATAAACTTTCTATTGCTAGTCAAGGTATAGAGAGCTCAGAAAGAGATGAGACTAGTACCTATGAGTTCCTATAAATTCCGTGATCAAAAAGATACCATCAATTATTAATTTTACCCAATATATTGAGATTATTGATTTTATGAAAGAGATTAACATTTTTCGGACACCTTCATGGTAAAAAAAATCACTAGTTGGGTAAATTAGTAATTGAGGGGATTTATAAAATCAAGAGATTTATAGAAACCATAAAAACTTATTTCATGTTATTCTGAGCTCTTTAGGTACATTAATCAACCTAAAAAATTTTAAATTAATATATATAAAAATTCTCAAATCTACGACAAATTTTGAAATTTATTATAGATTCTGCGACAAATTTCTAAATTTGTCGTAGATTTGCAATGATTTTAAAATTCATCACAAATTTTATGACACATTTCAAAATTTATCACAGATTGTTATTTTTATTTTTTAAAAAATAAATATTTTGAATTCGGTTGACGTACCTAGAGGGCTCGAAATGACATGAAATAAGTTTATATGTGTTCCTATAAAACCCTTGATCATAAAAATGCCCATAAAAAATAATTTGACCAACTTTATTTTTTCTTAAATTACTAAATTAGTTACGTGCACGTAAGACTTAGTTAAATTTCTATAAGAAGTTGTAATTTAACATGTCACACTTATTTTGAAATATCTGAAGATGGTTGAGGTATCTAGAGAGTTCAGAATGAAATAAAACTATTTCCTATGGGTTCTAATAAATCCCCTAATCACATAGATGCTCTCAAATATTAATTTCACATAATATATTAAGATCATTAATTTTATAAAAGTGATTACTATTTTTTGGCCACATTCACAGTAAAAAAATCACTAATTGGGTGATATTAGTGGTTTAAATGATTTATAAAATTAGGGAATTTATGGAAACCCATAAGAACTGGTTTTATCTCATTCTAAGCTCTCTAGGTACCTTAATTGACCTTGAAAATTTTAAATTTATATATAGAAAAATATCAAATCTGCGACGAATTTCAAAATTCATTGCAAATTGTTAATTTTTATTTTAAAAAAGTTAACTTTCCAATATCGGTTGAGGTACCTAAAGAGCTCTGAATGAAATAAAATCAGTTCTTATGGATTTCTATAAATCCCCTAATCATATAGGTACCCTCAAATATCAGTTTTACCTAATTTATTAAGATCATTGATTTTATGAAGACGATTAATATTTTTCAGATACCTTAGTGGTAAAAAAAACACCGAGTAAAATTAGTAGCTGATGACATTTATAAAATTAGGGGATTTATAGAAACTCATAAGAACTAGTCTCATATCATTCCGAGCTTGCTAAGTACCTCAACTAGCCATAAAAAGTTTAAATTTATATATAAAAAAAATCTCAAATCTACGACAAATTTTGAAATTTGTCACAGATCCTACGATAAATTTCCAAATTCGTTGAAGATCTGCAACAAATTTTAATATTTGTCACAGATTTTGCAATGAATTTCAAAATTCATGATAAATTGTTATTTTTATTTTTTTAAGAAAATAAACATTCTAAAGCTAGTTGACATACCTAGAGGGGTCGAAATGACATAAAATATGTTCATATGAGTTCCTATAAACCTGATGATCATAAAAATATCCTTAAAAATAATTTCACAAACTGTACTTTTTCTTAAATTGCTAAATCAATTATGTGCATGTAAGACTTAGTGAAATTTCTATAAGAAGTTGTAATTTAATAGGTCACACTTATTTTGAAATATCTGAAGATGGTCGAGGTACCCAAAGAGTCGGAAGAGATAAAACCAATTCCTATAGGTTCCTATAAACTCTTAATCATATAGATGCCCTCAAATATTAATTTTACCCTAATATATTGAGATTATTGATTTAATGAAGGTGATTAACATTTTTTAGATACATTCATGGTAAAAAAAAATCATTGATTATGTAAAATTAGTTGTTGAGAAGATTTATAGGAACTCATAGGAACTGGTTTCATGTCATTTCAAGTTCTCTAGGCACCTCAACTAGCATTGAAAATTTTATTGTTTTTAAAAGAAATTTATAATCTACAATGAATTTTAAAATTCATCATAGAATCTATAATGAATTTTGAAATTCATCATAGAATCTGTAATGTATTTTGAATTCATCACAAAATCTGTAATGAATTTTGAAATTCGTCACAAAATCTGTAATGAATTTTGAAATTCGTCGCAGAATTTGCAATGAATTTTGAAATTCATCGCACAATCTGCAACGAATTTCAAAATTTATTGTAGATCTGTAGCAAATTTTAAAATTCATTGTAGATTTTATGATGAATTTCAAAATTCATTACAGATTGTATTTTTTTTAAAAAATAAAATTTCCAATGTCGGTTGAGGTTCCTTAAGTGCTCAGAAGGAAATGAAACCAGTTTTTATTGGTTTCTATAAATCACCTAATCATATAGATATCCTCAAATATTAATTGTACCTAATATATTGAAATCATTGATTTTATGAAGGTGAATAACATTTTTCAGACACATTCATGGTAAAAAAAATATCGATTGGGTAAAATTATTGGTTGAGAAGATTTATAAAATTAGGGGATTTATAGGAACCCATAAAAATTAATTTCATATCATTTTGAGCTCTCTATGTATCTCAACCGATCTCTAGATAATTTAAATTTATATATAAAAAAATCTCAAATCTACTATGAATTTGAAATTTGTTGTAGAATCTACCAAGAATTTTAAAATTGATCGCAGATCTACAATGAATATAGCATCAAATTTATTTTTATCGTAAATGAAGCCTAAGTATTTAACCCACCCGATCCCTTTTACCCTTTGCCCTAATTTTACATGGCGGCAACGATGCTAGGAGGAGATTTTATTGCGGCGATTTCCATCCAGGTAAGGTCATCACCCCTCTCTTCCAACTCCGACGAGTCTGTCGACACTCGGCTAGTGGCGGCTGGTGCAACACAACCGATGACTTCTTGACCTTCAACAATGTGAAGCTACCGGACACGTCATGGTCGATGGTGGACTGGAGCATGCGGAGACTGGACAACTGCATGCAGGGCCACATGCCTGAGGAATTGCTCTTGCACAACCTTCACCAGGGCCAACATCAGTGGTAGCGGCTGCATCTTTTGGACCAACAACCTCACCAACATCAAACACTACAACAATGGCTTCAGCCAAGATCTCTACGTTCGATTGGCATGAGCGGATTTAGGTACGTGCGTACATATGACTTTTTTTCAAGTTAATAGTTTCGTAAATTGTTCAATGTGAATGTCTTTTGTTTAGGTGAATCGATGTCTAGTGGCTATAGCAACAAGAGGCATGTAGCAGTGATCATAGTGGCACTACTGTTAGCAATGTTTCTCTTGGCTGCCATTGTGATCTTCCTTTGGAGAAGAAGGTAGACGAGAAACAACAAGATGAGCGAGTGAGAAAAACCTTGAATATTTCCTCGACACCCACATCTCTTACTTTTTGTGGCTTATTCTCCACAGAAAATAATGCTGACGAAGAAGAAGCAATGGAAGAGGAAAACTTAGACATGCCTCTTTTTGATTTGGGTAGGATTGCTAAGGCCAACGGAGACTTTTGCTTCGACAACAAGCTCGGAGAGGGTGGATTTGGTCATGCTTATAAGGTATTTGGGAGTGTGATTGCTACTATATGAGCTTTGTGAGTGAGTTTCCTAATATATATGTGTGTGTGCAGGAAAAGTTGGAGGGTCAGGAAATAGCTGTGAAGAGGTATCGAAGATGTTGACACAGGGCTCAGATGAGTTCTAGAATAAGGTGATGGTGATCGCCCAGCTGTAACATCGGAACCTCGTTCACCTTCTTGGCTGTTGCATTCAGGGGGAGAAAGAATGTTGATCTATGAGTATATGCTCAATGGAAGCTTGGACACATTTTTATTTGGTTAGTTAAATCTCTTGTGATTCAGAAGACTCCAGTTAAGTCGATATGCAAGATGTTTGACTATCCCTTGTCTCATTATCGATCGTCCAAAATAAGGACATATGCTGATTGTTGGATTGGAGAATGTGATACAATATCATACTTGGCATTGCTCAAGGTGTCTTTTATCTTCACCATGATTCTTGATACCGAATCATACATAGGGATTTAAAAACTAGCAACATACTTCTTGATAAGGATATTAATCCGAAAATATTTGACTTTGGCATGGCAAAATTATTTAGTGGAGATGAAACAATAAGAAATACCAAGAGAATTGTAGAAACATAGTAAGTTTTTTAAATTACTCTTTAAGTGCCTCGAGAAGGAAAATTTTAAATTAATTTTATAAGTCATTATCTTTTGATGCAGTAGATACATGTCTTTGGAATATACTATAAATGGAATATTTTCAATGAAATTTGATGTATTTAGTTTTGGAGTGTTAGTGCTTGAGGTTATAACCGATGAAAAGAATAATGGACCTTAATGCACTCATCATCAAAATCTTCTTGGAGAGGTAAGTTAATTAAAATTTTAAAATCATGAAATGTGAATGTGTGTTCATTTTTTTAATTTTATTTTTATCGAAGAGTGCTCTTATTCTTAAATTACCATATCTTTGTGTATATGCTCTTAGCCTCTACTCTTCAAGTATTCTATGCTTCATATCCTAATTTGAAATGTGACAATTAATTGGTGTGTTGTTTATAAAATAAATACATGAAAAAAAATTGAAACACGTTGGGAAGACATTTCATATCAGCAAGCGATGGTGATGATGGTGGTGATGGATTTTCTTGTATAAATTTTATTTATCTCATAATTAGTATTTTTGAACATTAGTTACTTGATTGTAAATGTTTTTTTTTGTGAATACTGTTAATTTTTTTGAAACAGGATTGGTGGACACAATAAAAATCAATGGTAAGTAAAAATTATTTTTTGTGTTCATATATACTAATTTTTTTCCTGTAATCATTGATATTGTTTGTATTTTTATTTTGATGCAGGAAAATAAGGATATTTGAAGAAGATTGAGAAGATTTAGTGATGTTTGGAAATTTGTTGATGTATGGATGGTTTAGAACTTCTTATGATATTTGGATTGTATGGATATTAGATCTTTTGTGATGTTTGCATTTTTATGTATGATATGTTTGGAGTGTTAAGGATACTAGATGATGTTTGCATTTTTTATCTATGATATGTTTGGATTGTAAGAATATTATATGATGTATGCATTTTGGTGTATGAAATGTTTAGATTTTATAGATATTTTGTGATTTTGGATTTGATGTATGAATTGTGATTTGTTTTATGTATAGTTTTATTGTTAGATTGACGTGTTCGATAAAATGTGTATGAATTTGATAGATATTTTTGTATTAACTAGGTTAAATATAGAAATTATCTAATTCTAGATTGTTTTTATTATGTTTTGCTACAAATTGTGCGATGAAAACATTTTCGTCTATCGTAATGTATCAAAAAATAGTGCTAGATTTTGTGATGAATTTTTAGATTCGTTGCATAATCTACAACAATTCTAAAAATTCGTCATAGATTTGTGATAAAATTTGTGATGAAATTTTTTTCATCGCAAAACTATTATAATATACCAACAAAATACTATTAGATTCTGCGATGAATTTTAAAATTTGACGTACATTGTGATAAAATTTTCAATAAAATTATTTTCACCGCAAAGCTATTACAATGTACTGGAAAATACTATTAGATTCAACAACAAATTTTTGGATTTGTTGCATATTTTTGCAATGAATTTCCACATTCGTTGCAAAATCTGCGATACATTTTTAAATTCATCATATATTTGCGATAAAATTTGCAACAATTATTTTCATCGCAAAACTATCATAATGACTAAAAAATACTACTAGATTTTGTAATGAATTTTTGGATTTATCGTAGATTTTTGCAATGAATTTCCGGATTCATTGCAAAAATCTGCGACAAATCTGATAATTTGTTCCAGAATTTGTGATGAATTTAGATATTTGTCGTAGAATTTACAATAAATTATCGGATGGTCACAGATTTTTACAATGAATTTCTAGATTTGTCACAGATTTTGCGATGAATCTGACAAGTTGTTGTAGAATTTGCATCAAATTTTTATATTCAACGTAGATTATATGACGAATTTCGCGATGAATCTAAAAATTCATCACAAAAATCAAAATTTGTTGCAGATCCGAGTTTATAAATTTTATGATCTTCTAAATAACTTTGTGATGAAAATAAGAATTTATTGCAAAATTTACAACAAATTCTTAGTTTCATTGCTAAAATTAGCAAAAAATATAAAAATTTATTGGAAGATCTGCAACGAAAAAAAATTCATTGTAGATCTGCTTTCTAAATTTTATGATATTTACAATGCATTTAGCGACGAATTTTATTCTCATCGTAAAATTTATGACAAATTTCAATTTTTCGTTGTAAATATTTAAGGATGAGTTTTCTGTGATGAAAAATATTCGTCACAGATTTTGTCGCAAAATATTTTTGTAACAATTTTTTGTAAAAAATCATCACCAAATTTATCGCAAAAGGTTTTTTAGTGAAATCTAAATTTGATTTAAATGATCTTGGTTAAATAATAACAATATATAAATTTATGTGATCTCTATTAAATTAGATCAGTTCTAATGAGGACAAGGGACTAAGTTAATGCTTAGGATATGGTTTTTCAATTGATCGTGTGTCAGTCAACTTAAGCTCCTCAAATAAAGAAAATTTATTTTTCTTATTTGTTTATGAATTTTGTGTGTTTGTTTTATGCATATGTGTGAATTGAATTGAATCGATTTTGTTACTGGTTTGTTGGTTTTGTACTAATATTATTATTTTAAATTCTAGATGTCACGAATGATATATATAATGACTTGTCGCGATGTGTGATAGAATGAACTAAGGGTGGCAATTCAAGAGATAGAATATGACCCAGTTCACGGAGTCAAGGACATATTGGATGTCTCGATCGATTATTTTGGAAAATTGAGAAGAAAGAGTTTCCAATCCTAGAAATCATAAGATCTTGATTTCAATTTGATCACTGTCGGGGTATCCCAAGGTGGTAGCATACCATATATGGGGTTCTCTGAAGGGCGTACCTCAGATATAGAGTTGTGTATGGAGCTACAACACAATGTAGAGCAAGAGGATTCTGAACGTTTAAGGAGAATCCTGGAGAGTTTGAGGAGGATCTAGAAGAGGATTTGAAAATGGACCAAATAGATAATCCTAGAGTTGGCCTACCTGAGATTGCCCTAACCAAGTTCAGGATGAAAGTGATAGTGTTGACCACTGCACTAGTATTTGTCATAATAGGAGTGATGTTAACTTATCTAGCTTATTAAAATTTTGTTATTATTACTGTCGTTATGTACAAACAGTATTAGCTCAATTAGTTTATGGAAATATAGAGTAGTAACTGTTGTTATGTATGAACAATACTATATTTTATGAAAAAGTTAGGACCACGCCCTAGGTAGTCCCTGCCAGAAGAAATTTCAACAACATCTCCCTTGTATGGGTGACAATCAGAAACTTACTACATCAATCCAGATACCTCGGCCAATACGGTCGGAACAATAACAATAAAATATAAGCAAACACCCATGTAGTTTAATAGCAAAACTAAACTAATGTAATGATAAGAAAAACCAAGTCAAAAATCCTACTCAACTACACCCATAAAGCTCAAAACTTATATCCTACTCCACTAAACCCAAAACCCATAAAACACAAATCACAACGATAAAATCAACTCACCTCTTTTGCCGTCCAGGTAGGCATTTAGCAAAACATATCAAATAAAACCCATCGATAATAAAACCATACAATATCCAAGTATCAAAAACCAGAACAAGTCTAGATAGTAATAAGAAAGCCAAAAGATAAAACACACATCCTCACGATCTGCAGGGGACTAGCGACTGGAACTCCCCCGGACAGCCTCAACCTGAAAATAGTAAATATCCAAGGGGTGAATTAACTCCTCAATGGGTAACTACTGATATGCATAATAAAGAAAATAACAAATAACACTAATCATGCGTACAGTCTCCTGATATAAGAAGGATAAATGCAAACTGAAATAAATAGAAGAACAACTGTACTAACCAGGACCTAGTGTATGGATAATAACCTAAGAGGTATAGAAATCTTGTATGCATGTCAAACAAATTCATCAATCCAATATGCAGCATACAAGTTGTCACGCCCCGGAGGAGTCCCTGTCCGAGAAAATTTCGTCAGCATCTCCCCTGTACGGCGAACAATCTAAAACTTTTCTACATCCTCATATACCTCAGCCACATGCGGCTGGAATAATAACAGAAATAAAACAAACATATACATAATCATCACATGCAGTTAATATAAATTTCAGCCTCTGGCTGACACAACCACGCAGTAATAAGAGGACTCGAAATCAACCCTACTCAACTACACTCGTAAACCTCAAATCCGAAGAACTCACCTCTTCTGCCGTCCAGGCAGGCATGTAGTAGAATAAATCCAAACCATACCAAATAAATCCATCAAACGATAAGAATCCATCGACAGGTACAAACCATACAATATCCAAGTATCAAATCAACCAAGTCTAAAACATAGTCAAATGAGAAACATAAACAAAACCAAAGATAACTATAGTTGGTGGTCTGCAGGGGACTAGCAACTGGAACTCTCTCGTGACAGCATCAACCTGAAAATGACAACAATGGAGGCGGGGTGAGTCCAACACTCAGCAGGTACAACTGATATGCAAAGTAAGGAAATAACACCTAGCACTAATCATGCGTACAGTCTCCTGATAAAAATAAGGGTAAATGCAAACTGAAGTAAACAGGAGAGAAACTGTACTAACCAGGACCTGAGTATAAGGACAAACAGTCTGAAAGGTATAGAAGATCTGTATGCATGTCAAACATAGGTATCCAAACAATATGCAGCATATAAATGCAGCAAACACAAACACAAGCAATAAATGCATCATGCATATGATGTCCATGTCATGGTCACCCCTGACGCCAGTCAGCCAACTCACAACCAAAAGTGGGACCGAGTGGGTAGGACTATGACGACCGTGCACTCTGCATCACTACTCCTGATGAGTGACCGAGTGGACGGGATGCTGTCGGAGTACACACATACTCCTACCCCAAATCATAAATGGGGGAGCGCAATGCTCTCATCTCCCGGTACACTATGACGGGAAGGGATCTCTAACGTGCTACACGTTGCGTCACACTACCCATGAGCGGACCAACAGAGCACCGGAAGAGCAAACTGACGTGCTACCATGCTGCGTCACGCTACCCATGAGCGTCATAACGGAGCACCGAACAGTGATGAAACTGGCGATGTGCTCGACAATAATGGAGCAATCTATCACACAGCATGCAGTCATGCGAATGGTGCATGATACTAAGCATTGCAATATACTAAACCAATCTATGGACATATAATGATGTGCACCATAGTGAACAAATCATATCAAATTACACTGATCAAATAAGGTATCAAACCTATGTCCTGAACATGGTGAAACATGGTTATATCACTACCCCTATGAGCATGTGTAATCAGGTACATAACAACACGAAATGCAAAACAAACAATCAATCAAGCAGGTAACAGGTAATCGGGTAGTGATTAACCGAAACAAATGAGGAACATAATTAATGCAACTTGTTAATTTCACTACTATGCATATCAAAGATAATAAGTCAAAAGTACCCGCCTCCAAAAGAAATGGTCCAATCAATCCAAATCTGGACGTCGAGAAACTCGTCTCGCGTCAAGGTCCTGTGATACCAACAGAGATATATTTTATTTAGCTAAAATTCCTATAAATTGCTAAATAGACTCCTTAAAACTATCTAGGCAAAACCTTAAATCATAAATCATCAACACACCTAATACCACACATAAACCTAACTCACATCTGTCATCATAATAATCCAACCAACACAGAATCTACCACAAGGATCTGTTACCCTATATCTTACCTAGATTCCCAGCAGAAATGTTGCTGCCAAAGTAAAGTAGCCGCTGAAAGATTGCTGCCGGACCAAAGAAAATCCACAGAACAACCCTTTCCTATTAGAATCTTTCACTGAATAGATCGAGTTGAGATCAATAATTGGGAACCTCAAGTCAAACAACAACCCATCATACAACCAAAATTTACCTCAGGTGTGTGAATCTGTTGACATGGGTGTGGTGGTCGGAAACAAGCAAATCCTCCACTTCTAAAAATGTGCCGACAACCTAAGATAGCGCCTTCTTGCCGGAGGATAGTGAGGAAATCAGATAAGAGCGTTTCCTTGCCGAAATCTCCACTGTTCCGAGGAGAAATTAAGGCTCGGGCTAGGGCACGAAGGGCGACAGTGACGATGTCGGCTAGGCAAAGAAACTTGGTTGGCTGTCGTTGCTTGGAAGAGGAGAAGGCGTCGCCTAGGGCACGCGGCTAGAGGCTAGGACACCGGTGGAAGGTGGCTGTAGGGCGGAGGAAGGCCGACGATAGCACTAGGTCGGTGGCGGCGAAGAAATCTCGACGGCGGCACAACCCAATTAGGGCACGGCTGGCGCTGTGGTGGCGGCTGAGAAGAGGAGAAGAAACGTCGGCACGACTTTGGTGCACTCGGGGAAGAAGGAAATGAAGAGGAGTAGAGGCGTCGGAGGAAATAAACCGAAGACGCTCGTGCGGTTAGGGCAGGGGGAAGGAGTCGCGCAGGAGAGAAAGGAAACAGTGAGAAGAATTCGGCGAAAACAAAAGAAAAAGAAAAGGAAAAGAATATAAATAAATTCAACTTTTCCTCGTTAAAACGGGGTAACCTAAACAGGCTTTTCCGGAACCTCGTTTTATCCCCGTAAACTCGTCCATACGAGCTCCGAAAAATTTCCAAAAATTCCGGAAAATTCCCTTATTAATATTCGCCTATTTTCCGGTATTTTACATTCTCCCCCACTAATAAAAATTTGGTCCCCAAATTTCGTTATCTACCATCAACAAGTACTAACAACAAATATAAAGTATAAATGCTGAACGGTAAACAAATCACATACCTTAAGTGAAAAGAAGGGGATATCGAGCTCGGATAGTATCCTCGAGCTCCCAAGTAGCCTCCTCGTCCGAATGATGCTGCCATCCGACTTTATCTAGCCAGATAGTCTTGTTTCGCAACTGACGCTCTTTCCGGTCGAGAATCCATACCGGAACCTCCTCATATGTAATGTCAGGCTGAACTGGAACTGGAATATCCGCCAGCACATGTGTCGGGTCAGGTACGTATCTCCGCAGCATAGATACGTGGAATACATCGTGAACGCCTGACAGGGACGGTGGTAGTGCTAACCGGTAAGCTATCGCTCCGATCCTCTCCAAGATCTCGAAAGGGTCAATGTACCGCGGAGCTAGCTTACCTCTGAGGCCAAATCTCTTCACCCCTTTCGTGGGTGAAACTCGTAGAAATACATGGTCGCCAACAGAGAACTCTAGTGGTCTGCGTCTCCGATCAGCATAACTCTTCTGGCGGTCCTGCGCCTCTGACATCCTCCGTCTGATAGTACGGACCAACTCTGCATCCTGCTGAACTCTATGAGGTCCCAACAACTGGGCCTCTCCAACCTCATCCCAGAGGACGGGTGTCCGACAAGGTCTACTATACAACGCCTCAAATGGTGCCATCTGAATAGTCGAATGAAAGCTGTTGTTATAAGCAAACTCTACTAACGATAGATGGTCCTCCCAACTGCCTCCGAAATCCATAACACATGACCTCAGCAGGTCCTCTAAAGTCTGAATGGTCCGCTCTGACTGTCCATCTGTCTGTGGATGGAAGGCTGTACTGAAACGGAGTTGTGTGCCCAAGGCCTGCTGCAGACTCTGCCAGAAACGAGACGTAAACCGTGAATCTCGATCCGAAATGATACTCAACGGAACACCATGTAGTCTGATAATCTCCCGACAATACAGATCTGTCAATCGATCCAGAGGATCAGTCCTCCGGATCGCTAAGAAGTGCGCGGATTTGGTTAATCGATCAACGATTACCCAAATCGCGTCATGGCCTCGTCGTGTCCTCGGCAACCCTACCACAAAGTCCATGGTAATGTGATCCCACTTCCACTCAGGAATAGGAATCCGCTGAAGTAACCCTGCAGGTCTCTGGTGCTCAGCCTTTACCTGCTGACAAACAAGACATCTAGCTACGAAATCCGCGATGTCTTTCTTCATGCCGTTCCACCAATAGGAACGCCTCAAGTCTCGATACATACGGGTCCCGCCTGGATGGATCGTAAATCGAGAACGATGAGCCTCCTGAAGTAGCTCCTGTAAGACCGGATGAGACTGAGGTACGCATAATCTGCCTCGGAAGTATATAATACCCTCCTCGTCTCATGTAAACTCGGTCTACTGCCCGGAAGCTATCTGACTGCTAATGAATTGTAAATGTTGATCACCAGCCTGTGCCTCTCGGATCTTCGTCCTGATCGACGACTGAGCAACCATAGTAACAAGAATACCCTGCTCTGTAGATCCCTGCTCCTCAAGGTCTAACTCAGAAAAACTCTGAATCAAGTCCGTGACTGAAGTCCGGTGGCAAGCCAAAGTCCCTCTGGACTTCCTGTTGAGTGCATCTGCAACCACATTAGCTTTCCCGGGTGATAGCTAATGGTATAATCATAATCCTTCAGGAACTCCATCCATCTCCTCTATCGAAGATTAAGTTCCTTCTGAGTGAACAGATATTTGAGACTCTGATGGTCAGTGAGAATCTCAATGTAATATCATAAAGGTAATGCCGCCAAATCTTTAGGGCAAAAATAATAGCGGCCAACTCCAGATCATGTACAGGGTAGACCTTCTCATGCTCCTTCAACCAACGAGAAGCATAAGAGACTACCATATCGTGCTGCATCAGAACAACGCTCAAGCCCTGAATAGATTCGTCGGTGCAGAGGACATATCCGTTCTCTCCAGAAGGTAAAAATTCAAAATCGGAGCCGACACTAGTCTCCGCTTCAGCTCCTAGAAGCTGGTCTTGTCATCCTCAGTCCAAGTGAAATTCATGTCTTTCCATGTCAGGCGTGTCAGTGACATAGCTATCCGAGAGAAACCCTCAACGTATCTCCGGAAATATCGAGCCAAACAAAGGAAGTTGTGAGCCTCTTCTATAGACTCCGTCTACTTCCAACGGTAACAACCTCGATCTCCTGTGGAACCACGGTATACTCCTACGAGTGACCGTGTGTCTCAATCATCTCACAGAAGACAATCAAAATACGCACTACTGATCTTCACATCTAGACGTTTCCATCGAAACATCTCTAGAACTATGCAAAGATGATGTGCGTGATACACCTCAGATCAGGAATAAAACACCACGTCGTCAATAACGATAACGAATTCTGATCCAATACCCTAGGGATACCCAAATCATCTAGTCCATGAAAACATCTAAGACTCCGCAAGCTCTAATGGTAAAATCAATACAAATAATGTTCGTATCACAGACATTCCCAATCCATAAGATCCTCGACAATAAACAGATCTGATCACCAACGATATAAATCACAAAAAAAATAAATCCTCCAGTGTGAGAGCAACGCTCCATCACATGAAATAACACATATGTGGGAGCAACGCTTTACCACAAACAATCCGTAATAGGTGGGAGTAACGCCCCACCACAACAATCCAAAATATGTAAAAGCAACGCTCTATCATAAACCAACTATAATATGTGGGAGCTCCGCTCCACCACAAACGATCCATAAGCGTCCAAGGCACCTTACTATCCAGCTAGAGGCTGCACGAGATCACCCAACCACATATCTCTGTGGGCAGCCAAAGGTATAACAATCCAGCAATCACATCCACTCATCGTCAAATCTATCAACATCGTAGTGAGTCACCCACTGATAAGAATATGGGCTGACAGGGTAATCCAACAAATGACCTAATGCAGACACTCCACATCCTGCATTCAACATAAGTAGAATCATCATGCTGCTATCAACAATACACCCGGCACACTTGCTCACACAACATATGTAATGATCGACATAATCCTCCAATTTGTACACACCACACATACTCACAACATAGGTATGATTCATCGTGATACCTCCAACAATGCATACCGAACACGTGTGCAAAAATCAACATAGGTAAAATCAACAATACACCTCAAACAACACTCACATGACATATATACACCTATGCCAAGAGTATAACCAACATATACTTCCAATAAAGCATACTAAACCCAGGTGCACTCACAAATCAAACATAATCAAAAAGATACCTCAGATACCACACCAAACACATATGTACATATCACAACTCAGATTAAATCGACAAGATACCTCCATCAAAACACCACAGATGTACTTATACTACAACTCGGATTTAATCGACAAGATATCTTCAACAATACAATCAGACACGTACATCTAACTATATAGCTAAAAATTCACAAGGAACCTATAATAACCATATCAGAACATGTATACAAATACTACTCGCAAATGGCAGTCTATCACAGGACTCCTACAACACATGACAATCATATGAATAATCAACATACTTAACTCAATCAACCTAGCATTCCCTATGTTACCTTCCAGGTTATCCAACTAGGTACGTTCAGTCAAAAATTAAAGTACCCTATGGAATAAGTTACATCGATCTTCTTAAAACTATCCAAGCTGACAATGGTATATGACTAAATCAGTCCTTTCCATGTCAGTACCAACATGTACTCAAAGGTGCTCTAGATACATAACTAAGCACAAATAACCTAAAGGTTCGAACCTTTAAAAATAGAGTATGGCAATCCTCTACTGATCAACCAACAAAACTAAATCATTCTTCTACTAACTAATCAAGAATACCTTAATCATCCACAAGCAACTAAGGTATCTCAAACCATGACTACCCAACTCGACAAACGTAAATCAGTCTTCTACTGACCGATCTAACAAGAGTAAATCAATATTCACTACTGAAAATTAACTAAGATAAAAATGGTATACTACAATATCAAATAACTAAATCAGTTCATGGGTCAATTCAACACTAATTACATCAACTCAAACTAGAAAATGTCAACCCACATAATATCATATGTATAAATGTGTACGACCCAAAAGAAAAAGTCATAATTCAAGAACATCCAGACACCCTCATTTTTATCCTCAAAAATATCAAATGAATAAGTCTCTACTCCCCATAAGAGCAAGTTAGCATTCAAAACATTAATCATTATTTATCCACATAGTCCAATACCAGAGGAAGCAATTATCAATTTTTATCATCCTGTTAACTAACCACAACTAACCAGATTTATTAAAATCTCATAGGCACACTCAACCGTAAACTCTTTAGCACCCGATTTGTAATCTGATCACCAACTATAATCATCAAACCTATGAATAATATACATGACACTCACTATGCCACCATCAACGACAACCCAAATAATAGATCATCAAAATATTTATCCACTAATAGATCATCAAAACAAATATCTAGTAATAGATCATCAGACAACCACATAACATTTACTCTCATAAATCAATAGAAATCAACATGTCACAATATCTGATCTCACAATATCCCTCAACTTCAAACCATTCTCAACAATGATCAAACATGATAACTCCCAAATAACCAATTTTCATCATATCAGGTACCCTAATATCCAAAAGATATGAGTATAAAAACTCTACTGGCTAAGTCAACAGGAATATATAGGTATCATCCACTACCCATCAAACAATATCAGAGGTTGGTATGTGTCTCCATCTCCTACTAGTAGTAATAGAAGCTAAAACTACTGATGGTATGATATGAAAAATCACCAGAGACTATAATCCTTGATCTCTATTAAGGTCAACCATGCTCAATGGCTAACCCATCACATGAAATATGTGCTACAACAACCAGACATATACTAAATAAAGAATGCTAATATATGTCATAAACTATAAAATTAATCATCATACCTATATGCCGTCTGGAGATGTTCCATCGCTGTCCAGTCTCCAACTTCTGACCTCAAAATTCCGAACATGAAAATCACCGGAAATCCATATAAATCCGAAACGGAAGTCCGAAACATAACCATAACAGAAATCCGTACAAACTGAAATAGACATCCAAAAATCCAGAACACCAAAAGCAGGTATCCATAACCTGCTCTGATACCAATAAATTGGTATCAGATACATCTCAAAAATCCAACAAGTATCGCCAAACTTGGCTCTCTAATACCAAGTAAATAAATTGGTATCAGGTTATCCCAAACATTAAAAATACGAAAACAAAAGATCGTAAACCTGTGCACTGATACCACTAAATTGTCATGCCCCAGAGGAGTCCCTGTCCGAGAAAATTTTGGCAGCATCTCCCCTGTACGGCGGACAATCTCCACATGCGGCTGGAATAATAACAGAAATAAAACAAACATATACATAATCATCACACGTAGTTAATATAAATTTCAGCCTCTGGCTGACACAACCACGCAGTAATAAGAGGACTCGAAATCAACCCTACTCAACTACACTCGTAAAACTCAAATCCGAAGAACTCACCTCTTCTACCGTCCAGGCAGGCATGTTGTAGAATAAATCCAAACCATACCAAATAAATCCATCAAACGATAAGAATCCATCGACAGGTACAAACCATACAATATCCAAGTATCAAATCAACCAAGTCTAAAACATAGTCAAATGAGAAACATAAACAAAACCAAAGATAACTATAGCTGGTGGTCTGCAGGGGACTAGCAACTGAAACTCTCTCGTGACAGCATCAACCTGAAAATGACAACAATGGAGGCGGGGTGAGTCCAATACTCAGCAGGTACAACTGATATGCAAAGTAAGGAAATAACACCTAGCACTAATCATGCGTCCGATAAAAATAAGGGTAAATGCAAACTGAAGTAAACAGGAGAATACTGAACCCGGTATAAGGACAAACAGTCTGAAAGGTATAGAAGATCTATGCATGTCAAACATAGGTATCCAACAATATGCAGCATAGCAAGCACAAACACAAGCAATAAATGCATCATGCATATGATGCCCATGTCATGGTCACCCCTGACGCCAGTCAGCCAACTCACAACCAAAAGTGGGACCGAGTGGGTAGGGCTGTGACGACCGTGCACTCTGCATCACTACTCCTGATGAGTGACCGAGTGGACGGGATGCTGTCGGAGTACACACATCCTCCTACCCCAAATCATAAATGGGGGAGTGCAATGCTCTCATCTCCTGGTACACTATGACGGGGAGGGATCTCTAACGTGCTACACGCTGCGTCTCACTACCCATGAGCGGACCAAAGGAGCACCGGAAGAGCAAACTGACGTGCTACCACGCTGCGTCACGCTACCCATGAGCGTCACAACGGAGCACCGAACAGTGATGAAACTGGCGATGTGCTCGACAATAATGGAGCAATCTATCACACAGCATGCAGTCATGCGAATGGTGCATGATACTAAGCATGGCAATATACTAAACCAATCTATGGACATATAATGATGTGCACCATAGTGAACAAATCATATCAAAGTACACTGATCAAATAAGGTATCAAACCTAGGTCCTGAACATGGTGAAACATGGTTATATCACTACCCCTATAAGCATGTGTAATCAGGTACATAACAACACGAAATGCAAAACAAACAATCAATCAAGCAGGTAACAAGTAATCGGGTAGTGATTAACCGAAACAAATGAGGAACATAATTAATGCAACTTGTTAATTTCACTACTATGCATATCAAAGACAATAAGTCAAAAGTACCCGCCTCCAAAAGAAATGGTCCAATCAATCCAAATCCGGACGTCGAGAAACTCGTCTCGCGTCAAGGTCCTGTGATACCAACAGAGATATATTTTATTTAGCTAAAATTCCTATAAATCGCTAAATAGACTCCTTAAAACTATCTAGGCGAAACCTTAAATCATAAATCATCAACACACCTAATACCACACATAAACCTAACTCACATCTGTCATCATAATAATCCAACCAACACAGAATCTACCACAAGGATCTGTTACCCTACATCTTACCTAGATTCCCAGCAGAAATGTTGCTGCCAAAGTAAAGTAGCCGCTGAAAGATTGCTGCCGGACCAAAGAAAATCCACAGAACAACCCTTTCCTGTTAGAATCTTTCACTGAATAGATCGAGTTGAGATCAATAATTGGGAACCTCAAGTCAAACAACAACCCATCATACAACCAAAATTTACCTCAGGTGTGTGAATCTGTTGACATGGGTGTGGTGGTCGGAAACAAGCAAATCCTCCACTTCTAAAAATGTGCCGACAACCTAAGATAGCGCCTTCTTGCCGGAGGATAGTGAGGAAATCAGATAAGAGCGTTTCCTTGCCGAAATCTCCACTGTTCCGAGGAGAAATTAAGGCTCGGGCTAGGGCACGAAGGGCGGCAGTGACGATGTCGGCTAGGCAAAGAAACTTGGTCGGCTGCCGTTGCTCGGAAGAGGAGAAGGGCCGGCGCTAGGGCACAGGTGACGGCGGCCGGCGCCCCAATTAGGGCATGGCTGGCGCTGTGATGGCGGCTGAGAAGAGGAGAAGAAACGTCGGCACGGCTTTGGTGCACTCGGGAAAGAAGGAAATGAAGAGGAGTAGCGGCACTGGAGGAAATAAACCGAAGACGCTCGTGCGGTTAGGGCAGGGGGAAGGAGTCGCGCGGGAGAGAAAGGAAACAGTGAGAAGAATTCGGCGAAAACAAAAGAAAAAGAAAAGGAAAAGAATATAAATAAATTCAACTTTTTCTCGTTAAAATGGGGTAACCTAAACAGGCTTTTCCAGAACCTAATTTTATCCCCGTAAACTCGTCCATACGAGATCCGAAAAATTATAGAAAAATTTCCAAAAATTCTGGAAAATTCCCTTATTAATATTCTCCTATTTTTCGGTATTTTACACAAGTGCAGCAAACACAAGTAATAAATGCATCAATGCATATGATGACAATGGCATGTCTTGGTCACCCCTACTGCCAGTTAGCCGTCTCACACACGATGGTGAGACCGAGAGGGTAGTGTTGTGACAACCGTGCACTCTACCATCACTGCTCCTGATGAGTGACCAAGTGGATGGGATGCTGTCGGAGTACATCTATCCTCCTACTCCAAATCATATGTGGGGGAGCGCAATGCTCTCATCTCCCTGAGCAAGTCCAGAGGAGAGATCCCTGCCGGCTACCATGCTGTGTTACACTACCCATGAGTAGACCAACGGAGCCAAACAGAGAAAATTGTCTGCCGGCTACCACGCTGCGTCTCCAGACAAGCGGAGCCTAATAGAGCATAACTGTCTGCCAGCTACCACGCTGAGTCACTGGACCAGCGGAGCCTAACAGCAGAACTGTCACACACCCTGCCTGACATACCAGTAACCCATGAGTGGTGGTGTGTGCAGATCTATGTAACTGGCGATGTGCTCAACAATAATGGAGCCGACTATCGCACAACATGCAATCATGTGAGATGGTGCATGACACTAAGTATGAAAATATCCTGATCCTATCCATCTCTACATAATGTGTACCATAGGAGAAATTGATCCAATCAATAATCTAGGTACACATATCAGATAAGGTCTAAAAACCTAGGTCCTGAACATAATAAGGTATGGTTATGTCACTACCTCTATAAGCATATAAAATCAGATGGGTACTAACATGAAATGCAAAACAGGTAAGAAAAAACAAACATGTAACAGGTATTCGGTAGTGACAAACCGATACAGATATGAAACATAATCATTACTACTTGTTAAAAACTACTATGCATATCAAATGACATATCAAAATAGATAAGTCAAGGTACCCGCCTCCAATAAGAAAGTCCAATCCGGTCCAAATCCGACGTCGAGATACTCGTCTCACGTCAAAGTCCTGTGTCACCAATGTATATACATTTTTATTTAGCTACAATTTAAATGAATAGCTAAATAAAAATCCTTAAGAATAATTTAGGGAAAAACCCTAAACCCTAAACCTCAACCTACCTAAATTAAATCCAACATAATTTACGAACCTTAATTAGATCCATCATACACATATACTTTCATGAATAATTACTAACCATTCCCCCATCATATATGGTTAGGCTAATCATGACACAAACTCCAAAACTTAGTGCCCAACTATTAGGCCACTACCGGATATGCGAGCTGTCAGAAAACAGTGACTGGTGCCATAGTGACCAGCCCAACCATTAATTCAAATTTGAGCTACAACAAGAAACAAATTCCTACTTCTTACCGTAATTCGGATGTATCACTGTTGATCTAAAATTGAACACGTTGGCTGTCGGAACAAGAACAGAGCCGCTGCTGGAAACCAAGAAAACACCAATGCGATCAATTAACCCACTAGCACAAGAATTGGGAAAACAGAACCCTACCTGCCTTACCCTAATCTTCTTCCTCTGTCCTTGAATCTGTGTCTTCTCTGTAGAGGAGGCAAGGCATGGGAGGTGTGACAACAGTGAGGTCGTGAGGGAGAAGGTGTGGAGGTAATAGCGCGAGGGAAGAAAAGCTCGCCACTGGATGGCTAGTCGACCGGCGCTAGGGCACAAGGTTGGTGGCACTGCTCGGGTCGAGAGACGGCAGCAGCGTCAGCAGGGCACAGTGGCGGCAACCAACGCTAGGGCACAAGGAAAGGAGAAGTGTCGGCGCTTGGGCAGGGACAGAAAAGGATCGACTCAGGGAGGAAGAAGGAGAAGAGAAGAAGAGGATTTGGCAGAGGAGAGACTTGGCCGAGGGTTTTGTATGCAAGGGGAGGAAGAAACCGCCGTGTGGCGACGGTTGAGGAAGGTGAAGTGGCTTCGCCGTCGGGTGAGGGAGAGAAAACGCCGTCGCGGAAGAAAAAGGGAAAGTCGGGGGACGGAAACGAGGAAGAGAGGAAAATAAGGAAAAGGAAAAAAGAAAAAAAAATTCAACTTTTCCTCATTTAAATGGGGTAGCCCAAACAGGCTTTCCCGAGGCCTATATTTATCCCCGTAAGCTACACCATATGGTCTCCGAAAAATTCTCAAAAAATTTCTAAAAATTCTGAAAAATTCCCTTATGGTTATTCACCCTTTTTCGATATTTTACATTCTCCCCCACTAATAAAAATTTGGTCCCCAAATTTCGTTATCTACCATCAGCAAGTACTAACAAAAGATAGAAAATATAAATGCTAAACGAAAAATAACCCACATACCTCAAGTAAAAAGGTGGAGGTATCGGGCTCAGATTGTATCCTCGAGCTCCTAGGTAGCCTCCTCATCTGAATGATGCCGCCATCCGACTTTAACCAGTCGGATAGTCTTGTTCCGCAACTGACACTCTTTCCGATCCAGGATTCGTACCGGAACCTCCTTATAAGTAACGTCAGGCTGAATGGGAACTGAGATATCTGTCAGCACATGTGCCGGGTCAGATATATATCTCCTCAACATAGACACATGGAATACGTCATGAACGCCTGCCAGGGACGATGGTAGTGCTAGACGATAAGCTACCGCTCCAATCCTCTCTAAGATCTGGAAAGGTCCAATGTATCGCGGAGCTAACTTATCTCTGAGGCCAAATCTCTTCACCCCTTTCATGGGTGAGACTCGCAGAAATACATGGTCGCCTGTAGAGAACTCCAGGGGTCTCTGTCTCTGATCATCATAACTCTTCTGGCGGTCCTGCACCTCTGACATCCTCCGTCTGATAGTACGAACCAACTCTAACTCATGCTAAGCTCTATGAGGCCCTAGCAACTGGGCCTCCCCCACCTCATCCCAAAGGGTGGGTGTCTGACAAGGCCTACCATACAACGCTTCAAACGGTGCCATCTGGATAGTCAAATGAAAGCTGTTGTGGTAGGCGAACTCTACTAATGGAAAATGGTCCTCCCAACTGCCTCCGAAATCCAATACACAAGATCTCAACAAGTCCTCTAGAGTCTGAATGGTCTGCTCTAACTGTCCATCTGTCTGCGGATGGAAAGCTGTACTGAAACGGAGCTGAGTGCCCAAAGCCTGCTGCAGACTCTGCCAGAATAGGGACGTGAACTGAGGGTCTCTATCCGAAATAATATTCAAAGGAACACCATGTAATCTGATGATCTCCCTGCAATACATATCTGCCAATCGATCCAGGGAATCAGTCTTTCGGATCGCTAAGAAGTGCGTCGATTTGGTTAATCGATCAACGATTACCCAAATCGTGTCATGGCCTCGACGTGTCCTAGGCAAACCCACCATAAAGTCCATGGTAAGGTGTTCCCATTTCCACTCAGGAATAGGAATTCGCTGAAGTAATCCGGCAGGTCTCTGGTGCTCAGCCTTCACCTGTTGACAAACAAGACATCTAGCTACAAATTTCGCGATGTCTTTCTTCATACCATTCCACCAGTAGGAATGCCTCAAATCTTGATACATGTGGGTCCCACCTGAATGGATCGCAAATCGAGAGCGATGAGCCTCCTGAAGTAGCTCCTGTAAGATTGGGTGAGACTGAGGTACACATAATCTATCTTGGAAGTATATAATACCCTCCTCATCTCGTGTGAACTCGGTCTGCTGCCCAGAAGCTATCTGGATGCCAATGAACTGAAAATGTTGATCATCGGCCTGGGCCTCTCGGATCCTCGTCCTAATTGACGATTGAGCAACCATGGTAACAAGAATACCCTGTTCTGTCTGTCTCTTCTCCTTAAGGCCTAACTAAGAGAACCCCTGAATCAAGTCTGTGACTAAAGCCCGGTGGCAAGCCAAAGCTCCTCTGGACTTCCTGCTGAGTCCATCGGCAACCACATTAGCTTTCCCCAGGTGATAGCTAATGGTACAATCATAATCCTTCAGGAACTCTATCCATCTCCTCTGTCGGATATTAAGTTCCTTCTGGGTGAAAATATATTTAAGACTCTTATGATTCGTAAGAATCTCAAAGGTAATGTCGTACAGATGATGTCGCCAAATCTTCAAAGCAAAGATGATGGCGGCTAGCTCCAAATCATGTACAGGGTAGTTATTATCATGCTCCTTCAACTAACGAGAATCATAGGAGACTACTCTGCCGTGCTGTATCAGTACAGCGCCCAAACCCTGAAGAGATGCGTCGGTGTAGAGCACGAATCCGTCCTCTCCGGAGGGTAAAACCAAAACCGGAGCCGACACTAATCTCCACTTCAGCTCCTGGAAGCTGGTCTCGCAATCTTCAGTCCAAGTGAACTTCAAACCTTTTCTAGTCAGGCGTGTCAATGACATAGCAATCCAGGAGAAACCCTCGATGAACCGTCTATAATATCCAACTAGTCCTAGAAAACTACGGATCTCCTGTACTAATTTCGGCTACTCCCAACTGGTGACAGCCTCGATCTTCTGAGGGTCTACTGAAATACCTCGACTAGAGACCACGCGTCCCAAAAACCTGACTGAGGATAGCCAAAAGGCACACTTGCTGAACTTCACATATAGCTGATGTCGTCGAAGAGTCTCCAAGACTGTGCGAAGATGCTGTGCATGTTCCTCCTCGGAACGCGAGTAGACCAATATGCCATCAATGAAAATGATAACAAACTGATCAAGATACTCCATGAAGGCATGGTTCATCAAATCCATAAATATCGCTAGAGCATTGGTAAGCCTAAATGGCATTACCAAAAACTCATAATGGTGGTATCTGGTACGGAATGCTGTCTTCTGAATATCAGATTCTTTGACTCTTAGCTGATGATATCCGGACCGTAGATTAGTCTTAGAATACATTGATGTACCTCTGAGCTGATCAAACAAATCCTCGATCCGTGGTAAGGGGTACTTATTTCTTACGGTCACTGCATTCAGCTGTCTATAATCTATGCACAACCTCAGAGTACCATCCTTTTTCTTGACAAATAATATCAGAGAACCCCACGGAGAAGCACTAGGGCGTATAAATCCCCTGTCTAAAAGCTCATGGAGTTGAACCTTCAGTTCTCTCAACTCTTTTGGTGTCATACAATATGGAGCTTTCGATGCTGGTGCGGTCCCCAGAATCAACTCAATGGCAAACTCCACTTGCCTTCTGGGAGGCAAGCCTGGTAGCTCATTTGGAAATACATCCGGATACTCTCAAACTACTGGAATGTCTGAGAGTTGAGAACTACTATCATTTTCAGTATGAATCAAAGATAACAGAAAACCATGACAACCATGCGGTAGTAGCTTCTGAGCCTGAATCGCTGAAATAGTCGATATGTCGTTGTCTCTGATGCCAGTGAAATCCCACGAGGGTTGGTTCGGAGGCGGCCGAAATGTGACCACCCTCGTCTGGAAATCAACAGTGGCAAGATACGCTGACAGCCAATCCTTGCCAAGAATAATCTCAAACTCGACCATTTTCAGTACTAAAAGATCTACCGTAAGTATCATGTTACCAAAATCTAACGGGCAATCTTTGACCTCCTGGGTGACGTCCAAAGTATCACCGGACGTTCGAGAGATGATCAGTCACTGTGGTTTAATAGTGGGCAATCTACCAATCTCCCTCATAAATGCACGACGCTTTAACCAACTGAGCTAATAGGCCATCCTCTGGCCTACCATGCTCAGTGAATTAAATGTTGGTGTCGAAATTTAACTTGGGAAGGGTCTGCTCCATAGTCTCTATCTAAGACTAGGCCACACTCGGATTGGTCTCTCCGTGGAATAGTAAGAATCGGCTCTTCATCGACTCTGCCAATGCTGGAATCCGGGCTCGTGTCGCGACAATATCCGTGAGGTGGGTAGGGATCATCGCGGGAACTGGGGGAATCCCTGGAGCTGGTGGTGCAGGTAGTACCGCTGGATAGACCAGGGGAGGTACTCCCGGTATTGCTGCATAAGCTGGAGCATGTACCACTGGTGGTACTGCAGAGTCGATATGAATGGTCGTGGTTGGAGGTACGATAGGTGGTGGTACCGGAAATGGAGCAACCGGTACCGCTGGTGCGGGTGCTGGGTACACTGTAGGTCCAAGAGGCGGTGGTTCCTAGTACGCCGTAGGATCGACTAGAGCAGGTGCCGGGTATGCCAGTGGTACACCTGGTCGTACCGTAAATACGGTAGGGGTGGGTACAACAGGTGCAGCCGAGGTAGGTACCTCTAAAAGAGCCATCGGTGTCTGAGAGCCTAACATGCCCGCAGTATCCTGAGTCTGTCCCTGACCAACAGACTCAAACCCAGTAGGGATCTCTGCTGAGTCCGTTGCCAGAGATTTCAAAGTCCTCTTACCTGGTCGTCCAGCACCACGTCTCGCAACTACTCATGTAGATCTCCTCATATCTGTTAAGTTATAACACAAATATCACTACAAGTATAAAAATTACAAAATTACCTTTATACCTATTTGCCGTCTGGAGATGTTCGTCGCTGCCTAGTCCCCATTTCTACCTCAAAATTCCGGACGACAAAATCGACGGAAGCCCATATAAATCCGAAAATAAATACCTAAGTTAACTAGCAAACTTGGGTTAACCCAAAAATCTATAATACCAAAAGCAGGTATCGTAACCTGCTCTGATACCAATAAATTGGTATCAGATTATTTCGAAAATCCAACACACAAAAACTTGACACGCCACAACTAAAAATACAAAAAATCAAACATCAGAAAACCTGGGCTCTGATATCAATAAATTGTCACGTCCCGAGGGAGTCCCTGCCAGAAGAAATTTCGGCAACATCTCCCCTATAAGGGTGATAATCTGAAACTTTTTACAATGCCCTCAGGACCACATATACATCGACCAACACGAGCGGAACAATAACAATAAAATATAAGCAAACACCCACGCAGTTTAATACCAAAACTAAACTAATGTAACAATAAGGAAAACCAAGTCAAAAATCCTACTCAACTACACCCATAAAGCTCAAAACTTATATCCTACTCCACTACACCCATAAAACACAAATCATAACGATAAAATCAACTCACCTCTTCTGCCGTCCAGGCAGCATGTAGCAAAACATATCAAATAAAACCCATTGACAATAAAACCATACAATATCCAAGTGTCAAAAACCAGAACAAGTCTAGATAGTAATAAGAAAGCCAAAAGATAAAACACACATCCTCACGATCTATAGAGGACTAGCGACTGGAACTCCCCCGGAAAGCCTCTACCTGAAAATAGTAAATATCCACGGGGTGAGTCAACTTCTCAGCAGGTAACTACTGATATGCATAATAAAGAAAATAACAAATAGCACTAATCATGCATACAGTCTCCTGATATAAGAAGGATAAATGCAAACTGAAATAAATAAGAGAATAACTGTACTAACCAGGACCTGATGTATGGATAATAACCCGAGAGGTATAGAAATCTTGTATGCATGTCAAACAAAAGCATCCATTCAATATACATTATATAAGTGCAGCAAACACAAGCAATAAATGCATCAATACGTATGATGCCAATGACATATCCTAGTCACCCCTACTGTAGTCATCACACATGATGGTGAGACCAAGTGGGTAGGGCTGTAAAATATAAAAAATGACAAAACACCATAAGGGAATTTTTTGGGATTTTTAGAAATTTTTCGAGAATTTTTCGGAACTCGTATGGAGGAGTTTACAGGGATAAAAATGGGGCCTGGGAATGCCTATTTAGGCTACCCGTTTTAGCGAGAAAATGTTTATTTATTTATTTATTTATTTTTTATTTCCTTTCCTTTTCTTTTTCTCCCCACTGCGCTTTAAGCCCGACATCGTTCCTCGACACTGTTTTTCCCCCCTCGCGCCTTCTCCTTTCCCCCGATCTTCTGCCCTAACCGCTACACAGTGGATTTCACCTCCTCGCCGAACTCGATTTCCCTCACCTCTCCTCCTTTTCCTTCCCGAGCTGCCACCACAGCCGACGTCGCATGGAGTAGTGCCGACCCAGCACCGTCGAACTCGCGTGCCCTAGCCGAATCCTTCCCACTATCGGCACCGATTTCCTCCAGCGCCGATGGTCGAAGCACCTCTTGAAGTTCAGCCGGTGGCTGTCCTGAGCATCACGGAGTTTCTTCTCCTCTAATTGCCACTCGATCCTATCCCTTCAGCCAAGCTTCAACTCCTTTACCTTAGATTGCCGTCGCACGGAGCAGCGCTGCACAGTGCCCTAGTTTCCATTGCACAGCAAAGTCGTCGTCCGGTTTACCGTCGTTGTTGATCAGTGCTGTCATCGTAGGGAGAAGGAGCATCGCATAAGGGATTAGGCCAACCTTTTCCCTTTGCTGTGGAGTTAGGAAGAATTGCAGATCTCATATAAGTGGGGTCCACGATCTCTTACTCTTCACTGCTCTGAATCAGGGTAAAGCTTGGATTCAATCTCTTGTTGTCTGATTATTGTAGCTCTGACTAGAATCCTTGTGATGGCTGGAATACTTGTAGGTGTTGGCGATACGGACAGAACCTAGAGATCAATGAAAGGTAATGTTCTTGTTTAATGTTTGTGGATTTAGGCCTTGATGTGGATAAGTTAATCGATGATCAGTTAAAGTTGATCAATAATTAGGGTTTTCCTAATTGAATTAGGAACTTGATTTAGTTATTTGATACATGTTGAGTAACTGAATTATATGTATTGAATTTAGGTAGATCGAGGATGATGTTTTAGGGTTTCTCCCTAAATTATTCTTAAGTATTTTTATTTAGTGCTTTGTTTGAATAGTAGTTAAATAAAAATATATCTATATATTTGACACAGGACTTTGACGCGAGGCGAGTATCTCGATGTCGGATTTGGACTGGATTGGACCTTCCTATTAGAGGCAGGTACCTTGACTTATCTTTGATAATGTCATGTTGATATGTATAGTAGGTTATAACCCTTAGTAATGATTATGTTCGTCTTTGCTTCGGTTGGTCACTACCCGATACTTGCTACATACTTATTTTGTTTACTTATTATGCACTTCATGTTAGTACCTACCTGATTATACATGCTTATAGGGGTAGTGGCACAACCATGTGTTTATTATGTTTAGGATCTAGGTTTTTATACCTTATCTGATCTGTGTACCTTTGATTTGGTTCATTATCCTATGGCACACATTATATATATATATGGATATTGCTATGCTGTTCAGGATTCTATCATGCTTAGTGTCATGCATCATTCGCATGATTGCATGCTGCGCGATAGTCTGCTCCATTATTGTTAAGCACATCGCCAGTTTCATCTTTGTTGGTGCACTGCTGGACGCTCATGGGTAGCGTGACGCAGCGTGGTAGCACGTTAGATTTTCTCGGTGGTGCTCCACTGGGACGCACATAGGTAGTGTGACTGCAGCGTGGTAGCACGTCGGGATCCCTCCCCGTCATTGTGCACCGGGAGATGAGAGCATTGTGTTGGAACCCCAAGGTGTTTTGATGTGATCAAACAAGCTAAGTTACGTCCTGCGTTTGTTTAACCCTTGTGTCTAAGTGTACAGGAGCTTAGGAACACAGGAAGTTGAGCGGAAGATGTGGATAGCGAGAAGGACGGCACGGGGACAGAGCCAACGGGCTCGGTGCATCCGAGGGACGAGGTGACCGCGGAAGAGTACACCGGTGGACGAGAAGAACGTGCATGATGTTCGAAACAAGACCCTGACCGAGACGAGCTGAACCAGAGACGAAAAAGTCAATGCTGTTGACTTTGGGCTCCGGGGCGCCCGGAGCAGTCTAGGGCGCCCGGACCTGGATTTTGACCAAGATCGCGTCAAACGTGATGTCACGCCCCGGAGGAGTCCCTGTCCGAAGAAATTTCGGCAGCATCTCCCATGTACGGCAGGCAATCTGAAACATTACTACATCACCATATACCTCAGCCACATGCGACTGGAATAATAACAATAATAAACAAACAATAACACAGACATCCACGCAGTTTATATCAATTTCAGCCTCTGGCTGACACAACCACACAGTTAAATAGTAAATAAACTGAGCAGTGATAAGCAGACTCAAAACCAACCCTACTCCACTACACTTATAAAACTCAAATCCGACGATAAAATCAACTCACCTCTTCTGCCATCCAGGCAGGCATGTAGTAAAACAAATCTGAATGAAAATCATCGATAGTGCAATATCCATAACACAAAACCATAATCCAAGTGTATCAAACAGAACTAGTCTGATAAAGAAAACCAAAAGATAAACCACACGTCCTCGCAGTCTGTAGGGGACTAGCAACTGGAACTCTCTCCTGACAGCATCAACCTAAAAATAATAATGGAGGCGGGGGTGAGTCCAACGCTCAGCGGGTAACAACTGATATACATAGTAAGGAAGTAACATCTAGCACTAATCATGCGTACAGTCTCCTGACGTAATAAAGGTAAATGCAATATGAAATGAACAGGAGAATACTGTACTAACCAGGACCTGGTACAAGGATAAACAGTCCGAGAGGTATAGAAATCCTATATGCATGTCAAGCATGGGCATCCAACCAATATGCAGCAAATAAATGCAGCAAACACAATCACAAGAAATAAATGCATCAATGTGTATGATGCTAATGCAGTCATGGTCACCCCTGACGCCAGTCAGTCATCTCACACCCAATGGTGGGACCGAGTGGGTAGGGCTGTGACAACCGTGCACTCTGTATCACTACTCCTGATGAGTGGCTGTCGGAGTACACACATACTCCTACCCCAAATCATAAATGGGGGCGCAATGCTCTCATCTCCATTACGATGATGGGGAGGGTCTCGACGTGCTGTGCAATCACACTACCCATGAGCGGACCAGCGGAGCACAGAACAAGCAAGCGACATGCTACCACGCTGCGTCACGCTACCCATGAGTGTCAACAACGGAGCTAACTGGCGATGTGCTCGACAATAATGGAGCAATCTATCACACAGCATGCAATCATGCGAATGGTGCATGACACTAAGCATGGTAATATACTGAACCAATCTATATACATATATGATGTGCACCATAGTCAATAAATCATATCAAGGGTACACAGAACAGATAAGGTATCACACCTAGGTCCTGAACATAGTGAAGCATGGTTATATCACTACCCCTAATCATGTATGATCAGGTAAGCAATAACATGAAATGCAAAACAAGCAATCAACCAAGCATGTAACAGGAACAGGTAGCGGGTAGTGACTAACCGAAACAAAATAATAAACATAATTATTGCTATTTGTTAAATTCACTACTATGCATATCAAAGACATAAAGTCAAAAGTACCCGCCTCCAATCGAAAAGGTCTAATCCGATGATCGAGATACTCGTCTCGCGTCAAACTCCTGTGTTATTAAACAAAGGTCTAGTTTAGCTAATTCTATCATACAATAATTAGCTAAACTAAATTCTAATCCAATTAAGAAGTTCTAAATTGGATCCAACTAATCAACCCAACACAATTAACGAACCCTAATTAAATAAAATCAGTGGGCCCACTAGGGTTAGTTCCTTAACCCTAATCATCCTAGCATAAGGATTAAACCTAACAAACGGAATATCAATCACCTGAGTTGAATGCCTCAGTCGAATCTCACAGCCACTAGTTTGTACTGATATCAAAGGTTTGCTGGCTGGAAATTTCTACCGTTAAGAGCTATTAGCTGCTGGAAACAAAACAAACAAACCAAATCAACAATTCATCAAGATCCTTGAACCTACAGAATTTCCAACCAAAACTAAGGGGGTGTTTGGTTTAGGGGAATAGGAGTGGAGAATGGGAATGAGAATCATTGATTGTCATTGTTAATGTTTGGATTAGAGGAATAGGAATGCAAATAAGGGAATGAATCCTTGAAATTGGGTAATAACTAATTCCCATGTATCTCCTCTTCAATGAGTCATTACCCTATTTTCATCAATTAAAATATTCCCTTATTCCAAAAATACCCTTGACCTAAAATTAAAATTTTCTCCCTTAATATCAAATATCAAAATATATTTATTTATTTTTTTCTTTCATATCACTTCTCTCTCCTTGTTCTCTCTCATCATATTTTCTCTCTCATTATTTTATCACACACTTTCTCTCTCCTTAATCTCTCCTATCACACTCTCTTTCTTTTTTTTTTCTCATTACACTTTCTCTCTCATCATACTTTCTCTCTCCTCAATCTCTTCCATTGCACTCTCTTCCTTCTTTTTCTCTCATCATATTTTCCCTCTCATTATACTTTCTCTCTCCTCAATCTCTCCCATCACACTATCTTTTCTCTTTTTTTCTTATCACACTTTCGCTCTCATCACACTTTCTCTCTCCTCAATCTCTCTTGTCACACTCCCTCTTTTTTTTCCTCAACACACTTTGTCTCTCATCATACTTTCTCTCTCCTCAATCTCTCCCATCACACTCACTGTTCTCTTTTTTACTCATCACACTTTCTCTCTCATCATACTTTCTCTCTCCTCAATCTCTCTCATCACACTCTCTCCCCTCATTTTTCTCATTACATTTTCTCTCTCTTCATCCTCTCCCATCATACTTTCTCTCACATCATATTTTCTCTCTCATCTTCTTTCATCATGATCTCTCCTATCACACTCTCTTTTCTCATTTTCTCTCATCACTCTTTCTCTCTCTTCATTCTTTCTCATCACACTTTCTCTCATCAGACTTTCTCCCTCATCATTCTCTTTCATCATATTTTTCTCTCACATTCATCTTTCTCTCACATTTATTTTTTTTATTTTCCTTTAAGGGTAAAAAAGGAAATTTTGATTTATTCCGATAGAAAATATGCAACTAACCAAACATTGCTTTTAAGAGTGATATTCATGCTCATACCCATTCCCATTCCACAATACAATGATTCCCATTCTGATTCATATTCTTAAGAAAGAACCGAACGCCCCTTAAACCTCACCGTGGATTTGATCAAGGGCATAGGGCACTAGGCAGCGGCGTCGGCACTGTGCAGAGGTGCGGCAAGTCGTGAGCACAGGGAGGAGAGGAAGTCGGGAGTCGGCCTGACCTAGAGCGGAGGAAGTCGCGGCGGTGTAGGCTGTGGCTAGGGCACAAACTCCAGAAGGGAACTCAGACTACCGGCGATGGAAGGAATTCGGCTAGGGCAGAGTGGCGGCGGCTGTGGCCCAAATCTAGGGCAGAGGGCGTCGGGAAGAAAGTAGTCTACTAGGGCACTCGAGATGGAGGAAGAGGAGGTCTCGGTGTCGGTAGAGGAGAAGAAGGCCGGCGCTGCTCTGCGTCGGAACGGCGGTGGCGCGCGTGAGGAGATCGGAGAGGGCGTCGGCGGCGTCGGTACTGCTCGGCGTCGGGAGAAGGAGAGAATGTGGCGTCGTAGGAAGGGAAGGAGAAGAGATAGAAAGAGGAGGAAACTGTCATGGCCGGCGGTTAGGGCAAAGAGGAGAAGGCGTCGGGCGCGCAGGGGAGAAGTCGGGCACGCGGGGGAAGAATAAGAGAAAAAGAAAAAGTAAAAGAAAAGAAAAAGGAAAAGGAAATAAAACTTTTCCTCAATGGGATAGCCTAAACAGGCTTTTCCGGACCCCATTTTCATCCCCGTTAACTCGTCCGTACGAGCTCCGAAAAATTCCTGAAAAATTTCCAAAAATTTCAGAAAATTCTCTTATTAATATTCTCCTATTTTCGGTATTTTACATTCTCCCCCACTAATAAAAATTTGGTCCCCAAATTTCATTATCTACCATCAGCAAGTAATAACAACAGATATAAAGTATAAATGCTGAACGGTAAATTAAATCACATACCTTAAGTAAAAAGATGGGGATATCGAGCTCGGATAGTATCCTCGAGCTCCCAAGTAGCCTCCTCATCCGAATGATGCTGCCATCCGACTTTAACCAGCCGGATAGTCTTGTTCCGCAACTGACGCTCTTTCCGATCCAGAATCCGTACCAGAATTCCTCATAAGTGACGTCAGGCTGAACTGAAACTGAGACATCTGTCAGCACATGTGTCGAATCGGGTACATATCTCCTCAGCATAGATACGTGGAATACATCGTGGACGCCTGACAGAGACGGAGGTAGTGCCAGTCGGTAAGGTACCGCTCTGATCCTCTCCAAGATCTCGAAAGAGCCAATGTACCGCGGAGCTAGCTTACCTCTGAGGCCAAATCTCTTCACCCCTTTCGTAGGTGAAACTCGTAGAAACACATGGTCGCCTGTAGAGAACTCCAAGGGTCTGCGTCTCCGATCTGTATAACTTTCTGGCGGTCCTGTGCCTCTGACATCCTCCGTTTGATAGTACGGACCAACTCTGTATCATGCTGAGCTTTATGAGCTCCCAACAACTGGGCCTCCCCAACCTCATCCCAGAGGGTGGGTGTCCGACAAGGCCTACCATACAACGCTTCAAACGATGCCATCTGGATAGCCAAATGAAAGTTGTTGTTGTAGGCGAACTCTACCAATTGTTCAATCAGCATGCCACGCTTCCCATTAGCCGATGCTAGTGATCTTTCTGAGTCTTATGCATCCCTAGTTGGAATTCCAAATAGCTAATTTTTCTGAATGTGTGACCTTATGACTTTTAAACTTCAATAGCTACCTAATTCAGACTGCGAGCATTCAAATATGAATGTTGCTGTAATATTCATTATCTGGCCTCTTTTGACAAAGTTGGTATCACATTGCAAACTTGACAGTTGATGTAAATCAAGACAGATATTTAACTACTCCTTTGATGTCTTTAACTTAAGCCTTGATCACTTATTTTTGGTGTTTGAACGTTAACAGAATAACAGTAGAGTTAGATAAATGAGAATGTTGCGGCTACTTTAAATATAACTACTCAAACATCGTCAGTAATTTACTGTAGCATTCTTGGAAATGACACTACCTAAGGATGGTAACTAATTGTTTGGCAATGGTTACATGTACAGGCTAAACCTGTTCCATTGGAACACTTGACATATTCCTGAATTTGATCCAAACTCACTATTTTGACATGTCATTATCCATATATCTAAGCTTCAAACATGAACATTTGTTTTTGTTTGTTTTGTCCTTTCCTTAAAGAATATAAGGTGAGAGATGATGCAACTGTAAAATTGTTATTGTGTGATCTTTGACATAGATTCGAGTGTTGAAACCAGTCTCATGTTAAGTAAGGTAAGATTATGTATCATAGGTCATTCCTCATGCAGAATCAGCTTCGAGACATATTGTAAAATATCGAAAAAAATGGCGAATAATGATAAGGGAATTTTCTGGAATTTCTGAGCATTTTTCTGGAATTTTTCGGAGACCGTATGACTTCGGTTACGGGGATAAAATAGGCTTCCGAGAAAGCCTGTTTGGGCTTCCCCATTTAAATAAGGAAATGCTTGATTTCTTTTTAATTTTATTTTCTTTTTTCTTTATTCCTTTTTCCTCCGATCCCTTACTGTGTCGTTCCTTTTCTTCCCTCTCCACGCGCGTGCAGAGCCCGATCTTCCCCTCTCTTCCGAGCCGCGCCGCCCGATCCCTTCTCCTCCTGTGCTGTAGACGTTTTCTCCTCGCCGACACTTGAGCGCCGCCCTAGCGACGACAGGCAGTGCCGCCTCTTTCCGGCGCCCTCTTCTTTCCCTGTCGAACTTCTCTCCCCTAACTGCTGCCGCCCGCAGTGATTTCTTCAACCCGACACATACAAGCCTTTCCCTGGCCGACGCAGACGCCGACTCCTCCTCTTCTTCAAGCGCCGGCCACCAGGTGTGCCGAGCCCTTCTCCCTGATTTTTTTCCTCCTCATCCATTCCGAGCAGCATCACAGTTCCCTGTGCCTTAGCCGCCAGCCACCCGAAGCCTTCCAAGCTTTCCCCACTGTCAGTTATTGCTTCGTCTCTAGTGCTTGTTGTTGATGGTAGAGAGGAGGTTGTGGGCACAAGATGAAGGTAAGTGATCTAAATCTGGTATTAGATTTGGGCAGTTAATTCATTCATAGAGTTGATTCTGGATTGTTGATTGGAAGACAGTGAACTAGTTGGTTCCGACTACCACGACGCCAGTGGCTTGTTGCTGACTCTACCTGATCCATGGCGCTTGCTAGCTACTGAAGAGGAAGAGGTGAGGGTATTTAGCATTGAGAAATTTATAGATGGTGGATGCTTAGTTTGTTGATGCACCTTTAGTAGTAGTTGAATGGATTATTAGAATTGGTACAGGTTAGCTTAATTTAATTTGATGCTTAATGGTAAGACTTGGACTGATCCGAGTATACTTTATGGATGTATAGGTGATTCTTGGTAGCTATCGGTGGAGGTTTATAAGGCTGTAAGCTTTCTATTTCGGCTATATTCTAAGCCTTTGTAGCTTGGCTAGCATTGTTCACTGGCGATCCACAACACCGGTCATTCTGTTTTGGGCAGGGAAACCCTTTGACCGTGAGCCATCAACGGCTATCTTGGATTTGGGTGAGTTCTTATGAATTGGTTTAGATTAAGTTGTTGTGATGGATTATGCTTTTTGCAAGTTCTAATTCGTATGGATTAGTTAGAGTCGATTGAGGAGTTAAATGATCCAATTAGGGTTTATAATTGGATCTGGATTTATGTTAGCTTTTCGAGGATTAGATTTAGCTAATTTATTTATATGAAATTAGCTAAATCTGGATACCATGTATTACAGGACTCTGATTCGAGACGAGCATCTCGACGTTGAATTTGACTGGATTGGGCCTGCTATTGGAGGCGGGTACCTCTTGACTTATCTTTTATGATATTGTCAATTGGATATGCATAGTATTTTATAGCTACAAGCAATGATCATGTTTATCTTTGGTATGTCACGGTTTGATACCCATAGCATGATCCGTTTGGTCGCTTGTTATGTATCCATGTTTATACTTCATGATTATTACCATGAGTACCTTAGTTCCTAGAGTAAGTGACATACCATGCTTTACTGAGTTTAGGACTAGATTCTAGATTTTTATTATCTGACATGTGTATCTATATTTTGATATCATACCTGATCTGTGTACCTAGACCTTTTGCTTTGATCCATGTACATTGTTGGTACATATTTTATGGAGGTGGATATGTTTCAGGACCTAGGTTGTTATACCATAGAGGATCTGTATACCCTAGATCTGTGGATTTGACTTACTTGTACTAGGGTACACATTTTTATATATACGTGGATTTGGTTCAGGATATTGTCATGCTTAGTTTCATGCACCATTCACATGATTACATGCTGCGAGGTAGGCTGCTCCATTATTATAGAGCATGTCACCAGTTTCATCACTGTTCGGTGCTCCGTTGGTCCGCTCATGGGTAGCGTGACGCAGCGTGGTAGCACGTCAGTTTTACTCTGTTCGGTGCTCCGTTGGTCCACTCATGGGTAGTGTGACGCAAGTCATGGTGTACCGGGAGATGAGAGCATTGCGCTCCCCCACTTATGATTTGGGGTAGGAGTATGTGTGTACTTCGACAGCATCCCGTCCATTCGGCCACTCATCAAGAACAGTGATGTCAGAGTGCACGGTTGTCACAGCCCTACCCACTCAGTCTCACCATTGTGTGTGAGATGACTGACTGGCGTCAGGGGTGACCATGTTATTGGCATCATATGCATTTATTGCATTTATTTGCTTGTGTTTGCTACACTTATATGCTGCATTTTGGTGGATGCATTTGTTTGACATGCATACAGGAGGAATATTGTGTATCTGGTTTGATGACCCTTTTGTTCTGGATAGGAGTTCCTGGTGAGTACAGTTTCCTCAGTTACCTTTCAGTTTTGCATTTTCCCCATATATGCATTTTCCCTATATATGATTAGGAAGCTGCATTCCATGTTTATTGCTGTTAGATATATCTTACTAGGCATGTCTATTGGTATTCGCTGAGTTGTTGAACTCACCCCCGTGGACACTATTTTTTTCAGGTACCAGGTTGGTTATGATGTTGCTTGGAGTATCCTGTCTGCTGGTCCCATGTCACCTCAGAAGATCTGTCTTCACTGTTGTCCATTTGTACTTTGGTATTTGTGTATCTAGCTTGTGTTTCAATTTTGTTTCCGGAGTGGTATTTTGTGGTGTGGTGTAAGCCTAGCCGGCTTGCATGTCATGTATTTTGGTTTACTATCATTTTTTTGCTGTGTTTTGGATTTTTGTTCCAGCCGAGTGGGCTAATGATATAAACTACATGGATGACTTTGTGTTATATTTTTATTAATGTTATTGTTCCGACCGTGTTGGCCGAGGTATATGTGGCCCTGAGGGCTTTGTATAAATGTTTCAGATTGTCACCCGTACAGGGGAGGTGCTGTCGAAATTTCTTCGGACAGGGACTCCTCCGGGGCGTGACAATTTAGTGGTATCAGAGCCAGGTTACGATACTTGCTATGTGTTCTGGATTTTTGAGATTTATCTGATACCAATTTATTTGGTATCAGAGATCGGCTTACGAGTCTTATTTTTCTTGTGTTTCGAATTTCATGTTTTGGTCTTCTTGATGTGACTTTTCAGATTTTGGGACTTGGCAGCGACAGGACATCTCCAAGCTATAGGAGGTATCTTGGTATATGTTATCCTACCTTTTGGTTAGTATATGCACTGTTGACTATTACAGTTTATGACATGTATTAGTATTCTTTATTAGTACCTGTCTAGTTGATATAACATATATTGTATGTATTAGGTAACCCACTGATCATGGTAGACCTTAATAGAGATCAAGGATTATAGTCTCCGGTAATTTTTCATATCATATCACGAGTAGTTTTAGCTTCTGTTACTACTAGTTGATTAGCAGATTGAGGCACATACCAGCCTCTGCTAGTATTAGCTGGGTAGTGGATAGTATCTATATCTTCATGTTGACCTAGCCAGTAGCATGCCATTTTATCTTAATTAATTACATCAGTAGATAACTGATTTACTCTTGTTAGATTGGTCAGTGGAAGACTAATTTACGCTTGTCGACTTGGGTAGTCGTAGATTGATATACCTTAGTAGCCTGTGGAGGATTAAGGTATTCTTGATTAGTTAGTAGATGACCAATTTAGCTTTATTGGTCCGATCAGGAGAGGATTGTCATACTCTAATTTTAGAGGTTTGAATCTTTGGATAATTTATGCTTAATTTGGTATCTAGAGAACATTGGAGTACATGTTTTGTACTGATGTGGAAAAGACTGAATTGACCGTATATCATTGTCGATTTGGGTCAGTTTATAGAGGATCGATGTATCATATTCCATGGGTACGTTAATTTTTGACTGTATGTACCTAGTTGGATAACTTAGAAGGTAGTATAGGGAATATCAGGTTGATTGGATTAAATATGCTGATTCTACATATCTATGTGGTGTGTACATATGATTAGTATGTGTTGTAGGAGTGTTATGATGGGCGGTCTGATTTCATGTAGTGGGTGTATATTTTTCCAGTTATGATTGTTGTGAGTTTCCAGTAGAATATACCCGAGTGGTCTGATTGTTTTATTGGAGGTATCTTATCGATTTAATCTGAGTTGTGATATGTGTAGATGTGTTCGGTATAATATTCGAGGTATCTGATTCATTATATTTGTTCTGTGTGTACACTCGTGTCTATTATGAATTATTGGAAGTATTACATTGATTATACTCTTGGCATAGGTGTATATATGTCATGTGAGTGTTGATTGAGGTGTATTATCGATTATACCTATATTGATATGTGCACACGGGTTCGGTATGCATTGTTGGAGGTATCACGATGGTTTATACCTTTGTTGTGAGTATGTTTTGTGTGTACTAATTGGAGGATTATGTCGATCATACATATGTTGTGTGTGCACGTGTGCCAGGTGTGTGGTTGGTAGCATCATGATGATTCTACCTATGTTGAATGCAGGATGTGGAGTGTCTGCATTATGTCATTTGTTGGATTACCCTGTCAACCCATTTTCTTATCAGTGGGTGACTCACTACGATGTTGATAGATTTGACGATGAGTTTGATTTGATTGCTGGATTGTTATACCTTTGGCTGCCCACAGTGGTATGTGGTTGAGTGATCTCATGCAGCCTCTAGTTGGATAGTTAGGTGCCTTGGACACTTATGGATCGTTTGTGGTGGAGCGGAGCTCTCACATATTATTGTTGGTTTGTGATAGAGCGTTGCTCTTACATATTTTGGATTATCGTGGTGGAGCGTTGCTCCTACATGTTGTGGATCGTTTTGTGGTGGAGCGTTGCTCCCACATATTGAGGATTTCTTATGGTAGAGCATTGCTCCCACATATATGGTATTTCGTGTGATGGAGCGTTGCTCTCACACTGGAGGATCTATTTTTGGTGATTTATGTTGTTGGTGATCAGATTTCCGACTTGTTATCGAGGATCTTATGGTTAGGAATGTCTGTGATACGGACATTTTGTGTTTTGGTTTTACTATTGGGGCTTACGGAGCCTTAGATGTTTTTGTGGACTCGATGATTTGGGTATCCCTAGGATATTGGATCAAAATTCGTTATCATTATTGACGTCGTGGTGTTTTATTCCTGATCTGAGGTGTATCACGTATACCATCTTCGCATAGTGCTAGAGATGTTTCGACGGAAACGTCTATATGTGAAGTTCAATAGTGCGTATTTTGATTGTCTTCTGTGAGATATTTGAGACACACGGTCACCAGTAGGGTATACCGTGGTTCCATAGGAAATAGAGGTTGTTACCGTTGGAAGTAGACAGAGTCTATACATGAAGCTTGCAACTTCCTCTGTTTGGCTCGATATTTCCGGAGATACATTGAGGGTTTCTCTCGGATAGCTATGCAACTGACACGCCTGACCAAGAAAGGCGTGAAGTTCACGTGGTCCGAGGACTACGTGACTAGCTTCGAGGAGCTAAAGCGGAGACTAGTGTCGGCTCCGATTTTGGTTTTACCTTCTGAAGAGGACGGATTCGTGCTCTATTCCGACGCATGTCTACAGGGTTTGGGCGCTGTTTTGATGCAGCACGGCAGGGTAGTCTCCTACTTCTCGGCAGTTGAAGGAGTATAAGGAGAACTACCCAGTACATGACTTGTGGCTGGCCGCCATTATTTTGCCTTGAAGATTTGGCAGCATCATCTGTATGATATTACATTGAGATTCTCACTAACCATAAGAGTCTCAAATATCTGTTCACTAAAAAGGAACTCAATCTCCGACAGAGGAGATGGATGAAGTTCCTGAAGGATTACGATTGTACCATTAGCTACCACCCGGAGGAAGCTAATGTGGTTGCCAATGCACTCAGCAAGAAGTCCTGAGGGACTTTGACTTGCCACCGAGTTTCAGTTACAGACTTGGTTCAGGATTTCTCCGAGTTAGACCTTGAGGAGCAGGGACAGACAGAGCAGGGTATTCGGGTTACCATGGTTGCTCAGTCGTCGATCAGGACGAGGATCTGAGAAGCCTAGGCCGGTGAACAACATTTGTAGTTCATTGACAGTCAGATAGCTTCTGGGCATCAGACTGAGTTCACACGAGACGAGGAGGGTATTATATACTTTCGAGGCAGATTATGCATACCTCAGTCTCACCCGGTCTTACAGGAGCTACTTCAGGAGGCTCATCGTTCTCGATTTGCTATCCACCCAGGCGGTACCCATATGTACCGAGATTTGAGGCGTTCTGTATGGTGGAACGGTATGAAGAAGACATCGCGGATTTTGTAGCTAGATGTCTTGTCTGTCAACAGGTGAAGGATGAGCACCAGAGACCTGCCCGGCTACTTCAGCGGATTCCTATTTCCAAGTGGAAGTGGGAACATATCACTATGGACTTTGTGGTAGGTTTGCCGAGGACACGACGAGGCCATGACGCGATTTGGGTAATCGTTGATCGATTAACCAAATCCGTGCACTTGTTAGCGATCCGGAAGACTGATTTCCTGGATCGATTGGTAGATCTGTTTTGCCGGGAGATTATCAGATCACGTGGTGTCCCATTGACTATTATTTTGGATAGAGACCCCCGGTTCACGTCTCATTTTTTTGACAGAGTCTGCAGCAGGCTTGGGCACGCAGCTCTGTTTCGGTACAACTTTCCATCCGCAGACAGATGGACAGTTAGAGTGGACCATTTAGACTCTAGAGGACTTGCTGAGGTCTTGTGTATTGGATTTTGGAGGCAGTTGGGAGGACCATTTACCATTATTAGAGAGTTTGCCTACAACAACGGTTTGCATTTGGCTATCCAGATGGCACCGTTTGAAGTGTTGTATGGTAGGCCTTGTCGGACACCCACCCTCTGGGATGAGGTTGGGGAGGTCCAGTTATTGGGACCTCATAGAGCTCAGCTTGAGACAGAGTTGGTCCGTACTATCAGACGGAGGATGTCAGAGGCGTAGGACCGCCAGAAGAGTTATGCAGACCGGAGTCGGAGACTCTTAGAGTTCTCTGTAGGCGACCATGTATTTCTGCGAGTTTCACCCACGAAAGGGGTGAAGAGATTGGCCTCAGAGGTAAGCTAGCCCGGGATACATTGGACCTTTCCAGATCTCGGAAAGGATTAGAGCGGTAGTTTACCGGTATGCACCACCACCGTCCCTGGCAGGAGTTCACGACGTATCCCACGTATCTATGCTGAGGAGATACGTACCTGACCCGACACATGTGATGACAAATATCTCAGTTCCCGTACAGCCTGACGTGACCTACGAGGAGGTTGCGGTATGGATTTTAGACCGGAAAGAGCGTTAGTTGCGGAACAAGACTATCTGACTGGTTAAAGTCGGATGGCAGTGTCATTCGAACGAGGAGGCTACATGGGAGCTCGAGGATACTATCCGAGCTCGATACCCCCATCTTTTCACTTGAGGTATGTGATTTAATGTACCGTTCAACATTTATACAGTTTAACTTTTGCTAGTACTACTGATGGTAGATAACGAAATTTGGGGACCAAATTATTATTAGTAGGGGAGAATGTAAAATACCGAAAAAATGGCGAATAATGATAAGGGAATTTTCTGGAATTTCTGAGAATTTTTCTAGAATTTTTCGGAGACCGTATGACTTCGGTTACGGGGATAAATAGGCTTCCGAGAAAGCCTGTTTGGGCTTCCCCATTTAAATGAGGAAATGCTTGATTTCTTTTTAATTTTCTTTTCTTTTTTCTTTATTCCTTTTTCCTCCGATCCCTTACTGTGTCGTTCCTTTTCTTCCCTCTCCGCGCGCGTGCAGAGCCCGATCTTCCCCTCTCTACCGAACCGCGCCGCCCGATCCCTTCTCCTCCTGTGTCGTAGACGTTTTCTCCTCGCCGGCACTTGAGCGCCGCCCTAGGATCCTCTGCCCTAGCGACGACAGCCAGCGCCAGCGCCTCTTTTCGGCGCCTCTTTTCGGCGTCCTCTTCTTTCCTTGCCGAACTCCTCTGCCCTAACTGCTGCCGCCCGCAGCGGTTTCTTCAACCCGACACATACAATCTTTTCCCTGGCTGACGCAGATGCCGACTCCTCCTCTTCTTCGAGCGCCGGCCACCAGGTCCGCCGAGCCCTTCTCCCTGATTTTTTTCCTCCTCATCCATTCCGAGCAGCATCACAGTTCCCTGTGCCTTAGCCGCCAGCCACCCGAAGCCTTCCAAGCTGTGCCCTAATTCCGATTAGTCGTTCCCAATCACCCGATGTTCCCCACTGTCAGTTATTGCTTCATCTCTAGTGCTTGCTGTTGATGGTAGAGAGGAGGTTGTGGGCACAAGATGAAGGTAAGTGATCTAAATCTGGTATTAGATTTGGGCAGTTAATTCATTCATAGAGTTGATTCTGGATTGTTGATTGGAAGACAGTGAACTAGTTGGTTCCGACTACCACGGTGCCAATGGCTTGTTGCTGACTCTACCTAATCCATGGCGCTTGCTAGCTGCTGAAGAGGAAGAGGTGAGGGTATTTAGCATTGAGAAATTTATAGATGGTGGATGCTTAGTTTGTTGATGCACCTTTAGTAGTAGTTGAATGGATTATTAGAATTGGTACAGGTTAGCTTAATTTAATTTGATGCTTAATGGTAAGACTTGGACTGATCCGAGTATACTTTATGGATGTATAGATGATTCTTCGTAGCTATCGGTGGAGGTTTAAGGCTGTAAGCTTTCTATTTCGGCTATATTCTAAGCCTTTGTAGCTTGGGCAGCATTGTTCACTTGCGATCCACAACACCGATCATTCTATTTTGGGCAGGGAAACCCTTTGACCGTGAGCCATCAGCGACCATCTTGGATTTGGGTGAGTTCTTATGAATTGGTTTAGATTAAGTTGTTGTGATGGATTATGCTTTTTGCAAGTTCTAATTCGTATGGATTAGTTAAAGTCGATTGAGGAGTTAAATGATCCAATTAGGGTTTATAATTGGATCTGGATTTATGTTAGCTTTTCAAGGATTAGATTTAGCTAATTTATTTATATGAAATTAGCTAAATCTGGATACCATGTATTACAGGACTCTGATTCGAGACGAGCATCTCGACGTTGAATTTGACTGGATTGGGCCTGCTATTGGAGGCGGGTACCTCTTGACTTATCTTTTATGATATTGTCAATTGAATATGCATAGTATTTTATAGCTACAAGCAATGATCATGTTTGTCTTTAGTATGTCACGGTTTGATACCCATAGCATGATCTGTTTGGTCGCTTGTTATGTATCCATGTTTATACTTCATGATTATTACCATGAGTACCTTAGTTCCTAGAGTAAGTGACATACCATGCTTTACTGAGTTTAGGACTAGATTCTGAATTTTTATTATCTGACATGTGTATCTATATTTTGATATCATACCTGATCTGTGTACCTAGACCTTTTGCTTTGATCCATGTACATTGTTGGTACATATTTTATGGAGGTGGATATGTTTCAGGACCTAGGTTGTTATACCATAGAGGACCTGTATACCCTAGATCTGTGGATTTGACTTACTTGTACTAGGGTACACATTTTTATATATATGTGGATTTGGTTCAGGATATTGTCATGCTTAGTTTCATGCAGCATTCGCATGATTGCATGCTGCGAGGTAGGTTTCTCCATTATTGTAGAGCATATCGCCAGTTTCATCACTGTTCGGTGCTCCATTGGTCCGCTCATGGGTAGCGTAATGCGGTGCTCGGTTGGTCCGCTCATGGGTAGTGTGTGTGACATGGTAGCGTCAGGATCCCTCCCGTCATGGTGTCAGGAGATGAGAGCATTGTATTCCCCACTTATCTGACAAAGATCCGTCCATTCGGTCACTCAAGAGCGATGATGTCGAGTGCGGTTGTCACGGCCCTACCTCTGGTCTCACCATTGTGTGTGAGATAGTCGATGGCGTCGGGGACCATGTCATTGGCATCACATGCATTTATTGCATGTGTTTGCTACACTTATATTGCATTTTGGTGGATGCATTTGTTTGACATGCATACAGGGACATTTTACGACCCTTTTGTTCTGGATAGGTGTTCCTGGTGAGTACAGCTTCCTCAGTTACCTTTCAGTTTTGCATTTTCCCCATATATGATTAGGAAGATGTATTCCATGTTTATTGTTGTTAGATATATCTTACTAGGCATGTCTATTGGTATTCACTGAGTTGTTGAACTCATCCCCGTGGACACTATTTTTTTTCAGGTACCAGGTTCGTTATGATGTCGCTTGGAGTATCCTGTCTGCTGGTCCCATGTCACCTCAGAAGATCTGTCTTCACTGTTGTCCATTTGTACTTTGGTATTTGTGTATCTAGCTTGTGTTTCGATTTTATTTCCGGAGTGGTGTTTTGTGGTGTGGTGTAAGCCTAGCCGGCTAGCATGTCATGTATTTTGGTTTTCTATCATTTTTTTTGCTTTGTTTTGGATTTTTGTTCCAGCCGAGTGGGCTGATGATATAAACTGCGTGGATGACTTTGTGTTATATTTTTATTACTGTTATTGTTCCGGCCGTGTTGGCCGAGGTATATGTGGCCCAGAGGGATTTGTATAAATGTTTCAGATTGTCACCCGTACAGGGGAGGTGCTGCCGAAATTTCTTCGGACAGGGACTCCTCCGGGGCGTGACACATATAAGTTGTCATTAGAATACCCTTCATATTCAGTAATTAGTTTATCTCGCTTTCTATTCTTTTGGTCCACAATAAGAGAAACATTCCCTCATTACTAAACATATCTTGCGTGGTCGACCTGCCCCATGACTCGACATGGGAACACGTATATTTCGCCTCATATCTGTTAAGTTATACCAAAGATATTACTACAAGTATAACAATTATAAAATCAACATCATACCTAATTGCTGTCTAGAGATGTTCTGTCGTTGTCCAGTCCCCATTTTACCTCGAAATTCCGTACAAGAAAATCACCGGAAATCCATATAAATCCGAAACAAATACTCAGTTTGACTCGCAAACCTGGGCTAACACAAAATATACAGAATACCAAAAGTAGGTATCACACCCTGCTCTGATACCAAATAAATTGGTATCAGATAAATCTCGAAAATCCGTAACACGAAAATCAAACAAGTATCGCCAACTTGGCGCTCTGACACCAATAAATTGGTATCAGGTTATTCCAAATATCCAAAATACGAAAGAAAAGATCGTAAAACTTAAGCTCTGATACCACTAAATTGTCACGCCCCGGAGGAGTCCCTGTCCGAAGAAATTTCGGCAGCATCTCCCCTGTACGGCGGACAATTTGAAACTTTACTACATCATCATATACCTCAGCCACATGCGGCTGGAATAATAACAATAATAAACAAACAATAACACAGACATCCACGCAGTTTATATCAATTTCAGCTTCTGGCTGACACAACCACGCAGTTAAATAGTAAACAAACTGAACAGTGATATGCAGACTCAAAACCAACCCTACTCCACTACACACATAAAACTCAAATCCGACGATAAAATCAACTCACCTCTTCTGCCATCCAGGCAGGTATATAGTAAAACAAATCTGAATGAAAATCATCGACAGTGCAATATCCATAACACAAAACCATAATCCAAGTGTATCAAACAGAACTAGTCTGATAAAGAAAAACCAAAAGATAAACCACACGTCCTCGCAGTCTGTAGGGGACTAGCAACTGGAACTCTCTCCTGACAGCATCAACCTGAAAATAATAATGGAGGCGGGGTGAGTCCAACGCTCAACGGGTAACAACTGATATACATAGTAAGGAAGTAACATCTAGCACTAATCATGCGTACAATCTCCTGACGTAATAAAGGTAAATGCAATATGAAATGAACAGGAGAATACTGTACTAACCAGGACCTGGTATAAGGATAAACAGTCCGAGAGGTATAGAAATCCTGTATGCATGTCAAGCATGGGCATCCAACCAATATGCAGCAAATAAATGTAGCAAACACAATCACAAGAAATAAATGCATCAATGTGTATGATGGCAATGCAGTCATGGTCACCCTGACGCCAGTCAGCCATCTCACACCCAATGGTGGGACTGACGTCACTGCTCCTGATGAGTGACCGAGTGGACGGGATACTGTCGGAGTACACACATACTCCTACCCCAAATCATAAACGGGGGAGCGTAATGCTCTCATCTCCCGGTACACGATGACGGGGAGGGGTCTCGACGTGCTACCACGCTGCAATCACACTACCCATGAGCAGACCAACGAAGCACCGAACGAGCAAACTGACGTGCTACCACGCTGCGCCACTCTACCCATGAGTGTCAACAACGGAGCACCGAACAGTGATGAAACTGGCGATGTGCTCGACAATAATGGAGCAATCTATCACATAGCATGCAATCATGCGAATAGTGCATGACACTAAGCATGGTAATATACTGAACCAATCTATATACATATATGATGTGCACCATAGTCAATAAATCATATCAAGGGTACATAAAACAGATAAGGTATCACACCTAGGTCCTGAACATGGTGAAGCATGGTTATATCATACCCCTAATCATGTATGATCTGGTAAGCAATAACATGAGATGCAAAACAAGCAATCAATCAAGCATGTAACAGGTAGTGGGTAGTGACTAACTGAAACAAAATAATAAACATAATTATTGCTTTTTTTTAAATTCACTACTATGCATATCAAAGACATAAAGTCAAAAGTACCCGCCTCCAATCGAAAAGGTCCAATCTGATAATCGAGATACTCGTCTCGCGTCAAACTCCTGTGTTATTAAACAAAGGTCTAGTTTAGCTAATTTTATCATACAATAATTAGCCAAACTAAATTCTAATCCAATTAAGAAGTTCTAAATTGGATCCAACTAATCAACCCAACACAATTAATGAACCCTAATTAAATAAAATCAGTGGGTCCACTAGGGTTAGTTCCTTAACCCTAATCATCCTAGCATAAGGATTAAAACTAACAGACGGAATATCAGTCACCTGAGTCGAATGCCTCAGTCGAATCTCACAGCCACTAGTTTGTACTGATATCAAAGGTTTGCTGGCTGGAAATTTCTGCCGTTAAGGGCTATTAGCTGCTGGAAACAAAACAAACAAACCAAATTTTCAACTAATTAACCCCTTACCTTCATGATCGCAGTTAAGGCACCGTGTCGAGTATTAGGCACAGTGTGAAGATGGCCAGCGCTGGTCCCGTACGGTGGGTCGTGAGCATAGGGAGGAGAGGGAGGCGGCTGGCTATGACCCAAACTAGGGCACAGGAAATCGGCCGGAGATGAGAGCTCGGGTGGCTAGTGATCGGCCGCGACGGCTGTGGCGTCGGGAGTGGGGCGTCGATGCGAGGGGCAGAGGCGAGGCTCGGCTGGGGCGACAACAACGGCGCTAGCGCTCAGATGCCGGAGATCAGGGTCGGCGTCGCGTCGGCAGAGGAGAGGAGAGGGCGTCGGCGGTGTCGGTACCTAGGGCTCGGCGCTGCTCGGCGTCGGGAGAAGGAGAGAATGTGGCGTCGCAGGAAGGGAAGGAGAAGAGATAGAAAGAGGAGGAAACTGCCGGGGCCGTTGGTTAGGGCAAAGAGGAGAAGGCGTCGGGCGCGCATGGGAGAAGTCGGGCACGTGGGGGAAGAATAAGAGAAAAAGAAAAAGTAAAAGAAAAGAAAAAGGAAAAGGAAATAAAACTTTTCCTCAATGGGGTAGCTTAAACAGGCTTTTCCGAACCCCGTTTTCATCCCCGTTAACTTGTCCGTACGAGCTCCGAAAAATTCCTGAAAAATTTTCAAAAATTTCGGAAAATTCTCTTATTAATATTCGCCTATTTCGATATTTTACACACGATTTGATCATTGGGGGATAAAATTTTATCCCCCAAGGCGCCCGGAACCCTTTCGGGGCGCCCCGGCCAGTGCTATAAATATAGCACTAGTTTACACAGATCATTCATCTCACTTGTAATCAGTTTTCTCTGTGCTTTCAATTCTGTTTCTTTTATTTGTGCTGTCAACGCTGTAAAGAGGTTACTCCGCCGGAAGGAGATAAATAGATAGTGCGCTTACTTTCCTTGGATTAGCAATCCCCTGATTGCAAACCAAGTAAATCTCTTGTGTCTGCTCTTTTCCTTTAATCTCTTAGTTTTATTATTACAAGTGTCTTTTAAATTAGTTGAATATCCGAGAAGGGTTTTTGGTTTAATTTTTGTAGGGAAATTCACCCCTCTCCTCTTGCCGACCACCAAAGGAACCTACAAGTGGTATCAGAGCAAGGCACTTCAGGAGGACTAACCGCCGATCGAAGCAACAAGATGGTCGGACCAATGCTTCATCCCACCAAAATTCGAGGGGAACTTCGCAGACTGGAAGCGTCGTATGGAGGTATTCCTAAGAACTGATTTCGAAATTCGGTTTATAATGAAGTATGGTTTTTTAGCTCTGACGAATCAAGATGGAGAAGAAAAAGAAGAGAGCATTGACAACGAATGAGCACACTGTAAATCAAATTAATTCATTTATACTCAACCGAACCCCTTAACCTACACTAAGAACTATAGTAGAGAACCGGGTCATCTCTCACGAGGAAACGTGATAGGAGATATCCTCTCAGACAAAATCGAACAAGGTTGATCGGAATTCTACACCTAAGGCAAATAAGGAAATCCTAAATAAATAGCAAATATAAACTCAGAATGTAACACCCACTAAGCTTCAACGCGTTTCCCAGAACTCCGGAGTGGACATCAATCATCGACGCCTACCATATTTCAAAAGACCTGGAGGTAAGTACTTTAGAAGAGTTGTTTTCTACTCTTGAGTTACATGAAACCAGATGTACAGCTACAACAAAAGACTCAAATCAGATAATGGCGTTGAACGCAACCAAGAAGGATGAACCCGAGTTAGACTCCGAAGAAGACCAAGAAGCATATATGGTAAGAAACTTTAAAAAGTTTTTTATATCTAATAAATTTAAAGAAATGTAAAATAAAAAGAATCCAAAAAATAGAAGAAAAGTGCGTTGCTATCAGTGTCAAAAGGAAGGACACTTAAGAGAGGATTGCCCAGAACTAAAGAAGGACAGAATGAAGACACCCAAGAAACACAAGAACCTAAAAGCCACTTGGGACGACACTTCATCATCTGAGTCCGAGATTCAAGAATATGCGGGAATAGCATTGATGGCAAGCTACGAAGGACAAAGTACATCAGAACCCAACATCGATGAAGGGGGAGCGACCTCAGATGGAAGTAGCGAAGCATGGAGAGATTCAAGCTTCAAGTCTGATATGGTAAGTGAGGTATGCCTCTTACCCCCTGATGAACTTTACTTTGGTATTAAGACAATGGCTAAATCTATGTATAAATTAGAAAATAAAAATATCAAATTAGAAAATAAAATTTTAGAAACAAAAAGAATTTTGACAAAATTATGTCTTATAGAGGATTTTGATAAATTAAAAATTGAAAATAAAAAACTAAAAAAAGAAATAGAAAGATTGAAAAAATCTAATGGTTCAAATATTTCTACTTTTAGAAATTATAGAGGTTTAAATTGGTATTATAGATTTCATCAAAGTTAAATTAGAAATATATCAAAAGTCTATCTACCTAGGAAATACTTGGTTAATCCTGTAGGTAGGAACCTCTATTGGGTTCCAAAAACTTGTTTAATTTAAAATTAAAATTAGACTTAGCATTTTCAGCAAGGAAATTAAACAACTAATTTCATTATGAGGTTTTGTCTAAGGAAGTGGTTGCTGCTCCAATAACCAAGAAGGCCTAGTGCCTCGCCACGACCTGAAAGCCAAGTATCGAAATGAAAAGTTTAATTGACTAACTAAAATAATATTAATTTAAATTACTTAATATTTTAAAAGAGTTATTCAATTTGTGTTAGAAAATATTTAATTTTTTTTTTAACTTGACTTCGAAATTTTTTAAAATTACCTAAGAAATTATTTAAGAAAGTTAACTTAGAATATTTTTTTTTGCCTTAAGATTTTTTTAAATAAAAAAAAAATTGACTAAGAATTTTTTTCATTATAACATTGTCTTAGAATTTTTTTTAATTGACTTAGAATTGTTTCTTATGAATATTAACTTAGAAAGATTTTTCTGAAAAATGTCCTACTTAAATTTTTTAAAATTTACCTTAGACTGGTTTATAACCCCAATTTTTTATGTGATCAAAGGGGGAGAAGTATGCTCTAGGGGGAGGTAATATAATTTTTCAATTGCAAAATATTTGGACTTATTTGAATATAAATTGTTTTTATTGCATATGGTTACCCTAACTTAACTTGGGTTGCTCACATCAAAAAGGGGAGATTGTTGGAACCCCAAGGTGTTTAGATGTGATCAAACAAGCTAAGTTAGGTCCTGCGTTTGTTTAACCCTTGTGTCTAAGTGTGCAGGAGCTTAGGAATACAGGAAGTTGAGCGGAAGACGCGCCTAGCGAGAAGGACGGTACGGGGAGAGAGCTGACGGGCTCGGTGCGTCCGAGGGACGAGGTGACCGCGGAAGAGTACACCGGTGGACGAGAAGAATGTGCACGGTGTTCGAGGGATGAGGAAAAGGCCGGAACTTGGGTTCGGGTGAGCCCTATTCCGGATGGCCGAGATCACCCAAGCTAGCGAAGCCGGAGCGAACAAGACCCGGACTGAGACGAGCTGAACCAGAGACGAAAAAGTCAACACTGTTGACTTTGGGCTCCGGGGCGCCCGGAACCCTTCCGGACGCTCGGACCTGGATTTTGACCAGGATTGCGTCAAACGCGATCTGATGGTTGGGGGATAAAATTTTATCCCCCCAGGGTGCCCCGACCAATGCTATAAATATAGCACTGGTTTGCACAGATCATTCATCTCACTTGTAATCAGTTTTCTCTGTGCTTTCAATTCTGTTTCTTTTATTTGTGCTGTCAACGCTGTAAAGAGGCTACTCCGCCCGAAGGAGATAAACAGATAGTGCACTTACTTTCCTTGGATTAGCAATCCCCTGATTGCAAACCAAGTAAATCTCTTGTGTCTTCTCTTTTCCTTTAGTCTCTTAGTTTTATTATTACAAGTGTCTTTTAAATTAGTTGAATATCTGAGAAGGGTGGGTTTTTTGTTTAATTTTTGTAAGGCAATTCACCCCTCCCCTCTTGCCGGACACCAAAAGGACCTACACATTGTTCTCCCCAACTTATGATTTAAGGTAGGAGGATAGGTGTACTCCGACAGTATCCCGTCCACTCGGTCACTCATTAGGAGTAGTGATGGCAGAGTGCACGGTTGTCACAGCCCTACCCACTCGGTCTCACCATCGTGTGTGAGATGGCTGACCGGCGTCAGGGTTGACCAGGACTCATCATTGGCATCATACGCATTTATGCATTTACTGATTGTGTTTGTTGCACTTATATGTTGCATTTGGATGGATGCATGTAATGACCCGGCCCCTCGGCCCCTTGGGCGGCCCAACTGGCAGCCCATTTGGTGGCCCCTTGGCAGTCCCTTGGACGGCCCAACTGGCGACCCCTTATGTCGTCGACAGACGACCCTCGGGCGTGTGCTGTTACTCACAAGTTCTTCCCACCCCTGGCCAGTGGATTTTTGCCTTCCCCAGGATTCGAACTCTAGAACTCCAGGATAAATACTAGAGTTTATGAATCCTAGTAGCCAAGTGAGTGTTTAAATAAATTGTCACGCCCCGGGAGAGTCCCTGCCAGAAGAAATTTTGACAGCATCTCCCCTGTACGGGTGACAATCTGAAACTTTATACATTGCCCTCAGGGCCACATATACATCGGCCAACACGACCGAAACAATAACAATAATAAAAATACATCACACAGACATCCACGCAGTTTAATAGTGAACAACCTAGAGCAGTGATAAGAAGACTCAAAAACAACCCTACTCCACTACACCCATAAAGCTCAAATCCGACGATAAAATCAACTCACCTCTTCTGCCATCTAGGCAGGCATGTAGTAAAACAAAACCAAATAAAACTCTTCGACAATATCCATCAAGTAAACAAATATAAGTCTAAATTATCAAAACAGAACAAGTCTAAACAAGAAAAACTAAACGATCAACACACGTCCTCGTGAACTGCAGGGGACTAGCGACTGGAACTCTCCGGACAGCATCAACCTGAAAATAGCAACGGAGGAGGGTGTGAGTCCAACACTCAACGGGTATCAACTGATATGCATAATAAAGAAAATAACAACCAGCACTAATCGTAAATGCGGTCTCACGACTGAGAAGGATAAATCTGTTGAACAGCGGGAGAAAAAGCATAACCGGGACGGTATAAGTACAGCAGGCGTCGGGGCGAGTGTCATAAGTCACGATGTCAATCATATGCATCCATATAAATGCAACAAGTAAATGACAATCTGAAGCAATAAATGCATCGACGTATGAAATGTCTGGCGATCGACCATCTATGGTGAGACCAGAGTGGGTAGGGCTGACAGCACTCTGCCATCACTCACGATGAATGACCAGGTGGACGGGATCTTTGAGTACTATCCTCCTACCCCAAATCATAAATGGGGGCTCAATGCTCTCATCTCTCGGTACCTGATGGGAGGGATCACGGCGTCTACCAGCGTCTACCCACGTGGCGGATCAGCGGAATCGCGCAGAGCACAAGCCACGGCTGCGCCACGCTACCCGGACCGGAGAAGCAAGCGGAGATGGCGGCGTGTGCTCAACAATAATGGGCGGACTATCACACAACACGTACGATCTGCAGATGGTGCGTGACACTAAGCATGAAAATCCCACAGACATATCCATATATATATATATATAATGTGTACCATAGGACAATGAACCAAATCAAGGATACACAGAATCAGATAAGGCATCAAAAACCCTAGGTCCTGAACATAATATATAACATGGTTGTGTCACTACCCCAATAAGCATGTATAATCGGATAAGGACTAACATGATGTGCATAACAAATAAACAAACAAGCATGTAACAGATTGGATAGTGATCAACCGAAGCAAATAAGAAACACAATCATTGCTATTTGTTAAAAAACATTACTATGCATATCAAATGACATAAAGTCAAAGTACCCGCCTCCAATCGAAAAGTCCAAACTGATCCAAATTCGACATCAAGATACTCGTCTCACATCAAAGTCTTGTATCACCAATATATACATTTTTATTTAGCTAATATCCAAATGAAATAGCTAAATAAAAATCTTTAACACTAAAAACAGGGCAAACCCTAATTAACACATGTACCTAGGCTAACATTAATTATTAACCTATCTATCAATCATCGACAACATGATCAAAACCCTATATCTTACCTCAATTCCACAGTCGTTCTTGCTGCTAGAATCAAAGAGTTGCTACCCAATTAGAGTTGTTGCTTCCAGCAAAGGTTAATTGCTGCTGGAACCCAAAAAGCCCACCAAACAACCCTTCCGGCTGAAATCCTTCACTGAACAGAACAGGAAAAGATCATGAATCCAACCAAATATAGAATCAAATCCCAAATTTCAATCCAGTACTCCCTTACCTTCAAGATCGCCGGAGATCAGAGAGTAAGAAAAAAAATAAGGATCGACCTCTGATTCTAGGGCACAGAGGAAAATGACTTGGATGCTCTGCTTCTGTCCACAACCCAAAAAGAGAAGATCGGTGTCTGGAGAGAACCCCAAATCCAGTGATCGTCACAGAGGAGAACAGCAACCCTCGGTCGATAGTGAAGAACCAGAAGGGAAAAACAAGCTTGGTGGTCTCGTCGGGTGGAGAAGGTGCGACCGAGAAGATGGCTAGGGCTCAGAGGAACAAAGCGATGGCCAACGCTAGGGCTGAGGAGTGGCGTCGGCGCTGGGTCGGACCTGGTGGCCGACGCTTGGACTCGTCTCGTCGCCGAACACAACTCAAGTAGGGAGAAGGCGGCGGTGTGCAGTGGGTGCGCGGCTTGGAAGGGAAAGAAGAAGAAGCGAGGGGGAATCAGGTTCAGCGAGGGAGAAGATGAGAAGAGGGGAGAAGAAACCGCCTCGTGCGGTTAGGGCCGGCGTCAGGCGCGAGAGAAGAGGCTCGGCGCAAAAAGGAGGTGTCGCAAGGCTTAAGGCACGGCATGGCGAGAGAAACAAAGAAGAAAAAAGAAAAAGAATTAGAAAAAGGAAAAGAAAAATAAACTTTTCCTCGCCTAAATGGGTAGCCTAAACAGGCTTTCCCGGACCCTGTTTTTATCCCCGTAAACTCGTCCATACGAGCTCCGAAAAATTCCTAAAAAATTTCTAAAAATTTCCCTTATTATTATTCGCCATTTTTCGGTATTTTACAATGCATATGTTTGACATGCATACAGGATTTATGATACTCTCGGTCTGATGACCTGATTATTTTGATAGGAGACCCTGGTGAGTACAGTTCTCTTCAGCTTTTTCTATTGTGCATTTCCAGCTTTTGTCCAGGAGACTATACTCCGTCGTTATTACTATTTGCTATAGTTTACTATACATATCAACTAGGTATCTGCTGAGTTATTGAACCCCCCTCCCCTCCGTGGATACTATTTTCAGGTACCAGGTTGTTTACGGAGTCGCTTGGAGCATCCTGTCTGTCGGTTCCCACGTCACATCTGAAGACTTACCGATTTTATTTATGTTTTTATTTGTTTTGTGCATTAAGAGTACTTAACATTGTATATTCTGGTTTTGGCGCTGGAGTGTTGTTATGGAGTGTTTTGTGTTGTTTATGGTTATGTAAGCCTGGCCGGCTAGCAGTCTTGTATTTTGGTTTGTATTTGGTTTTCTATCATTTTTCGTTGTGTTTTGATTTTAGTACAGCCAAGTGGGTTGCTACATATATAATTGCGTGGTTGTTTAGTTATTTTATTGTTATTATTCCTGCCGTGTTGGCCGAGGTATATGTGGCCCTGAGGGCATTGTAGATATGTCTCAGATTGTCACCCGTACAGGGGAGATGTTGCCAAAATTTCTTCTGGTAGGGACTCTTCTGGGGCGTGACAATTTATTGGTATTAGAGCCAGGTTGGCGATACTTGTTTGTATATCGTGTTATGGATTTCGAGATTTATCTGATACCAATTTAATTGGTATCAGAGCACGATTGACGAGTTTCATTTCTTGTGTTTTGGATTTTGTGTTTTAGTTTTCTCGATGTGACTTTTTCAAGTTTTGGGAGCAGGCAGCAGCAGGACATCTCCAAGCTATAGGAGGTATGTTGGTATATTGTTATCATATACTTCTGTTAGTGTAGGCATTGTTGACTATGATAGTTATGACATGTATTAGCACTTTTTATTTAGTACCTATCTGGTTGTTGTAGCGCATATTACATGTGATGGGTTAGCCACTGATCTTGGTCGACCTTAATAGAGATTAAGGGCTATAGTCTCTGGTGATTTTTCATATCATACCACCAGTAGTTTTAGCTTATGTTACTACTAGTTGGTTAGGAGATGGAGGCACATATCAGCCTCTGCTATTATTAGTTATGTAGTGGATGATACCTACATATTCATGTTGACTTAGCCAGTAGAATACCATTTTTATCTTAGTTAATTTTATCAGTAGATAATTGATTTACTTTTGTTAGATCAATCAGTAGAAGTCTGATTTACACTTGTGGATTTGGTAGTCGTGGATCGATATACCTTAGTTGCTTGTGGAGTATTAAGGTATTCTTGATTAGTTAGTAGATGCCCGATTTAGTTTTGTTGGTTTGATCAGTAGAGGATTGTCATACTCTATTTTTAGAGGTTCGAATCTTTGGGTTATTTGTGCTTAGTTAGGTATCTAGAGTACATTTGAGTACATGTTTTGTACTGACGTGGAAAAGACTGAATTAACCGTATACCATTGATGATTTGGGTCAGTCTATAGAGGTTCGATGTGTCCTATTCTATGTGGACTTTAATTTTTGACTGTATGTACCTAGTTGGAAAACTTAGAAGGTAGCATAGGGAATGCCAGGTTGACTGAGTTAAATATGCCGATTATTCATATCTATGTTACATGTACATATGATTGTTATGTGTTGTAGAAGTCTTGTGGTAGACTGTCCATTTGCAAGTAGTATTGGTATACATGTTCTGATATGGTTATTGTAGGTTCCTTGTGGATTATAGCTATGTAGTTAGGTGTATGTGTCTGATCTTATTATTGAAGGCATCATGTCGATTAAATCTATGTTATGGTATGTGTACATGTGTTTGGTGTTTTATGGGAGGTATCTTGTTGATTATATTTGTTCTGTGTGTACACTTGTGACTATTATGATTCGTTGAAAGTATTACGTTGATTATACTATGGGCATAGATGTAAATATGAGGTGAGTGTTATTTGAGGTGTATTGTCGATTAGACCTATGTTGATTTATGCACACGGGTTCGGTATGTATTGTTGGAGGTATCACGCTGATTTATACCTATGATATGAGTATGTTTGGTGTGTACTAATTGGAGGATTATGTCGATCATACCTATGTTGTGTGTGCACATGTGCCAGGTGTATTGTTGGTAGCATCATGATGATTCTACTTATGTGGAGTGTCTACCTTATGTCATTTGTTGTATTACCCTGTCAACTAATTCTCCTAATAGTGGGTGACCCACTACGATGTTGATAGAGTTGACGATAGATTTGATTTACTACTGGATTGTGATATCCTTGGTTGTTCACAGTGATATGTGGTAGGGTGATCTCGTGCAGTCTCTAGTTGGATAGTGAGACATCTTGGACACTTATGGGATGTTGTGGTGGAGCGTTGCTCCCATATGTTATAGATTGTCTATGGTGGAGCGTTGCTCCCACATATTATGGATTATTCGTGGTGGAGCGTTGCTCCCATATATTTTGGATTTGTTGTGGCGGAGCGTTGCTCCCACATATTATGGATTATTCGTGGTGGAGCATTGCTCCCATATATTTTGGATTTGTTGTGGTGGAGCGTTGCTCCCACATATTATGGATTATTAATGGTAGAGCGTTGCTCCCATATATTTTGGATTGTTGTGGTGGAGTGTTGCTCCCACATGTTATGTATTGTCTGTGGTGGAGTGTTGCTCCTACATATTTTAGATCATGATGGGGGAGCCTTGCTCCCATATAGGTTGCCTTATTGGTGGTAGAGCATAGCTCCCACATATGTAGTATTTCTTGTGATGGAGCGTTGCCCTCACATTAGATGATCTATTCTTTGGTAATTTGAAGTTAGTGATCAGATTTCGGACTTGTTATCGGGGATCGCTGGTTGAGAATGTTTGTTATACTGACATTATGAGTTTTTGGTAATGCAATTTGGGCTTACTGATGCTTTAGCGGTATTTATGGATCCGATGAACCACATCTTTATGGAGTATCTAGATCAATTCATTGTCGTTTTCATCGACATACTGATCTACTCGCGTTCTGAGGAGGAACAGGCACAACATCTTCGCATAGTCTTGGAGACTCGTCGAAGACATCAGTTATACGCGAAGTTCAGCAAGTGTACCTTCTGGTTATCTTCAGTCGATTTTCTGAGTCATGTGGTCTCTAGCCGAGGTATTTCAGTAGACCCTCAGAAGATCGAGGCTGTCACCAGTTGGGAGCAACCGAAATCAGTGCAGGAGATCCGCAGTTCTTGGGACTGGTAGGATATTACAGACCTTTCGTCGAGAGTTTCTTCCGTCTAGCTATGCCACTGACACTCCTGACCAGAAAAGGCGTGAAGTTCACTTGGTTAGAAGCCTGTGAGACCAGCTTTCAGAAACTAAAGTGGAGATTAGTGTCGACTCCAATTTTGGTTTTGCCCGCTGGAGAGGATGGATTTGTGCTTTACACCGACGCGTCTCTACAGGGTTTGGGCGCTGTTCTGATGCAACACGACAGGGTAGTCTCCTATGTTTCTTGATAGTTGAAGGAGTATGAGAAGAACTACCCAGTATATGATTTGTAGCTGGCCATCATTATTTTTGCCTTGAAGATTTGGCGGCATCACCTTTACGGCATTACATTTGAGATTCTCACTAATCATAAGAGTCTCAAATATATTTTTATTCAGGAGTTTAATCTCCGACAGAGGAGATGGATGGAGTTCCTGAAGGATCACGATTGTACCATTAGCTACCACCCGGGGAAAGCTAATGTGGTTGTCGATGCACTCAGCAGGAAGTCCAGAGGGACTTTGGCTTGCCACCAGACATCAGTCACAGACTTGATTTAGAGTTTCTCTGGGTTAGACCTTGAGGAGCAGGAACAGACAGAGCAGGATATTCTTGTTACCATGATTGCTCAGTCGTCGATCAGGACGAGGATCCGAGAGGCCCAAGCTGGTGAGCAGCATTTGTAGTTTATTGGCAGCCAGGTAGCTTCCGGGCAGCAGACCGATTTCACACGAGACGAGGAGGGTATTATATACTTCCGAAGTAGATTATGTGTATCTCAGTCTCACCCGGTCTTACAGGAGCTACTTCAGGAGGCTCATCGCTCTCGATTTGCAATCCATCCAGGTGGGACCAGCATGTATCGAGATTTGAGGCGTTCCTACTGGTGGAACGGTATGAAGAAAGACATCGCGGAATTCGTAGCTAGATGTCTTGTCTGTCAGCAGGTGAAGGCTGAGCACCAGAGACCTGCCGGTTTACTTTAGCGGATTCCTATTCCTGAGTGGAAATGGGAACACATTACTATGGACTTTGTGGTGGGTTTGCCAAGGACACGACGAGGCCATGACGCGATTTGGGTGATCGTTGATCGATTAATCAAATCCACGCACTTCTTAGCGATCCGGAAGACTGATTCCCTGGATCGATTGATAGATCAGTATTGCCAGGAGATCATCAGATTACATGGTGTTCCTTTGAGTATCATTTCGAATAGAGACCCTCATTTCGCGTCTCATTTCTAGCAGAGTCTGCAGCAGTCCTTGGGCACTCAGCTCCGTTTCAGTACAGCTTTCCATCTGTAGACAGATGAACAGTCAGAGCGGACCATTTAGACTCTAGAGGACTTGCTGAGGTCTTGTGTATTGGATTTTGGGAGGCAGTTGGGAGGACCACTTGCCATTGGTAGAGTTTGTCTATAAGAACAGCTATCATTCGGCTATCCAGATGGCACCATTTGAAGCGTTGTATGGTAGGCCTTGTTGGACACCCACCCTTTGGGAGGAGGTTGGGGAAGCCCAGCTGTTGGGACCTCATAGAGCTCAGTAGGAGGCAGAGTTGGTCCGTACTATCAGACGGAGGATGTTAGAGGCGCAGGACCACCAGAAGAGTTATGCTGATCGGAGACGCAGACCTTTGGAGTTCTCTATAGGAGACCATGTATTTCTGCGAGTTTCACCCACGAAAGGGGTGAAGAGATTTAGCCTCAGAGGTAAGCTGGTTCCGCGATACATTGGCCCTTTCCAGATCCTGGAGAGGATTGGAGCAGTAGCTTATCGTCTGGCACTACCCCCGTCCCTGGTAGGCGTCCACGACATATTCCACGTGTCTATGTTGAGGAGATACCTACCCGATCCATCACGTGTGCTGACAGATATCTCAGTTCCTTTTCAACCCGACATTACCTATGAGGACGTTCCGGTACGGATTTTGGACCGGAAAGAGCGTCAGTTACGGAACAAGACAATCCGACTGGTTAAAGTCGGATGGCAGCATCATTCGGATGAGGAGGCTACCTAGGAGCTCGAGGATACTATCCAAGCTCGATACCCCCATCTTTTCACTTGAGGTATGTGATTTAATTTACCGTTCAACATTTATACTCTTTACCTATTGTTATTATTTGCTGATGGTAGATAACGAACTTTGGAGACCAAATTATTATTAGTGGGGGAGAATGTAAAATACCGAAAAATGGTGAAACACCATAAGAGAATTTTCTGGAATTTTTAGAAATTTTTCGAAGCTCGTATGGACGAGTTTACGGGGATAAAAATGGGGTCCGAGAAAGCCTGTTTAGGCTACCCGTTTTAGTGAGAAAATATTTATTTATTTATTTATTTTTTATTTCCTTTCCTTTTCTTTTTCTCCTCAGTGCGCTTTAAGCCCGACGCCATTCCCCGACATTGATTTTCCCCACTCGCGCCTTCTCCTTTCCCCCGATCTTCTGCCCTAACCACTACACGGCGGTTTTCACCTCCTCGCCAACCCGATTTCCCTCGCCTCTCCTCCTTTTCCTTCCTGAGCCGCCACCACAGCCGATGCCGCACGGAGTAGTGCCGACCCAGCACCGCCGAACTCGTGTGCCCTAGCCGAATCCTTCCCACTGCTGGCACCGATTTCCTCCAGCGCCGATGGTCGAAGCACCTCTTGAAGTTCAGCCGGTGGCCGTCTCGAGCATCATGGAGTTTCTTCTCCTCTGATTTCCACTCGATCCTATCCCTTCGGCCAAGCTTCAACTCCTTTGCCCTAGATCGCCGTCGCACGGAGCAGCGCCGCATAGTGCCCTAGTTTCCATTGCACAGAAAAGTCGTCGTCCGGTTTACCGTCGCTGTTGATCAGTGCTGTCATCGTAGGGGGAAGGAGCATCGCTTAAGGGATTAGGCCAACCTTTTCCCTTTGTTGTGGAGTCAGGAAGAATTGCAGATCTCATATAAGAGGGGTCCACGATCTCTTCCTCTTCACTGCTCTGAATCAGGGTAAATCTTGGATTCAATCTCTTGTTGTCTGATCATTGTAGCTCCGACTAGAATCCTTGTGATGGCTGGAATACTTGTAGGTGTTGGCGATATAGACAAAACCTAGAGATCAGTGAAAGGTAATGTTCTTGTTTAACGTTTGTGGATTTAGGTCTTGATGTGGATAAGTTAATCGATGATCAGTTAAGGTTGATCAATAATTAGGGTTTTCCTAATTGAATTAGGAACTTGATTTAGTTATTTGATACATGTTGAGTAACTAAATTATATGTGTTAAATTTAGGTAGATCGAGGATGATGTTTTAGGATTTCTCCCTAAATTATTCTTAAGTATTTTTATTTAGCGCTTCTTTTGAATTGTAGCTAAATAAAAATATATCTATATATTTGACACAGGACTTTGACGCGAGGCGAGTATCTCGATGTCGGATTTGGACTGGATTGGACCTTCCTATTGGAGGCGAGTACCTTGACTTATCTTTGATAATGTCATGTTGATATATTTAGTAGGTTATAACCCTTAGTAATGATTATGTTCGTCTTTGCTTCGCTTGGTCACCACCCAATACCAGCTACATACTTGTCTTGTTTACTTATTATGCACTTCATGTTAGTACCTACCGGATTATACATGCTTATAGGGGTAGTGGCATAACCATGTGTTTATTATGTTCAGGATCTAGGTTTTTATACCTTATCTAATCTGTGTACCTTTGATTTGGTTCATTGTCCTATGGTACACATTTTATATATATATGGATACTGCTATGCTGTTCAGGATTCTGTCATGATTAGTGTCATGCATCATTCGCATGATTGCATGTTGCGCGATAGTCTGCTCCATTATTGTTGAACACATCGCTAGTTTCATCTCTGTCGGTGCACCGCTGGACGCTCATGGGTATCGTGACGCAGCGTGGTAGCACGCCAGATTTGCTCGGTGGTCCTAGGAGGATAGGTGTACTCCGACAGCATCCCGTCCACTCAGTCACTCATCAGGAGTAATGATGGCAGAGTGCACGGTTGTCACAGCCCTACCCACTCGATCTCACCATCGTGTGTGAGATGGTTGACTGATGTCAGGGGTGACCAGGACCCATCATTGGCATCATACGCATTTATGCATTTACTGATTGTGTTTGTTGTACTTATATGCTGCATTTGGATGGATGCATATGTTTGACATGCATACAAGATTTATGATACTCTTGGTCTGATGACCTGATTATTCTGATAGGAGGCCCTAGTGAGTACAGTTCTCTTTAGCCTTTTCTATTGTGCATTTCCAGCTTTTGTCCAGGAGACTGTACTCCGTAGTTATTACTATTTGTTATAGTTTACTATACATATCAACTAGGTATCTGCTGAGTTGTTGAACTAACCCCCCCAACCCCCTCCCCCTGTGGACATTATTTTCAAGTACCAGGTTGTTTACGAAGTCGCTTGGAGCATCCTGTGTGCCAGTTCCCATGTCACATCTGAAGACTTACCAGTTTCATTTATGTTTTTATTTGTTTTGTGTATTAAGAGTACTTAGCATTGTAAATTCTGGTTTTGGCGCTTGAGTGTTGTTATGGAGTGTTTTCTGTTGTTTGACGGTTGTGTATGCCTAGCCGGCTAGCAGTCTTGTATTTTGGTTTGTATTTGATTTTCTATCATTTTCCACTGTGTTTTTGTTTTAGTACAGTCGAGTGGGATGCTACATATATAATTGCGTGGTTGTTTAGTTATTTTATTGTTATTATTTCGGCCGTGTTGGCCGAGGTATATGTGGCCTTGAGGGCATTGTAGATATGTCTCAGATTGTCACCCGTAAAGGGGAGATGCTGCCGAAATTTCTTCTGGCAGAGACTCTTCTGGGGTGTGACAAGGGCTGTGACAACCGTGCACTCTGTCATCACTACTCCTGATGAGTGACCGAGTGGATGGGATGCTGTCGGAGTACACCTATCCTCCTACCCCAAATCATAAGTAGGGGAGCGCAATGCTCTCATCTCCTTGAGCAAGTCTAGAGGAGGGATCCCTGCCGGCTATCATGCTGTGTCACACTACCCATGAGCGGACCAATGGAGCCAAACAGAGCAAACTGTCTGCCGGCTACCATGCTACGTCTCCGGACCAGCGGAGCCTAACAGAGCAGAACTATATGCAGGCTAACACGCTGAGTCACCGGACTAGCGGAGCCTAACAGCAGAACTGTCACACACCCTGCCTGACATACCACTAACCCATGAGTGGTGGTGTATATAGATCTATGTAACTGGCGATGTGCTCAACAATAATGGAGCCGACTATCGCACAGCATGCAATCATGCGAGATGGTGCATAAGTATGGAAATATCCTGATCCTATCCATCTCTACATAATGTGTACTATAGGATAAATAGATCCAATCAATAGTCTAGGTACACAGACCAGATAAGGTATAAAAACATAGGTCCTGAACATAATAAGGTATGGTTATGTCACTAACTCTATAAGCATATAAAATCAGATGGGTACTAACATGAAATGCAAAACAGGTAAGCAAAAACAAACATGTAACAGGTATCCGGTAGTGACAAACTAATATATATATGAAACATAATCATTACTACTTGTTAAAAACTACTATGCATATCAAATGACATATCAAAATAGATAAGTCAGGGTACCCGCCTCCAATAAGAAAGTCCAATCTGATCCAAATCCGACGTCAAGATACTTGTCTCGTGTCAAAGTCCTATGTCACCAATATATATACATTCTTATTTGGCTACAATTTAAATGAATAGCTAAATAAAAATCCTTAAGAACAATTTAGGGAAAAATCCTAAATCATAAACCTCAACCTACCTAAATTAAATCCAACACAATTTACGAACCTTAATTAGATCCATCATACACATATATTTTCATGAATAATTACTAACCATTCCCCCATCATATAGGGTTAGGCTAATCATGAAACAAACTCCAAAACTCAGTGCCCAACTATTAGGCCACTGCCGGATATGCGAGCTATCGAAAAACAGTGACTGGTGCCACAGTGACCAGCCCAACCATTAATTCAAATTTGAGCTACAACACAAGAAACAAATTCCTACTTCTTACCGTAATTTGGATGTATCACTATTGATCTAAAATCGAAGACGTTGGCTATCGGAACAAGAACAGAGCCGCTGTTGGAAACCAAGAAAACACCAATGTGATCAATTAACCCACTAGCACAAGATTGGGAAAACAGAACCCTACCTGCCTTACCCTAATCTTCTTCCTCTGTCCTTGAATATGTGTCTTCTCTATGGAGGAGACAAGGCACGGGAGGTGTGACCACAGTGAGGCCGTGAGGGAGAAGGTGTGGAGGCAGTAGCGCGAGGGAAGAAAAGCTCGCCTCTGGATGGCTAGTCGACCGACGCTAGGGCACAAGGTCGGCGACGCTGCTCGGGTCGAGAGACGACAGTGGCGTCGGCAGGGCACAGTGGCAACTGCCGACGCTAGGGTACAAGGAAAGGAGAAGTGAAGGTCGACGAAGCAAACTCGACGGCGGCATGATCAAATCTAGGGCAGAGGATCACGGGTGCTAGTGTGAGGCGCCGACGCTAGAACACAGACCGGCAGTGGTTTGCGCGTTGCCAGGGCTTGGGCAGGGATAGAAAAGGATCATCTTGGGGAGGAAGAAGGATCAGAGAAGAAGAGGATTGGGCAGAGGCGAGACTTGGCTGAGGGTTTTGTATGCAAGGGGAGGAAGAAACCACCATGTGGCGACGGTTGAGGAAGGTGAAGTGGCGTCGGCGTCGGGTGAGGGAGAGAAAACGACGTCGCGGAAGAAAAAGGGAAAGTCGGGGGAAGGAAACGGGGAAAGAGGAAAATAAGGAAAAGGAAAAAGAAAAAAAAGAAAATAAATAAATAAATTTAACTTTTCCTCGTTTAAATGGGGTAGCCCAAACAGATTTTCCCGGGCTCATATTTATCCCCATAACATAAATCATACGGTCTCTGAAAAATTCCCAAAAAATTTCTAAAAATTTTAAAAAATTTCCTTATGGTTATTCACCCTTTTTCGGTATTTTACACGACAAGTCTCTGATGGTTAGCCTTCTCCTGCTGACAGACTAGACATCTAGCTACAAACTCCGCAATGTCTTTCTTTATACTGTTCCACCAATAGGAACGCCTCAAATCTCGATACATACGGGTTCCGCCTGGGTGGATATCAAATCGGGAGCGATGAGCCTCCTAACGTAACTCATCCATAATCGGGTGAGACTAAGGTACGCATAATCTGCCTTGAAAATAAATAATACCCTCGTCATTTCAGGTGAACTCCGTCTGCTGCCCGGAAGCTATCTGGCTACCAATGGATTGTAGGCGCTGATCACCGGCCTGGGCCTCTCGAATCCTTGACCTGATTGATGATTGAGCAACAATGGTAATAAGGATACCCTACTCTATCTGTCCCTGCTCCTCAAGGCCCAACTCAAAAAATCCTGAATCAAGTCCGTGACTAAAACTCGGTGGCATGCTAAAGTCTCTCTGGATTTCTGGCTAAGTGCATTGGCAACAACATTAGCTTTCCCTGGGTGGTAGCTAATGGTACAGTCATAATCCTTCAGGAACTCCATCCATTTACTTTATCGGAGATTGAGTTCCTTCTGAGTGAAAAGATATTTGAGACTCTTATGATCAGTGAGAATCTAAAATGTAATACCATAAAGATGATGCCGCCAAATCTTCAAGGTAAAGATAATAGCGGCCAACTCCAGATCATGTACTGGGTAGTTCTTCTCATGCTCCTTCAACTGACAAGAAGCATAGGAGACTATCCTGCCATGCTGCATCAAAACAACGCCCAAACCCTATAGAAAAGTGTTGATGTAGAGTACGAATTCGTCCTCTCCAATGGGCATAACCAGAACTGGTGCCGACACTAATCTCCACTTCAGCTCCTGGAAGCTGGTCTCGCAGGCTTCTGACCACGTGAACTTCACGCCCTTCCGGATCAGGCATGTCAGCGGCATAGCAATGTGAGAGAAACCCTCAACAAACCATCGGTAATATCCGACCAATCCCAAGAAACTACGGATCTCCTGAACTGATTTCGACTGCTCCCAACTGGTGACAACCTCGATCTTCTAAGGATCTATCGAAATACCTCTACTAGATATCGCGTGTCCCAAAAAACTGAGTGAGAATAGACAAAAAGCACACTTGCTGAACTTTGCATATAGACGATGTCGTCGAAGAGTCTCCAAAACTATGCAAAGATACTATGCATGTTCCTCCTCGAAACGCGAGTAGATCAAAATGTCGTTGATAAAGATGATAACGAACCAATCTAGATACTTTACGAAAATACGGTTCATCAAATCAATAAATACCACTGGAGCATTGGTAAGCCCAAATGGCATTACCAAAAACTCATAATGTCCATATTTGGTGCAGAATGCTGTCTTTTGAACATCAGAATCTTTAACTCTGAGCTGATGATATCCAGATCATAGATCAATTCTAGAATATATTGATGTACCTCTGAGTTAATCAAACAAATCCTCAATCCATGGTAAGGGGTACTTATTTCTAACGGTCACTACATTCAGCTGTCTATAATCGATGCACAACCTCAGAGTATCATCTTTTTTCTTGACGAACAATACCGGAGAACCCCATGGAGATACACTAGGGTGAATAAATCCCCTATCCAATAACTGCTAGAGTTGGACATTTAGCTCGTCCAACTCTTTTGGTGCAATACGGTAAGGAGCTTTCGATGCCGGCGCAGTCCCCAGAATTAGCTCAATAGTGAACTCCACTTACCTTCGGGGAGGTAAGCCTGGTAGCTCCTCTGGAAATACATCCGGATACTCTCGGACCACTAGAATGTCTAAGAGTTGAGATGTACTGCTGTCGTCGTTAGCATTAATTAATAACAATAGAAATCTCTGACAGTCATATGATAACAGCTTCTGAGTCTGAATCACAGAAATGGTCGATATACCATCATCCCTGATGCTAGTGAAATTCCACGAGGGTTGGTTTGGAGGTCGGAATGTAACCACCCTCGTCGGGCAATCAACCGTGGCATGATATGCTGACAGTCAATCGATGCCAAGGATAATGTCGAACTCGATCATTTCCAGTACTAATAAATTTATAGTGAGTATATTGTTATCGAAGTCTAATGTGCTCCTCTGACCTCCAGAGTGATGCCCAATGTATCACCGGACGGTAGGGCGACAGTCAATTACCATGGTCTAAGGATAGGTAGTCTACCAATCTCCCTCATAAATGTTGGGTTCTTCGGGCCGCGAAAATCGCTTTTTCGCGTCGCGGAAACCCCGAGTCACCCAAAGCCATGGATCTCGTGCAAAGATTCGTAAACAAAATTTTTCGAAAAACCTTTTCTTGTACGAGTTTGTAAAAACTTTAGATCTACACTAAAGTTAAGATCATTACCCTTGATGCGCGCCCCACGCGAATCCCGCTCGTCCAAATGTTGCCGGATCTCAAGACCGTCAAGCGCACGGTCCTCTAGAAGTATCCACACGGACACACTAGATGGAGGTGACCAAAAACCAAGGTGTGCTAGCACCTATGTGGTTCGGCCAAGGAAGGAGGAGAGGGAGAGTGCAAGAAGAACTCAAGGAGGAAGAAGAAGGAATGAATGATATAATCAATTTTCAAAAATGAAAATTGTTCACCACATTCAAGTGGCCGGCCACCTTCTAGGAGGTGTAACCCCCACATTAATTCCAATTAATGTGGAGACCATTAAGAGTTGTAACCCCCATGAGGTGGCACTCTAGGATGATGTGGATCAACACTATTGGTCCACATCTTGCCACCTCACTAAATGACATGGCAACAAATGTAACCTCCTCATTTAATGTGGGCCGGCCACATTAAATGCTATGGAAGCTTGTAACCTCCATGAGGTGGCACACATTGATGATGCGGAGCAATTCTATTGGTCCACATCTTGTCAACTCACTAGTGATGTGGCAAAAAGTCAAGTCAAACATGACTTTTTCTCTTCCTCTCAAATCAAGTCAAACTTGATCAAATCTCTCTCATGGTTGATCTAATCCAACCATATGATTCAAGCCAACTTAATATAATGAATCTAATTCATTAAATTAAGTTGATTTAATGAGTCATAATCTAAATTAGACTCATTGAATACATGAATCAACTTGAGTCCAACTCAATTAGCCCAATTTGGATTACTCTTAATCCAATATGATTCATCAAATGAATCTAATCCTCTTAGTTCATCATATGAACCAAATCTCCATCTAATTGTCCTTAGTGTGTGACCCTATAGGTTCTTGTAACTTTGGCAATGCCCTAAACCCATTTAGGAGCATAAGTAATGAGCGGTATCTAGCAACACATCATTACTACCCAAGTTACAAGAATGTCGAGATCCGACATCACCTTGTGACTACCAATTGTGACTCCTCACAAAATATGTGACATTATCCTTCTATCGTAGACATCTAGATTGATCAATATGAGGCATAGACCGTGTCATCCTCTAATCAATCTAAATCTTGAACTCCAAGTAGACTCACTCGATCAAATGAGCTCAACATCTAATGTTGACTCATTTGGGCATGGTCATGCACTTCGTGGTCTAACTCTATCAAGAATTTTGATGTCGCTCCCGTCATATGGGAGGGATAGATCCCATCTACATCACTCACATCCCTCTGCATAATTTGTTACATACCCGGTAATCGCCTTTAAGTTACGGGTGACGTTTGATGAAACCAAAGTACATAACTCCTTATGTAGGGATCGTGACTTCGGTCTAAGGACTAATAGTCATACTAATAGTCACGTGAGAAAGTATATAACACTCGTATAACGATCCATGATACTTTCTCACGGCGGGTCATTCATACATTCTCCAATGTATACCCATGTGTCAGCTTGATATCTCTATATCCATGACTTGTGAGATCAAGTCATCGAGCTGACCTACATGCTAGTTTTATTGCATTAACATTGTCCCTGAATGTTAATACTCGACTAGGAATGATTTAGAGTAGTGTTCCCTATATCATCTCACTATCGATTCAACTAATCGATTGATATAGGTATGAACCTTCTACTCAAGGACGCTATTATACTTAGTCTATTTGGCACTAATACAAATAAGTATAATAACCAAACAAATGTCTTTATTAATATACAAGAATATGATACAATGAGTTCATACAATCATCAAATGATTGGTTCTAGGGCTCTAACTAACAATAAATGCACGAGAAATAAAAGAATGCGAACTACCAGTATCAATTAGCATATCAGTAGAAAACGCATAAAGTAAGACCGTACCATAGAAAACGGATCCGTCGGTCCACTGTGCATCCTCTCTGGTAATCGTGTGAATTCGTCCAGTCTCTAGCGGGGGTGGAGGTGGTAATACTACCAGAGGCTGCTGCACCTGAGCTTGAGCCTACGACTGAGGTTGTACCGGATACTAAGCTAGAGATGGGTATGAGGACTGCGTCTGATACTGGACCGGTGGTTGGGCTGCGACTGGTACTGAACTAGTGACTGTGGCTGCAGCTGATACTGGACTAGTGGCTGAGGCTATAACTGGTACTAAACTAGTGGCTGGGGTTGTAGTTAATACTGCACCAATGGCTGAGGCTGCGACTAATACTGCCCCTGTGTCAGATACTGAGGTCCTAAAACAGAACTCTGTGATACCATATGGGCACTCGAGTGCTCCTGTCTGAGCATGCCATATGCAGCTACTGCAAGAGGGGTTGTCCTGAGTTGGCGATGCGAAGATTGAGCTTTCTACCCCCCTCACTGAGTCACTGTCTAACTGAACTGTCATCCCTGAATAGAAACCCTGGAAGCTACATGCTGAGCCTTCAGTGAACAATCTCGGTTTATGTGCCCAGACAGTTTGTAATAATAGAAAACTGATTGTACCAGGGAGTAGGCTGATGTGATGTGATCTTTGGACCCACATCGGGTGTAGTGAATGTCATTGGCGGGCTATTTCCGGTTCTGCTGAGAAGACCAGAAATGTCCTGATGAAGACTGCCCTGACTTTTGAGGTCGGCCAGATGCCCTAGAAGTACCCTGACCCGACCAACTACGACTACTCTGTTGCTGTCCGGTAGCCTGTGGCTGCTGGTTCTGTCCTGAAGTCTGATCTATGTACCCCCTTTTTGTCCATATTCGCTCTGTTGAGCCAACTCAATCATAAGGGCTCTATCCAATGCTTCTATATAAGATGAATTACCAAAACCTACAATCTTTACTTGAAGATGTCCATCAAGTCCCTGGACCAACTGAAACATACATGACCTGTCCTCAGCAACTAACTCTAGACAAAATCTGGCTAACTAATTAAATTCAGCATTATATTCCATCACTGTACGATTATTCTACCGATGGCTCAGAAAATCCTAATGGTGTGCCATCTGATATGACTGTGGAAAGTACTAACTCTTAAAGGCCTCTCTAAATCTCACCCAGGTGATGTGTTGCTCGCCTATGATTGAGCGTTGTGTATTCCACTAGATATCGACCTCGTCCCTAAATGGAAAGCAGTCATCTCTGCTTTCTCCCACTCAGAGCAAGTCATATAAAAGAAAGTCCACTCCATAGTCTCTATCCAAGACTGAGCCACGCTAGGATCGGTCTCCCCTCATAATAGCGTGAATCAGCTTTTCACCGACTCTGCCAAACTTGGGATCCGAGCTTGTGTCGCAATCATATCAGTAAGGTAAATAGGGATCGCCGCGAAAACTGACGGAACCACTAGAGTTGGTACTACAAGTGGTACCATTAGATAGGAATGGTACCCCTGGTGCTACTACATAAGTCGAGGCAGGTACCGTTGGTGGCACTGCAAGGTCAATATAGGTAGGAGCGACTCGAGGTACGGTAGGTGGTGGTACCTGATAAGGAGCAATTGGTACTGTTGGTGCGGGTGTCGAGTATGCAATAGCAGGCACAGGTGGCGGTGGTGCTGGGTCCGTAGTAGGCTCGGATGGAGGAGGTGCCGGATATGCCAAAGGTGGTACTGCTGGTGGTATAGTGGACGTTGTAAGGGTGGGTCCTACGGGCATGGTTAAGTTGGGTACCTGTGAAGAAGGAACCGTCAAAATCTGGGAGCCCGACGCGCCCGCAGTATCATGAGGAATTTGTCCCTGACCGACAGGCTCAATCCCAGTAAACCTCTCTAATGACTCCATCGCCAGGGATTCCAACGCCCTCTTGCGTGGTCGTCCTGCACCACGTCTCGGCATGGGAACATGTATATCGCTTCATATCTGTTAAATTATTACCCAGGTATTACTACGGGTACCAAAATTATAAAATTAATCATCATACCTATTTGTCATCTGGAGATGTTCCGTCGCCGCCAAATCCCCAAATATTACCTCGTCAAAGAATACCTCAGAATGCTAAAACATGAAATTTGACGGAAATCCATATAAATCTGAAAATACCCAGATTATATCGCAAAACTTGGCTTTGATACCAAATAAATTATCATGCCCCAGAGGAATCCCTACTAGAGAAAAATTCGGAAACATCTCCCCTGTACCAGTGATAATTTGAATCCATAAATACACAGCCCTCAGGTCCTCTCAATCCTCGGCCAACATGGCCGGAACATAAGCAATAATTTAAATAAACATTCCACGCAGTTATATATATATATATATATATATATATATATATTTGTTATACTACGGACTCTATCCTGTGGATTATTACAGACCAAGTGTCATGTCATATTATTTTATTTTTTTTATAAAACAATTTCTCTTTCTTTGATTTTTTTTCTTCTTCCTCGTTCTCGTTGAAACGAAGCCCGCTCACCGCGCGCGCCTCTTCCTCGTCGTTCTCGCTGAAACGAAGCACCAGAATCTGGACGCGATCACGACGGAAGCAGGCGTGGTCGCATCCGGAATATAGACGCGACCACGCCGAAATCCAGATGCGACCGCGCCAGAATCCGGTCACCTGCCCAACACGGTCGGAATCGTCTGGAATCAAGCTTGATTGCAACTGGAATGGAGTTGTGGCCGAAATCGCCTGCCTCCGGCTGCGAAAGCGCCAGAATTCGGTCGCCTGCCCAACATGGTCACGATCGTGTTGGATCGCGGCTGGAATCGAGCTTAATCGTCGCTGTATCACGACTGGAATCGAGATGTGGCCGAAATCCATATCGCGATCCCCACCGGGTTCACCCCCTGGGGCTATAGTGTGGGTGGGTCCAGGCGGTCGGAGGCCGCCGACGGTGGGCAGATGGCCAGTAGCAGGGCGGGTGGCGGGCGCGCGAGGAGGCGCGGTGAGCACAGTGAGTTGTTTCGATGAGAACGAAGAGAAAAAAAAAGAAAAAATTGCATTTAAAAATTAAAAAGAAAATGACATGGCAAGCCCGTAACAATCCGTAGGAAATAGTCCGCAGCATACCAATCCTCTCTCTCTCTCTCTCTCTCTATATATATATATATATATATATGAACGAAGAGAAAAAAAAAAGAAAAAGTTGCATTTAAAAATTAAAAAGAAAATGACATGGCAATCCCGTAACAATCCGTAGGAAATAGTCCGCAGCATACAATCCTCTCTCTCTCTCTCTCTCTCTCTCTCTCTCTCTCTCTCTCTCTCTCTCTCTATATATATATATATATATATATATATATATATATATATATATAGAGCGAGAAAACCCATCGAGTGAAAGAAAACCCATCGAGTCAAACCTACTCCACTACAGCGAGAAAAACACAACCCACAACGGAAAAGCATCGCAATGGAAAACATGGATAGCATACCAAAATCTCAATATAAGATCCACGAGTGAAAGAAACACACATCACAAATCTGTAGATCACATAACAAGGAACCAAAGTCCAAAAATAGAAAACCATCTCGACATGGAGTGAGAATTAGTAACTAGAACCTCCTGATAATTTCAACCTGAAATAGTAATAAATCAACGGAGTGAGTTCAAAAACTCAGCAGGTATCGATTAGACATACATAGTAAGATATAACTATCAGTAATAATCATGCAGTACAGTCTTCCGAATAATAACAAAAAATGTAAAAATTAACAACAGAAGAAATTGTACTCACCAGGACCTCCTATCCGGATACAAGGGTCGTCAGACCAAATACCTCACGTCTCCTATATGCATGTCAATCATATGCAACCACCAAAATGTATCAATCACAAGCAATAAATGCAATCCATGCATATGATGCAAATGACATGGTTACCCATGACGCCAGTCAGCCACCTCACACGCGATGGTGAGGTCGAGTGGGTAGGGCTATGACAACTGTGCACTCTGCCATCACTACTCCTGAGTGACCGAGTGAACAGGATGTTGTCGGAGTACACCTATCCTCCTAGCCCAAACATAGTGGGGGAGCCTAAGCTCTCATCTCCCTGTGTCATAGTCAAGTGGAAGGATCCCTGTCTGCTATCATGCTGCAGTCACACTACCCATGAGCGGTCCTGCGGAGCCCTGATAGAGCAAACTGCACACACCTTGCCTGATATACCACTAACCCATGAGTGGTTGTGTGTACAGATCATGTAATTGGAGATGTGCTCAACTATAAAGAAGCTGACAATCGCTCAACATGCTATCATACAAAATGGTGCATGACACTAAAGCATATAACTCTTGAAAATGTCAACCTCCATATAATATGTACCAAAAGGAAAATCGAGTCCATAACAAGGATCTAGATATATATGTCAGGTAATAAATCTAGGTACACATATCAGATAATAAAATTAGGTACACATGCTAGATAATAAATTTAGGTACACATGCCACGTATATCTAGTAGCTAGGCCTATATCCGATAATGCATTGTATGTCACTACTTCTATGAACATAAGTACACATGGCAAGAATCAAGAGGCATAAACATAAATGCATAACAGATAACAATATAGGCATACTACAAGTATCAAGTAGTGATATACCAAGCAAATATAAACATAACCATTACTACTAGTTATAACCTATTACACATATCAGAATGACAATATCAAAATATATAAGTCAAAGGTACCCAACTCAAAAGAAGATCATATCAGATAAATCCCACGTCGTGATGCTATGTCAATGGAGTCCTGTATCAAAGTATTTTATTTAGCTAAGTTCTTATGAATTAAATAGCTAAATAAAATCCTCAAAACTAGTTAGGGAAAACCCTAATCAAAATGATCCTTAATTGTTTTTATGAATTAATCCAATAGATTAAGCAACCCTAAACTCACCTAAATATGTACTTACCCACTGCTAGAGGAGGTTGCTGCTGGATCCGGTGGTTGGAGCAAGGTGGAGTCGCAAATCTCCCCGTGAGAACCCTAAAACACAGCCAATCTTAGCATCCAATCCTTATAGATCCTGGAACTTGGAATCAAAGCTTACCCTATGCAGCCAGTCCCTCTCTGATAATGGAGTGGCAAGAATGTGACACTTGCTTGATCTACTGACACAGCATAATTAGAGGGGTAAATGTGCCCAAAGGAGTAGATCTGTTGTGATCGACTCGGTTGATCGCTGGAAATGGTGGTTGCTTATCCTACGATGGCTGAATGATGTCAATGTAGTCGGAATTTGGTGGTGACACACCCATCAATGCGCTATGGGAGAGCCCAGAGGTGGAGAAGGCGCACGGATTCAGTTGCCGGCGATGAATCGATAGCGAGAAAGGGGTAGAAGGGCTCTGGTTCGGTGGCTGTCCATAGCTCGATCGCAAGAGGGGCGGATCCAAACTAGGGCAGAGGGTGGCTAGGGCACAGGCGACAAGGCTCGGGTAGTTGATGGCCGGCTAGCGCCAATTTGCAGCGTCAGCAAGGGCAGCGGTGCTTCGGCGTCACTAGATTGCAGTGAGAAGAGGAGAAGGCGGTGTTGCGACACAGGTGACAGATCGGGAGAGGAGAGGGCTCGAGGCTTTCCTTGGTCAACAATTTTGTACGCGTGGGAGATGAGGCGTCGCGAGGCGGCGCCGTTGTGTTGGGGAAGATAAAGAGGAGAAGAAGGGATGAGTCGACAGTGGGGGAATGAGAAGGAATCGGGAGAAGGAGGGGGGAATGAGGAAGCTTCGGCATATGAGATTTAGGGCACTTAATACAACTTATTTATGTAGGGTTTAATTTATTAAACCTTAAGTTAATTTCTCAATCAATTCTCATTTAATTGGTATTATAAATGGGTTTTTCTCAAATCTATAAATTTATCCTCTTAAATTCATCATACGAGCTCTAAAAAATTTCCAGAAAATTCTTAAAAATTTTTAAGAATCCCCTTATGGTTATTCGTCCTTTTCGGTATTTTACATGTATACTTCTCCCATTCTTGAACTCCATTAGCCATCAATTTCTTCCCAAAGTTAACCATTTAGGCAATTAAAATCTGCATGAGATAGAGGGAGAATTAGGAAAAGGATGAAATATTTCCAATGTAAAATCAAGGATGATGAAACAAATCAATAATCTTGGTACAACAAGTTGAGGATGTACGATCCTTCCATATGAACATTAGTTGTAGTTTTTCTTCAAAGATCTAGACTCCTTTTGAAAAAACAAGAGCATTGAAATCTCGAAAATGGTTCCTTTTATGAGTATTTAGTACATTGACATCGCAAATCCATGAAACAAGCTGAGTACAAGGAACTCAAAGTTTAAAATACAAAAACAGCTGATACTGAAGGATGGGTAAAGAAGTGGAAAGGATCCTTCATGATTTACTGGATATGAAATATTCTGCTAAGCCATACTTCTGTTCTTATCAAAAGCAACTAGTTATGGTACCTTTTGCCAGGGAAAATAAAAAAAATCTCTCACTGATAAACCAGATGCCTATAGAAGAGAGAAGAGTCACTCCACTTCAATAGCTTTATGATCTTAATTTACACGTGCCTGAAATGAACACGAAAGAGAAAATTTAACTTCATATCACCTTGAATCAATCCTTCTTCCCCGTGCCAAAAAGATGAGTTCTTCAATTGTTTAAACCTTGTCAATCACTAGAAAAAGGGCAGGAATCATATCAAAGGCGCCTCTTATCTTCGCACTAACCTGCCCCCGATCACAGACAAAGCAAAGCTGTTGATTTTACATGACTTGAAGAACCCATTTTTTGAAAACTCTTACCGTAAAGAAACAAAACTAAAGAAATAAATAACAAACAAAGAAAAAAAAAAAGGTGATTTTGTCCTTTTTTCCTCGAAGCGACCGGCTATTACAGTCGACTGTAAATGAGGAATCGAGAACGACGAAAATTACCAAAAAGCTACAAGGAACCCGATGAGTAACCTACCAAGCCACAGAAGAGAGAAGTCGGCTAAGGAAGATCACTCAGCAGGAGAGCGATCGGCCAAGGAGGGTTCCAATCACACAGTTGGCCTGGTCGGGGCAACGGATGTAGCAGTCATAGATGTTGAAGAGGACGACGGCTTGGAGCTTGGCAGAGATGATTGGTGAGAAAGGAGTGAAGATCTATAACACCGCCATGAGGTGAGATCGAAGAGTGAGAAGGGATTTTGAGGAGAGGGGTTCGTCGAGAGAGGTGGAAGACAAAAACATGTGAGGAGAGGAGAAGATCGTCACTACAACAAAAACCCTCATAGACATCAGTGGAACAACAACGGTTTTAAGCAAAAACCGATGTCTTTGAGTATTTTACACCGGTTTTTCCAAAAACCGGTGTCTATAAGCGCAGATTTTCGCTCATAGACATTGGTTTTTTTAGCCGATGTCTATGAGCGCCTTTTTTTCATTAATAGACATCGATTTTAACCGTGATTTTTAAAACCGGTGTCTATGAACCAAAATTTTGGCGGACTTTCGTAGCGCCCTTTCTTTTGGGCTTCTCCTCACCCACAATAAATCGAAACCCTAATCCTCTGCATCCTCCTTTTAGGAGATACCATTTGAAAGACGAGCAATGGATCTCTTGACGGCGATGTGGACGACGGCCGTCGTCGGCGCTATCGCGGTCTACTGGTTCGTGTGGGTGATGGGCTCGGCGGAAGTGAAAGGCAAGCGGGCAGTGAACCTTAAGATGAGATTGATCATGCAGGATAAGGTGCAGGACAAGTACATCAGTACTTGTCCTTCTTTCTCCGCTCCAAGGAGGGCATTGTCGCCGCGCCCGACGAAGATAACGTCCCTGCCTTCGTCGACACCTTCTACAACCTCGTCACAGACATCTACTAGTGGGGATGGGGGCAGTCCTTCCACTTCTCGCACTCACTTCCCGGCCGCTCCCACCAGGAAGCCACATGCATCCACGAGGAGCTCACCGCTGATCTGAGAGATGGGGATCTCCTCTCTCAAATCCCCATCCGAGGTCGCTCGCTCCTCCTTCCCTTCACTATGACCGGCAAAAGGATGGCCGCCCCATTTCTCTTGCTGCTAATCGCGTCCTGCTAATCTCCCTTGCTGCTAATCGCGCTCCGGGGTGAATCGCAGCGCAAAGGGCGGCTCGGACTCTTTGTCCCTCCATCTCTGTCCTTTCTCCATCTCCCATTACGTCGCCCGGAGCTAGATCGAGATGGTGGTGAAGCTCTCGAAAGCGGAGAAGAAGGTCCGCTACGACAAGAGGTTGTGCTCGCTTCTGGACGAGTACGGGAAGGTCCTAATCACCGCCGCCGACAATGTTGGGTCCAACCAGCTCCAAAGCATCCGCAGGGGCCTCCGCGGCGACTCCGTCATCCTCATGGGCAAGAACACCCTCATCCGCCGCTGCATCCGCTTCCACACCGAGAAGACCGGCAACAAGGACTTCCTCAACCTCCTCCCCCTTCTCGTCGTACGCACTCTTCGCCATTTCCCATTTCCTCATCTTTAGTTCCTCCATGAATCGATCATTTAGCTATTTAGTAATTATCCTTAACTGATTCAGGGGAATGTGGGATTGATATTCACAAAGGGCGATCTTAAGGAAGTTAGCGAGGAGGTTGCCAAGTACAAGGTGTTGAATATAATAAATGTGATTTTTTGATGTTGGTTATCACGATTATCATAGTTTTCTGTCGAGTGATCAATATTTTTGGTGTTTTCCATTTGCAAATTCGTAGACAACTTTTTTACTAGATTGTATAAACCTTTTCCACTCCGTAGTATCTTTAGTTCAGTACCCCATGTGTACATTTGAATTCCTTCACCAAAGGGGCCAGATATGAAACACTGAATCTATGCTGTTTGAATGGAAACTTTCTTGCAATCTTCATTGAAAAACCATTTATCATTTTTATTAGAAAACTTTTCTTCTATTCTCTCAAGTAGAATTTAAATGCTTCATTGATTTTAAGTACGAAGTAGAAGTCGGAGAATTTCATTATAGCTAATCCCTTATTAATTTTTATTGTAGAATCAGCTTAAAAGGAGACTTCACACAATGAGTGTTGCTTTTGCAACATGCTTTCTTTTTCCTCTTGCCATGTGGGACACAATATTAGTAAGTGTAATTGAAGAAATTACATGTATGCCTTTAGATAAAACAATCTTGTTCTTTTTGTGTGATATTTCCACCAAATTAAACCTAAAGTTGTGTTTTGGTTTGATCTGTTAATGTGTATTTTTAATTGATTGGCTGCAGGGTTCAGCTTCTGATAGTATTGTTAAGTTTCAGTTTCCAAGCTGGGCATACTTGAGTATAATCTTCTTTGGAATTATTTTCATATTCTATGCCGATAACATTGCTGAAGAAAGGTTAATTGCTAATGGAACTTCTTCATAACTATACAACTGCCTTAGGAGAAACTGTTTGAATGATTATCTAACAATTGAATGTTCATGCTGATCTGGGATCTGGATTCACAAGATTTTTGCATGTCTTATCTTTCATTCTTTATGCCTTGAAGCTTCTTTGCATTGTCATTGACTTTAAAGTATAAAAAACTGAAAGCCATTGTGCGGTCAAAGCAGGGCCAGAATATGAAGTATTTCTTACTGTACTGCAAATAAAAAAGGAACTTTAGCATCATCGTTATTAGAATTGGACAAAACAATGTTCTCCACAAGCTTTAACTGCAATTAAAGCTTCATTGTCTAGAAGTTGAGATTAGAAAATATCTTGTTTTAGTTATACTAGCATCTATAATGCACTTACAAAATTAGCTAATAGATAACTATGGTTCATTGACACTTATAAGGCTATTACTTTTGTTAATGTATCTTAGATGAAGCAAGTAAGAATAAAAGCTTCATAGTCTCATTTTGATGCTAGAAAAAATCAAATACTAATCCAACCATGGCTTTTTAATAACTGATTGTTAAGAAACTTCACTCAAGTTTAAGTAGTATACCATTCTAGACCACACAATGACCCTACAAAACAAATTAAATGTTTAAATTAACTGGTATATTGTGCCTACAAGTTATATGCTCTAACTTGTATTAGGTTAGACTTTGTTACTGGTTGGTTTCACCAATTCAACCCATACTTGAAAAGTTTAAACCATTTTTTGAAACTTCAATTGATTATATTTGATTATTAACCACTGCCTTATAGGGGGATCACTGTACATAATTATTCTTATCTTTTTATTTTCAAAGTGGCACTAAAATTAAGATTAACCAGGGTATTGTAACTGGTTAAGTGGACAAGAACAATCGATCATAATTTAACAAAAAAGGATTGTAGATATTATAGATCTATGTTATTCTGAATCGGACATGCTAAGATCAATGATATGACTACCGTGTCTTTATACTGTTTAATTGCTTTTATACTACATGCATTATTGATTATGGCAGAGTCAAGTATAGTAAAGATATCCTAAGTTACTTGGAGGATCTGTGGCTGAACGATGAATGCCAATATAATGGTTCTATGCTGGATGTCTTTCTTGTTACTGATCAATGATCCCTCTCTTCCTGAGCTTTGTCTTAACTAATGTTAATGCCTGTTTACACTTACGTGTGGTTGAACATTTGTAGGCTGCATCTTGTTTTTTCTTCTCCAAGGCATCTAATGATTTCTGGAGTATGCATTATTATTATGGAAATCTTATATCTAATGGATTTTTCCCTTTTGGGTTTTGTGATTTGTTCTTCAATTTTGGGATTCGGTATGCTTCCTCTTCTCTCTTGTTATAATATATTCCATTTTGACATTGCATGTAGTGTCATGAGTTGCTGCTTCTGTAGTGATTAGAAACTGGACAAGGTCTTGATGATCCATGGTCCAATAGGTTGGTGGGTTATATACAAGGCTATCCTTGTATTGTTTACAGTATTCATATGGATTTTCTCTTTTGTGCTTTAAGTTGGTTGGCAGAGAATGCACACTTGTTTCGGGCTGTATTTATAATGATCTGACTTGTGTAATGTGAATCATATATGTTCAAAGATATACATGATCAAGAACAATGAATCAAGCTACTTAGCAATGCCGTGATTGTGTTCCAGCACCATAGTCATAGGTGTTGGTGCGGGTAGCACTAACGGTCTAACCTAGGTTTTGATAAATGACAAATGGGTTAAGTTAGTTTTGTTGTTGTCTGACACTTTGATCGAGTGTGCAGGAGAAGTCCAGACAGGTCGACGGGCTGACCGGATGTCTGGCAAGAAGTCCAGTTAGGTCGACGGGCTGACCGGATAGCTGGCGAGAAGTCCAAGCGGGTCGACGGGCTGACCAGACGCTTGGCAAGAAGTCCAGCTAGGTCAACGGGCTGACCGGATAGCTGGCGAGAAGTCCAGACGGGTCGAAGGGCTGACCGGACGTCTGGCAGGTAAGTAAGGTAAGTCACTGGAGGGGAGTGATTGCGAGGACGCGTTCCCGGGAAGGGAACATTAGGCGTCGATCCGGCTTAGATCCATTTCGGATATCTAAGTCGAGATCGTGACTAGATTCCGGTCTCGGAAAGACGGAATCTAAGTCATACTTTTTCTGTTAATTCATACCTTATAAATTGTGCTAACAATCTGTGTTGCAGGGTATATTTTGCCTCAGACTAACCTTGTTTTGCAGGAGAAGGAATCTTTGGAAAAAGGTGGCCCGGGCGCCCGGAGGGGATCCAGGCGCCCGGAGGCAAGTTTTATCCTCTGCGTCGCCTCGCCACATGGAGCATCCTGACTGGACTTGCCACGTCGCACCAGGGCGCCCGGAAGGGATCCAGGCGCCCGGAGCAGCATATAAAAGAAGCCCCAGGGGTGGAGCTTCTCAAGAACATCTCTCAGAATTCCCAGATTGCTTTGCTGCTCTGTGCTCCAGCGACACTAACAAAGCTCCGACAACGCGCCCTTGCTCTTTAAGTTTTCTTTTTTGTCGGTACAGCTTTGTGTTTTGTTTCATTAGCATTTCTTGTACTCTTTTTGTAATCACATTCGAATTGCTAGTGATTGCCCAACGAAAGTGGTCAAGGACCACGGGCCTTCGAGTAGGAGTCGTCACAGGCTCCGAACGAAGTAAAATCAATTGTGTTCATTTACTTTTCCGCTGCGTACTTTTACACTCGAGTTTTCGAATCGATATTCACCCCCCCTCTATCGAACGATCACGGTCCTACAATAGGCACAATATAACATTTGTATTTTCCAAGGTACTTAGGCAATGAATTTAGCTGTGTATTTTGATAAATATTTTTCTTTGTTAAATTATTTAGCACCCAGAGCAACATAATTGTTTCTTATATCATTTGTGTATAGTCATCATGAAAAATGAAAATATGATATTTTTTCAGGATCAAGAATAGTACAATTTAATTTAACACATTTCATGTCTGATATTTGATGGTATTTGGACATACAAAGGAAAGAGGGTAACCAACTTATAGCCATAGCTTTGAGGGTCATGAATTACTAATGATGTGTTTATCCTCGTGTTTGCATATCCTTTACTCAACATTCACATGTTCCATTGTACCTAGACCATTCTGGGATATTTCACTAGGATGTCCTGATTAATATGGTTGGTGTGTATAGTTTTGCTTTGATCTGGTTACACTCCTTGAGAAACTTAAGAGGATGTGTTCTTTCTCTTCTTATAACCATCACTTGATGACACTTGATGTCAACTGGTGGTAACAAGCACCTTACACTTCTTATTTGGCAGCAAAAGGTGAAACCGTCACCTTGGCAACCCCAACAGGGTGACCCTCCACTATTTGGAAAAGAGGTAAATCACGGCACATGCAAGGAGGGGTTGAGGTAATCAGTGGGGCATTTCACACCCATTAGGAATTGACCTCAAGCCTGTTGGCAACAACACCCTTGCATGAACCAATTGCGTCAACCCGTGGGGGCACCTTACTCTTCTTCTTGATTAGAGAGTAAGTTGCAAGGACTGGAACGAGATTAAAGAAAACATTATGAATGTAACAATGATTTAATTGATTTGAATTTACTAGTGATATAACCTTTTACGTAGCTCAATGAAAGATCAGCTAAGCCGACCCCAATAATTAGGACAAATAAGGCTTGATGATGATGATAACATTGAAGGTTACTTATCATTCTGGTGTCATGCTGGCATGCTCAGTACACATAGTTGACATGTATGAAGTTAAACAACCAATCCTGCTCTGTCTCTCTTGTTTCTTTGATCATGATCATGTTAAATTATGATTAGGTATTTTTGAAGCAACTTCACTTGGGAGATTTAGAAGAGGTCCTCAAGATTCTCAGCCAGGATTAGAGGGAGAACTTCAAGAAAATATTCAGATGTCTCCACTTCCAAGCTGATGATGTATGTTAATCCTTATTTAATCTGTTATGGCCATTCATTTTTTTTTTAAAAAAAACATCTATATAGTTAACTCATTCATGTTTTTCCTTGTAAATGATAAGTCTATTTGTTGCAGGATATTTAACATCCTTTATCGTATATCACATATTAATGACAAGACAAGCAATTTCTCAATTTCTGGGTAAAAAATTGCTATTGCTATCCTTAAATAGCAATGTTAAAAACAAATTGGAAAAATGAGTGCTCCTCCACCATTAATGATTTTTCTTGTGTGGTGGAATTTTTTTCAGTAGGAGGATGTAGACACACTTGTGCTTGGGCCTTACATTTTCTCAATGTAATATGCCCAACTGAATAGCTAATCTGTCTTGTTTGCTAGTTAAGTGAGAAGTTCTTTTCCTGATTTCTTTCTTCCCGTTTGGAGAAATATCAGAATAGTTCTAGTATGAATTGATATTATGTCTAAGAATACAAGGTACTGTTTGATGTGCCCTTGGACACCAATTTGGATAGCTATTGGGATAATCTTTGAAAAATCACAATGATGAATGTTGTGTGTTTTGGTCAAAATGGATGTCTCAAAGAAATAAGGTAAATCAGAATGATTTGTCTTAAACATTCAAATTAATGGCATCATCTATTATGGTCTTGCTGTGATGTATATGGTTGCCTAACGTTGAAAAACCATTTCCCTATTTCATTAATCTGGCGTTATGGTTAAGAAGTATTTCTTTTCAGTTTAATCTTGTACATTACATCTTAACTGCATTATTCCCTGAAACTCCTGTTTTTACTTACTAGAGGATTGAATGGACCCAAAAGGAAGCTTTAACTTGCTGTTTTGGGTGCTGAACTAAGGAGGCAGCTGCCTTCTTGCCGCATTCCTTGCTGCTGTGGTTGGTAGCAGAAATCACAGAAAATAGGGGGCTTAGTGCAGGATATTCAGGATACCAAGATGGCATCAGAGGTAGTACAATAAATAGTATATCTCTTCATTAGAGGTAGCTTTGTTCTTCTATGCTTCCTTCACTGGATTTGTTGTGTAGTCATATTTCTTTGTTCAACCATTATCATGCCTAGTAAGTTGTTGTATGATGCTATCGGTTCTTATCAATCTGTACACTTGAATTAGAAGGAGCAAATTATCTATGTTATATTCTAAGCAGCATATACTAAGTGTCATATATGAAAGTTTTAGGTTCTATGTTATATTCGTTATCTTCCACAGCAGTCTTTAAAAACTCAGTATTCTATTTTATTTGATACATGTACACATTTGTTTTAGTTATTTGACATATGGTGGATTTATGTGTTTTTACAGTTTACAAATCTCAAGTACTCCAGAGTTGAAATTGATGAAGTGCGGTTCGAGTGGGCTGAATGCATGCTAGATTACATTTGAAGTGCGGTTCTACCTTGATGTGTTAAAAGAATGTTCTACCTTGATTTTGATATCTATTAGCTAACTTTTGATGTAAAAAGAATGTTTGGGTATTTTATGGATATTGTTGTAAGAAGATTATTTATATAATTTGTGAATATTTGTGTATTTTATGAATATTATTGAATGAAGAATATTTGTATAATTTGTGAATATTTGTGTATTTTTTTTTGTTATTGTCGGTTTTTCATTGTTTCGGAAATCAAATTTGTGCTGTTAAAAAATATACATATTATAACGGTTTTCCACCGCTGCAAAACCAGTGTTATTAACTAATATTACATCAGTCATTTACCGCTGTCAAAACTGGTGTTATTAACATACAATATTACATCGGTTTTACACCGTTGATGAAACGGTGTCGTTAAGTGATACTACACCGGTAAATAACCGATTCGAAGATCGGTGTCGTTAAGTGATACTACACCGATTTTAACCTGATGTCTAAAATGGCAGACTTTTAACATCGGCTTCATAGACATCGGTCGAAAATGAAATAGACACCGGTGGAAAACCGATGTCTATGAAGGTTTTTGTTGTAGTGCGTGTGAGGAGATCGTGAAGAGGAGATTGTGTGAGGAGAGGGAACATGAAGAAATCGTGTGAGGAAAGGAGAAAGTCACAAAAGGCTAGGGTTCAAGAAGACTAAGGGGGAAAAACACACGCCCAAATTTTTTTAGAGAGGAAAAGCAAAACACGACATTCGAAGGTAAAAGAAGTGAAAGAATTATGTCGAAGACAATGATTTTAATAATCCATTGTCTTTGACTATATAAAACAATATAAAAAAAATACAATGGTTTACAAAACTGTTGTAGTATCCCTAAAAAAGTGTTTAAAAACAATGGTTTTAGAAAATCATTGTAAAATGAGTTGTTGATTTTAAAAAAATTTGCTCAACGACAACGTTTTTTACAAAATTGTTGTCTTTTATTTTTTTTTGGGGGAGCTCGAAGACAATGGTTTTGTCAAAAACCATTGTCTTTTACTAAATTAATAACAGTTCCTTCTAAAACCATTATCTTTATGGTGTTATCTTTTAACAATTTTGTTGTAGTGAATAAACATAGATTTGCTCATGAAATACAAGTAGATGTACTTCAAAACATGCATAAAAGTGTATATAATATACATACATCACGTGTCAAATTGAATGAGTTAATCATCAGATTCACAAATCTCAGAGAAATGGCAATGAACAGAGACTCTCTAAGGTATGCTCTTAATGCTTTCCTGAGGACCCCGAATTGGACATCGATAATCGACTCCTACTACATCTCTTAGGATCTAGAGATAAGTACGTTAGAAAGCTTATTTTCTACTTTAAAACTTCATGAATCTAGATGTGTAGATTAAAAAAATAAAGGAGAAAGGCCAACTCAGAACCTGGAACTCAAAGATAAAAAGATTGAGTCAGAGTTAGAATCATTACTCGATGAAGATGAAGAAGCTTTTCTAGTAAGAAAGCTTTCAAAATTTATAAAATCTAACAATTTTTACAAGAGACAGGCAACAAAACCTTTTCGGAGTAAAAGAAAGATTTAGTTCTACAACTGCCAAGGAGGGCATATCAAAGATAATTGTTCAAAGCTGAAAAACAAAGGAAAGGGCAAAGGGCCAAGCAGATCTAAGCACAAGAACCTATAAGCAACATATGGGACGAGTCCTCATCCGAGTTTGAGCTAGAAGAATACACTGGGCTAGCACTAATTATGAATCACCAAGAAGACATCGAAAGCTCATCCGAAATGAGCATCGATGAAGGTGAAGATACATTGAAAGAAAGTAGCGATGAAAGAGAAGTGTCAGTCTACAAGAACAGCATGGTGAGGTACGTTGTTACCTCTCAAAAAATTATATCAGTTCATAAAAATACTTTCTAGAAGTTTGCACAAATTAAGAACAAAACATGAACTATTAAAAAATTAAAGGTAACCTTAACAAAAGCATATTTATTAGAAGATTATGATAAACTAAAAATGGCAAATGACAAATTAAAGAAACAAATAAAAACATTAGAAAAGAATTATATATATTCAAATGTTCAAAAGTTTAGAAATTTTTAAGGGCTTAATTGGTATTTTAGATTTTATAGGAGTGAAATTAGAAAAGTGTCCAAAAAATTTATTCTAAAAAAATTATCCTATTAATTCAGTAGAGCGGAACTTATTTTAGTTTCCTAAACCATGCTTAATTTGATTAAAATTAGCTTTTATGCATGTTTCAATTTTAATTTCCTTTAATTTGGTTTAATTACTTACAAAATTAATTAGTTTCTATACCAACTATTCATGTTTACTGTTAAAAAAACATTTCTTTCATGCAAAAATGGATTAAAAATTAGTATAAATATTTTCAAAAATTTTTTACCAATAATAATTTTTTTATATAAAAATTAAATTTTTAAAATTAAAAATATTTGGAGATAAATTTTTTATTTTTTGGATGATTATCGTTGGGTTTTTAATTAGTAAAAAAATTAGTCAAATTTTTAGGACTCAAAAACTATTTTTAAATATTTTATTTTTAAAAATAACCTCAACTATTCAAAATATTGATTATGGTTAAAATAAAAATATTTTGTATATGGACATTTTTATCCTACTTTGACTAATTATTATTTTTCTTGACAAAAATTTTCAAGATTTTTTGAAACCTTAAAATAATTTTAAAATTATTTTTCTAAACCATTGAATTAATCGATTAAAAAATTATTTCGGTAAAAAAATAGACTACTAATAATTTTGTTTCTCATCCTTAAAATAACTTTTTAGATTTTTTTTTCACTCACTAATTTTTTGATATAATCAAAGGGGGCAGTGGTAGATATTCAATTTAGGAGGAATAATTAATAATGAATATTACTTGCATTTTTTGTTCCTAAATGTAATATTCATGTTTAACTATTTTTTAATTTTTAAAAAAATTATTTTATTTATTTAATCCTAACTTTAACTTGGGTTGATGCATACCAAAATGAGAGAGATTTTAAGTACTCCGGGTTGATTTAATGTGATCAACCAAGTTAAGTTGGGTCCTGTCTATTTTTGATGTTTTGTGTATAAGTGTGAAAGAGCTTAAGAACACGAGGAGTACAAAAGAAACAATGGACTAGAAGAATGGTACAGGAAGTGAGTCGACGGGCACAGTGAATTCAAGAGATAAGAAACTATGAAAGAGTACACTAGTGGAGCGAGAAGGACACACATGGTGGTCCAAGGGATGAGAAGCTAGGGAGGAAGCCTGCTCGAGGAGAAGATCGATGTTGGGTTCGGGTGAGCACTGCCCCCCCCCCCCCTCTCAAACAAAGGACCACAGGCTTCCTATGTCCGATCCTCGACCCACCAGGTCTTTATGCCCCTCGGTCCACCCGACCTACTAGGACTTCCTTGCCTAGCCGCAACTAGGACTTTCTGCCTAGTGTCTGGTCCTCTTGATCCAAACATAAGAGTCCCCACTTCTTTGTTTGAGGTCAATATTGTACTCACATGGCTCAATCAGACCATAGCTCTTGTGCACAGTCGGCGGTTAAACCTTCTGGCAGTGCATGCTCTGATACCAATTGTAGGATCAAAAAGAACTTAGATATCTCTATAATGGTATGATATTGTCTACTTTGGGCCTAGACCCTCATGACTTTGCTCTTGGGCTCTCCCCAAAAGGTCTCATTCCAATGGAGATATCTTTTTCTCTTATAAACCCATGATCTTTCCCATGTGTGTTTCAATGTGGGACTATGTTTGCAACCTTGCAACCCCAACAAGCTCAACTCCAGACAGTTGGAAGCATCACCCACAGGAGCAAAAGTCTAAAAGAGGTTAACTCAAAGGTTGACCTTAGAATGAAGGGTTCTGCCTTGAAGACCCTAGGCACCTCGGTGGACTGGAGGTGCCTCGAGTGATCTAGTTTGCCTCTACTGTAAAAGGCACGGAGGCTCCTCAATGGACTGGAGGTGCCTCAATTGAAAAGGAGGGGAGGCACCTCAGTTGAACTAAGGCGCCTTAGCACAAAACTCAGCTATAGTAATGGCTACTCACTGGAGGTACCTCAGATAGAACAAAGGTGCCTCCATGAGTCCAAAGCCATTGGACAAATTAGATTTGATCAGATAAGTTTTGCTAATCTAGAGGTGCCTCGAGCTCTAGTGCCATGTCAGCCAATAATAAAAAGTGTTCTAAGCACTATAAAAAGAAGGGATGTTCTCTAGCTCAAACACAACACTTGTATTCGATTTTCAAGTCTGTTTTTCTACTTTCTGAGTTGTAAACCACTATATGAGGGTTCTCTACCTCTGACCTTGTCAAAGAGGGAGATTCTTACTAGTGCTTACTTCTACCTTACATTAGCAATCTCTCAAGTTGTAAACCAAGTAAATCGATAGTCTCGTATTTCTTTTTATGCTTTTGTTTTATATTAATTTACAAGTGTCTGCTAACTAAAATTCAAAGATTGAGAAAGGTGCAATTTATTATCAGGACAATTCAGCCCCCCCCCCCTCCTACAGGCCTACATGGAACCAACATATGCAACATATTACAAGCATATGCAATAAATATAATAGCAAATGCAACACATATCACATGCATATGAAACACACATCATGGATATGCATAGTCACTCCTACACACCACTTCAGCTAACATGACATCTGTGTGGTCGAGTAGGCAAGATTGTGATAACTAACGTAACTCCAACTACCACTACATCTAAGTGGTCGATTGGACAGTATACAATGTAGCTATCTAGCTACATAACAAGAAGGCTCATTGCCTGCACATAACTCCAGCTACAACAATCCTTGAGTGGCCTAGTAGGCACGATATGATAAGTTATATGCAACTCCAGCTAATACTACCCCTGAGTGGCCAAGTGTGTAGATAATGTTGGAGGTTGAGAAGATGAACACTTCCCTTTCATCTCCCTCATTGTTGCAAACGTGAAGGAGACGAAGGGGCATCCCTTCCCCTTCGTCTTCCTCACTCAGCTTATATAATGATGCGTCTAAGAGCAATCAAAAAGGGAGAGGGTGATCAGTGTGTGCACAGTGGAGGCTCATGAAACTCGAAGGTCTTTCCGGTTTCATTCGTGATTGCTCTTCCAACATCAAGCAGTGACCAAGTTCATCTCGGGAGATCATTGTGAGTTGTTACATGTTTTAATCTTGTGATTCATGCATATTATAGGCAACAATGGTATTAGAGCGATGTCTAAGCATGAAACTTGTCTCTTCGTCGAATTGAAAATCTCTCTACTGCCATCGCCATGCAAGATCACAACTAGGTCATGATCTGCAGTAGTTGTCGAGCCCCGAGAGGTTGCTGGCTATCGGTTTCCGTGGCATGAGAGTGTCAGCGACCGCGTTAGGAGGCTGACAATCAACAGCCATGACAACCGCGTTCATCATGGTAGAATAAGAAAGTGTCGTGGTTGTGATAGAGAAGAGAAGAAGAAGTTTAATCAATTAAACTAATCGATTAAAATAGATCTTAATCGATTTAAAATCTATGTAATCCATTAAACTGACGAAGCACAATAAATTTGTGCAGTTGATTAGTGCAATCGATTCAAGCACAGCTGTAATTGATTAAATAGATTTGTAATTGATTTAAATAACTAATTAATGATGATGAACATTATTAATTATTGTTCATTCGTCAAAAACACAATACTGTGTTTTGAGAAATTTTTGATTTTATTAAATCAAAAATAAAAAGAAAAATTTTAATTATGGTAAAGTATTCAAAATTAAGTTTTCTTATTATCTAATAAGTTGAATTTAGTGTGTAGGAAATCATAAGTGATCTTAGGAAAAGGAAAGTCCTACTTAAGAATAAGCAGGTGGAAAGTCCTAGCTGTGATTAGACAACAAAGTCCTGGTTCAGGGGACTGGGCAAAGTCTTAGCGGGTCAAGGACGTTGGGTGAAATCATAGAGTTGATGACGCTATGTGAAAATCCTAGGGGTCGCGGACACTAATGGAAGACTAGACTAGTCGAGGGTTGAACGTCCAACATGAAGTCCTGATGACTCAGATAGTCTGGGGGACCGGTCTGGCAAAAGATAATTTCTCCTGAGAGGAGTAGGTGAGGACACATTCCCCAAAAAGGAAATTATAGGTGTCGGTCTAACCTAGAGTTTCAATGAAACTTAAAGTCAGGACGGAATAGTCTGGAGGCTGTCAAAACTTATGCTTTACATATTATTTGCCTAAACTAACTTTATTTTGTAGGAAAAAGAGGCTGGCAAAACGGTTAGTCTAGGCGCCCAAACTTTGGCCGCCTGGAGTTGCTTTGGGCCCCCGGATAGGCCTCATCGTAAAGGAAGCCCTAGGTGTGTGCATAGCTATGCACCCGGGCAGTCCGGGCACCCAGATGTGCTCTAGGCGCCCGGACGACCAAAACTTCATCTTTTGGCTGAGCTGGAGCATGACGAGTGGCTGACCCACGTCAGTTGTCCAGAGGCCCAAAGAGGGTCAAGGCGCCCGGGCATGGATAGACTTCAGGGATAAAGCTTCGACGAGAGTTTGCCACGTCAGCACAATCCAGGTATTCGAACGAGGCTATAAAAGGAGGCTTCAACCAGCAACTTCAATACATCAACCAAACAACTTCCGCTTTTGCGCACTACTTCGAAAAGACCTCTATGATACCCAAAAGCTGCTCCAACGAAAACTACACTACAAATCTGATTCTTTAAGTTGTTGGTATCATTTTGTTATTGTTGAAGTTACTTATTCACTTTATAATTATATTTGTAACTTTCTAGATTGATTAGTGATTGCCTAACGAAAGCACTCTCATATGCGGGTCTTGATGTAGGAGTTACCACAGGCTCTAAACCAAGTAAATCTTGGTCATGCTAGCATTTTCTTTTTTTTTTCTTTTCGTTATTTCGCTGCCACTTGTCTCTCCAAAGTTTTTTAAAAATTAATGTGAAAGTCACGAGAGTTATTTACCCCCTCTCTAGCGCAACTATCCTACAATTGATATCAGAGTGAGGCCAATTTGAATCGGTACAACTACTATTCGAGCATTCTTTATCATTGCTTTTCATCCATTTTTTTCCATTTTTAAATTTTTACCATAAGACAAAATTGGTCTAATAACCTCTCTTGACAAATTTGTCGATTCTTCAAAGTTTTTCTCAAAATTGGTGCAACACCAGTCAAATCACTTTGTTGCCTTTTCTCATTTATATCACACTACTAATCCAAGAATAAGTATTGGAACAAGTTTCATTGTTTTTATCATTGTAAGATCTACAATAAAATGACCCATCAAGAATGTTACAATACCACATGCTAGTCCCTTTTCTCTAGCAATAACTTCAGATACTAAAAACGATGGATAGAGTACCACTTGAAGACACAAGTGAAAATATGGATCATAATCCAAACCGAATTCACATTTCCCACCGAAAATGGAGTACTCATCCCCTACGACAAGTGGGACACACCAACAAAAAGGAAGATCGAGGCAGATGCTAAAGCGATATGTGTTAGGATGTATACTAAAAGCCTAGCTTTTGGTATAAAACATTTATCTAGAAATAAGAATCACATTGGTCAAATGTCTACATTTATGATAAATGTAGTTGTTCAGTTAATTTATATTGTAGATAACATGGTGTGTGGTGTCACACATAGAAGATCATGTTATCAGTAGCTTATAAATTATAAACAGTAGCTCACGACCATGATGGAAAGGAACAAACCATTGGAAGGTCGTAGTGTAATTAGGTGTTAGTTTATCTTAACTATATAATTACACTAGTACACTAAGAGTGTATTGAGTAGGACCATTTGAGGTCGTTCCTTTTATACTGACTTAATGAAGGAACAAAGATCTCAGTTATTATGGAAGTGTGTGCTCTTAATCCTAATATAATAACAATCACATATATTTGATATTTATTTCTTTAATTTATCAATGGGTGAGATTTAGTTCGATAAATCAATAAGCCCGATAAGTTGGGAAATGATATCACTTATAGTGTGTGTTGTTAATTATAGAAGGAAACTGTGTCCTAGTGATCTAGGTTGAGAATGCCCCCAAGAGGAGCTCATAAGGATTGTCATGTTAAACCCTGCAGGTGGACTTAGTCCGACATGACGATGAAGTTGAGTGGTACTACTCTTGGAGCTAAATATTAATTAAGTGAGTTGTCAGTAACTTACTTAATTAGTGGATATTTGTTATCTTAAACACAGGGAGACTAACACACTCATAATAAGAAGGAGTCCAAAATGTAATTTGGGATTGGTGCGGTAGTTCAATAATAGTTCTTTAGTGGAATGAATTATTATTGATAAAATTAAGTTGTGTGTTCGGGGAGAACACGGGATGCTTAATTTTATCAGGAGACCAAAACCAATTCCTCCTCTCGGTCCCTATCGTAGCCTCTAGTATATAGAGATTTATACCCATCGCATACCCACCTTCTTACCCATCCAATGGGGCCGGCCAAGCTAGCTTGGAACCCAAGCTAGGGTCGGCCAAGACCAAGTGGATGAGCCATGTAGGTGGCCGGCCAAAGCTTGGGTCCCAAGCTTGGGTGGCCGCCCACTAGAATATTTAAAAGGATTTTTATTAAAATTATTTCTTATGTGGATATCATGATTTTAAAAAGATAGTTTAAAAATTAAAAATTTCCTTTTATAGCTTTCTACAAAAGATTAAGAGAAGAGATTAATCTCTTTCCTTATTTGTAGTTTAAAAGGATGTTTTTTAATTTTTGGTAAAAACTTTTCTTATTTGTAAATCATCTACATGTTTAAAAGAGAGTTTAAAATTTGAAATCTTTCCTTATTTGTTGATTAAAGGAGGATTTTAAATTTTAAGAAAAATTTCCTTTTTAATCATGTTCATGATTTAAAAGAGAGTTTAAAATTAAATATTCTCTTCTACAAAAGATGAGATAACTTTTTTTTTATCCACAAGTTTAAAAGAAAGATTTTAATTTATTAAATTTCCTTTTTATAAACCAATCATGAAGGGATAAAAATTATTGGAGAAATTTTTATAAATTTCCGGAAGCAAATAAGGAAGTTTTAATTGGTGTTTAAAATTTTATTTGCTTGGAGATTTTATTTGTTATGGCCGGCCATTGTAATTTGAAAAGAGAAAATTATTTTAATTAAATAAATTTTCCTTTTCAATGGAAAAAGAATTAAGGAAGTTTTTATTAAATTTTCCTTATTTGCCAAGACCAAGGATTATAAAAGAGGGGGTAGAGGAGGCTTCAAGGCTAAGGACTCTATTCTATTTTTCTCCCTCTTTTCCTTGGTGTGGTGGCCGGCCCTTCCCTTTCTCTTCTCTCCTCTTGTTGTGGCCGAAATCTATCATCTCTTGGAGCTTGGAGGATGTGGCCGGATCAAGGAAGGAGAAGAAGGAGAGAAAGCATGCATCCCTTGGAGCTTGGTTGGTGGAAAATTCTTCATCCTTTGAAAGTTCTTGTGCTTGGCCGAAACTTGAAGGAAGAAGGAATAAGGTGCCTAGGTGGTTCTCATCTCGGAAGATCGTTGCCCACACAACGTCCGAGGTTAGAAGAGGAATACGGTAGAAGATCAAGAGGTCTTTCTAAAAGGTATAACTAGTAATTTTTCTTTCCGCATCATACTAGTTATTTTTAGAAATAATACTAAATTCAAGAGGCATATGATTCTAGTGTTTCGAATTTGTTTTCGATATAGTGTTCTTTTGTTTTTCTTTTCCTTGTGATTTGATTGTTCTTTTTGGTTGACCTAAAGTTATTTTAGGAAATTAAATATTAGCTTTCCTTAAAAGGTTTTGTCTAGTCGGTGGTGGTTGCTCCCATATCCAAGAAGGTCATGTACCTCGCCACGTCAGTACTGGGAACCAATTTTGGAAATTAATATTTAATGGAATTAATAACTTAGGTGATTTGGATCAAACGTGTTAAGTTCCACAGGAGATCCAAGTCAAAACCTAAAAGAACAAATAGATTAAGTTTTGGATCAAACGTGTTAAGTTCCGCAGGCGATCCAAAATTTAATTTAAAAGAACACATGGTAGCTAGGAAAAGGTTCAGACCTTTGTACAAAATTTTTGTACAGTGGAACCTCTAGGTTTTCCGAGTAGCAACCAACAATATGTACTCTCTAATGCGACCTAATCAAAAAAGAATTGAACTGAGTTAGCCCTTTTTCAAGCGTAAAAGAATTATGGGAGATTTAATTCTTAATAAATTGTATAACATTAAAATCAAGGAAGGTAAGTTGGCAAGCTAGTTACACGTTTGCATCCAAGTTTACTGAATGGCATCCACGCGATCAGACAAAAAGTAAAGAACCGTGATGTCCTTAGGTACGCGCTAAATACTTTTCTGTGGATACATTGTGGGAATCAATGGTAGATGCCTACAAGGTATCTAAGAACCTTTCCCTAATTAAATTAGATGAGTTGTTTTCTGAATTTGAACTTCACAAATAGACTAATGCACTGCCAATTGAGAAAGGTATTTCTTTGGTTGCAGGTACAACCAAAATGAGGGAACCAAAAACCAAGCCTGATAATGAAATCACCGCCAAGCTCATGAAACTGGTACGAAAACTATACAAGAAGAAGAAGGGCTTCACCAAATGAGAATCAAGAAGATGGCTCAATCGAACACGAAGGACAAGTCTGAAGTTACCTGCTATAGCTGCAACAAGAAGGGACACTACAAGCCGAAATGTCCAAATTAGAAGCAAAGAAGACGGAAGGCTTTGAAAGCAACATGGTCTGAATCCTCGAAAGACTCCGATGAAGAACATGAGCAAGCGAGCTTCCATGCTCTACCAGTACAAGTTGATGTTTTTGAAACTGAGTCCAAGTCTTGAACCGAAGCTGAATATAATCGGAATCCGGCTCAGAAGATGATTCCACTGTAAGTACATCAATAATTAGATTATAGAATTTAGTTTCTTACTTGTCTAGAAAACTGGAAAAATCCAACATCTAGATCAAGTCACTCCAAAAGGAGGTAATATCCCTTAAGGAAGTGACTAACCCAAGCTCCTTGACCGAATCTATTCAAGTTGAAACTTCAACTCAAATCCAATAACTTGAGGAAAAAAATTTCAACTTGAAAAGCCAAGTTAAGGAACTTAGGGACTCGTTGGAATAGTTCACTTTGGGTTCCAAGAATCTTGATTTGATCCTTGGAAAACAAAGAGTCATATACAATCAAGCCGGACTCGGATATAAGGCAAAACACAAATTCAATCATACTTATCCTTAGTGAATCGACCAAATAGAAAACTAGTCCAAGCATGAGTTCCTAAATCCAACTTGATTAATCAAGTTGGACTTAATCAATATTGGATTTCTAAGGATCAAATTCATTAATTTGATAGACCTTATCGAGGCTATGATCCAGGGGGAGCCAATAAAAAGACTATTTTCACTATTAAATAGACTTGTTTGATGTTTGCTTACCGCTTTCCTTATAAATGCTTAGATTAGGGTAGATAAGGATTTAGGCTTGATCGACACTTGACTAGTTAGACCTAGGATTTTTAGAAAAAAAATTAAATATTTAATTTCTTTAAAAGGTTTTGTTTAGAAGTAGTTGTTGCTCCAATATCTAAGAAAGCCTAGTGTCTCGCCACAGTTTGGAAGTCAATTATTGAAATTGATGTTTAATTGACTAACTGTTAAACTTTAGTCTAACTCAAATATAAATCAATCCTTAGATTTTAATCTAAATTAGAGATAAAATTAACCATCTCACAAAATAGATAAGGTTCCCTAATTAACAATCTAGAAAAAGGGTGAGATGGATTTAAGTTTAAATTAGTTAATTAAAGCTTAAAACTAACTTAATCTTTAAATCAAAACAAATATAATTCAAATTAATCAAACTTAACCAAACTTAAACTAAATCAAATTAAACTTAATTTAATCTTCAAAAATTAACTTTCAAATCATAATTAATTTTAAAATCTTACTTATTTTCAAATGTTAATTAATATTCAAATCATAATTAATTTTTAAATTTTAATTAATTTCAAAATCTTACTTATTTTTAAATGTTAATTAATTTTTAAATCATAATTAATTTTTAAATATTAATATAATTTAAAATTAAATTTTTTAAAATTTAAATATTTACAAATTTAAACATAAATATTTTTCAAAATTTAGAGATAATATTCTCAAAATTAAGATTAATTTCATCTCACACAAACTCATAAGCTTAACATATTTGATAATTTAGAAAGGGTGATGGAAAATCAGAAAAATATATAATAACTTTTATGTTTTTTTTAACCTATGTTTTGTTGGAGATCTTTTATGGCCGGCTAGAAGGGGGGTTGGATAGACGACGCTCCAAAATGATCGCTTCCTACGTATTCGTTAGTTGCACAACGAAATAATACAAAAACAAATATGAATATGAATATAAAAGCTAAAGACAATAAAGACAAGAATAAGCAAACCACTACACGCTGATTTACGTGGTTCGGAAATAAGGCTCCTACTCCATGGTTATCCGTAAGGTGGACAATCCCTATCCGTCAATGGCTATCCATGGCTTACATAGCTCCTTGTGGGTGGAGAAACTACATCACAACTCTCACAAGAACTCTTGAGAAGCTAGAGCACTGGTAGACTACTAATAGGGGTTAACCACCTCTATTTCGTCAACCTTAACCAAGCTTTCAAGCCTTGGTTATATACACCACGGGTTGGAAAGCCCCGCCTACTAGTCGACTGATGAAACCACCAGTCAACTTCCCTCTGTGGAGATTCGACCGTTACAACCCAATGACTCGATACCAATAGACTGGTGAAAGTACTAGTCGATTACTCCACAATAGCCGAGCAAATAGAAGCATTCTGTTCGCTCCCAGTTGACTGTCATTTCCATCAGTCGACTGGTACCCAAGTATAGTCTCTCAACACTTAGACCCTCACCCTTACGACTCACTTGACTCTTCCTTACAGCTTTGACCTCTTGCCTTCAAGCCTATTTCCTTTGGCTCTTGTCCCTCAGATGCACCCAAGACCGCGGCTCATCCCAATGTCATCCTTCGCGTATGCCTCAAAGTCATTTCCCTCAACTCTTGCCTTCAAGCCTTCTTCCTTTGGCTCTTGTCCCTCGGATGCATTCAAGCCCGCAACTCGTCCCAATGTCATCCTTCGTGTATGCCTCGAAGTGCGCTTCCCTCGGCTCTTGTCCTTACTGCTTTGTCCATGGTCCCTCAGATGCTCCATCCTTCACTAGACCGAAAGCCATCAAGTTGAGTCATATGTGTATCCTGCAAACTTGCACAACTCAAATACACATATATAAGGGTGAACCTAACTTAAACCCTTTACCCAAACACCAAAACACATGGTCGCATGGACCATTGGGATTGCTTCAACAACCTCCCCCTTTATGATGTTTGATAATACATTTAAGTTAAGGAAACTATAATAGCAAATAAACATGCTAAAAACAATGGACTTACGTTGCTAACGATACACACTTGGACATATACCACTGAATGGACTTACGTTGCCAAGGCTATGCACTAGGACTTATACCGCCGAATGGACTTACGTTGCTAAAGCTACACACTTGGACTTACATCGTCGAATGGACTTATGTTGCCAAGGCTATACACTTAGACATACACCCTCGAATGGACTTACGTTGCCAAGGCTACACACTTGGACTTACACCACCGAATGGGTATGCAAACATGCATTAGAACCTATCTCCAGGCTTCCCCTACACCTATACTCCCCATGAGCAAGGAATTTTACCAAATACAAAGGCATTTAAGGTTTTCCCACTTAAACCTTACTTCTCCCCCTTTTTTTAATATCAAAAAGCTCCAACAATATCTCAATTGTTGAAACTTATCATCTAAATTAACCCTAAACTTGTGTATTTATCCCCCTACGATCTCATACACCTATACGAGCTGACCCGGTCAAAATCTAGTGCTGAAAATAATTTTAGACTGGTATCAATCAACTGTCAAAATCACCAGTTGACTGCTCCTATTGATTTCAACACACAAAACCATTCTGTATTTGAAATACACTGTTACCAGTCGACTGGTTACTGCACCAGTCTACTAGTACTCTCTTCCAGCCCATTTCAACATTTCTAACCCAATTTTAGAAATACATTAGAAATTTCACAAAAATCTAAAAATCTCCAAATTTTATGGAGAGGTATGTTTTACCCATGTCTACTTGGGAAAAATACATTCAAAATGTATCTATCATCAATCCTAAGATTGACACAAAATCCAAAACTAGCTAAATGATTCAATTGAACCTTGACCTAAAGTCCTAGTTTTGGCTTCCTCTTGATGTATTTGTTTATACTAAACAACAATGCATCCCTAGCATTGGTTTATATGGCATCTATACATCCAAAATCAATTATCATGTGATATGACCCCCAATGTCATATTTCCTTGCATGAAACACAACCCAATTGTGTCAATTCCCTAAGGTTGAGACTCAAATATGTCTCTAAATATTTTAGCACATTTTATGACCCAATCTAGACTCTCAAGTAAAACCCACTTGAGATCCATTTGTCATGGGTCCCAAATTGACTCTTAGATCTCCCTCTAGAGCTCTTAACTTTAGCCACATCCCTAGGTGACTCATCCACAATTTCTAGGTCACATCGGTGCACCTTTGGTGACACTTGGCCTACAAACCTAACCTTTTTAACCTTGGACACTTTGTCCTTGGTTAATTTCTTCTTGCCATTAAATGACTTTCCCTTACCATTTATTGATTTCTCCTTGCTATAGTCATATGCAACCCTAGCATAAGACTTTCCCTTAGCCTTGGAGACACTAGATCAGTATCTCAAACCCGATCTATCATTGTTGGGTCTTTGGCTATCCAACACCATACTTAACCCTCTAGATCCAATCGTGAATCTAGCTAGGGTTTTCTCCAAACTATCAAGCTTTTCCTTCAAAGCTTGATTTTCCCTTTCTAGGTTCCTAAACCTAAAATAGACATGTCCACATTGGGCATTCCTAGACCTACCCATTTTTCTAGACATATGTCTTCCCTTCTTGGGATTTTTACCTAGATTCTCCTTAGGTCTACCATTTCTAGATTTATCATGCATAGGTCGCCTAGGGGGGTATCTCTAACATTTACCCTATTCCTATCATGATATCTAAATCTAAAATTTTTCATGGGTAAATAATGATAATTATTTCTAGCATGCATGGGAGTATAAGAATTATAATTGCAATTCAAGTTAGGGTATACCTCCCTTACCCTTGAAGCTCCCCCTTGACTTTTGCTTCTCTTCTTCTCTTCCCACTGCTTCAAATGTGCAAGCTTCTTGATCTCCTGCTTCTTGGGGCATTTAGTGTGGTAGTGACCCTTCTCCCCACATGTGACGCATATGATGCGCAATCTCCTTCCTTAGGTTTCTTCATTCCTACAACCCTTGTTAGTATTTAAATTAACTTAAATGAGTTTAGAAGTTACCTTCTTCTTACCCAACGGACACCTACCCTATTAGTGTCCCTTCTCATTGCACCCGAAGCAAATGACATGGTCCTTTGACTTCACTTCAGTTGAGATGCTCACTAGATTGACTTCCAAGACTTCTTCTTCTTCACTTGTCTTGGATTCTCCTTCAACCTTTGAGGTTGTTTCCTCATCTACACTTGTGGATGGCATTTCTTCATCCTTCTCCTCCTCAGAAGTTGTGTTAGGACCGGTTGAGCTAGAGGAGGTGGGGAGGGGGAGGGGGGGGGGTGAATGGCTTGTTGGTGCGGAAAGCATCCGATGATCGAATCGGTGTTTTAATTATGTCAAAGGGTTCAAGTTAAGTTGGTTTGTTATCTAATGTGTGTGAATGAGATTGCAGGAAAGTCCTAACTACGGTTAGCCAGATGGAAAATCCTAGGAGGTGGTAATCCTAGGTCCTAGGGGGTGGTAACCCTAGGTCCTAGGGGGTGGTAACCCTAGGTGGAGGAAAACCCTAAGGGGTGGCAACCTTAGGTCCTAGGGGGTGGTAACTGTAGGTGGTAAAAATCCTAAGGGGGGGTAACCTTATGTCCTAGGGGGAGGTAACCCTAGGGGGTGGTAACCGTAGGTCCTAAGGGGTGGTAACCCTAGGCAGAAAGTTCAGTCGGTCTGGAGAGCCGGACTGGCAACAGGTATGCACTCCTGAGTGGATTAGGTGAGGATGTGTTTTCCATGGAGGGAATAGTAGGCGTCGGTTCGTCCTAGGGTTTCCGGTCGGAAATTCGAAATCAGAACCAGACAGCCCGAAAGCTATCAACTTATTTGTTTTATTTGCTATTTGTCTAACTCTGTCTTACAGGAAACTAACATTTCCGATCGAAAATTCGAAATCAGAACCAGACAGCCCGAAAGCTATCAACTTATTTGTTTTATTTGCTATTTGTCTAACTCTGTCTTACAAGAAACTAACATTTCTGCAGGGTCAGACTTAGCCATGATCGGTCGACCGAACAGCCTGATTGGATAACCGAACCGCAGCACAAAAGGATCAGATTTCCAGATTACAAATCGGGTTCAATCGAGGGATCGGTCAACCGAACCTTGGGATCGATCAACCGAACCAAGGATAGGACTTGACCAGATCGAAGTGGAGCGAGCAAATCGGATGAGGAGGAGATCATCTGATTAGTCGACCGAACGTGGGTATCGGTCGACCGATCTGCTTCGGGTCAAACTTGATCTTGAGCTTTGAGGATATGGATTAGTCCTATAGAGGCTATAAAAGGAGCCTCGGGGAGCAGCTTCAACACGAACGAAAACTGAACAACCTGTGCTCTTGTACGCTGCTCTAAACGCTTCAACTACGCTCCATGACTCTAACAACTGACGACGACTTTCTTCATCTATTTGTACTGTCGGTATAATTCTTTATTCAGTACTTGTACTTTAAAATTGTAAAAGATTTACAGATTGATAGTGATTACACACTGAAACCGATCAACGATCGCGAGCCTTGGAGTAGGAGTCGCCCAAGGCTCCGAACCAAGTAAAAATACTTGGGTCTTCTTGTGTGTGTTTTATTTTCCGCTGCTTTACTCGAACGTTTTTTAAAATGATAAGTGAAAGCCACGAGCGCTATTCACCCCCCCTCTAGTACGTCTCGATCCAACAATTGGTATCAGAGAGAGATCACTTCGATTTGGTGTAACCACCAGTCAAGCACATCTTCGTTGTGCTTTTCAATTTTTCGAAGTCGATTGGAACCGGTATCCAGTCTTCCAATCCAGTTTTTGTTCGTAATCAAATTTGTCTCAAAGTTGGTGCAACACCACTTGAGATCACGTAGTATTTTCTTTTTAAACCGCACTACTAATCCAGAATCAAGTCCTGGGACACGCTTCTTTCTCGTTTTTCATGCTAGATGGCTCTCCAAGAAGGCTTTAGCACCACCCGCCCACCGCTCTTCACCGGAGATGACTTCGGTTACTGGAAGGGTCAGATGGAGGCATACCTTCATACTCACTTTGAAGTCTGGATGATCGTCAAAACTGGTCTGGATCTTCCAACTGATGACGCCGGTAAACCAATATCGTGCGAGAATTTGGATCCAACTCTAATAAGGAAGGTAGAAGCAAACGCCAAAGCAACGTATACACTTCAGTGCGGCTTAACCGATGAGGAGATCAACCGTGTCATCCCTTTCTCAAGTGCAAAAGAATTATGGCAGAAGCTAATTGAGCTACACGAAGGTACTTCCAATACGAAAGTAAGTAAGCATGATTTAATAGACGAATTATTTGAGCAGACTAATACTACTTCGACCGAGGAGGGTGTTGAGTTGGTTGCAGGTACAAGCAAGACAAAGGAGGTTAGAAAGAAGAAAGTATTGAAGGCAACATGGTCTGAGTCATTAGACGAATCCGAATCTGATGAAGAAGAACAAATGAGCTTACTCGCTCTACCAGTACAAGCAAATATTGTGGAAATCGAGTCTGAGTTCGAGTCCGAAACTGAGAGCGAATCAGAAACCGAGTCTGAGTGAAGCCACGGATCTGTATCTGTTTCCGAAGGGCCTAACTCCACTATAAGTTCTCTATTCACCGGTACTCAAGTAAATGATTTACAAAAGTTAGTTTCTTATTTGTTAAGGAAATTAGCTAAATCCAACGTCCGGGTTAAGTCACTCTAAAAGGATGTAACAACCCTTAAGGAAGTGACTAACTCGAGTCCTTTGACTGAGCCAGTTCAAATTGGAAGTTCAACTCAAGTCCAACAACTTGAGGAAGAAAACTCCAATTTGAATACTCAAGTTAAAGAGATCAAGGATACGCTGGAATGGTTCACATTGGGTTCCAAGAATCATGATCTAATTCTTGGAAAATAGTGAGCCGTTTACAACAAATCCGGACTTGGATTCAAGGCCAAACACAAAATACAAGTCGTATTTATCACTTGTAAATCGATCAAATAGAAAAGTAGTCCAAGCATGGGTCCCCAAGTCAAATCTGACTAATCAAGTGAGACTTGGACACTATTGGGTCCCCAAGGATCAAGTCTATTACCTTGATAGACCATATCGAGGCTATGATCTAGGGGGAGCCAATAGAAAAATTATCTGGATAAATAGATAAAATCTCTTGATGATTGCTTATTTTCTTTTCTTTATAATATGCATGTTTAAATTAGGATAGTTTAAGGACCTAGACGTAATTTATACTTGTTTAGTTAAACCTAGGGGTTTCAAAAAGGGAATTAAATATATGATTTCTTTAAAAGACTCTGTCTAGAAATGGTGGATGATCTTATACCCAAGAAGGTCTAGTGTCTCGCCACAGCCTGGGAGCTAATCTTAGAAATGTGTATTTAATTAACTAATTGGAAAACCTAAGTTTAACTCAAATGTAAATTAATCCTTAGATATAATTTAAATTAAAACTAATCATTTCACAAAAATACATAAGGTTCCCTGATTGACAACTTAGAATCGGGTGAGATGGATCTAGATTGAACTTAGTTGAATTTAAATCAACCTAATTTAATTTAATCTAATTAATCAACCTTAATTCAATTTAATCAATTTAATAAATTTAACTTAATTAATTTTAATATTTATTTCAAAATTCAAAATAATCATCTACAAAATTATAATTTTCAAATCATATTAATTTCAAAATTCAAAATAATTATCTACAAAATTTCAATTTTCAAATCATATTAATTTCAAAATTCAAAATCATTATCTACAAAATTATAATTTTCAAATCATAATAATTTCTAAATTCAAAATAATTATCTACAAAATTTCCAATTTTCAAGTCATATAATAATTAATTTTCAAATTACAGTTAATTCAAAATCATCAAGATTTTAAAATGTTTACTTTTTTTTTTAATTCAAACTCATGGAAAATTCAAATTTATATTTTAAATATAAATATCAATATTTTTAAATAAAGACAACTCCGTCTCACACTCACTTATAAGCTGAACATGCTTGATCACCTAGAATGGGTGAGATGGAAATTTAGGAAAATCATATGTAACAATTGTTAAGTTTTTGTTAATTTACATGCTTGGACTCTAGGACCCTAAGAATTTATTAAGGCATTAATTAAGGGGGAGTGAAGGAAGTCGAGCTAAGTTTTTCTTAACTTTTTTCCAAAAATTCAATTTATTTTTAAAATGAAAAGTAAATTATCTACAAAAACTAAGTATTTGCTAAAGTATTTTTCAAATCACTTACTTAATCAAGTAGTTTTATCAAAATATGTTTTAAGTTGAGCACTTTTTCAAAACTTTTACTTGAAGCTAAGTGTTTTATGTTTGAAACTAAGTGTTAAAATTCTCAAAGTCTTTTAAAGCTAAGTTTTAAATCAACTTCTTTTGAAAGCTAAGTACTTGACAAAATAATTATTTTCAAAGTTAAAAGGTTAGCTAAGTCTTTGATAAAAGTATTTTCAAAGAAAAAAATTTAGCTAAGTTGTGAAAAATAAAGTTTATCAAAAATTGTTTTCACATATTTTAAAGCTAAGTACTAAATTTATCAAAGTGTTTTAAGTTAAGTTTTGAAAGCTAAGTACTTGACAAAACATTTACTTTCAAAATTTAGCTAAGTCTATGTTGAAAATATAAAAGTTTTCAAAACTAAGTACTTAAGCTAAGCTTTTATGAAAATCCTCTTAAAGTTAAGTACTTAAACTAAACTTCTATCAAGAAAATCCTTTTAAAAATTAAGTATTTAAAAATATTTTTAAGGGTTTGTAAAAATCTTTCAAAGGCTTTTCAAATTTAGCTAAATGTTTTCCAAAATAATTATTTTCAAATACTAAGTTTTGCCAAGTTTTTTGTTGAAAAAGCTAAGTATTTTTCAAGCTTAACTATGCTTTTGCAAAAAAACCCCTTTAAGCTAAATACTTAATCAAGTTTTTTTTTAAAAAAAAAAATAAACTTAGTTAGATTATGTTTTAAAACTTAGCTATTTGGCAAAGAGTTTTCCCAACGCAATCAATTTTAAAGCTGAAAATTTAGCTAAGTTTGTTTTTGGAAAAAGATATAAAAATCTTCTAAATTTTTGTTGAAAAAGTTAGATATTTTTCAAAATATTTCTAAATTAGCTAAGTATTTTCAAAGCTAAATTTTTTTAAGTGCTACTATTCAGGGGAGCTTAAAATTATATAAAATATTTTTTTCTCTACTTATTCTTTTTGATTTATGTCAAAGGGGGAGAGAAAAGTCAAAGTTAAAGAAACTTAAGAATTAAGAATTTAAATATAAGGAGGAGCATAAGTTTTACAAAGATATTTTTACATTCATGCTCATGTTTAAATTTCTTAATTTCATATTTAAAATTTGTCATATTTTTACTTAACTTTGAATCGTGTTGCCATAATAAAAAAGGGGGAGATTGTTGGTGCGGGAAGCATCCGACGATCAACCCGGCGTTTTGATTATGTCAAAGGGTTCAAGTTAAGTTAGTTTTTTATCTAATGTGTGAATGAGGTTGCAGGAAAGTCCTAACTGCGGTTAGGCAGGTGGAAAACCCTAGGAAGTGGTAACCCTAGGCCCTAGGGGGTGACAACCCTAGGTCCTAGGGGGTGCCAAGCCTAAGTGGTGGAAAACCCTAAGGGGCGGTAACCTTAGGTCCTAGTGGGTGGTAACCTTAGGTGGAAGTAAACCCTAAGCGGTGACAACCTTAGGTCCTAGGGGGTGGTAACCCTAGGTGGTGGAAATCCTAAGGGGGGGGTAACCTTAGGTCCTAGGGGGAGGTAACTCTAGGGGCGATAACCCTAGGTCCTAGGGGGTAGTAACCCTAGGTAGAAAGTCCAGTCGGTCTGGAGGACCGGACTGGCAACAGGTATGCTCTCCTGAGTGGAGTAGGTGAGGATGTGTTCCCCACGGAGGGATCAGTAGGCGTCGGTTCAACCTAGGGGTTCCGGTCGGAAATTTAAAGTCACAACCGGACAATCCAAAAGCTGTCAACTTATTTGTTTTATTTGCTATTTATCTAAATCTATTTTGCAGGAAACTAACATTTCTACAGGGTCGGACTTAGCCATGATCGGTCGACCGAACGACCTAATTGATCAACTGAACCGCGACACAAAAGGACCAGATTTCCATATTGTAGACCAGGTTCAGTCGAGGGATCAATCGACTGAACCTTGGGATCAGTCGACCGAACCAAGAATAGGACTTGACCAGATTGAAGCGGAGTGAGCAAATCGGATGAGGAGGAGACCATCTGATCGATCGACCGAACGTGGTATCGGTCGACTGATCCGCTTCGGGTCAAACCTGATCCCGAGCTTTGAGGATATGGATCAGTCCTACAGAGGCTATAAAAGGAGCCTCGGGGAGAAACTTCAACACGAACAAAAATTGAACAACCTGTGCTCTTGTACGCTGCTCTAAACGCTTCAACTACGCTCCACAACTCCGACAACTGACGGCGACTTTCTTCATCTGTTTGTACTGTCGGTATAATTCTTTATTCAGTACTTGTACTTTAAAATTGTAAAAGATTTACGGATTGATTTTGATTGCCCATCGAAAGCGATCAACAATTGTGGGCCTTGGAGTAAGAGTCGGCCAAGGCTCTGAACCAAGTAAAAATACTTGGGTCTTCTTGTGTGTGCTTTATTTTCTACTGCTTTACTCGAACGTTTTCGAAAATGATAAGTAAAAGCCACGAGCGCTATTCACCCCTCCCCCTTCCAGTGTGTCTCGATCCAACATGGCTCACTTCATTTTCTTTGTTGACTTGATTGTGCATAGTAGAAACTTGAAAGCAATTCTAACTCTTGTATTTACTTGGTATCCACCTCCTCAAGGAGGTGACTAGTCCAAGGATCCACACCACCGTCACTCTTCCACTATAAAACTTCTCCTTCTTGGAATTACACCGGAGGTGGAGAAACCGTACAAGATTTACAACTCTCTCTCTTTCCAAAAGAAAAAGATCACAACCACTACAAGGAAGAAGAAGAGGATGATTACAAACTTAGAATACCTTCTTCTTTGCAGAGTACAACTTGAAAATATGGAGAAGAGAGCTTGAACTTGAGAACTTGAGAGATCTTGAGCACGTGAGATATCTTGAGCACTTGAGAGCAATAGAATAGTGTATTTTTCAATGAGAGATTTCGTTTCATCTTTTCCATTTTTTTAAAATGTCTTCAAATATAGTCATTTCTCACATGATCGTCACTGTTAATCGATTGGGTTTATCTTTCAATCAATTAAAAAGTATCCGTTGAGCACCATCACGTCAAGATCAATGGTGTAGATCATTTGGTTCGAACCTCAATCGATTGAGACATTATTCTCGATCGATTGAATTTATCAATCAATCAACAAATTGATTCAGACGCACTATGCCCCAGTGTAGAAATATAGAACCTCTGTGAATCAATCGGTCGATCGATTGGATACCTCCAATCGATCGGCTGATCGATCCAGGAGTGTTCTGTGCTTTGCACAAATGCTTCACCAATCAATCGGTCGATCGATTGGTTTACTCCAATCGATCAGCTGATCGATCCAGGAGTGTTCTGTGCTTCCCGCAGAAGATTCTCCAATTGATCGGTTAATCGATCCAGGAACGCTCTGTTTCACAACTGTGTGTCTCAATCGATACCAATCGATTGCTGGTTTCCCGATTAATAGCAAGTGGATTAATACATATTTCTTTTAATAAATACCTTGTGTCAGATGAGGGTCTATTACCCTGGACTTTCTTGCCTTGCATCTAGCCTTCTGACCTGCAATGGCTTCTCTTGCCAAGAATTCGGTCCTCAACCTTCTTGGACTTCTCTTGCCTTACATCTGGTCTTCTGACCTGTAAGGACTTCTTTTACCAAGAATTTGGTTCTCGACCTTCTTAGACTTCTTTTGCCTTACATCCGGTCTTCCGACTTGTAAGGACTTCTTCTGCAAACTCACAATACATGTTAGATCCAACGTATTAACCTAAACTTAAATAATTGTCAATACATTGAAACTTCAAAGGTATGATTGCACCAACAATTTCCCCCTTTTTGATATTTGACAATCTATTTAAGTTTAGTTTAATTTCTAACACACCATAATAATAATGAAATGGTAAATAGTAATAGAAAACCACATATTGTCATGAACTATGCATGAAATTCATCTAAATTAAGCATAAGCAGTAATAACAACACATATATAACTAAGCATGAGTTTCATTTTAATTAAGTATAAACTTCAACTTATATCTCCCCCTTTGCCAAATATTAAAAAGAAACTAGAAACACTCCCCCTCAATGGGTGCATTAAGCAAACACAGTATACTTGAGGGGTACTCCCCCTAAACTAAAAGACAATAGGGTATGCCCCCCACGTATTATGCAAACCAAACACTATGATAATAGAACTAAAAACACTAGTGCCATAAAACATATGTCCAATAAGAAGCCATATCATAGATACAACACACGAAATAGTGTCTAAGAGGCACACTATAGACTAAAAGTCAAAAAAAAAACTATCCATACAAGAAGGGAAACTATAAGTCATAACACGAAATAGTAAACTCAATCCTATCGCCCTCAAGAGGATCAGCAGGACTTTTAGAAGCATCAAAAACAGGTGGCACATCACTTGCTGGAGGGGGAGGTGAAGGAGAGTGACCTGATATCCAAGATCGCACTAGCTCGGTCAGAGACTCAACGCTCATCCGCAAAGTGGCAACCTCGGCATGCATCTCAGCAATAGCCATGGATAGCTCCTCAAAGCGAGTGTCTATGGTCTCCTCAAGTATCTAAATCTGAGCAACCACAATAGGACCTGGAGAAGCAGGTGCCCCAACATCTGCCTTAGGATCAGCAACCTCCGGAGTTGCCGCCTGTCCTGCCCCGATGTCGATCTCACAATCCCTTACCAAGGGCACGCCGGTCAATCCATCATATGTCATCCGACCCAGCCTCAATGCCAGTCATAGTGAAGGGTCGTGTAGAGATTCGGGAATATGAAACTGTCATATGCTCTAGCTTCCCTCAGGATACATCTATATGCATGGACTCTAACCAGTCAGTAATGATGTTGCCAAAAGGCATATGAACTATTTGCTACACAGGCTGAGTGAAATGGATGAAGCAATGAAAGATGTTCAAAGCAATGTTGACATTAAGGCGGTGTCGCATGGCATACAATAAAAACATGTGAGAGGGACTGAGGAGGGCTAAGGCACGGGAGACAATAGGCAAAAGATAGTTAATAACTATTTTGAATAAGGCATTGTCCCTGGCAAATAATTCAAGGGAGGAGAAAGTGGTGATATGCACATTTGGATCATCTAGACGGGGACGGCCAAAAAGACTCTGATGCATGGAATCAATGGTGATATGCTCGAATGGCGGAGGCAAGAGATCAGGTAGGGTAGGGTAAAACATGAACTCATTCGTCGACGGTCGACACCCCAAAAACTGTTGAAGAATTTGATAAGAAAAATCCAAGCTACGCTTGGCGACACGAGTATGATAAAGAACTCCATCCGATGTATGCAAGTTATTATAGAACTCGGATACAAGCCCGGGATTGACATTTCTTTCACAGTAGACAATGGAAGAAAGTTGGTAATATTTGATTAGGGAAAACACTTCAAAGTAGGAATCATGATAAAATTTACGATCGAAGGACCGAGGAGGGATCAGATTGAAGGTGTTTCAGTTAAAAGCTTGCTACAAGGCAGCATTCGGAAAATGCTGATTAGTGGGAGGTTGAGGGTGGGACTATAACCGAGACGAACCCTCACCCGACTCACCAACCTTTGTTTCTTCCTGAGGAGGGAAAAAAAATGCATAAGGCCACAGATAACACAATGCAAAGAATGCAATGTCGTGCATGTTGAAGTTTCGCAAGTGTACGGAAATGTCGTAAGTAATAATAAAAGATATCGTATTCACAAGGACTGGAATAAGCACTAAAGATGTCTCAATGTGAATTAGCCAAACAACTATTCAATTGGTTTTCAAAAGCTAAATATGACTATGAAATGTAAACAAGAAATGAAAGAATAAGAAACAAGAGTAAGGGCGACGATAAAAGGAATGCTCTAGGAGTTTTGGTTTCTTTGTAAGGATTGTTTCATGTAAATGATCTACCAAATCTTATTCCTCAATTTTCCATCATTTGTAGAAGGTTACCGGTTCTCTCTTGCAATAGACAACCGGCCTAGGATTGAAATCTATACCTAAATGTGATCAATTAGGAATGAACCTATGTTGTCCTTGCACGGGCTTGCCTGTCACGTGCGTCCCTCGGATAATCAACATACGAATTCATCACTCATCAATCACATCAAGATATAAAGATTAATGCTCACAATCTATCCAACCTCCTCGAATTATCCTATTTCACCCTCAAGATTATTCCTCAAACGTCCTTACACGGGCATGTTCCTGTCACGAACGTCCCTCAGAAAATTGAATGAAATATAATCTCTACAAGATCCACAAGATATCGAAACATCCAATCAAGCATGGTAATTAAGCCCTAATCACAACAATCCATACAAGATAGAATAAATACAAACAGGGCAAAATCATAGAAATAGGAAATTGGCACATCCACAAGAGTTTTACATCAAATCATCCTTACAATTACTCCCTCCATCCTAGAACAAGAAATTTACTCCATAAAACAAGGAAAGAAACCCGAATAAAAGAAGATTACAAGCATTCATGATCCCCTCAAATCCAAGAAAAGAGAGAAATAAAACTTATCTACAAAGAAGAACGTCTTCGGATCCAATTCTTGCTTTCCCGGAGTCGATTCGGTGAAGATCCGCCCTTAGATCGCCGGAAATACCTCCAAGAATGGTAAGGAACGCCCTAAATCTTCTTTCCCCCAAAAGGGAGAAGATCCCCTTTCAAATGAGGAAGAACCCATTATATAGAGGGGGAAATTCGGGCCCCACACAGCCCCAAGACCTGGCCGTGTGTGGGACACGGTCTGGTTCACTCCCTTCTCTGCCTATCTCACACGACCGTGTGGTGCACATGGCCATGACATGCTCTACCTCTGCCATCCTTGCACGACCGTGTAGATCTACACGGCCTGCACTGCCTCCAGTTCTGGTAACCTAGCACGGCCGTGTGGTGTACACGACCAGAGCCCTCTTGCTCATTGGAAACCCTACACGGTCTGTGTGGTGTACACGGCCAGGGCTTCCCTGGTCTCTGGAAATCTTATATGGTCGTGTGATGTACACGGCCTGGCTCCATTTGGCTTCAAATCTTGGCATGGTCGTGTGAGGTTCACAAGGCCGTGGCAATTTCCTCATCTGCTACAACCACACGGCCAAGGATCATCACATGGCCTAGGCAACCCCCCATGGTAGGGCCGTGTGAGGTTAAGGAATGACGCCTTCCTCTCTAGCTTCGCTTACAGATTTGACCTCGAACATGAATCCTTCATCAAATTTGACTCCTATGTACAGAAAATGCAGAAAAGCATATCTCCGAACCAAAAGAGTAAATATGCTAAAAGGAAAGATGAAAGTACGAAAATACGTAGACAAAGCATGTGCAAAGTATGTGAATGTGCGTCCAAACATGCATAAAAGGTGTATATAATCTATGTACATTACACCCCCAGACTTAAACCTTTGCATGTCCTCAAGCAAAATGCTGCAATCTAAGCTTACATGTTTTACAATGCTCTCATATCCCTAATGCATTCTCCTAACTCTATCAAAAAGTTTCATTAACAAGCATGATCATGGAAACAAGATAAGTATGGCTCAAGCATAAGTCTCTTGTGCACAGTGCAAGGTAACTCAAAACTCTTCAAGTTTCAATCTATGTCCTAGTCAAGTCGTCATCAAATTTGAATTCCTAATATTTCCGGTGATAAACAAGTAACCAGTGATAGACACTTACTTGCCAAACACTTGGTTCATATTTCTCAATCAACCCAAGGTCTCAAAGGCGTGCTCAATCTCAAGAGAAGCTAAGCAGTCATTTCCTCAGTAACCTAACTCGGTCTCAAAGGGGTGACTTGCTAGATTCCACTCACAACAACTATTTTTTATATCCCTTATTCACTTTTTTTTTCTATTTTTTTCACTTTTTTTTCATAAGTATTTGCATTGTGCAAAACTTATTTACAAATGTACTTTTAGCACAAATGTTGGGATATCTTGATTTTTCCAAATGAGCTTACATGACCTGAACCTCATCCAGTAACCAAAATAAAGTTTGAGAAATCACCATGGAAACCAAGTACTAAATAAACAAGATGAATCATGACTATTTCAATGATGTCAACCATTCAAGCTCAAGTATAGTGAAGTGAAGGTAAGATCCTTAAGGTCAAGCCAAAACTAAAACTCATCTCCATAAGATACTTAGCTTATGTCATTCTACCCAAGATAGAGAAAAGTGGTTCATTAAGCATACTACTAGCATCATTTAAAACATCATGAATCTAGATAATGAACGTGCTAACATTTAAACTTGAAGACAAGAAAGCATATAAGTGAAGTTTTGATGTTCTCAAGATATATGCCACAAGATTTTCAAAAGATAGTCAAGTGACTATAAAAAAAAATCAAGCAATCAAAGCAAGAACAAATGCAAAACAAAAACTAAGCATGCAGAAAACAAGCAAAAATTGAAAACTAGAATGCAAAAAGAAAAATCACAAGTTCGACACCACCCCCCCGGACTTAAACTTTTCATCGTCCCGGTGAAATCAATATGGTGGAGGAGGTGGAGTAGGACGAGGGAAAGGAGGCCTATGACGTGGTTGGCCAATGGGAAAACTAGGAAAACCTGGAGTTTCGCTCAAGATTATATGATACTCAAACAAGGCATCAACTTGTTGGCTAGTGACACTCATGCTCTGCATGAAATCTCTCATTCTAACTTGATCCGTATCATAATCCTGGACAAATTCAGCCACTTGACCTTGAAAATTCCTCATGAACTGAAAGTGATTTTGTACCTCTATAAACTGGTTATTTGATAAAGAGAAGTGGCCTTCCAACATTTCTCGTTGGGAATTTTTCTTCTCATGAAGTGATTCTAGAGATGCACAAAAATCTAAGAAGTCAAATCTGGAGGGACCCGTACTATAGGCAAAAGAATGCCTAGCAGGATCCAGATGTTCGGAGGGATGCGGGTGTCCAGATGTCGAGAGTTCAATGTGTGGCTCTATATCTCCAGATATGGAAGGAACATTCTCGGGGTCTAAATCAGTGATTATCCAATTAGCTGAGTTGTGAACTGAAGTTCGATCAGGACAAGGAAGAGGTAAAGGAAAACCATTCGACCTTGGAATGCAAAACTATTTTCATCCCAACAAATTATTTTCATAGCAAGACATGTATCCATGTCGATCATATCATTGCCATGAATAACTTCCAACCCATCTAAATCAAGTTCCAAGTTAATGGCTATTTGAGTAATCAAACCACCAAGTACTATTGATCCCGAGGATGCCCTCGCAGTTCTCACTAAGGTTTGTAAAGAATGAAAACCAGAATCAAAATCAACCTTATGTAACATAGCCCATAGAGAATAAAGTTCTACTTTCTTGATGACTCCATCACTTTCCCCTCTACCAAAAATAGTTTTGCTCATGACTCGATGTAGGTATCTAAAAACAGGGTTTTGCATGTGAGAAGCCTTGGCTCTAGAGGGCCCATAGCGTTGATCTAATCCGGTGATCGAACTCCAAAAATTATTCCAATTAAACCTAGAGTCAAACCTTCGAGAGCTACCAAAAGACAATCCAAAATAAGTGTTAAAGTCACTAAATGTCCATTGAAATTCTTGACTCATTAATCTAAAAGTTATCTTGCCAACATAATCATATTCATTGGCAAAATGGGCATCTAGTGAACTTAGAAACTCCAAAACAAGGCGAGGATAAGTAGGTAGATTTGTGTACAAAATATCACTCCAATCCAAGAACCTAATCATCCAAATCGATATCATCTCTAATTCCCATCATATCTAAAATCGTTGAGTCCATATACCTAGTACACACGATCCTTCTATTGATAAGAATTGCAAATCTAGTTATTTGATCATCATTTCTAAACACGATATTGAATTCATTGTCATTACCTTCGTCGCGTGAGGTCCTCTTTCCTTTGTCTTTCACCGGTTGTTTCCCTTTGTCTTTGGCTGGCTCCTTCCCTTTGTCCCCACTAGATCCACCACCCCCCTTGCGAAGTCTCTTTAGAAGGTTGGACATATTGTTAAGTTTGAGTGGGGAAGGGTACTGTTTGTGATTGACGAAGCTAGATCTTGAAGAAATAGATCTTAGGGTTATAAAAGTGGAGATCTTGAGTCTAGGAATCTAGATCTAGATGAAGTTTGTGGAAAAGAAAGAGTTTTAGACCTAGATATGAGAATATTTGGAGAAAAGGTTGAAGAAGAAAGGAGTTTTGGAGAGAAGAGGGTGTTGAGATGAGGGGGTGTGTGGTGGGCACGGCTTGAATCTGGTCATGTATAGGAGACACGACCTGAATAGTTTTCTCCACATGGGTCGTCTAGATCTACACGACCCCTCCCTTCTCCCTCTCAGGTTAGCTCACACGGTCGTGCCAATTGGCACGACCATAACCTTCTTCTCCTCAGCTATCCTTGCACGGTCGTGTATAGGACACGACCCCACCATTCTCCTTTACTGGAATCAGCACATGGTCGTGTCTGTGACACGGCCAGCGCATGCTTCTATACTTGTTTCTTCACACAACCGTGTGTGAGACACGGCCGAACACCTTTTCTTCTCTGGATTCTTCACACGGTCGTGTGTGAGACACGACCGAGCACCTTTTCTTCTCTGGAGACTCTACAAGGTCGTGTTATGTAGACACGACCCAAGCATCTCCCTTTTCTGCAGCATATGCCTGGTCGTGTACAGCACACCGCCATGCTCTGTTTTGCTCCAAAAGATGGTTTTTCTCTATTTTTTTTTTCCAATACCTTCATGCCCATGAAACGATCATGGCCAGCTCATGGAAGCAAAATTTCAACCTGAAAACCAAAAGCAAAAAAACAAAGTAAAGACACTATAATGAAAAATAGAAACATAAAATGCACTAACACCCTTGGGTTGCCTCCCAAGAAGTGCTTGTTTAGGGTCTTTAGCTCGACCAATCTTAATCACTCTTCTCTTTTCCTTGCCCTCAAAGGGCAGACATATTTGTCATTTTTGTTGGGAGGTCTTCTCCCAACATCTTCCACCACAATATTTTCTTCATTTGGTGGCCTCCCATGAGGATGGAAATTCCATTCCTCAAGTTTGTAAATGCTTGCCTTGCTACAAGCATTCAAAAGAGAAGAGACATGGTTAGAGGCATTAAATAAATCATATTACAACTGTTCCTTACCAATTACCAAAGAAAGTTTATGATTTTTAACATCTATGATAGCTCCAGCTGTAGCAAGGAATGATCTTCCCAATATGATAGGGGTTTTTGGGTAATCCTCCATGTATAACACAACAAAATCTGTGGGAATTATACTCCCACCTACCTCTACCGGTATATCTTCAACAATACTCATAGGGTACCTGCAGGAGTGATCAGCAAGTTGCAGTACCATAGTAGTAAGTTTAAAGTCTTTGAGACCTAATTTATTACAAATAGAGTAAGGAATGAGGCTAACACTTGCCCCCAAATTACAAAAAGCTTTCTCAATAAATTCAGTTCCTATATTGCAAGGAATATAGAAGCTTCCAGGATCTTTCAACTTTGGAGAAGTGTTCTTTTCCAAAAGAGCACTGCATTCCTCTGTAAGTGCAATGATCTCTATGTCTCCTATCCTTCTTTTGTTCGACATGATGTCCTTCAAGAATTTGGAAAACTTGGTCATTTGAAGAATTGCATCAATAAGTGGTACTTCAACACATATTTCTTTCACCTTCTCCAAGAATTTGTCAAACTCTTCATCCTTCTTTAACATAATAAGTCTTTGAGGAAAAGGGATTGTTATACCTTGATGGTTAAGTGGAAGAGTCTCTTCAACCTTAGTGGTACTCTTCTCATTATCTTGAATCTGATTTTGTGTTGGAGAAGAGAGCTCTTCTTCAGTGTGCATCCCTTTTAGAGCAGTCACTTGGGAATCTCCCAAGGTCTGTCCGCTCCTAAGCTCAATTCTATTGCAGTGCTCCACAGAATTGACATCAGGCTTGCCAGGTAGTTGTCTTGGTGCTCTAGAAGATGAGGAAGCTAGTTGGGCAATCTAACTATCCAGAATCTTTTGATGCTTATTAGAACTATCCATTCTCTGAGTAAGCTTAAAATATCTTGTTTCATTTCATTCTAATTGGAGATAATTTCTTCAAACATCTTTTCAATTTTAGACATAGAAAAGCCCTGAGAAGATTATTGTTGTTGAAAATTCTGTTGCCCAAATTGAAAATTAGGTCTTGCCCCCATAGATGGTCCTTAATCTTGGTTATTTTTGTAAGAGAAATTAGGATGACTCTTCCATCCAGGGTTATAGGTACTCGAGTATGGGTTGTTGTGCTTTTGATTGAACCCCATGATTGCATCACACTCTTCCAATTGATTAATTTGTGCAGTTATAGCTCCCAATAGACATGAGTCATTTGTATGTTCAGAACTTCCACATATTTCACAAGAAGAAACAATAGCATTGACCATACTTGAGCTAGCTCCCATATTCTCAAACCTTTTTGTGAGAGCATGTAAAATACGGTGCCCAAATAATAATTAAATAACAAGGTTATTAGACAAATAATCTTATGGGATTTTTTAGGAATTTTTAGAAATTTTCTGTGATTTAATCGGAGCTCATATGACGTATTTTGAGAGGATACATTTATGGGTTCGAGAAAAAGTCTATTTAGAATATCCGAAGATGGGAGTTGATTGAGAAACTAATCTAGGGCTTAATCAAATATACCTAGGTTTATAAATCCTCTCTTTTATTTCCTCACCCGCATGCCCTAAAACCAACGTCGACACCTCCCTTACCCGATTCCCCTTTCTCCTCCTCCTTCGTCGTTTCTCTTCTCCCCCAAGCCCTCACGCGACGACGCCTCTTTGTCCCCCTCGCCCCAGCACCCCACAACAGGCAACTTATTCTCCCTCGAGCCACGACCGTCGGCTCTCCTCGCACGAGCACCACACAGCTCCGCCAGGTACACCTCTCCTCAGGCCTCTGCTCTGCACAGCCCGACCTTCGGCGAAAGAGTGGGAAATCTGAGCCCTAGCTTCTTCTCTCGTCACTGCATTCGTGCGCTACAGCTCCGGCCACGACTGCCTGCACTGTGGACCGATCGTTGGCCGAGACTTTCTCTCGATCCAGCGAGATGCTGCCCCGAATTGGCTGATCCTCTCTATAGCACCACCGATCATCTTCTCTCCGTGCTGTGCCTTAGCTGGTCTCGCAGGTAGTTTCCCCTTTTGTAGGTATGGATGAGCGTTTCTAGGGATTCAGATGTTGTTCCTAGTTTTACCCGAGAGTGTGATTGATTTTCTGGTTTATCACGAGAAGTTTAATCGGGTTTTCTTTGTGGATTGCATGGTTTCATTGTGATGTTGATTGGTTGAACGTGAGGTGATTCAATTTCTTTCCTTGATGTTCTTGCTTCGATTTGATTTTTCCTGAGAGTTTTGGATCGGGTTCTTAGATGTGGATAGAATGAGGTTTGATCGAAATGTTGCTCTGTTCATCTTTAGGAATCAAGTTTTCTGGACGGAATCTCTTGACAGTACTGTTCTTTTCTGCTTATTGAATTTCAGAATTTTGGTCCAAGTTCTTAGTAGATATGGCAAGTTTGGATGATGTTTTTCTTCTTCCTCCTGGTTTTGAAGGTTGAACAGAGCGATGGGTGTTAAGCTGTGACCAAGATACTTGACTCTCCTGTCGTTATGGAATGGCTGAATTGAATTGATTAGTTGTGAGTCCGCTTACTAGAAGTCTAGTTTTTCCATGATGATTTAGATTCAGATGGATGGATTCAGTATTGGTTTTCTAGGTTGGTTTGGTTCAATTAGGGTTTTCTGTTTGAATTAGGTTTAGGTAACAAATTGAGGTATGAGGGGTTTTGGTTGTAATCATATGATTTGTTGCAGGACACTGCTACGAGCCAAGTGTTCCGAAGTGGAGACAGCCTAGCACGATCGACAAGTAAAGGCGGGTACTTCTTACTTTGTCTCATTAGTTCTTTGAACTTGGTGCATGAGCTATTTTTGGATAAGGACGGTTTTACCTTGACTCTACTCTTATTTTCTTGTGCTTGATACTTCCACTCAAACCTTTGAATTATTCGTTTCTATATCCATACAATCTTTTGTTGTCATCTACTTATATTTAACAGATACTGGATACTATGTTTGCATGTTTTGATGGTTGTGTAGTTCTGTTCTGTGTTGAGCATGCTGGCTTTATGTAGCATACCTGATGCTTGTTTATATTTATATATATGATGACTATTGCATTTGGTGCATCATATCATGGCAGACATGTCAACGACCAATTCTCCTTTGCGGTCGAGAGAATTGTTGACTAGGGCCGCATCCTCGGCCACTCGACAGAGTGGTAGCTGGAGTTGATGCCGCTTGTCCTGTCGTGCCGCACTCGGCCACTTGTAGTTGGTGGTAGCTGGAGTTGCGAGCAGCAGGGACCCCCTTCGCTGTGTAGCTAGTTAGCTACTCAGCACCTGTTCATCCGGTCACTCGAGAGAGTGGCGGCTTTTGGGTGGTATAGTTGTCATTGATCCGGTCTCTCGATCATACAGGGGTCGTGGTGCAGGGAGGTGGACGGGGTGACCATCCGTGCATACACTGTTATTATACTTGCTTTGACTGCTGTTGTTTGCATATGCTGTTGTTGATTACTAATGCTATTGTTGCTAGCTTATGTTACTGTTACTGACTTATGTTGATATGCTTATATATGCTGAGATATATATATATGTCTGTTGTGGGTGTTTAGATTGACTTACCTATTGGAAGTTTGTATGTACCTTACATATTTCCTCTATAGTTATGAGCAGTACTGTAGCAGATTAGTACCGGTTCTGACCTACTATAACTAGCCTAGGATATAGTTTCATGTACTAGAATTTATTTTGGTTCTATAGTAGTATCTGCTATTCTTCTAATGAGGTTGTATACTGTTGACACTCTCTACTTACATGTTATGTTCATGCACTATCTCTTTCCTTACCCGCTGAGTTCCAATACTCACCACCCCACAAAATGGTTTTCTTTCGCCAGGTAACAGATAGATGAGTCATGGATGCTTGGAGAGATGTAGGCTGCCAGTCCTGGGTCCTACGTCACACTCGAGGATAGTTTTCGTTTTAGTTTTGTTATCGTTTGGGGTGGTATATTGATTTTGTGTATTCTACTTTTCAATAAGTCGATGTGAATTTTGTGTCAAGTCTGTGATGACATGTATTTTTGTTAGTGTCATTGGTGGTTTTACGTTCGTATCATTTTATGTCTTCCGTTGCTGTGTGTTTACGTTCAGTCGTGTAGGCTTATTAAACTGCATGGATGTATGTAGCTTATATCCAGCCTTGTGCGCTGTTGTATTATGTTATATGTTTTATTCATTTATGTCCAGCCGGGTATGCTGTGTATATTAACTGCGTGGTTATATTATTTCTAGTTTGTATATATATTCCAGCCGAGTGTGGCTAAGGTATATTTTATATGTAGTCATGCTTCAGATTGTCACCCGTACAGGGGAGATGTTGTCGAAATTTCTTCGGACAGGGACTCCTCTCGGGCATGACAATTTAGTGGTATCAGAGCAGTTTCGATCTTGTTTCGATTTATGATTATTTTCGAGTTAATCTGATGCCAATTTAGTGGTATCAGAGTATGGTTTGAGTCAAATGCTGTGTTTTGTGTTTTGAAATTTCGATCTTGTTTTGATTTATGATTTTCGGTGTTTCGATTGTTTTGTTTTCCCTTTGTAAGTTGATCCCTCGATGTGACTCTCGAGTTGTGGGACCAAGCAGCGGCAGGAATCTCCAATCTATAGGAGGTATGTTTGTAAATTGTTATCATACATATTTATTAGTACTTGGGTAGTTGTTTGTACCATGTGTTTATGCCATGTATGATTTGTGGTGCCAGTCATTGGTTAGATCAGATATGGTGATATGTTATCTTTTGATGATCTATTGGTGGATATTAGACTTGATGGTCTATTATTTAGTCTTTGATGTTGATAGTAACTTAAAGAGTATAATGCCTTGATATTTATGGAGTTGGTGATTTTAGCTGAAGGTTAGATTACAGACTTTGTGCCAGTGTTCTTATGTTTGGGTATGTTTATTGTACGGACATGAGGAGCCCTTGATATTGCTATTTAGGTTTACAGTGCCCTAGATATTTTTATGGACCCGATGTATTGAGTGTCGATGTACTCGCGTTGGTTTGGTTAGTGGAGGACTAATTTACTCTTATTAGCTTGATCAGTAGGAGACCGACTTACTCTTTCATAGAACTAAGTCACCCTGTATATATAGCAATTACGGAAAGGGAACATACAGAGGATGATATTGTGAACTTTGAAGTCTAATTCTCTGTGTGTCAACAAGTGAAGGCAGAATATCAGAGTGGCGCAGTGGAAGCAAGATGAGTCCATAACCCACAAAAGCATCCTTTTCGGTAAAGGATTTGGTCATGACACTATGATGAACTAGTATATGGGTGTGTTCTTTGGTAGTTATCCTTAGATGAGGATTCCTGAGTTAGTAGTAAAATTGGGGACCAAATTTTTATTAGTGGGGGAAATATATAATATGATGCTTAAATAATAATTAAATAATAAGGTTATTAGGCAAATAATCTTATGGGTTTTTTTTAGGAATTTTTAGAAATTTTTTGCGATTTAATCGGAGCTCATATGACGTATTTTGAGGGGATGCATTTATAGGCTCGAGAAAAAATTTATTTGGAATACCCGAAGATGGGAGTTGATTGAGAAACTAATCTAAGGCTTAATCAAATATACCTAGGTTTATAAATCCTCTCTTTTATTTCCTCACCCGCATGCCCTAAAACCAACGTCGACACCTCCCTTACCCGATTCCCCTTTCTCCTCCTCCTTCGCCATTTCTCTTCTCCCCCAAGCCCTCACGCGACGGCGCCTCCTTGTCCCCCTCGCCCGAGCACCCCACCACCGGCAACTTCTTCTCCCTCGAGCCACGACCGTCGGCTCTCCTCGCACGAGCACCACACAGCTCTGCCAGGTACACCTCTCCTCTGGCCTCTGCTCTGCACAGCCCGACCTTTAGCTAAAGAGTGGGAAATCCGAGCCCTAGCTTCTTCCCTCGTCGCTGCATTCGTGCGCTACAGCTCCGGCCACGACTGCCTGCGTTGTGGTTCGACCGTTGGCCGAGACTTTCTCTCGATCATGCGAGATGCTACCCTGAATTGGCCGATCCTCTCTATGCCACCACCGATCCTCTTCTCTCCGTGTCGTGCCTTAGCTGGTCTCGCAGGTAGTTTCCCCTTTTGTAGGTATGGATGAGCATTTCTAGGGATTCAGATGTTGTTCCTAGTTTTACCCGAGAGTGTGCTTGATTTTCTGGTTTATCACGAGAAGTTTAATCGGGTTTTCTTTGTGGATTGCATGGTTTCATTGTGATGTTGATTGGTTAAACGTGAGGTGATTCGATTTCTTTCCTTCATGTTCTTGCTTCGATTTGATTTTTTCCTGAGAGTTTTGGATCAGGTTCTTAGATGTGGATAGAATGAGGTTTGATCGAAATGTTGCTCTGTTCGTCTTTAGGAATCAAGTTTTCTGGACGGAATCTCTTGACAGTACTGTTCTTTTCTGCTTATTGAATTTCAGAATTTTGGTCCAAGTTTTTAGTAGATACGGCTAGTTTGGGTGATGTTTTTCTTCTTCCTCCTGGTTTTGAAGGTTGAACAGAGCGATGGGTGTTAAGCTGTGACCAAGATACTTTACTCTCCTGTCGTTATGGAATGGTTGAATTGAATTGATTAGTAGTGAGTCCTCTTACTAGAAGTCAAGTTTTTCCATGATGATTTAGATTCAGATGGATGGATTCAGTATTGGTTTTCTAGGTTGGTTTGGTTCAATTAGGGTTTTCTATTTGAATTAGGTTTAGGTAACAAGTTGAGGCATGAGGGGTTTTGGTTGTAATCATATGATTTGTTGCAGGACACTGCTACGAGCCAAGTGTTCTGAAGTGGAGACAGCCTAGCACGATCGACAAGTAAAAGTGGGTACTTCTTAATTTGTCTCTTTAGTTCTTTGAACTTTGTGCATGAGCCATTTTTGGATAAGGACCGTTTTACCTTGACTCTACTCTTATTTTCTTGCGCTTGATACTTCCACTCAAACTTTTGAGTTATTCATTTCTATATCCATACAGTCTTTTGTTTCATCTACTTATATTTAGCAGATACTGGATACTACGTTTGAATGTTTTGATGGTTGTTTAGTTCTGTTCTGTGTTGAGCATGCTGGCTTCATGTAGCATACCTGATGCTTGTTTATATTTATATATATGATGACTGTTGCATTTGGTGTATCATATCATGGCAGACATGTCAACGACCAATTCTCCCTTGCGGTCGAGAGAGTTGTTGACTAGGGTCGCATCCTCGACAGAGTGGTAGCTGGAGTTGATGCCGCTTGTCCTGTCATGCCGCACTCGGCCACTTGCAGTTGGTGGTAGCTGGAGTTGCGAGCAGCAGGGACCCCCTTCGCTATGTAGCTAGTTAGCTACTCAGCACCTGTCCATTAGGTCACTCGAGAGAGTGGCAGCCTTTGGGTGGTACAGTTGTCATTGATCCGGTCTCTCGACCATACAGGGGTCGTGGTGCAGAGAGGTGGTCGGGGTGACCATCCGTGCATACGCTGTTATTATACTTGCTTTGGCTGCTGCTGTTAGCATATGCTGTTGTTGATTACTCATGCTGTTGTTGCTAGCTTATGTTACTGTTGCTGACTTATGCTGATATGCTTATATATGTTGAGATATATATATGTCTGTTGTGGGTGTTTAGATTGACTTACCTATTGGAAGTTTGTATATACCTTACATATTTCCTCTGTAGTTATGAGCAGTACTGTAGCAGATTAGTACCAGTTCTGACCTACTATACCTAGCCTAGGATATGGTTTCAGGTATTAGAATTTATTTTGGTTCTATTGTAGTATTTGCTATTCTTCTTATGAGGTTGTATATTGTTGACACTCTCTACTTACATGTTATGTTCATGCACTATCTCTTTCCTTACCCGCTGAGTTCCAATACTTACCACCCCACAAAATGGTTTTCTTTCGCCAGGTAACAGATAGATGAGTCATGGATGCTTGGAGAGATGTCGGCTGCCAGTCCTAGGTACTACGTCACACTCGTGGATAATTTTCGTTTTAGTTTTGTTATCGTTTGGGGTGGTATATTGATTTTGTGTATTCTGCTTTTCAATAAGTCGATGTGAAGTTTGAGTCAAGTCTGTGATGACAGGTATTTTTGTTAGTGCCATTGTTGGTTTTACGTTCGTATTATTTTATGTCTTCCGCTGCTGTGTGTTTACGTTCAGTCGTGTAGGCTTATTAAACTGCGTGGTTGTATTTAGCTTATATCCAGCCGTGTGCGCTGTTGTATTATGTTATATGTTTTATTCTTTTATATCCAGCCGGGTAGGCTGTGTATATTAACTATGTGGTTATATTATTTTTAGTTTGTATATATATTCCAGCCGAGTGTGGCTGAGGTATATTTTGTATGTAGTAATGTTTCAGATTGTCACCCATACGGGGGAGATGCTGTCGAAATTTCTTCGGACAGAGACTCCTCTGAGGCGTGACAATTTAGTGGTATTAGAGCAGTTTCGATCTTGTTTCGGTTTATGATTATTTTCGAGTTAATCTGATGCCAATTTAGTGGTATCAGGGCATGGTTCGAGTCAAATGCTGTGTTTTGTGTTTTGAAATTTCGATCTTATTTTGATTTATGATTTTCGATGTTCCGATTGTTTTGTTTTCCCTTTGTAAGTTGATCCCTCGATGTGACTCTCGAGTTGTGGGACCAGGCTGCGGCAGGAATCTTCAAGTTATAGGAGGTATGTTTGTAAATTGTTATCATACATATTTATTAGTACATGGGTAGTTGTTTGTACCATGTGTTTATACCATGTATGATTTGTGGTGCCAGTCATTGGTTAGATCAGATATGGTGATATGTTGTCTTTTGATGATCTATTGGTGGATATTAGACTTGATGGTCTATTATTTAGTCTTTGATGTTGATAGTAACTTAAAGAGTATAATGCCTTGATATTTATGGAGTTGGTGATTTTAGTTGAAGGTTAGATTACAGACTTTGTGCCAGTGTTCTTATGTTTGGGTATGTTTGTTGTACGGACATGAGGAGCCCTTGATATTGCTATTTAGGTTTACAGTGCCCTAGATAGTTTTATGGACCCGATGTATAGAGTGTCGATGTACTCGTGTTGGTTTGGTTAGTGGAGGACTAATTTTCTCGTATTAGCTTGATCGGTAGAAGACCGACTTACTCTTTCATAGAACTAAGTCACCCTGTATATATATAGCAATTACGGAAAGGGAACATACAGAGGATGATATTGTGAACTTTGAAGTCTGATTCTCTATGTGTCAACAAGTGAAGGCAGAATATCAGAGTGGCGCAGTGGAAGCAAGATGAGTCCATAACCCACAGAAGCATCCTTTTCAGTTAAGGATTTGTTCATGACACTATGATGGACTAGTATATGGGTGTGTTATTTGGTTCTTATCCTTAGATAAGGATTCCTGAGTTATTAGTAAATTTGGGGACCAAATTTTTATTAGTGGGGGAGAATGTAAAATATGGTGCCTAAATAATAATTAAATAATAAAGTTATTAGACAAATAATCTTATTGGATTTTTTAGGAATTTTTAGAAATTTTCTGCGATTTAATCGGAGCTCATATGACGTATTTTAAGGGGATGCATTTATGGGCTCGAGAAAAAGTCTGTTTGGAATACCCGAAGATGGGAGTTGATTGAGAAACTAATCTAGGGCTTAATCAAATATACCTAGGTTTATAAATCCTCTCTTTTATTTCCTCACCCGCATGCCCTAAAACCAACGTCGACACCTCCCTTACCCGATTCCCCTTTCTCCTCCTCCTTCGCCGTTTCTCTTCTCCCCCAAGCCCTCACGCGACGGCGCCTCCTTGTCCCCCTCGCCCGAGCACCCCACCACCGGCAACTTCTTCTCCCTCGAGCCACGACCGTCGGCTCTCCTCGCACGAGCACCACACAGCTCCGCCAGGTACACCTCTCCTCAGGCCTCTGCTCTGCACAGCCCGACCTTCAGTGAAAGAGTGGGAAATCCGAGCCCTAGCTTCTTCCCTCATCGCTGCATTCGTGCGCTACAGCTCCGGCCACGTCTGCCTACGCTATGGTCCGACCGTTGGTCGAGACTTTCTCTCGATCCAGCGAGATGCTGCCCCGAATTGGTCGATCCTCTCTATGCCACCACCGATCCTCTTCTCTCTGTGTCATGCCTTAGCTGGTCTCACAGGTAGTTTCCCCTTTTGTAGGTATGGATGAGCGTTTCTAGGGATTCAGATGTTGTTCCTAGTTTTACCCGAGAGTGTGCTTGATTTTCTGGTTTATCACGAGAAGTTTATTCGGGTTTTCTTTGTGGATTGCATGGTTTCATTGTGATGTTGATTAGTTGAATGTGAGGTGATTCGATTTCTTTCCTTCATGTTCTTGCTTCGATTTGATTTTTCCTGAGAGTTTTGGATCGGGTTCTTAGATGTGGATAGAATGAGGTTTGATCGAAATGTTGCTCTGTTCGTCTTTAGGAATCAAGTTTTCTGGACAGAATCTCTTGACAGTACTGTTCTTTTCTGCTTATTGAATTTCAGAATTTTGGTCCAAGTTCTTAGTAGATACGGCTAGTTTGGGTGATGTTTTTCTTCTTCCTCCTGGTTTTGAAGGTTGAACAGAGCGATGGGTGTTAAGATGTGACCAAGATACTTTATTCTCCTGTCGTTATGGAATGGTTGAATTGAATTGATTAGTAGTGAGTCCTCTTACTAGAAGTCAAGTTTTTCCATGATGATTTAGATTCAGATGGATGGATTCAGTATTGGTTTTCTAGGTTGCTTTGGTTCAATTAGGGTATTCTGTTTGAATTAAGTTTAGGTAACAAGTAGAGGTATGAGGGGTTTTGGTTGTAATCATATGATTTGTTGCAGGACACTGCTACGAGCCAAGTGTTCCGAAGTGGAGACAGCCTAGCACGATCGACAAGTAAAGGTGGGTACTTCTTACTTTGTCTCTTTAGTTTTTGAACTTGGTGCATGAGCTATTTTTGGATACGGACCGTTTTACCTTGACTCTACTCTTATTTTCTTGCGCTTGATACTTCCACTCAAACCTTTGAGTTATTCGTTTCTATATCCATACAATCTTTTGTTGTCATCTACTTATATTTAACAGATACTGGATACTATGTTTGCATGTTTTGATGGTTGTTTAGTTCTGTTCTGTGTTGAGCATGCTGGCTTCATATAGCATACCTGATGCTTGTTTATATTTATATATATGATGACTGTTGCATTTGGTGCATTATATCATGGCAGACATGTCAACGACCAATTCTCCCTTGCGGTCGAGAGAGTTGTTGACTAGGGCCGCATCCTCGGCCACTCGACAGAGTGGTAGCTGGAGTTGATGCCGCTTGTCCTGTCGTGCCGCACTCGGCCACTTGCAATTGGTGGTAGCTAGAGTTGCGAACAGCAGGGACCCCCTTCGCTGTGTAGCTAGTTAGCTACTCAGCACATGTCCATCCGGTCACTCGAGAGAGTGGCAGCCTTTGGGTGGTACAGTTGTCATTGATCCGGTCTCTCGACTATACAGGGGTCGTGGTGTAGAGAGGTGGGCGGGATGACCATCCGTGCATACGCTGTTATTACACTTGCTTTGGCTACTGCTGTTTGCAAATGCTGTTGTCGATTACTCATGTTGTTGTTGCTAGCTTATGTTACTGTTGCTGACTTATGCTGATATGTTTATATATGTTGAGATATATATATGTTTGTTGTGGGTGTTTAGATTGACTTACCTATTGGAAGTTTGTATATACCTTACATATTTCCTCTGTAGTTATGAGCAGTACTGTAGTAGATTAGTTCCAGTTCTGACCTACTAAACCTAACCTAGGATATGGTTTCAGGTATTAGCATTTATTTTGGTTCTATTGTAGTATCTGCTATTCTTCTTATGAGGCTGTATACTGTTGACACTCTCTACTTACACGTTATGTTCATGCACTATCTCTTTCCTTACCCGCTGAGTTCCAATACTCACCACCCCACAAAATGGTTTTCTTTCGCCAGGTTACAGATAAATGAGTCATGGATGCTTGGAGAGATGTCGGCTGCCAGTCCTAGGTCCTACGTCACACTCGTGGATAGTTTTCGTTTTAGTTTTGTTATCGTTTGGGGTGATATATTGATTTTGTGTATTTTGCTTTTCAATAAGTCGATGTGAATTTTGGGTCAAGTCTGTGATGACAGGTATTTTTGTTAGTGTCCTTGTTGGTTTTACGTTCGTATCATTTTATGTCTTCCGCTGTTGTGTGTTTACGTTCAGTCGTGTAGGCTTATTAAACTGAGTGGTTGTATTTAGCTTATATCCAGCCGTGTGCACTGTTGTATTATATTATATGTTTTATTCATTTATGTCCAACTGGGTAGGCTGTATTAACTGCGTGGTTATATTATTTCTAGTTTGTATATATATTCCAGCCGAGTGTGGCTGAGGTATATTTTGTATGTAGTAATGCTTCAGATTGTCTCCCGTACAGGGGAGATGCTACTGAAATTTCTTCGGACAGGGACTCCTCTGGGGTGTGACAGAGCATCTAATTTTGCAGCCAATAAAGTAACTGCATCGACATCAAACTTCCCTGATGCTTTTATTGTTGGGTTCACACAAGAATAGCCACCACTTCTTTCATTAGCCCATTGATGGTAATTTTGTGCTACGCTTTCAATTATTTTTCAGCTTCATCCAAACTCTTGTTCATAAGTGCCCCTCCAGCAGCTGAATCAAGGGACACCTTTGTATGATAATTGATACCATTATAAAATGTATGTAGCACTAACCACCTTTCCAAACTATGGTGTGGGCATTGTCTGAGCATACTATTGTGTCTATCCCAAGCTTCAAATAAAGATTCTGAGTTGGCTTGTTTGAAACTTGTAATAAGATTCCTCATATGAGTCATTTTACTTGGAGGGTAGAATTTGTCAAGAAATTGTTGCTCACATTGGTCCCATGTGGTGATGCTATTTGGAGCCAAAGAGTTTAACCATTGTTTAGCTCTATCTCTCAAAGAAAACCCAAATAGTAATAAGCGCACTGCCTCAGAAGGAACATCATTCATCTTCATTGTGTCGCATATCTCGTAGAAGACCTCCAAGTGTTGATTTAGGTCTTCATGCGGTCCTCCACCAAACTGATTTTGCTGCACCATAGATATAATTGCATGTTTGATCTCAAAATTGTTTGCTTCAACTGAAGGCCTTGAAATACTAGATCGAAAACCCCTAGCGTAAGGTGCTGCATAATCCTTTAGTTATCTATTAGCCATGATAGAATGTTCTTGTTTTTCTTGTTGTCTTTGCAGAATTTTCTTCTATGAAATGTTCTGTCTATCTCGGGATCTAGAGGAAGAAGTTCTCCTGCAAAGTTAGATCTTCACATACACAAGAATAAGATTGCAAGATATGTATAAAAGAAAAAGAAAGAAGCTGAATCAAAGACAAGAAAAATAGAGATAGAATTAGATTAGAATGCTAGAAAATCAAAAGTGCAGAATTAGATTTGCTACAAGTAAGATGTAGAAAGGAATACAAGAAAAAGTTATGAAATCAGAATTCTAAAAATTAGATTTAACTATGCAAATGAAAAGAAAAGTTATGTTTAGTCTAACTCAATTGATAACCCCTAATGTTATAGCGCAGTCCCCAGCAACGGCGCCAAAAACTTGTTGACATTCTGCAAGTATACAGAAACGTCGTAAGTAATAATAAAAGATATCATATCCACAGGGACTAGAATAAGCACTAAAGATGTCTCAATATGAATTAGCCAAACAACTATTCAATTGGTTTTCAAAAGCTAAGTATGATTATGAAATGTAAACAAGAAATGAAAGAATAAGAAACAAGAGTAAGGGCGACGATAAAGGGAATATTCTAGGAGTTTGGTTTCTTTGTAAGGATTGTTCCATGTAAATGATCTACCAAATCTTATTCCTCATTTGTCCATCATTTGTAGAAGGTTGTCAATTCTCTCTTACAATAGACAACCGGCCTAGGATTGAAATATATACCTAAATGTGATCAATTAGGAATGAACCTATGTTGTCCTTACACGGGCTTGCCTATCACGTGCGTCCCTCGAATAATCAACATATGAATTCATCACTCATAAACCGCATCAAGATATAAAGATTAATGCTCACAATCTATCCTACCTCCTTGAATTATCCTATTTCACCCTCAAGATCGTTCCTCAAATGTCCTTACACGGGCATGTTCCTGTCACGAACGTCCCTCAAAAAATCGAATGAGATATAATCTCTACAAGATCCACAAGATATCCAATAATCCAATCAAGTATGGTAATTAAGCCCTAATCACAACAATCCATACAAGATAGAATGAATACAAATAGGGCAAAATCATAGAAATAAGAAATTGACACATCCACAAGAGTTTTACATCAAAACATCCTTACAATTACTCCCTCCATCCTAGAACAAGAAATCTACTCCATAAAACAAGAAAAGAACCCGAAGAAAGAAGATTACAAGAATTCTTGATCCCCTCAAATCCAAGAAAAGAGAGAAAGAAAACTAATCTACAAAGAAGAACATCTTTGGATCTAATCCTTGCTTTCCCGGAGTCGATTCGGTGAAGATCCACCCTTAGATCGTCGGAAATCCCTCCAAGAATGGTAAGGAACGCCCCAAATCTTCTTTCCCCCCAAAAGGGAGAAGATCCCCTTTCAAATAAGGTAGAAAACCTTATATAGAGGGGGAAATTCGGGCGCCACACGACCCCAGGACTTGGTCGTGTGTGAGACACGGCCTGGTTCACTCCCTTCTCTGCCTGTCTCACACGACCGTGTGGTGCACATGGCCATGACATGCTCTGCCTCTGCTATCCTTGCACAACCATGTAGATCTACACGGCCTACATTGCCTCCAGTTCTGGTAACCTGGCACGGCCGTGCGGTGTACACGGCCAGAGCCCTCTTGCTCACTGGAAACCTTGCACAGCCCGTGTGGTGTACACGGCCAGGGCTTCCCTGTTCTCTGGAAATCTTACATCGTCGTGTGGTGTACACGGCCTGGCTCCATTTGGCTTCAAATATTGGCACGGCCGTGTGAGGTTCACACGGCCGTGGCAATTTCCTCCTCTGCTGCAGCCACACGTCCAAGGATCACCACACGGCCTGGGCAACCCCCCATGGCAGGGTCATGTGAGGTTAAGGGATGACGCCTTCCTCTCTAGCTTCGCTTGCAGATTTGACCTCGAACATGAATCCTTCACTAAATTCAACTCCTGTGTACAGAAAATGCACAAAAGCAGATATCCGAACAAAAAGAGTAAATATGCTAAAAGGAAAGCTAGAAGTACGAAAATACGTAGACAAAGCATGTGCAAAGTATGTGAACGTGTGTCCAAATATGCATAAAAGGTGTTTATAATCTATGCACATCAATGCATATGATGCATGAATGAAATGCAGCAAAAAACACAATAAGATTAGCAACATTCAGATTATAGAAGCAAAGTTTAGAGAGAAAGTAAAGGAAAAAGTGTACAAGTTACTTAGGGTTTGGATTCTGCAACGTGAGTTCTGCGACGAGGAGACGATGAAGACAGTGACTTCAAGCCCTGTTCACCGAGAGGAGGAGAGCGGAAGTGGGAGAGGAAAGAAAAAAGAGCACTCGGTGTTGGAGAAGACAGCCGACAAGGTTGGGAGAATCACCGGAGAAATCACCCAAATTAGGGAACAGGACGAGTCGAGAGAGAGAAAGGTTTGAAGTGAGAAGAGACTTAGGTCAACAGCGCTTTAGGTTGAATTTCAAATTCCCCAATCAATCACCCGATCGATTGAGAGCAAGTGAATCAATTGACCGATCAATTCACAAAGCTTCTGTGCGATTCAGACATGCAGCTCAATCGATCGCCCGATCTATTGATACTTGCTGAATCGATCCAGTGATCAATTCAGCGACGCTTTGTGGGTGAGGCGCGAGCTTCCCAATCAATTGACCAATCGATTGAGATTTCTGATAATGTTGTAGTTCTGATTATTTTCATAGTCGAGTGTCATAAATGCACCAATAATTATATACTAATCAAAAAATCATGAAATATTGGGTAGACACTACATATGTCTTCTATGATCAGGGAAAAATAAGTGTTGACGAAAATGATCCTTGTGTCCGAAGATTGACACATAATTGGAAATCATCTAAAACTTCAGTTTTTTTTTGTAAGTTCGTATCTAATGATGCAATAGTAACTCTTATCCAAACACAACCTTCAACAGGATTTTTCAAAAATGAGTTTGATATGTATTTCAAAATAGAAATTTCCAATCATAATATTTGGGCTAAATGCACATGATTTGTACATTTACTTTCCCTATGATTGGACAAATGAAAGTTTCATATGAAATCCACCTTTCTTGACCAAAATAATGCATCATAACAAGTATTATGACCAAGAGAAATGCCCCTAACCTCTCACCCCCATCTAAACATTATCAAGACAACAATCCTATGTTTTAGTGAGAGGCAAAATTAAGGTTAAGAGAACTTCAAGAACTTTACCTATGAAGTGATCATGGAGGATGTGATTTAATCAATACAACACATTCCCAATTTCCTTCTAAGAGAACTAAATTCAACTTCGGGAAGAAGTTTAGTGAAGATATCAGCTAAGTTTGATTTTGACTCAATATAATTTAGAACAATGTCACCTTGAGTAACATGATCACGGATAAAATGATGTTTAACCTCTATGTGTTTTGTTCTTGAATGATGGACAGGATTTTTGGTCAAGTTGATTGTACTCATATTATCACAAAGAACTTGAACATTATTGTAGGTAAGTTTATAGTCCTCTAGAGTATGGGTCATCCACAATAATTATGATGCACACTCTCCCATGGTAATATATTCCGCTTCGGTTTGTGGAGAGACTTATACAATGTTATTTTCTACTTGACCAAATTACTAGAGAGGATCCTAGAAATTGACAACCACCACTAGTGCTTTTGTGATTCAATTTGTATCTGGCATAATCAGAATCGATATATCCCACTAGGTCAAAAGTTTCAGTTCGAGGATACCAAAGGCCAACATTTTGAGTTCCCTTGAGATATCAGAGAATTCGCTTAACGACACTCAAATGGGACTCCTTGGTACAAGATTGATACCTTGCACATATACCCACAGCAAAAAGTATATCGGGTCTACTAGCCATGAGATAAAGAAGACTTCCTATAGCACTACGATACACCTTAGAGTTAACCTCTTTCCCCTCAAGATCTTTATCTAATTTAGTATTAGTGGCCATGGGAGTAGATATATCTTTTGTTAGCTAGAGCCCTAGAGCCAATCATTTGATGATTGTATTATGGACTTGTTGTATCATATTCTATATATAAATAAAGACATTTGATTTTTGGTTATTATACTTACTTGTATTGGTGCCAAATAAACTAAGTATAATAACGTCCTTGAGTAGAAAAGTTCTTACCTATATCAATCGATTGGTTGAATCGATAGTGAGATGATATAGGGAACACTACTCTTAATCATTCCTAGTCGAGTATTAACATTCAGGGACAATGTTAATGCAATAAGACTAGCATGTAGGTTAACTCGATGACTTGATCTCACAAGTCATGGATATAGAGATATCAAGTTGACACATGGGTATGCATTAGAGAATGTATACTGAATGATCCGCCATGAGAAAGTATCATGGATCGTTATATGAGTGTCATATACTTTCTCATGTGGCTATTAGTATGACTACTAGTCCTTAGATCTGAAGTCACCATGATTCCCTACATAAGGAGTTATGTACTTTAGTTTCGTCAAACGTCACCCGTAACTGGGTGGACTATAAAGGCGATTACTGGGTATGTAACAAATTATGCGAAGGGATGTGAGTGATGTAGATGATATCTATCCCTCCTATATGACGGGAGTGACATCGATATTCTTGATAGAGTGAGACCACGAAGTGCATGGCCATGCCCAAATGAGTCAATATGAGATATTGAGCTCATTTGATTGAGTGAGTCTACTTGGAGTTCAAGATTTAGATTGATTAGAGGATGACACGGTCTATGCCTCACATTGATCAATCTAGATGTCTTGGATAGAAGAACACTTGTCATATATTGTGAGAAGTCACAATTAGTAGTCACAAGGTGATGTTGGATCTCAACATTCTTGTAACTTGGGTAGTAATGATGTATTGCTAGATACCGCTCATTACTTATGGTCCTAAATGGGTTTAGGAGTATTGCCAACGTTACAAGAACCTATTGGGTCACACACAAAGAACAAATGGATGGAGATTAGGTTCATATGATGAACCAAGAGGATTAGATTCATGTGATGAATCAAATTGGATTAAGAGTAATCCTAATTGGGCTAATTGAGTTGGACTCAAGTTAATTCATGTGTTCAATGAGTCTAATTTAGATTATGACTCATTGAATCAATTTAATTAAATGAATTAGATTCATTATATTAAATTGGCTTGGATTAAATGATTGGATTAGATCAACCATGAGAGAGATTAAGTCAAGTTTGACTTGACTTGAGAGGAAGAGGAAGAGTCAAGTTTAACTTGACTATTTGCCACATCATTAGTGATTTGGCATTAGGAGGACTAATGATGATGTGCCACATCATCAAAGTGTGCCACCTCATGGGGGTTACAAATCTATTCTCTTTAATGGTCACATTTAATGAGAATGGGGGTTACCTTTTTGGTTTTGAATGAGAATGAATTTTTCATTCACTCACATTGACATCATCTTCTTTCTCAAGCTCTCTTGTTGCTCTTTATCTTCTCTTGGTCATGAGTTTCAATCAAGGGAGAAGAAAGGAGAGTGAATCTAATCCAAGAAGAAAGGTTAGTGAAAGTCACATAGAGTTTGTAGAGGAGTGTGTTCTCTTCTTTTCCTTTCTTCATCTTCCAATTCTATCCGAGAGCATCAAGAAGTGCTAGCACACTTGTGGTGTTCTCTTCTCCATCCTTGAGTGTTAGAGAACACTTCTTGTTCGTGTGGATACTACTAGAGGTGTGTACATTTGAACACACTCGAGATCCGGCATACCTTGGACGAGCGGGATTTGCAAAGGGCACGCAACAAGGGTAACTTTCTAAACATGTAGATCTAAGTGTAGATCTAGTTAATAAACTCGTACATGTAAATTTTTGTTCTATACTCTTCGCACGGATCCAGTGGCATGGGGCTTTCGGGGTTTCCGCGACGCGGAAAAACGGTTTTTGTGGCCCGAAAAACCCAACATCTTTTGCATTTTCCATTCCAAATTTCTTAAATAGCTATTTGGCATATTTAGATTGATGAATGTAAATTCCTTCTTTGGTTTGCTTAATTTGTAAACCTAGGAAAAATGCCAACTCGCCAAACAAACTCATTTCAAACTCACTCTCCATGTGATTAATGAAGTCATTTAAAAAATCTTTATTTGTGGAACCACAAATAATGTCATCTACATATACTTGGGCCACAAATATATTATTACCACTATTTTTCAAGAATAATGTGGGATCAATTTTTCCTCTATGAAATTCTTTTGATACTAGAAATGTTGATAATCGTTCATATCAAGCTCGGAGAGCTTGTTTTAGCCCATATAAGGCATTTTTAAGTTTATATACATGATTTGGATACTCTAAATTTTCAAACCCCAATGGTTACTAAACATACACCTCTTCTTTTAGAACACCATTTAAAAATGCTGATTTTACATCCATCTGGTACAACTTGAACCTCTTGTGAGTGGCAAAGGCCAACATCATTCTAATAGACTCCAATCTTACTACGGGTGCATAAGTTTCATCATAATCTAACCCTTCTATTTGATTGAAACCCCTAGCAACTAATCTAGCTTTATTTCTCACAACCATCCCCTTATCATCAAGTTTGTTTCTAAAGACTCATTTTATATCAATAATTGATTTGTTGGTAGGCCTAAGAACTAAATCCCAAACTTGACTTCTCTCAAATTGAGATAGTTCATCTTGCATTGCTAAAATCCAATCCGGATCAAACAAGGCATCATCAATGGTTTTTGGCTCTGTTTGAGAGATTAGGGCTACTTGACTTCTTTCATTTCTAAAGTAAGATCGAGTTCTCACTCCTTGAGTGATGTCTCCTACTACTTGATCTAAGGGATGATTTACATGAATCCTAGTAGGTCTTGATTCTTGATTTGTTACAATTTCGAGTTCAAGTGGTAAAGTTTCAATTTTCTCACCATCACTCTCTTGGATTTTTCCCCCTTGATTATTTCCTTCGTTTAGTGTTAATTTCTCTAACTCAAATTGTAATTCTTCATCGTTTGTTCTTATAGGGTTCAAAGAAGGATTTTCTTCAAATACAACATTTAATGATTCTTCTACTACTTTAGATCTTTTGTTGTAAATTCGATACGCCTTGCTATGAGTAACCTACAAGAATGCCCTCATCCGCCTTAGTGGAGAATTTTCCCAAATAATCTTTGGTGTTTAGAATATAAACCTTACATCCAAATACTCTAAGATGCTTAATTGTAGGTGGTTTACCAAACCACAACTCATGAGGTGTTTTTCCTAGAAACCTATGTAATAAAGTTCGATTTTGTACATAACAAGTCGTATTAATTGCTTCGGCCCATAGGAAACTATGAAGTGAATATTCATTTAACATGCTCCTAGCAGCCTCTTGCAAAACCCTATTTTTTTTCTCAACAACTCCATTTTGTTGAGGAGTCCTAGGGGTGGAAAAATCATGTTTATAACCTTTTTCCATACAAAAACTTGTGAATCTATCATTTTCAAATTCACCTCCATGATCACTTCTTATTTTATTTATCTTATGATTCTTTTCATTTTCTACCCTTTTACAAAAAGCAATCAAGGTATCTAGAGTTTGATCCTTATGTTTCAAGAAGAACACCCATGTATATCTAGTATAATCATCCATAATCACAAAGCAATACCTACTACCATTTAAAGAAATATATCTACTACTATCAAACAAATCCATGTGAATGAGCTCCAAAGCATTTGAGGTACTTACAACATTTTTACCTTTATAGGTAGCTTTGGTTTGCTTACCCAGTTGACATGCATCACACATTTTATCTTTTTGAAACTTTAACTTTGGAAATCCTTGCACCAGCTCTTTCTTCGAGAGTCTTTTGATATTCCTCATGTTGGTGTGAGCAAGTATCCGGTGCCAAAGCCAAGTCTCCTCTTCTTTAGACATGAGGCACTTAGCAAATACATTAGTAGCACTAAATAACTCAACTTGATAAATATTTTCTTTTCTATGGTCTATGAGGATAATGGTGTTTAGTTCACTACGCTTGATTAAGCATTGAGATGAGTTAAACTCAACTCCATAACCTGAATGACATAGTTGACTAACACTTAGAAGATTAAAGACCATGCCTTTCACTAATAACACATTTTTTATCACAAATTTTTCAAAAATTCTAATATCTCCTATTACCATAACTTTTAATTCACCACTATTACCAAAAGAAACGGTACATTTACTTCTGTGTCTTAATGATGAGAATTTTGAAAAGTCTCCCGTCATGTGCCTAGAGAATCCACTATCTACGAACCATGTGGTTGGATGCTCCCCCTCGGCGCATGCCTGTTTAAACACGATAAACCAAATGTTTTAGTACCCAAACTTTGGGTCTGATAGCGTTAACAACAAATTGCTTGGGTACCCAAGCTTGAACAACCTTAACCCCTGAAGCATGATTTCTACTAATTAGAGACATGAATTTGATTTCCTTATGTTGTGATTTAAACCCTAATCCCTCTTTATTGTACACACCCCTTTGAGCTCCTAGAATCATGCCCAAATATTTAGAGCTTGAAGTAAACTTTTCTAAAACACCTCTAAGATCATCAACTTGTAATTTCAAAGATGCATTTTCCTTTTTAAGATCATCAAATTCATGCATGTCATTTTCATGAGGCATGCAAGTTTCACATGACACAATTTCATTCTTAAGTAATTTCAATTCATTTTGCAACTTTTTAACCTTGCCTTTTGATTTAGATAGTGCATTAGTTAAGCATGCAATGGTGGTATACATCTTATCAAGCTTGGGAGAAATTACCTCATCATCACTAGATGATGACTCACTTGAAGATTCCACATCCTCCCCATGACTATCTTCATCTTCACTATCTTCTACATGGCTTAAGGCCATGAGTGTCATGTGCCTTGAGCTCTTCCTTTCATCTTCTTCCGATGAGCTTAAGGATGAATCATCTCATGTGGCTTTTAAAGCCTTCTTCTTTTTCTTATTCTTTTCTTCTTGCTTCTTTAATTTTGGACACATTTTGTAGTACCCCTTTTTCTTGCATTCATAGCAAATTATATCAGTCTTAGTCTTTGAATCCATAAGAGATTTACCTTTCTCTTGTCATCATTGAAGATTTTTTTAACATCCTTCTTGTCAAACTTCTTTGAATGTCTAATCATTCTTCGAACAAAATTTGTCATTTCACTTGATGATAGCTCTTCATCACTATCACTATCATTGTCTTGCTCAGATTCTGAAGATGACTCCTTCTTTTCCTTGTGCTTCTTTTTACTCTTTTCATCTACAACCAAGGCTATACCTTTCTCTTTGTGTATTGTGTTAGCTTGCTCATACAATTCAAGTTCACAAAATAATTCATCTGATTCTACTATTGACAGATCCCTTGAAACCTTATAGGCATCCACCATGGATGACAATAATGAATTTCTTGGGAAGGATTTTAGAGCATACCTTATGAGATCTCGATTTTCCACACTCTCTCCAACTGAATGGAGATCATTTAAGAGTTCCTTGAATCTCTCATGTAGTGAACTTACCGTTTCTCCATCCTTCATTGTAAAATTCTGAAGTTGATTTATTAAGAGATCTCTCTTTGCAATTCTTGAATGTTGGGTGCCTTCATTTAGCTCAATGAGCTTATCCCATAAATCCTTGGCACTCTTGAAAGATCCAACCTTGTTGAGTTGCTCCGAGCTCAACCCACATTGAAGAGTCACAATCGCCTTAGCATTTGTTTGAGCCTTCATCTTGTGTTTAACGGTCCACCTTGATGATTCAAGCATTTTTCCATTCTCGGTTGGCTCTGTGAATCCCTCTGTGATTGAAAACTATATATCAATTTCGGTCATGAGTAGTGCTCCATACGGCTCTTCCAGTAAGTAAAGTTGTTGCCTTCATAGAATGGTGGCCATGAAGTACTATGTCCCTCTTTCAATGACATCTTGTAGCTCTTAACTTGTGATTTCTTGGCGATGAATCCTCAAAAGCAAACCGTTGCTCTGTACCACTTGTTAGCACCGGTTGAGCTAAAGGGGCCCTGGGGTTGGGGTCACTTCATTTTCTTTGTTGACTTGATTGTGCACAGCGGAAACTTGAAAGCAATTCAAACTCTTATATTTACTTGGTATCCACCTCCTCAAGGAGGTGACTAGTCTAAGGATCCACACCACTATCACTCTTCTACTATAAAACTTCTCCTACTCAGAATTACACCGAAGGTGGAGAAACCTTACAAGATTTACAACTCTCTCTCTCCAAAAGAAAAAGATCACAACCACTACAAGGAAGAAGAAGAGGATGATTACAAACTTAGAATACCTTCTTCTTTGCAGAGTACAACTTGAAAATATGGAGAAGAGAGCTTGAACTTGAGCACTTGAGAGATCTTGAGCACTTGAGAGCAATAGAACAGTGTATTTTTTGGTGAGAGCTTTCGTTTCATCTTTTCCAGCTTTTTAAATGTCTTCAAATATAGGTGTTTCTCACATGATCATCGTCGTGAATCGATTGTGTTTGTCTTTCAATTGATTCAAAAGTATCCGTTGAGCACTATCACGTCAAGATCAACAGTGTAGATTATTTGGTTCGAACCTCAATCGATTGGGACATTATTCTCAATCGATTGAATTTATCAATTGATCAACGAATCGATTCAGATGCGCTATGCTCCAGCATAAAAATGCAGAACCTTTATGAATTGATTGGTCGATCAATTGGATACCTCCAATCGATTGGCTGATCAATCCAGGAGTGTTCTGTGCTTCACGCAGAAGCTTCACCAATCGATCGGTCGATTGATTGGTTTACTCCAATCGATCGGCTGATTAATCCAGGAGCGTTCTGTGCCTCGCGCAGAAGTTTCACCAATCAATCGGTCGATCGATTGGTTTACTCCAATCGATCGGTTGATCGATCCAGGAGCATTCTGTGTTTCGCGTAAAGTTTCTCCAATCGATCGACCAATCGATTGGCTTACTCCAATCGATCGGCTGATCGATCCAGGAATACTCTGTTTCATATCCATGCGTCTCAATCAATTTACCAATCGATTGTTGGTTTCTCGATTAATAGCAAGTGGATTAATATATATTTCTTTTAATAAATACCCCTGGACTTTCCTGCCTTGCATCTAGCCTTTTGACCTGCAAGGGCTTCTCTTTCCAAGAATTTGGTCCTCACCCTTCTTGGACTTCTCTTGCCTTACATCCAGTCTTCTGACCTACAAGAACTTCTTTTGCCAAGAATCTGGTCCTCGACCTTCTTGGACTTCTCTTGCTATACATCCAGTTTTCTGACCTACAAGAACTTCTTTTGCAAACTCACAATACATGTTAGATCCAACGTATTAACCTAAACTTAAATAATTGTCAACAAATTGAAACTTCTAGGGCATGATTGCACCAACAAGTTGAACATACGACATCTTCTGGTTGCTCCTCCTCTATTTGAGCCACTTCATGCTCTTCTTCAGATTTTTCTTCTTCTTCTTCTTCTTGTGTAGGCAGAGGTTCTTCCCATGGAGCCTTCTTTATCTTGCTCCATAATTCATGGGCATTTTTTTATTCACCTACACGGCTCATCATATCACTAGGCAATATATCAATCAAAATAGATATTACCTTATCATTTACCTTTGATCATGATTGTTGCTCCTCAGTCAAATATCTTGGTCGGAGTCTTTTTCCTTTCTTGTCTCTTGGGACTTTGAATGGATCCTTGATCACCATCACAGTGTCTCAATCCGTGTTGAAGAAGACTTCCATCTTCATTATCCAATACATGATGTCACATAAGCTTCCTCCTTCAAACTTTGGAGGTGCTATCAAGTCGACCATCTTTTACTTCCTTGGCAATTAGTCCAATGGAGAGTGTCCTGCACTTTGATACCACTTGTTAGAGATCTTGTATGGCCAGCTTGAAGGGGGGTTGGATAGACGACGCCCCACAAATGATCGCTTTCTACATATTTGTTAGTTGCACAGCGGAATAATACAAAAACAATACAAATATGAATATAAAAGCTAAAGATAATAAAGACAAAAAAAAGCAAACCGCTACTTGTCGATTTATGTGGTTCGGAGATAAGGCTCCTACTCCACAGCTGCCCGTAAGGTGGACGATCCTTATCTGTCGGTGGATTACTCCCCGGAAGACCTCCGGCTAGCTTACGTAGCTCCTTGTGGGTTGAGAAACCTCACCACAACTCTCACAAGAACTCTTGAGAAGGTAGGGCGCTAGTAGACTACTAATAAGGGTTAACCACCTCTATTTCATCAACCTTAACTAAGCTTCCAAGCCTTGGTTATATATGCCATGGGTTGGAAAATCCTACCTACCAATCAACTAATGAAACCACCAGTCGACTGCCCTCTGTGGAGATTCGACTGTTACAACCCAATGGCTCGATATCATTTGACTGGTGAAAGTACTAATCGACTGCTCCACACTGGCCGAGTGAATAGAAGCATTCTGTTCGCTCCTAATCGACTGTACCAGTCAACTGTCATTTCCATCAGTCGACTAGTACCCCAAGTATAGTCCCTCGGCACTCGGACCCTCACCCTTACGACTCACTTGACTCTTCCTTGCAGCTTTGATCTCTTACCTTCAAGCCTACTTCCTTTGGCTCTCATCCCTCGGATGCACCCAAGCCCACGGCTCGTCCTAATGTCATCCTTCGAGTATGCCTCAAAGTCGATTCCCTCGGCTCTTGCCTTCAAGTCTTCTTCCTTTAGCTCTCGTCCCTCGGATGCATTCAAGCCCGTGGCTCGTCCCAATGTCATCCTTGGCATATACCTCAAAGTGTGCTTCCCTCGGCTCTTGTCCTTGATGTCTTGTCCTCGATCCCTCAGATGCTCCATCCTTCACCGGACCCGAAGCCATCAAGCTGAGTCATATGTGTATCCTGCAAACCTATACAATTCAAATACATATATCAAATATAAGGGTAAACCTAACTTAAACCCTTTTCCAAACACCAAAACACATGATCACACTGACCATTGGGATTGTTCCAATATGTTTCTCATGCTTGCACTCTAGGACCCTCAAACTTAAATAATTTACTTAAAATAATTTTTAAGGCATTAATTAAGAGGGAGTGAAAGGAGTTAAGTTAAGTTAAATATTTTTTAAGCTAAATATTTTCTCAAAGTTAAAGTATTTTTTTCAAAATCTCAAATTCAAATTTTTGAATTTAAAGTATTTTTTTAAATTTTCAAAGTTAAATATATTTTTAAGTTAAAGTAGTTTTTTTAATTTTAAATTTAAATTTTTTTAAAAGTACTTCCTCAAAGTTAAGTCTTTTTTTAAAGTTAAATATTTTTTAAAAAGAGAGTAAGTACTTTTCATAAAGTAAATTATTTTTTTAAGTATTTCTTCAAAGTTAAGGTTTTGTAAAGTTAAAGTATTTTTCAAAAAGTGAGTAAGTACTTTTCAGAAGTAAGTTAATTTTTTTTTTTAAAATACTCTTCAAAGTTAATTTTTTTTTAAAAAAAAAGTTACATATTTTTTAAAAGGATAGTCAGTACTTTTCAAAAAGTAAGTTAAACTTTTTAAATAAAGTACTTCTTTAAAGTTAAGTTTTTAAGAAAAATCTTTTAAAGCTATGAATTTAGCTAAGTATTTTTATAAGGAATTTCTTTTCAAAGCTAAGTAATAAATCATTTTCAAAGCTAAGTATTTAGCAAAGAAACTCCTTTTAAAGATAAGTTTTTTGTTTGAAACTCTTTTTAAAGCTAAATTTTTTAAAAAGAAAGTTAAAGTGATGAGTTTAGGGGGAGCTTAAAGTTAAATTTTTTGAAAGAGATTAAAACTTAGTTTTTTTTAATTACTATCTTTACAAGTTAATTTTCTCTCTACATAGTATTCTTTTTATTTATGTCAAAGGGAGAGAGAAAGGTTAAAAGTTAAGTCAAACATAACTTAATAATCTTTTATAATTGAGGACTAAATTAAGGGGGAGCATCTTTAATTTACTAAATCACCAAATTGGTTTATTTATGCTTAATTTCCATACTTATGCAACATTTTTTTTGTTATACCTTACTAAACTTTGAATTTTATTATCATAATGAAAAGAGGAAGATTGTTGGTGTAGAAAGTACCAGATGATCGAACCTTAGTTTTGATTATGACAAAGAGTTCAAAGTTAAGGTTTCTTGTTATCTAACAAGTTGAACTGAGTATGCAGAAAAGTCCCAAATGATCTTAGGCAAAGGAAAGTCCTAGTTGAGACTAAGCAGGTGGAAAGTCCTAACTACAGTTAGGCAACAAAGTCCTAGTTTAGGGGATTGGGTAAAGTATTGTCAGGTCAATGATGTTGGGTGAAATCCTAGAGTTGAGGACGCTAGGTGAAAATCCTAGGGGTCGTGGACACCAGGTGGAAGACTAGACGGGTCGGGAATCGGACATCCAGCATGAAGTCTTGATGAATTGTATGCTAGCAAAAGTCCAGAAGGTTTGGAGGAATGGTCTAGCAAAAGGTAATCTCTCCTGAAAGGAGTAGATGAGGGCGCATTCCCCGAAAAGGAAACTATAGGCATCGGTCCAACCTAGAGTTTCAATGAAACTCAAAGTCAGGATCGGATAGTCCAGAGGTTGTCAAAACTTATGCTTTACATATTATTTGCTTGGACTAATTTTATTTTACAGATAGAAGAGGCTGGCAAAAAAGTTGTTCTGAGCGCCCAGAGTTACTCCAAGCCCTCAGACATGCATATCACAGAGGAAGCCCCAAGCAGGTGACTAGCCAGGCACCTGGGCCATCCGAGCGCCTAGAGGTGCTCCAAGTCTCGGATGGTCAAAATTTCATCTTCTTGCTGAGCTGGAGCGCAATGAGTGTCCAACCCACGTCAATGGTCTAAGCACTCGAAAAGGATCCAAACGCCCAGACGTGGATAAACTTCAGAGATGAAGTTTTGACAAGAGTTCACTATGTCAACACAGTCCAGGTACCTGGGAGGGGATCCAGGTGCCCGGACGTGGCTATAAAAGGAGGCTTCAATGAACAGCTTCAATTCATCAATACAAATAACTTCTGCTTCTGCGCGCTGCTTCAAAAAGACCTCTACAAAGCCCAAAAGCTGCTCCATCAACGACTACACTATATATCTATTTCTCCAAGTCATCGGTATCATTTTGTTATTGTTGAAGTTACTTATTCACTTTGTAATTACATTTGTAATTTTTTGGATTAATTAGTGATTGTCCAACGAAATCACTCTCACGTGTAGGCCTTGGAGTAGGAGTCACCACAAGCTCTGAATCAAGTAAATCTTGGTCATGTTTGCAATTGTCTTATTTTTTTTTTCTTTATTCTACTACTGCTTGTCTCTCCAAAGTTATTTTAGAATGAACGTGAAAGTCACGAATGTTATTCACCTCCCCCCCCCAGCACATCGATCCTACACGGTGGTCACAGCTGGTTGCGGTGGCCATGTATGGTCGCTCATGTCACTAGTGGATTGGGAAGAAAGGGGCTACGATGGTGGAGAACGGTGGCGGTTGGCAGTGTAGGGTGTCGAAATCTTACAATTGGGGTGGCACGATGATTGGGCAACAATCGTTTGTGGCAATCGAGAGATAGATGAGGGTGACGACGATGAAGAGGGGAGCGAATCGAGTGAAATAACTTAGTTTAATTAAGTATAACCTAGGTTAATGAAAATATTCAAGTTCCACTTAAGTGATATTTCAATTAGACTTCTTCCAAGCCTAATAAATTTATCCCTTAAACATGTCATACGAATTTGGTTTAAATTTTGAAAAAAAATCCTAAAAATCTACAAGGTAATTTCTTAATTAATACCTATTATTTAATTACTATTTATTTATCGTATCTAGCACGGATTCTACTTGATCTTCTACCTTTGATGGGTCCTCGTGAAGCTCGATCAGCTAAGTCCAAAGTTTGTGGGCATTTTTATACTTTCCTAATATACACACGATTTCATTAGCCAAAACATTAATTAACATATTCATTACTTTTGTATTTGCCTCTGAGTTTTGAGAAGATTTCTTCAATGTTATCCAGTTGTTGAGACTTTCACTTCCTACGAACCATTCCATTGCTCACCTATAGTAATTGAAATCACCTTGATAGTAAGTGGAGGCTCGTAGATGTTTCACCCTTTTTGATGAGATATTGACATTCTTGCAAAATAATATAGACTAAAAATATTCCAAGACTTGGTCTTGTGGTAAGTAGAGGATATAGAGAAAAAAGAATAAAGAACTTTTTAAAGAATAGAGAAAAGATTTTTAAAAGGGGCTCGAAAAACTGTTAACCTATTTCAAAGCACTTTGGCTTTGATACAAATTGTAAGATTGTAGGAGATAAGAGATGGGGATGAATCTCATTTGTTTGAAATCTTTTATTTTCATCTTCATAAAGTCAAATCAAAGAATAGTAGAAATGGAATAAAAGAGAAGACAAAGACATGATTAATTTTACTTGGTTCATAGTCTAACGACTACTACTCTAAGGTCTGTGATCCTTGATCGCTTTCGATGGACAATCTAATATATTTATTTTCTTCAAAAACTATTGGAGAAGAAGTAGATTCATACAAGTATGAATACAATATGCAAGTATAATAAAGATACTGACAACAATGTGTATGAAATAAAGAGTAGGTTATCGAAAGGCTCCCAACGTCGTAGTAGCAAAACTTGCATGCGTAGAAATAATAGAGACAAGATGGAGCAATGAATGAAAAAATGATTTGACTCGAACCCCAAGGTCTTTTTTTATAGGTACTATTCAATCGACTTAATCCACATTCCATCGACTGATCCTTTCACTAGACTGATCCATCTATCCATCGATTGAAACCTGAGTCTTTCCTTCTTTTCTCTAATCTAATCTATCTAATCCCATAAATCACACTATTTGGTTAACTGTCCAACCTTATCCCTCGAATGAACCTCTGGATTTCCTTTTCTATGATATCCGATCTAATCATCTATCATTTCCATTTATGGATCGGTCGATCGATAAATCTTATCCATCGGCTGAATAAGCTGTTAACCATATTTGTTGAACTCCATTATGATATGTGTCATGCTGGTCAGATCAGTCGACTAAACCATACGTTAGGTCAACTGAAACCTCAGTCAACATGGAATTTCATTTATCTATAAAACAAAGTTAGCATAACAATAATAATAGTAGTCCTGCAAAACAGAGTTAGAGAGATATGAATATATATGAGTAGTATGACAGTTAGGACTATCTTGATCTCAACTTAAAAATCTCTTGGTTTCTTTAGTTGGATCAGAGCCTAAGGTTTGTCCCTACCGAGACATGATCTCACTGTATTTCCTTCAGGAGCTTACCTCAACTCACCTACCAAACATCTGGTCCTTAAGACCTATTTTGACTTTCTCTGCTCAGTTTCTAATCACTTGATCCACTAAGACTTTTCCTGTAATACTAAATTAGTACAAAATAGTGTTGGTAAAACTATACTTAGGTTTACTAAGATCTAATGGTTTGGTCAACCGCGGGTGATTGACCGAAAACAATTCGGTCACACATGCTTATAATTCACTCCTCCATGACTTCTCATTACTTACGGTTACCATCCCTAGGATTTTTCATTATCTAGTTTTAATCACTAGGACTTTCCACTACCTGTTTTCACTCATCAAGACTTTCACCACCTAGCTCTACTCACTAATGTTAGGATTTTCGAGCAGCAAAAACCGTTTTTTCGCGTTGCGGAAACCCCGAATCTCTCATGCCACCGGATCCGTGTGAAGTTTATAAAACAAAATTTCATGTACGAGTTTACTAAAGCCTAGATCTACACTAGGAGAAGGAATTTTACCCTTGATGTGAAGCCCTTCGCAATCCCGCTAGTACTCGGTTCGCCGGATCTTGAAAGTGTCAAAGTAGACACTTCTCTATGTGTATCCATACAAGCAAGAGATGGAGAGGCCAAACAAAAGGTGTGCTAGCACCTATGAAGTGTTCATCCAAGAGAGGAGAGGGAGAAGAAAATTGAGAGCAAAAGGAAGAAGATGGAATGAATGCCTTGAATGAAAAAATCAATCTCTTCCACACTAAAGGTGGCCGGCCACATAATGGTTTGTAACCCCCATGGAATATCAAGAGTCAAGTCTCTTGATCTCCTCCATGAGGTGGCATTTGGTCAAGTCAAACTTGACCAAATGAAGAAGCCTTGATGATGTGGCATTGGTCAAGTCAAAGTCAAGTCAAAACTTGACTCTTCATCTTCCTACTTAAGTCAAGTCAAACTTGACCACTTCTCTCCCTTGGTTGATCTAATCTAACCATTGGTTCAAGTCAATTTTAATTTAATGAATCTCTATTCATTGAATTAAATTAATTAAATGAGTCTAAGTCCAAATTAGACTCATTAAACACATGAATCAACTTGAGTCTAACTCAATTAGCCCAATTTGGATTACTCTTAATCCAATTTGGTTCATCATATGAACCTAATCATTTAGGTTCATCAAATGAACCTAATCTTCATCTAATTACCCTTTGTGTGTGACCCTATAGGTTCTTGTAACGTTGGCAATGCTCCTAAACACATTTAGAAGCATAAGTAATGAGCGGTATCTAGCAACACATCATTACTACCCAAGTTACAAGAATGTTGAGATCCAACATCACCTTGTGACTACTAATTGTGACTCCTCATAATATATGACAAGTGTCCTTCTATCCTAGACATCTAGATTGATCAATATGAGGCATAGACCGTGTCATCCTCTAATCAATCTAAATCTTGAACTCCAAGTAGACTCACTCGATCAAATGAGCTCAATATCTCATATTGACTCATTTGGGCAAGGTCATGCACTTAGTGGTCTCACTCTATCAAAAATATCGATGTCACTCCCGTTATATAGGAGGGATAGATCTCATCTACATCACTCACATCCCTCTGCATAATTCGTTACATACCCAGTAATCGCCTTTATAGTCCACCCAGTTACGGGTGACGTTTGACGAAACCAAAGTACATAACTCCTTATGTAGGGATCCATGGTGACTTCAGGTCCAAGGACTAGTAGTCATACTAATAGCCACATGAGAAAGTATATGACACTCATATAACGATCCATGATACTTTCTCATGGCGGGTCATTCAGTATACATTCTCCAATGCATACTCATATGTCAACTTGATATCTCCATATCCATGATTTGTGAGATCAAGTCATCGAGTTGACCTACATGCTAGTCTCATTGCATTAACATTGTCCCTGAATGTTAATACTTGACTAGTAATGATTAAGAGTAGTGTTCCCTATATCATCTCACTATCGATTCAACCAATCGATTGATATAGATAAGAACCTTCTACTCAAGGATGCTATTATACTTAGTTTATTTGGCACAAATACAAGTAAGTATAATAACCAAAACAAATGTCTTTATTAATATACAAGAATATAATACAATGAGTCCATACAATAATCATCAAATGATTGGCTCTAGGGCTCTAACTAACAATCTCCCACTAGCACTAGTGTCAATCAGTGTGGGCTCTAAGCCCCAATGACCTAGTGTGACCATCATGCTTTCTCTGTGCCAAAGCCTTGGTCAAGGGATCTGCGATGTTAGCCTCTGTGGGTACTCTGCAAATCTTCACATCTCCTCTCTTGATAATCTCTCGAATGAGATGAAAGCGCCGTAGTATGTGTTTGGTCCGCTGGTGTGAGCGAGGTTCCTTCGCCTGTGCTTTAGCTCCATTATTGTCACAATAGATCTCAATAGGGTCAGCAATGCTAGGAACCACCCCAAGTTCAGTGATGAACTTGCGGATCCAAACTGCCTCCTTTGTTGCCTCTGATGCAGCGATATACTCGGCGTATGTCGTAGAATCAGCTATTGTGTCCTGCTTCAAACTCTTCCAGCTCACAGCACCACCATTTATGCAAAACACGAACCCTGACTGTGATCGAAAATCGTCCTGGTCGGTCTGGAAGCTGGCATCACTGTAACCCTTTACAGCTAGCTCGTCATTGCCTCCATATATCAAGAAATATTCTTTAGTCCTTCTTAAGTACTTAAGAATATTCTTGATCGCTATCTAGTGACTTTCACCTGGATCTAACTGGTATCTTCTCATCATGCTCAAAGCATATGAGATATCAGGACGAGTATATAGCATGACATACATAATAGATCCTATGGCTGAGGCATAAGGGATCTGATCCATGCGGTCTCTCTCCTCTCTAGAAGAGGGACCTTGAGTCTTCGAAAGACTCACACCATGTGACATCGGTAGAAATCCCTTCTTGGAGTTCTGCATGGCAAACTGAAAGAGTACCTTGTCAATATATGTACTCTGACTTAGGCCAAGCAACCTCTTAGATCTATCTCTATAGATCTGTATGCCTAGAATACGGGATGCTTCACCTAAGTCCTTCATTGAGAAACAAGTCCCTAGCCAAGTCTTGACAGACTGCAGCAAAGGGATGTCTTTCCCAATGAGTAGTATGTCATCCACATACAATATAAGGAAGACAACTGTGTTTCCTACAACCTTCTTGTAGACACAAGGTTCATCTTCATTCTTGTTGAAACCAAACTATTTGATTACATCATCGAATCGAAGATTCCAGCTCTGAGAAGCTTCCTTTAGTCCATAAATGGACCTATGCAGCTTGCATACTCTGCTAGTATGCTGTGGATCTACAAAACCCTCAGGTTGTGTCATGTACACATCCTCAAGCAGGTTTATATTTAGAAACACGGTTTTGACATCCATCTGTCATATCTCATAGTCATGGTATGCTACAATAGCAAGCATGATCCGAATGGACTTAAACATCGCTACTGGAGAAAAGGTTTCATCATAGTCAATACCATGAATTTGCTTGAAACCTTTAGCTACCAAGTGACCCTTATAGATAAGTTCATCCATGTCAGTCTTTCTCTTAAAGACCCACTTACACCCAATGGATTTGACCCCTTCGGGTGGATCAACCAAAGTCCATACTTGGTTGGTGTACATGGATTCCATCTCGGATCTCATGGCCTCTAGCCATTTCTCGGAATCTGGTCTCATCACAGCTTCCTGATAGGTGGTGGGCTCATCCTCTATGAGCACAACGTTATCATGGTCAGACAAGAGAAATGAGTATCTCTCAGGCTAACGACGTACCCTATCAGACCTGCGAAGAGGTATGTCTACCTGAACTGGTTGTGGTTCCTCAACTCCTTGTGGAACAACATCATCCACAACACTTTGTGGTTCCAGTTCAACTTCCATCGAGGCTTCAGTGCTATGGTCCGCATCTTGAACTTCTTCAAGATCGAACGTACTCCCACTAGTCTTTCTAGAAACAAAGTCCCTTTTTAGAAAGACTTCAATCTTTGCCACAACTACCTTGTGTTGACTGGGAATGTAGAAGTAATATCCCTTAGTTTCCTTGGGATATCCAATAAAGTAGCACTTGTCGGATTTGGGTACTAATTTGTCTGAGACTTGACATCGAACGTAAGCCTCACAACCCAAAATCCTCATAAATGACATCTGGGCATCTCTCCCAGTCCATATCCAATATGGTGTCTTTATCACGACCTTGGATGGAACTCGGTTGAGTATAAAAGTTACCGTGTCTAGAGCATAGCCCCAAAGAAATGTAGGAAGATCTGTATGACTCATCATAGACCATACCATATCTAATAGGGTGTGGTTCCTCCTTTCGGATACACCATTCCATTGTGGTGTTCCAGGAGGAGTGAGTTGGGATAGAATCCCACACTCAGCTAGATAGTCACGAAACTCATGGCTAAGGTATTCTCCACCTCGATCTGATCGAAGTATCTTAATTCTCTTGCCAAGCTGGTTCTGTACTTCATTCTTGAAGTTTTTGAACTTTTTAAAGGATTCAGACTTATGTGTCATCAAGTACACATAACCATATCTACTGAAGTCATCAGTAAATGTGATGAAGTACCTATAACCGCCTCTAGCAACGACATTGAAAGGGCCACATACATCACTATGTATAAGTCCTAACAAATCAGTCGCTCTTTCGCTGTGCCCACTAAAGAGAGTCTTGGTCATCTTGCCTAGTAGGCATGACTCGCACGTCTCATAAGATTCAAAATCAAATGAGTCCATCAAACCATCCTTGTAGAGCTGGGATAAGCGCTTGTCGTTTATATGACCTAAGCGACAGTGCCAGAGATAGGTTTGGTTCATGTCATTTGACTTGAACCTCTTGGTATTTATGTTATAGATAGGGCTTTCAAGGTCTATAATGTAGAGTCCGTTCATCAGAGGTGTACTACAATAGAACATATCTTTTAAATAAACAGAATAACATTTGTCCTTTATTATAAAAGAGAAACCTTTCTTGTCCAAATAAGAAACTGAGATTATGTTCTTAGTTAAAGCAGGCACATAACAACATTCATCTAATTCTAATATAAGCCCAGAGGGCAGAGATAGATGATAAGTTCCTACAACAACAGCAGTAACCCGTGCTCCATTGCCTACTCGTAGGTCCACCTCGCCCTTCGTCAATGTCCTAGTATTTCTCAGCGCCTGCACATTAGTACAAATGTGAGAAGCACATCCAGTATCTAATACTCATGATGAAGAGATAGATAGATTGACTTCTATAACATATATACATGAAGTGGAAGTCTCACTTCGCTTCTTCTTAAGATCTTCCAGGTACACCTTGCAGTTCCTCTTCCAGTGCCCAGTCTGACCGCAGTGGAAATAGGTAGCATCCTTGGCGACCCCTCCTTTAGGCTTCAGTACTTTGCCTTTGCCCTTGGCTTGGGACTTTCCCTTGCCTTTGGGCTTGCCCTTGCCCTTATGTTTCTGAATCATCATAACAGAGTTGGGCTTAACCTTCTTAAGGTTGAGCTCAACAGTTCTTAACATGCTAAGCAGCTCGGGCAGTGGCTTGTCAATTTCGTTCATGTTATAATTTAGAATGAATTGACTATAGTTATCTGGCAAGGACTGCAAGATCAGGTCAGTGGTCAGCTCTTGGCCATGTGGGAACCCCAACCTCTGTAGGTTTTCTATGTACTCAATCATTTTGAGTATATATGGGCCTACGGGAGCCCCATCTGACATCTTGCACTGAAATAGTACCCTCGAGATCTCAAATCTCTCGTGTCGCGCTTGTCCTTGATATAGTTGATGAAGATGTTCAACCATATCATAAGCACACATTAACTCATGTTGCTTCTGAAGCTCAAAGTTCATGGTCGCGAGCATTAGACATGATACATCTAATGCATCATCTTGATGCTTCTTGTAAGCATCTTTGTCCGCTCGCGTGGCATTGGCAGGAGGAGCCTCCGGAATGGGCTGCTCCAAAACGTACAGTTTACGTTCCTGGGTGAGAACTATTCTCAGATTCCTGTAGTAGTCCGGGAAATTTGCTCCGTTGAGCTTGTCCTTGTCAAGGACAGAACACAGAGAGAAGGTGTTCGTATTTAACGTCATGGTTATCTACAACAGAAAATGCAGAAAATAAATAAACATCATATTCTAGTAGTCATTTAATTAGGCTTTTAATTAAATGATGCTCCCACTGAATTCTATAATTCATGTGGGACAAGATCCACATCATACTAACCCTTAAGTTAGCTTTGGCTAATACGCCCAAGATTTAGTATGATCGGTAGGTAACGATTTACCAATTACATCTCTATGCAACTCTTGTTTATAGGATCATTATCCGTATTTATATTAAAACTTGAGTTAGCTTTGGCTAATACGCCCAAGAATTAATATAAATGTGATTTATATCCTATCTTTCCAACCGTTGGAAGAATGCCTACAGTTAAACTCGATTTAACTAGTTGTACTCAATCAAATTGAGTCTCTACTCACCCATGCGTTGATAGGCGGGACCAAGATTGTCCCTCCGTACCCTACCAAGATAATATGTGTTGCTCTGCTTTAGCAGATTCAACAACACATGTGATCGAGGTAGTGATAGGTATCACGGCATGGTAGGCATTTTAGAGTTGACGTGATTGAGATCTAATCTAATCGTAGGGTGCATCTTGTACACGATTTAAATCTAATCTAATCGTTAAGGCGCTAATTAACTACTTTACTAGCATGCATCACATATACACACACAAGTAATTAATTAAATTATTTGTGATTAGTCATGGCCCTACTACGATCTTCTCAAGCCAATGAGAAGATCGAATGGTCAACCTAGGGTCATCAGCTTCTCAAGCTCCTCCCTTTGACTACCTTGTGCTGCTCGCGCCCTCCTCGTAACTTCATCTCGAGTGGACCTTCCACCGCTCCAATTTTGTACATTAAAATTTTGAAACTCGAGTTACATTCGAGTCTAAACTAATTTACAACAAGAATAAAAGAGAGGCACGACGCGCAGGTCGTGTATCAAGTATACAGCACACACAACACAAATGACGGCGCACAGGCCGTAATATGAATTACAACACAATTTTTCAAATGCAATTTGGGTCTTTTGGGCCATGACTATCACAAAATAATATATAATTATAAATTATGTATTTTCTATAATTTTCTATAATTTTTACCATAATTTTATAATTTTTATGAGTAAAATTCCCAGCGGTCCCGTTTAGCGGGTTTTCGGGCGCAATCGCGGAACAAAGCCCCTTGCAGGGTCAGGGGCAGCGCCCCTACCCGCGATATAACCATCACTAGTATTACTTAGCGATCCTACAGCGCCTTAGCCCGCTGTCCCAAAAGATTTGGGGCGAAACCTTGCCATTTTGGAAAAATCTTCTCGGTAGCCGAAGCCTATAAGTGTCGAAACACTTGTGCTTCACTTCTACGAGAAAAATATCCATAAAAATCATAAAATTACAGAAAGTTATAGAACTGATATTTTTCTTAAAAATATAAATTAAACTCGTACAAGACTTCGCACGTGGCTCTGATACCACTGTTGGGATTTTCGGAACGTAAAAACCGCTTTTTCTCGTTGGGGAAACCCCGAATCTCCCATGCCACCGGATCCGTGCGAAGTTTATAAAATAAAATTTCATGTATGAGTTTACTAAAGCCTAGATCTACACTAGGAGAAGGAATTTTACCCTTGATGCGAAGCCCTTCGCAATCCCGCTAGTCCTCGGTTCGCCGGATCTCGAAAGTGTCAAAGTAGACACTTCTCTATGTGTATCCACACAAGCAAGAGATGGAGAGGCCAAGCAAAAGGTGTGCTAGCACCTATGAAGTGTTCGGCCAAGAGAGGAGAGGGAGAAGAAAATTGAGAGCAAGAGGAAGAAGATGGAATGAATGTCTTGAATGAAAAAAATCAATCTCTTCCACACTAAAGGTGGCCGACCACATAATGGTTTGTAACCCTCATGGAATATCAAGAGTCAAGTCTCTTGATCTCCTCCATGAGGTGGCATTTGGTCAAGTCAAACTTGACCAAATGAAGAAGCCATGATGATGTGGCATTGATCAAGTCAAAGTCAAGTCAAAACTTGACTCTTCATCTTCCTACTTAAGTCAAGTCAAACTTGACCACTTCTCTCCCTTGGTTGATCTAATCTAACCATTAGTTCAAGTCAATTTTAATTTAATGAATCTCTATTCATTGAATTAAATTAATTAAATGAGTCTAAGTCCAAATTAGACTCACTTAACACATGAACCAACTTGAGTCCAACTCAATTAGCCTAATTTGGATTACTCTTAATCCAATTTGATTCATCATATGAACCTAATCATTTAGGTTCATCAAATAAACCTAATCTCCATCTAATTGCCCTTTGTGTGTGACCCTATAGGTTCTTGTAACGTTGGCAATGCTCCTAAACCCATTTAGAAGTATAAGTAATGAGCGGTATCTAGTAACACATTATTATTACCCAAGTTACAAGAATGTTGAGATCCAACATCACCTTGTGACTACTAATTGTGACTCCTCACAATATATGACAAGTGTTCTTCTATCCTAGACATCTAGATTGATCAATATGAGGCATAGACCATGTCATCCTCTAATCAATCTAAATCTTGAACTCCAAGTAGACTCACTCGATCAAATGAGCTCAATATCTCATATTGACTCATTTGGGCATGGTCATGCACTTAGTGGTCTCACTCTATCAAGAATATCGATGTCACTCCCATCATATAGGAGGGATAGATCCCATCTACATCACTCACATCCCTCTGCATAATTCGTTACATACCCAGTAATCGCCTTTACAGTCCACCTAGTTACGGGTGACGTTTGACGAACCCAAAGTATGTAACTCCTTATGTAGGGATCCATGGTGACTTCAGGTCCAAGGACTAGTAGTCATACTAATAGCCACATGAGAAAGTATATGACACTCATATAATGATCCATTATACTTTCTCACGGTGGGTCATTCAGTATACATTCTCCAATGCATACTCATGTGTCAACTTGATATCTCTATATCCATGACTTGTGAGATCAAGTCATCGCGTTGACCTACATGCTAGTCTCATTGCATTAACATTGTCCCTGAATGTTAATACTCGACTAGGAATGATTAAGAGTAGTGTTCCCTATATCATCTCACTATCAATTCAACCAATCGATTGATATAGGTAAGAACCTTCTACTCAAGGACGCTATTATACTTAGTTTATTTGGCACCAATACAAGTAAGTATAATAACCAAAACAAATGCCTTTATTAATATACAAGAATATGATACAATGAGTCCATACAACAATCATCAAATGATTGGCTCTAGGGCTCTAACTAACAACTAAGGCCTCACTTCACTCGCTAGGACTTTCACCGCCTGACTTCACTTACCAGAACTTTCACCATCTAGCTTCGATTTCTTTGACTTAGCTTCACTCACTAGGACTTTCACTTTACTTAGAGTTTACTCCTTCAAGACTTCTAACTTATCTAATCTCTAGTTAAGACTAGTCACTCAGTAGACTTCTCACTCCTTTGCTAGTCATTGTATTAATCTTGACCTGACTAGACTCTAATAAACATATTGTTAAACAAAAATTAGAATCCTAGAGGTTGATTGCACTAACACTCTCAACTTAGACATGCTCAAATTATATTTAGAGAACATCTTATCAATGACAAATTTAAGTGAGAGTGTTGTAGTATTGAAAATATACTCAATTCCGATAAAATGCTCATTTACATGCCCACTACTATCCACATAATGTAAAACAATTGACATTTTCTCCTTTACTGACACATCATGAGATTCATTAACTAAAATAGAGAACAATGAATCACTAATATCTCTAATAATAATATTAATTATTTCAGTTGCATAAGCACTCACTATATACTTCTGAATATCATGTAATGTTAACTTGCAATTTTTAGGATAATTTTTCAATATCACATTATTAATCTCATTCTTAGGAGCACTAAACAAGAAAGTTTCTTGGATTAAGAGAACCTTCAATTTTGTCATTACTTCAAAATGAATTCCCTTGTCGTAACAAAACTATGATACAATCAATTGAAGCATTGAGATAGATATAATAATCATTCCACATTTGCTTTGACTGTTTGTACAAAATTGATTGAATGCACTCATCTTGATTCATCGCAGCTTCACAATTTGTTCGAGCTTTATGATGTTCACTATCATGTTGGCCAACATGAATATTTAACCTATCTTTACTCTTCCAATTTGTAAAACCTTCACTAACAAAAGTTTCTCCTCCCGGTTGTTTTCCCTTAGTTGTCTAGAAGAGATAGCAATACAAACAATACACAACATCATTTTTTATACTATATTTCAACCAATCACCAAATTCCTTAAACTAGGAAGGATTGAACCATCTAAATTGACCTACTCCAAATTTTTATTTTGAGAATTCATATCCCAAAGGTTGACACGGACCCTTTTACAAATATGTCCTTTGAACTTGATCCCTAATGTTATTACAATCACAAATTAGAGTTCTTAGTCCGGTAGTTATGAAAAATTAAATTCTTCAACTCTAGCCTCTTCAATGTTTCTTCTAGTTCTGAATGGTTTCTTATAAAGATTCTATGCATCGTAGATAAAATAACTTCCTAACGAAAATAAATAAAAAAAATCATGAAACATATACTAGATTAATTAAGAATATAATGAGTCAAACATAAAAAATAAATGATAATGATGACCATAAATATGTAATTGCAAAAATAAAGAGTAGTGGAAGACTAGAACCTAGAAATCGCATTGTCATCGATGGTCGCTTCCCCCAATAGCAACACGACCGCACAAGGCAGTAGCCGCTACCCCCCAACAGCAACAAAACTACACAAGGTAGCAATCACTGTCCCACCAATCAATGACGTGGCTATGCAACTATGTCTCCTTGCAAGTGGTTGTGTCCCTGCCTAACAGGGAAGTGACCGCTTTCACTAGCGTGAGCAATAGCGTCGTTGCCTAATGGGGTTTTGAGATATGATAATTAAATAAAACAAAAGTTAATTAAGATATTATCTTAGAAAATTTTTATGGATTTTAAGGAATATTTTGGTTTTTGTTTATGAATTATTTTACACTATTGGGGATAAAAGGAAAAAAGAAAAACCTGTTTTGTGAACCTATATAAAGGAGGACATGTTTATTTTCTAGAAACATTTTCCTTTCTTTTACCTAAACCTAAAGCCCGCCACCCCTATTTCTCTCACGTGATTCCTTCTCGTGGCCTCACTGCGCTACTCGACCAGTCGATGCAACTGTTGGATCATTGGACGCTATTGCCGCTCTACGTGTGAGGCTAGCTTGGCGACACTGTCACTACCGGATCACCTGAGGATGTCGTCTCCTCTTTATGAGTTGCCATCCAGTCATCGTGGCACCCCTTGTCATGCCTATCCAACAATGTCATCATCCCTATGTTGGACCCCGTAGTAGTTTTGATGTGATCAACCAAGTTGGTTAGGTCCTACATTTTGTCTGACCCCTGTATCTGAGTGTGCAGGAACTTAGGAGCACAGGAAGTCGAGCGGAAGACGCAGCTAGAGAGAAGGATGGCACGGGAAGGGAGCCGACGGGCTCGATGCGTCCGAAGGACGAGAGAGCTGTGGAAGAGTACTTCGGTGAAGCAAGAAGAACGTGCACGACGTTCGAGGAACGAGAAGCCGGACGGAAGTCTGCTCGAGGAAAAGGCCGGGAATTGGGTTCGGGTGAGCCCTATTCCGGTGGGCCGCAATCACCCAAGGAGCCGAACCGGATCAAGTCAACTGAAAGTTGACTTGTCAACGGTTCGGTCGACCGAACCCCATGATCGGTCGACCGAACCCCAATCCTCAGAAGACCAACCGTTGGTGACACGTCAGAAGCCACGTCAGCAAGCCAGCCGTTGGGGGCTGATCGGTCGACCGAACCTGTCACGCCCCAGAGGAGTCTCTGTCCGAAGAAATTTCGACAGCATCTCCCCTGTACGGCGGACAATATGAAACTTTCTACATATCACATATACATCAGCCACAGGCGGCTGGAATGATAACAATAAATAAAAACAAACACCACGCAGTTTATAAAGATATTCAGCCTCTGGCTGTCACAACCACGCAGTTAATAGTAGTAATCAATAATAGTAGGACTCTGACTCGAAATCCACCCTACTCCACTACACTCGTAAAGCTCAAATCCAACGAACTCACCTCTTCTGCCGTCCAGGCAGGCATATAGTAGAATAAAAACCAAACCATCCAAAAGACCATCAAACGGTAACAATCCGTACAATATCCATAAATAAAATCCAAAACAAAACTAAAACATAGTCTGATGGAAGAAAAAAAACAAAATAAAGCAAATAACAACCTAGTAGAGAGCTAGCTCTACGTGCAGATGGGGGGCCAGCGACTGGAACTGCTCCAGACAGCCTCAACCTGAAAATATCAACAATGGAGGCGGGGTGAGTCCAACACTCAGCAGGTACAACTGATATGCATAATAAAACAAATAACAGACAACACTAATCATGCGTACAGTCTCCTGAATATGAGGAGGATAAATGCAACTGAAATGAAATCAGAAGATAACTGTACTGACCGGATCAAAGTATAAAGGTAACAGGTCGTCAGACCGAGTGAGTCATAATCCTATATGCATGTCAATCAATGCATCCAAACAAATGCAGCATATAAGTGCAGCAATCACAAGCAAATAAAAATGCAATAAATGCATATGTCAACCCCATACTCTGAAATCAATGCTCCTGTGCAATGACAGAGTAAACGGGATGCTGTCGGAGTACTCCTGTCCTGTGACCCCAAATCATAAATGGGGGAGCTCAATGCTCTCATCTCCCGGTACACGATGACGGGGAGGATATCTCTGCCGGCTACCACGCTGAGTCTCGACCAACGGAGCCAAACAAAGTCCACCATCTGCCGCTACGCTGCTACCCTAAATGCCAACGGAGCTAAACAGAGCGGAACTGACTGCCTGAGTCACGACCAACGGAGCTAAACAGAGTCCACCACACCAGCCAGATATACAAATCCATGGGTGATGTGTGCAGTACATGTAACTGGCGATGAGCTCAACCAAAGTAGAGCCGACAATCGCACAGCATGCAATCATGATGCATGATACTGAACATGGCAATCTCATGAATAACATGGCATGATCCATATAAATAGATACAAAGTGTGTACCACAAGAAGACGTATCAAATAGAAGGTACACAAATCGAAGAGGGTATCAAATAAACCCTAGGTCCAGAATATAACAGAGCATGTGGTTAGGTCACTACCTAAGGCATATGTGATCAGGTAGATAATATGCAGTGCAGAATAAATAAACAAACAACATGTACTAATCACGTAGTGACCAACCGAAATAAACAGGTAACACAATTACTGTTATATGTTAAACATATTATCATGCATATCAAAAGACATAAGTCAAAGTACCCGCCTCCAAATGGAAAGAATCGTATCTGGTCCAAACTCGACATCAAGATGCTCGTCTCGCGTCAAAGTCCTGTGTCAATCACATAATTTTATTTAGCTAATTACATATATAGCAACTAGCTAAATAAGATTCCCAACTCTATTTAGGGTAACCCCTAATCAAAGTACGATCACTAACTAACCAATTATATAGATTCCAACTCTTAAAGAAATCTGTTACACATCCATATTAACCCAACATCTAGATTAAACTAACCTTAACAGCTTCCTCCTTAAAACCCTCAGCTGAACCAAGATCAGCCGCAGCAGATTGAAATCCCTACTCTGCCATATAAACCAAATCCACACAATTATCAATTCCTCCACAATAGAATCTGAGAACAGAATCACAACCTACCTCCAATCCAGATCAATGAGAGAAAGAAGAATTCGATATCCGAAAACTGGTACTGTGGCGCTGCCCAAAGCCAGGACCCGTGTGTTCTTGCCGATAAACAGAGAGATAAATTGGTGCTAGGCTCGCGGCATCTTCGGCCTGGAAGGTCGGAGGAAAAATCGACGATGCTAGGGCACAAAGGAAAATGGCAGTCAACAATAAGGCAGGGGAAAAGAGAGCCTCGGCTCCGTGCTCCTTGCTCTGGTCCAAAACCAATCCGAGTAGAGACATGGCGGTGAGAAACTGAGAACAGAAGGGAGTAGCAACCTCACCCTCTGTAGTGGCACGCAAAGGAAAATTAGGGCAGAGGGAAGATGATTGTCGGCGCTAGGGTTTCCTTGGCCGAGGGCTTGTACGCGGGAAAGGGCGGCGTCGGCACAGGGTCGGCACTGCTTCGCGCGGTGTCGGCTGTGGCGGCGGCTCGGGAAGGAAATGGAGGAAGAGGAAGAGGAAGAGGAAGAAACCGCTCGGCGATTAGGGCTCGGAGGAGGGCGTCAGGCGCGCGGGGGAAGAAGGAGAAGTCGGCCACGGTTTCGGCTCGAGGGAAGGAAATAAATAAAAAGAAAAACGGAAAAGAAAAGGAAAAGAAAATAACTTTTCCTCACTTAAATGGGTAGCCTAAACAGGCTTTTCCGGACCCCGTTTTCATCCCCGTTAACTCGTCCATACGAGCTCCGAAAAATTCCCGAAAAATTTCCAAAAATTCCGAAAAATTCCCTTATCATTATTCCTCATTTTTCCGGTATTTTACAGAACCTCTTTATCGGTCGACCGAACCAACGTTTATCCAGAGACTCAGTCGAGTGTTTTGATCGGGCCAGCGCAGAGGAAGACCGTTGGCCGATTGGTCGACCGAACACAATGATCGGTCGACAGAACCTGAGCTCGATCCACAGAGACTGCACCTGGACAGAAAGCTGGGCAGGTACAGTAGGTTCGGTCGACCGAACCTGGGGATCGGTTGACCGATCCCTCTCGAGTCAAACCTGATCCCGAAGATGAGGTTAACAGATAGGCTCTAGAACCCCTATATAAAGGGGGTCTCGGGTAGCTATTGAAGAACAACGATTAAGAATGAAATTCAACTATGTAATTACTGTTTAAGCAACCTCTGTGCTCTCAAAGTGTACCAGGCTTCTCCGCCTTCAAAGAAAGAGTCTCTTACTGCACTTTCCATCGCCCTGGATTAACAACCCTCTTGGTTGTAACCAGGTTAAAGATTTCTATCTCCTTTTATTTCTACAATTAATTTTATATTGTTGCTTTATCTTAAGAGTTGAAAAAGCGTTGAGGAGGGTTATTTTTATTTGCAGGCAATTCACCCCCCCCCCCCCCCCCTCTTGCCGGCCTCCACTGCACCAACACCCTATCCCATCTTTGGATCGCCGTGAGCACCGACACCATTGCCCCTTCGTCAGTGCCATATCCAACTAGTCGTCGCTACCTCTCCTTTGCCTGGCTCACCACCGTAGCAACCACCACGAGGCCTCTCTAGCATCCATCATCACAGCTGCCCTCAACAATGGCTAAGAGCCCGTCGCTGCCGTCTATAGCAAAGTCTGACCACCACCGTCACCACTGTGAACTGTCGTCGGGAGCTCACCACTAGAGCAAATCTACAAATTAAGGGTAACAATGATTAAACCATTACCTTGATTAAAAATCTATTATTAGGTATTAATGATTAGATTTATGGATTAATTTATGAAAAAATGATTAATTAAGAGGATTAAGGTTCCATCAAGTTAACCAAAATTGAAACAGGATTGCTCAATGAATTGATTTAAAATATAGGGTATGTTAAATTGATAAGGGGATGATGCATTATTGGGATTGGTTAATCGAAGGAGTTAGTAATAGATTGACTAATCGTTTATTATCTCTGACCCCCTTGATAAAAGAATTAATAGGATAAGTAACTAATGGACAAGATAAGACGAGTATGAATTATATTAGAGAGATAAATAAAGTCATAATTAAATTAAATTGATTATCATGTTAAGATTATTCTAGTATTTAGTTTAGCTCATGTCATGTACTTGTAGGATTCAAGCATGAAGCAGATCATTGACGTGAAGACATTCGAAACGATCTACAATAAAGGTGGGTAGATTCTGCTTGTCTTTTGCGAGCTTTGATTATAGTGCATGATTGTTTATTGTCATATTTTGATTGGGTCACAGATACTTGCTTACCTTAAATCTGCACTATATTACTCCTGAGTTTGATACCTTATTGTTGATAGCTAGGTAGTCTTGTTTATTATCCATGATTGTGTTTATATATATGTATGATATTACTAGACCCTAGTATAGGACATTGGATATTTTGCTAGACCATTGGTAGATGATTTGAATTTATATTTATTGTTAGGATGATCATACCATAGTATAAGATATTGAGCATCTTACTAAACCTTTGTTTGTTATTCTAAGCTATGGTATAGGATATTGAGTATTCTAATAGACCCTTGTTATTATATTAGGCCTATAGCTTATGTTCATGAATTTGTATTAAAGTATGGTTATATACTTAGGCTCATGCCTGCAGGGCACTAATATTATAGGTAGCATAGTTGTATACTTGTGTGAGAGCATATATATTAGTGAGATTATACTAACCCATACTTGATAGAAATCACTCTCTAACAGAAGGGTAGTGTATTCTACTTGGCTTTCCCCTTTGAATAAGCCCCTAGGATTACTTGATCTTGATACCGTTGTTTAATTTATCTGAGATGATTCCATGAAATTAGTGGAGATATTAATGCTAGGTGACTAGTAACTTTGAGACGTGATTGTCTATTTTCTGCCTATATTAGTAGGATTATATCGTAATATAGGGTACTGAATATCCTAGTAGACCCTTATTTGTTAAATAGTCTCAAGCCTATACATTAATAGAATTATACTATGGTATAGTATTTTCGAGGATCCTACTAGACCCTTGGTTGCAATATCCTGTCGGCCATTGTCTCCCATTCGTGGTTGAGATAGTCGTTAGCAACTATTGGTTATATCTTGTCGACCATTGTCTCCCATTCATAATTGAGAGTGTCATCAGCGACCATTAGTATATCCTGTCTCCCCTGTGTGGTTGAGAGAGTCGTTAGTGACCATTGATATATACCCTGTCTGTCCACGGGACCATCCGTGGTAGAGTGTTATCCCTTAGACAGTAACTAGTTATTTATCTTGTTCACCCACAGGACCATCCGTAGTAGAGCATTCTCTCGCGGACAGTGACTAGTCATTTACCCTGACTACCCACGAGACCATTCATGGTAGAGCGTTCTCCTGCAGTCAGTATTGGTTATGGGGTTGCTATATGTCGGTCATATATTTGTGCGTGCAGGTTTCGATGTACTGTATGTACTCCCAATTTGTTGGTTATACTTGGTTGATCAATTTAGTGAAGTGTTATGTTAGTGATTACACTTTTGGTTAGCTGGTGATTATGTTGGGATGCCTATGTTGATTAGTAAGTATTTTACCTAACACTGCATCCTTTGATCTCCTGACAGTATATTATTCATGTGTTATTTTCTTATACCCACTGAGTTATTGTACTCACTACCCCCTTACTTTTCCTCTCACTTTCAGGTTACAAATAGAGGAGGTGTTGTGTCGCTCAGAGGTCCTGGCTGCCAGTCCCACTCGAGTTTAGATTTTTTGTTCGAGTTATTTGGGTTATTTTCCACTGCTTGTATTTATAGTTTCTTTCTGTATTAAATGCTTGAGTGTTGTTCTTAGCTTGTTAGTTAGTATGATCACTTGTTCATGCATACAAACAAGCATTGTCATTTGTGACTTGATGTTATTATTATATCGCATCGGTATTTACGTTGGCTCGAATTGGTTCGATATTGTATTTCCTATATTTTCAGTAAGGGGTACCGTCTGATTTGGTGGACAAGTATACCCTCGGGACATGATAATTTTATTGGTATCAGAGCCAAGTTCGAGTTTGAATGTTGGGTTTTGTGTTTTTGGAATTTCGATCTCGTGAGGATTTATGATTTTTTTTCGAGTTTGGGACAAGGCAAGCCAAAGGACATCTCTGAGCTATAGGAAGTAAGGTATACCTCTGATGCTTATCTTACCCTTTTGTGTTTACTGCTTGGTGTAGATTATTGTTAGAAAAGTTGGATGTCAAAGACTCTCTCCCTTTAGTGGGATGATGTATCTGCTCTATACCTGTCTATTTGGTACTCACTGATTTAGTTTATCTTGATAACACTTAGTGAATCAACTCTATGTGTAATCATGGTCCAGGTCAACCATGGGCGCGATCAGTTGACACTTAGGACCCGAACTTGATGTCGAGGATGTAGATTCCTCTACGGCACCAACTAAGACCAAGTTGGAAGGCAAGGGTCTGTCCGTCAATAACCTATTGGAGATCAAGGAGCATAGTCTCAGGAAATATCAATAACCATACCATTCTTACCACTACCATTTGGATAAGGGATAAGGACATATATTTATATTATCATAGTCAATAGAGGATTAATGTATCATATTTCATGAAGATCTTGACCTACGAAATCTCATACTTAGTTAGATAATCTAATATTTGGATACATGACCCATAGTGATGTAATATGTTTTTTTCTGGTTGGATGAAAAGGACGTGGTTATTTGAAATTCCTCACAAAAATGAGTCTTTATGATTATGAAGATACGTTGAATAAATGTGAATGGCTAGATTTTCTTTATTCGAAGGCAATTAGCGATTGTCTGATAGGAGAACTCAAATCATGCTTGAGGATTTGTATGCCACTATAAATGGCTTCCTTGAGTTCACGTACTTTAATCGCCAGTAGTATCATGCCCTATAAGTTAGCTCCTGAAAAGCCTTCTCTGTAAGGATACTATATAAGGAGATATTTATTGCAGTTGGATCTATTTTGGAAATTGAGTATAAGGCTATTGGGGATGAGCTTATAGAACTATGGTTAATGATTGTGGCAAAAAAAGGCGAAACGCTCGTCCCCAGTACTCCTGTCGTATCCGACCCAAGGCCACCACGAGTAGTAAATGCCCTATAAGTTAGCTCCTGAAAAGCCTTCTCTGTAAGGATACTATATAAGGAGATATTTATTGCAGTTGGATCTATTTTGGAAATTGAGTATAAGGCTATTGGGGATGAGCTTATAGAACTATGGTTAATGATGTTCTCATACTTGGTGGTTCAAATGCCTTTATCTGATATAAAGCCTTGTGCTTTGTTGGTTTCTGAGATTTTGAAATTCGCCTACCAGCTAATTAACATATACAGTGAGCTTCGCCAGGTGAGTGAGATCTTATGTCCCATCATTCACCATTATGAGTTTTGAAGCCGTTGTACAAAAAAAAGGAAAGAACGAAAGTGTGCTGCGGAGCAACAAAAAGTTTTTTTTATAATTACTAATAGTTCTATCATCGTTCTTTCAGTGTCAGTTTTGCCTGACTATCATATGCAAATGGTTAATGTAGACTTATTTCTGACTAGTGGGAATCTAGACAAATATCACTGTGACAATTAACTAACCATAAATTAATTTATGAGGTCAGTATCCCTTGAGTATAAGTAACATTGTTTTAGTAGTTTTATAATGTGTCCTAACTTAGCCAATCAATTGTTAATCCAGATAAGCTCCTATGCTATTAACTCCATGACTCTATATTTGTCTTGCAATTGACCTGGCTACATGAGTCTGCGTATTGTATTTCCAGGAAATCAAGTTTCCTTATAAAAGAGAGCAGTAGCTGGATATGGGTCGCCTATCATGCTCCACTTGCATTACTATACCCTTCAATCTAAAGATGATCTTGATTCTGAAACAAGATCATTTTTTTTTTTTTGAGCATTTTGAGGTGCCATAGAATTTTTAGAGTTGCTTCCTAATGATCATGAAAGAAAATCTTAGGGTTTGTATTGATCCTAGCTACGGACTGGTATAGTGAGTCCTTTTGACTTGATAGTATAATGATCATGAAAGGAATTCTTAGGAATTAGTGAGTCCTTTTGACTTGGTATAAATATGACATTAGGATGCATAAGAGTTCCTGTTAGTTTGGTCCATAGTATACCAACCCCCTCAGTATGAAACAAATTCTTCTGTTAAGAGAGAAATGTCTTTGTTTGAACAAATAACCTCTATACTATGGAAGCACTTGAGGCCACCCAATTCTTTAGTCTAAGAATGCTGATAGAGAGGCTTCTGTGTTGTGTGATCTAAATGGAATCATTACCAATCATTATTATATTGAAGACAATAGGAAGGAATTTTTGAGAAAGAAAGCAAATTCCCACTAAAAGAAAGAAAATGTTTCTTTGGTAGCAACACATGGTGTAATCCCACCAATTATAGCCTTCAGCTAAAGAGAAATCATAGGGTCCAGTAAACCAATATTTACAGTATTGTTATGAGACATGTTTAGGCTCACAACTAGAAGGATATGATTTTGATATCGTAACATTCCTCCATTTAGCATGCGTAGCACAAGTCAAAAATCCTATAGGATATGTATAGATTTCAAACAATTTATATACTTAAATTAAATTTCAATAGTTCATTAATGGAACTGCACTGTGGGTTATTGATGGAAAACAAGTTTTGTCTTGACTGTTTGCATCATCGTCTCTAATCTTTATATCCATTATGCTAGACAACTGCTTACATCCACTGAATCATGGGACACCTTACAAGAAACAACTATTTGGGCAAAAGAAGGATGGTATCTTTTCATGTCCATCTTCTCATATCCAAAGGATTAGGGGAAGCATAATGCTTCCCGGCTTTTTTTTTTTTTTTTTTTTTGAACTGAATTCCAATTTTGGAATCGCAAATTATGAGGCTTAGTTGCCAATTTTGTGACTTAATTAAGCTACTAGTGTCTTGAAACCAGATCATGGTCAATCCTATCATCAGGGGCGTAGCTATACAAGGCTCAGGGGGTGCGGTCTGGAATTCAAGGAAAATATTAATATGGTGGGATTTTTTTTAAAAAAAAAAGGTATAGTCATAAATTTTAAAACCTTCTTGTCTTTTTAGCAAAAAATTCCAATTAAAATCCTTTCAACCGAACTCATTTTCCTCCTTTCCCAAGTCATTTTTTTTCTCTGTCTATTTTTCTTCTTCCTCCTCTAATCCTGAACTTTTATTTTCCTTTTTTCTCTCCCTCTAATTTCTTTCATATTCTTTTTCCTAGCTCTAATTTTACCCACAAAATCTTCCGCGACATGTCGCTGTCGTTATAGCCCAAGTCGCTATCGCCGCTCACCAATTGCTACCATCATCGCCGTCATTTGTTGCATGATCGTCATCTTCACTTGGCTAACGTCGTCGCTTTGCCGATGCTCAATAAAAAAATACCTTTTAATTTAGGTGAAATTTTCTTGATTGATTTCTTTCGCTTAATCAATACCGTTGTTTGCTACTAGCATTACCATCATCGTTTACTGACTCTATCACTTTGCCCCTCCT